>NC_059144.1:50707151-51335814 GCF_020740605.2 Lemur catta
CTCGATCTCGTCTGAGCTGTGCAACTTACCCGGGCAGCACCGCCAACTTTCCTGGTTTGAAAGTCTCCTCAAATCTTTCCAAAGCACAAACACTGACACCACTTGGGAGGGCCTCCCTCCCCCAGTGTCCACTGTGAACACCTGGTGGGGCAGGACCGCACACAGCGTGCCGGGCAGACCCGGACCCGTCAGGAGGGATGGCAGGAGGACAGGCCCCGGTGGTGCTGTCCTGCCTACTCCTGGCACAGCCCAAAGCCCCCCACAGCCTCCTGGCGTCTTTACCCAGGCAGTGGACATCTGGGCCCGTCGCAGCCACCCCAACACCATAAACCTGACAGCCCCACTTGGCCTGCGGGGGAGCATCTACGGCCCCAGAAGGCCGTCTCCTGCAGCCGGCCCCGCCGGGCCCTTCGGACCTGAGTCAGCCCACAGAAGAGCAGACGGAAGGCCAGCACCATCCTCCGCACGGGGCAGGGCCTTGGCACTAAGATCAGCTTTGCTTCGGCACCAGGAACCCAGCGATTGAAGGCAAGCCCTGTGCCCCACGGCGCGCGTGGCGGTTGGGGCTCTCCGAGGAATCGGGCTGGGGATCCCGGTTGGTGGTGGTGCGGTGGGCACTGAGCACGACCCGGCTGGCCAGGAGGCTGTGCCCCACATCCAATCCCCCGGCAGGCACGGGCCCGAGTCTTTGGGGTGCTATTGGTGAGGGTGGTCCCCTCCCGCTCCCTCCTCTCCCACACACATACCCACACACACCCACGCCATGGCACAAAGACGTTCCACCCTAAGCCTGTGGATTACCGGCTTGGGCTTTGGGGGGAAGGAAAGGAAGGAAAAGTTGCTAGGCAACAGCCGGGGTTGCCATGGCATTTTCAAGAGACGGCTGGGCCAATCAGGGCTGACGGCAGGCTGGCGGAGGCAGGCGCGAGGATGTCATGTCAACTGGGAGGAAGAGGAGCGCACCCCCATCACAGGCCTTATGAATATTCATTGGGCTGATTGAGGCAAAGTCAATTAACTACTTGACGGCTTGATTTCTCCCGGACTCTATTCTTCTCTTTTAACCGTTTGGCCGACACAGGACAGGGTCCCGGCTTCCCCGCTGGCCCTGGGAGCTTCCTCACAGGTCTGCTTTGTTCGGCCAGTCCTGGCCTGACCCGGGTTCCAGGGCTGCTCGCGCTGTTCCTGCTGGAACCCTTGGCCCCTGGGTGGGGCGTGAGGCCCCTGGTCCCGCGTGGGCCCCTGGTGCCCTGACGAGGTCTGGATTCCTGCCCCGGGCCGGGCCCAGCAGAGGGGCCTGCTGCAGGAGGTGGTCCAGTCCCCCCTCGCCGCCGACTGCAGCGGTTACCAAGCAGTGACCACCGGCGAGGCAGACACACGTCACGGCCCCGGGCAGTTTCTAGGTGCAGGTGGTTCTGGGGGTGGCAGCTCTGGCCCAGGCTGGGCCCGGTCTGCGCGGGGTCTTCCTCCTGGGCTCTGGGGCAGTTCCTCACCCTCCGTGATCGGGTTTCGGCCGGAGCAGTCAGGAGAAGTGAATGAGGGCAGCTGGCTCCACCCAAAGAACTTCCTGGACGGGCCACAAAACGCCGTCTCACCATTGATCTTGGAGGCACAAGGCTCCAGGCAGGGGCCCCAGTTCTGCCGAAACCCCCAGCAGGGGCCGGCTGGGTCACATTTTCCCATCGTTTCATTATTTTCCCCAATTTTGAGAATTCCATGTTGCCCTGGAGCATACACAGCCCTTTTGACAGGTTCCAAGGTGGATCCGCTGCCGTGCCCGGAGGAGGGAATGTCCACCCTATGACTGATGCCCCATGCGGTGGCGGGGACAGGCCGATGCCCCCACTCCCCTCCGTGAGGGGGGCCCCATAGAAACGGGGTGCAGGGTCTTGGAGGGGAACAGCACGGAGGGAAAGAGGAACCTTGCAGGGCAGGGACCTCGCAGACATGGCCTCAGCCGCTGTCCCAGGCCGGCTCCAACGGTGCTGAGTCCACCCACAGCGCGGACCCCACGGGCTGTGACGCAGAGGCCCTTTCCCGGGGCCTTCCTCCCACAGACCCCTCGGCCCGGGCCATCAACCGTGGACCGTGGACGCCCTGCAAAACACCCGCAGTCCTGCCCGGCCGCCCAGGCCAGCCGAGCCAGGCCAGGCTGAGGAGCTGCACGGCAGGGCCAGGGCGCGGAGGACTCCGTGCCACTTGGGGTCCTGGAGGGCTGGGACGGAAGGGACACTGGGGGCTCCGAGGAGACCTGCACAGCCGTGGCGTCAGTTAATGACAATGTGTCGGTGTCAGTCCCTTGACGGTGACAAAATTCCATGGTCATTCCAGATGTTAACAACGGGGGAACTTCCTGCTGCGCACGTGGGAACTGCCTGTACTTGGAGACTCTTCTCTAAGTGTGAAGACTACTCTAAAGTAAAGTGTATTTAAGTAAAAGGGACGGAAGACAAATTCTACAGACTCTGGCAGTGGGCTGGGGGCATGTGTGGACAGACACGCAGGCCCCAGACCATCCCTGCCTCAGGCCCCGCCTGCCCATGAAACCGGGCGTGGGGACGGAGGGCCACCCAGCCCAAAGCCCAGCGTCCCCGTGGCAGACGAACTTGGTGGCCAGGGTGCCTGGGGGCTCCAGGACCTGGGGCTGCTGGTAGGCAGAATGGCCCCCAAAGGGGGTTCTGCAGATGTGACGAAGGTGCAGACATTCGGGGTGGTCTCGGGTTGCCTGGTGGAGTCAGAGACGTGGCAGAGAGAGGCCAGGGACTGAGGCTGGGAGGCCCCACGTGGGAGGCACGAGAGGGCGCTTGGGGCCCTGGGAGCAGGAGAAACGGGCCGCCACACCCACCGCAACTGGGTTACACCGAGCCTGCCAGGGGAGCGTGGAAGGACAAGGCCCTTGGCCAGAGCCCCAGGGCAGGGTGAGGCAGCCGACACCTCAGTTTCAGCCCTTGAGACCCCAGAGCAGAACGAGACACCGAAGTCAGGCCAGGGGTCATGGTGGTCTGTTCTGGCAGCCTGGGACGGCGCTGAACTGAGAACAGGGCGGGGCGTCACACTCCGACACCTGGTGCCCAGACCCCCCCCAGCAGAGGTTGCCAGGGCAGAAGAGGAAGCAGGTGGCTGGGGCAGGGGATGTCAGGCCGGTTCTCCAAGCCCCCATTCCGGGCGGAGCAGCAGACAGGAAAGCCCATGAGCGGGACCTGGAGCCCTGGCCCGGAGCAGGTGAGGGTGGGGCCGGAAGTGAGGCCCCGGGAAAACAGCCTGGGGGTTCCAAACAGTGGAACCCGAGACCCAGCAGTTCCAGCCGGTGGAGCAGGAGAGCTGCACACAGCCGCCCACACGGCGCGTGCTCAGTGGCCGGAGTGGACACAAGCCGAGTGTCTGTCCACAGAGGATGAGCGTGTAGAACACGGTGCGTATGCACGGGGACGGCCTCTGCCCTGGGCGGGAGACTCCAACACGGGCCGCACGCGGCCAGCCTGGAGGACATGCTGCTCCTGGAATGCGCCAGCCCAGGACGCATCTCCCATTCCCCCCAAAGCAGCTGCAGGGACACCAGCTCCAGGGACACCAGCTCCAGGGACAGAGCGAGTGTTTCCAGGGGCCGGTGGGAGGGGGGAGGGAGTGGTTACTTGGGGGGTACAGGGTACTTTTCTGGGATGACAGAAAATTTGGAATGTAGACAGTGGTGGTAGTTACACAGCATTGTGAAATACTAAATGTCACCGAATTGTACAACCTGTAAGTTAATTACACGTTACGTGGCTTTCAAGTCAATAAAAAAGATAAAAAGGGAGGCTGCGGCATTTGCTGGCTGTGCGCGGCGCGGCGGCCGCGGGGGCTGGCGGTGGGCAGGGGCGCTGGGTGGATCAGGCTCTGAGCCCTGTGCTCACGGAGCAGGTGCGGACGTCCAGACGCCCAGCCTGGCGGTCTCCACCGCGAGGCCGGCTGGCCCCTGTCGGCAGGCGGTCAGGGCAGGTGCCCTACCCACCCCCAGGTTTGCTATCCTGTGGCAGATCCCGACCCAGTTCGTTTGGATTCAGAATCCCGCCCGCCCGTCCGGCACGGCCGCCCAGCGGAGCAATGCCCGCCCCGACGCGAGGACGATGGCTGCTCCCAGGTGCCAGCGTCACCGTCGAGGCCTGGGTCTGGACGAGCCGCCCCTCCCCGCTGCCCGAAGGGTGCAGCGAACCCAGAGTCAGACCCACAGCCAGCGTGGGGTCCAGTGGGCTGGGAGCACAGGGTGACAGCAGCCAGCCTGCCCGCCCTGCCGCTTCCTGCCACCTACGCCAGCAGGCGAGGTGGGCTGCTGAGCACAGCCACACACCCATGGCCACAGCGCAGCTAGGGCAGTGTGCAGGCCACAAGTCCACCCAGCCCGGTCTCTGCGGGCTGCAGGGACCATCCACGCCAGGGAAAGCCACCTCGGTCACTCTGGGCCCACCCTGACCAGTCTCGAGCTGAGTGGTCGCTGTCGTCTTTGAGCCAGTTTCCTCAGCAAGGACCACACCGGGACCCTCCCACAGGGAGGATGGGTTGTCACTACTCCGCCTGACACAGGTAAGAGAAAACAAATTGTGACCTACACAAATACCTACCTGAGCCCCACCTGAGTGCTTGGTGTGCTGCGTACCCCTCCCCTCTCCACTGTCCGGCTCCGGGCAGGGCCAGGCTCCATGGCCCCCAGGACTCCTGGGCCACAGGAGCGGAGAGGCAGGACTGTGGCCTCCCCCTGCTGTCCCTGCATCCTGCCTCTTCCCCTCGGCTCCCACAGCAACTGCCGGCAGCCCCTGACCCGGCCACGCTCCCCGCAGAAGCTGCCAACACCCTGCCCTCCCTCGACCCTCAGGCCAAGGGGCGGCTGCAGCTCTCACGGCTCTAAGTTCCCTGAAAATTAGTCCTTCCAACCTGGTATCGCTGGGGCTGACGGGGCCCACTTGGCCCACCTTCTTGGCACCGCCAGTGCGGAGGGCAAAGGAGATGCTAAGCAGGCAAATGCCCCAGCACCTCCGCACCCACACTGGGGTGAAGGCAGGGCGGGGGCCCAAGGGATGCACGGGGGTTGGTGGTGGCATGTGGGGCTTGTGCTATGTCCGACAGGTTGGAGTTCGTCGCTGAGGGGAACGGATTGGCGGCAGGTGGGGCTGCCAGGTCCGGGCGGGAGGGGCCGTTGCCTGGGCACAGCAGGGAGGGGGAGGCCTGCAGGGGAGAAGCAGGCTCAGGGCTGGGCCTGTCGGGGTGGAGGGGAGGCCCCTGAGACGCCACGCCCACCTGGCGTGGGAAGCCCCAGGCCAGCAGGGGTCTGAGCAGGAGACGCGGCTCAGCGGGCCTTGGGGTGGGGTGGGGAGGGGAAGGCAGCGTGCAGAGCCCCAGAAAGCCCCTGCGAGGCCCAGAACAGAGCAGGACCTGCCCGCGCTGCCAGCCTGGAGGAGGAGGGGAGAGTCTCCACAGTCGTCCCAGGTACTTCCCCTGGGGCTTGGAAACCTGCCCTCACCAAAGGTCCCCTCCCTGCCCGTTTCTGCAGGGCTGCCCCGGTCACAGGGCCCAGGTCACAGGACCGGCCAGGAGACCCCGGTGAGTGTTCCCCACACTCTGTGTCTGGCTGTGGGTGTTGCTGCCCCGTCAAATGGGGGATGGACCAGTGACCTTGAGGTTTCCTCCCACGAGGGGCCCTGGGCAGTCAGGCAGGTCTGGAGAACCTCCGGAGCCCAGGCAGCCTCTCGACCACTCCCCGGCCAGGCCACCAAGTCCTCTTCCCATCCTGGCCAGACCCTGGCCAGCAGGACAGCCCACTGGGTGCAGAGCGGCAGCCTGTACCTTCTGGGGGCCCTGGCTCCTCTCCCACCCCTGGGGGAGGGCCCGTCGGCACCTCTGCCCCAGGGAGAGGCCAGGTTGAGCCAGTGTCCCTGGGGTGCCTGAGCCAGGAGGAGAAGGCCACCGCCCACCTCCACTGCGGAGGCCCCACCCGGGGGCTGAGGGCAGCAACCCTGACAGCTGTGCCCCCGCCCTTCCCTCCTGACGCTACCAGGCCCCTGATGGTCCAGACTCTAGGACCGCCTGGTGGCCCATTTTGGACAGCTCCTTTCTCTGCCCCCCCCCCCCTGGTAAAAGCCAGGCACTCGTGGATGAGGTTGAGCCCTTAAAAATGGGAGAAAATGGTTCTGAACAAACCTCCCAGGACTGTTTTATTCAAAATGCTCCTTTTACAAAAGTGACACAGCTGCCACCATTTCCTCATTCTCCTTTGGTGTGGGTCCTGGCCACGTCCTTCCTAACTGCTTTTGCAAGCCCCCCAGGGCGGAGGCTGTCACTATCCCCATTCATCAGAGGACGCCAACCTCAGAGCAGCTCGGGACACCACTGTCTCAGAGGGCAGGGCAGGACGCCCACCTCCGGGCCAGGGCCAGCCCTGCCTGTGTCCAGACACCGGCAGGGACAACTGAGGCTGTGTCCAGGAGGAAACCGGGCAGGTGCTCACCCACCAGTAGAGGCAGAGTGTCCTGGGGACCCAAGGCCCAGCTCCAACAGCAAGAACCTTCCACAAGCAACAGGAATCGGAGGCGGGGAGAGCTGGGGTGGGAGGCAGGGAGCAGCCCCTTGCAGGCAGAGGGCTCCTGAAACAGGGAAGAACCCCTCCCCCCGCCCCCGTGGTAGGACCCCTGCCACCGCCAGCGATGACTTGCGGGGAAATATTTTTGCAGGACAAGAAGGCAGGCTCACCATTCCTGGTCCTTTCATCGCTGGCTGTAATTGCACCAGCGTGCTCGTTGACATCAGCTCAGCCTGCTCTGCAGGACAGAACCCAGCCGCCCACAGCGTGTACCCGGAGGTTGGGGCTGCCGGGGGCTGAGGTCAGGGTGCAAGGGCCCGCCGGGCAGCACCCCACTCTTCCCCTCCTTGGGGTCTCGTGCGTGGGGGTGCTGCTTAGCCCACTCCGACGGAGCCACAGGCCTTTGGCCCCGCTTGCCTCTGGGGGTGGCCCTTGTGGCCGCCACAAGCCACCCCTCGGAGAACCAAGGGCTGTGTGGGTGAGAGTTGGGGTGGGGACCCTCAGGGTCTGTCCTCGGAGGAAGAGGCGGCAGCTGTGAGTGCTCTCCTGGGCCCCGAGGAAAGCCCTGCCGTTGGAGCATGTCCGCTCTGCCTCTGTCCTGGCAGCACAAGTACCCAACGGCGTCTCCCTCTTGGTGGGTGCGCCCTCCGTGCCCAGCCCCACCCCCACGCCAGGCCAGCCCAGGCAGACCTCCCACCACGCAGGCAGGCGGGAAACAGCAGCTCCTCAAAAGTCACAGATTGAACCTTGAACCCCAACGCTCGATACCAGCCTTTCATGCAGACCCCGCGAGGCCCTCCAGGGCGTGGCCACCCGGCCCCAAGCTCCAGTGCCCCCCACCCGGCCACAGAAACCCCACCGGCTGCTCTCCCCACCGAAGAGCTCTCTTCTGTCTGCTCTGTTTAAGTGACTGTGTTCCCAGAGAGTTTCTGTTTCCACTATTAGTGGAAAAATCGCCATCACTTGCCCTAAATAAACAATACCCTGAACGACGCAACCCACAGGTTCACGTGTCCCCACCCACTCCTGTCACAACAAGGCGAGGTGTGTCTGAGATGTGATGAAGACAAGCCAGCATCATCCGCAGGCCCTCTCTGCACCCCCCAAGTGTCAGTCCTCGGCCCCCACCCCAGGACTCTGACCTCCTGCCTCCTCCCAGAATGTCCCCTTCCCGCAGTGAGGATGACACACCCCCACCTCAGCACCACTGGTGGTGGGTCCCAGCTCTCACACCCCCTCCCTGTGGGGGCTGCGCTGGCCAGACAGGAGGGGTCGATTTTGCTCTGCTCAGCCCAGGGACCCCTCCCGCTTCCTGAGCCAGTCCTGACACCCAGGGCGGGGTCTACCGTCCGCCCCACAGGGCTGGGTCCCCCTGAGACAAGGGGGCCGGTTTCCTCGGGGTGTCCTGGTGGAGGTTCCCGTTTCTTCCCAGCAGTGGACACCCCATGACATGTGATTTGGGGAGGAGCAGATGGCAGTCTGAGCAGCCCCTTGGAGGACCCCGTCTCTGGAGTCATTCAAGGGAGGTGGATGGGTGCAGAGGGAGAGGAAGGGAAGTCACAGCGCAGGGACCTGCGGGGGAAAGATCCAGACATGGACGGGGCAGGCGGTGAGGGGGCCGGGAGGGGACAGACAATAGGCACAGAGGGAGACTGGGACCTGGACCTCCAGGAAGGGCCGGCAGGTGCGTCCTGGAGGGAGGGACACAGCCAGTGGCCACTGCAGCACCACCCCCTGTCCATACCTGGCCTGGCTGCATCTGGCCCCCAACAGCCCAGCCCGGGACAGACTTGTCTCAGGATCCTCCATTCCCAAATCCAGTCTGGGCTGGCTCAGCCCCCACAGGGGCCACTGTGAGGGACCCTCTTGTGGGGCCCTGGGCTTGGGGCCTCTGAGAACTGAGGGCGGAGGGGGGAGGGCTGCCTGGGGGTTGGATACACCCTGCTCCCCATCAGAGGTCAGACTGTGAGCTGAGGAGGCAGCAGAAGCAGCAGAGAGCCCCCACCGGGGCAGACCAGAGACCCCACCAGGGGGAACCAGAGCCCCCACCTGGGCGGACCAGAGCCCCCACCCTGGGCAGATCAGAGCCCCCCCACGCAGGCGGACCAGAACCCCCACCCTGGGCAGATCAGAGCCCCCTAAGCGGGCGGACCAGAGCCCCCACCAGGGGGAACCAGAGCCCCCACCTGGGCGGACCAGAACCCCCACCCTGGGCAGATCAGAGCCCCCCCACGCGGGCGGACCAGAACCCCCACCCTGGGCAGATCAGAGCCCCCACCCTGGGTGGACCAGAACCCCCACCCTGGGCAGACCAAAGCCCCCACCCTGGGGAGATACAAATGGCTCTTGGCCCTGGAGCCAGGCTGGCCTGTCTCTGCCTGACCCGACTGGGGGCAGGGTCCCATGGAGGGAGACCCCAGGACTCCAGGGATTCTTGCCCCCAGCTCTGCAGGGGCCTGGTCTGGGCTGCTCTGAGGCCCAGTTCAAAAAGGAAAGTGTCTGTCCAGGGTGTCCTGCCCTGTAGTGCCCTGCATGCCGGAGCGGCCCCCGCAGCCAAGCGGAGGGGCTCTGACTGCTTGGGCTGGGTGAGTCGGCTCTGCAGGCCCCGGAGAAGTCTGAGGGGACCACATCCCAACACCTTCCTCAAGTCCCTGCTCCCAGATTCCTGGACACCTTCCGCAGGGCTGCACTGAGACCAGCCACTCAGGCCTGGCTCCTTAGGGTAATTTGCTGGCACCAGGACCCCTAGGGGCCACTGCGGGCCAGCCCTCCCCCCCTCTGGGACCACAGGCTGGGCCTGGAGGCAACGGGAAGCTGCTGCCCCAAAGCCAAGACTCAGCCCCCTGGAGAGGGGAGGCTTTAGCCGGGGCAGGGGCTGGGAGGCTGCTGGGGGTGGCAGGGGCACCAGCCCAGCTCTGCTTCCTCAGCCACAGTGGGTGGCCAGGGAGCTGCCTGGAACCTGGAGGACTGGTGGGGGACACTCCTCAGACTGAAAAATTGGTCCCTGGGGAACAAAAGGCCTGTTCCCGCCACGGGCCAGGCGTCCATCCATGCCCCTCACTCCACACCCCACCCTGGGCAGCCCCCAAGAGACAGCCGAACTGGCCTCCAGCCCTCCTGGCCTGGGCCAGGTGCAGTGCCTACCTGGGCTCCCTCGGTGACGGTGGCCGCTCTGCTCTGGGTCTGCAGCCCAGCAGCTCTGGCAGGGTCCCCTGACAAGGAGAGTTCCACCTCCCGGACTGTCCCAGGTTGGTCAGTGCCTCCCGCTAGAGCCAGGGAGGAGGGCGGGAGGCAGGAAGCAGAGGGAAAGGGGCCATGGCCTCATTTCCATGCCGAGGGCCCCAGGCCCGCTCGGCCCCTGCCCCATTGTGCGCCAGGACAGGCTCACAATTGTTGCCTTTGTGGTGGCTGCGCTCCCACCCTCAGTGCTCAGGCTGGCGGGGGTCCCCTCACCCACTACAAAGGGCAAGGAAGAGCTAGACCGGGAGGGACCTCCAGGCAGGGGCCGTGGGAGGACTGGCCCCATCCAGACCCAAGCCGGAGGGACAGGTGGGGAAGGGCACCTCCAGGTGGAGACCCCAGCCTCCAAGCTCGTGGGTGGCGGCAGTGCCATGTTTGCACCCCCTGGTCATAGGGTGAGCAGCTGGGCAGGGTGTCCCTGGAGCTCCCGAGGGTGGAAGAGGGCCCCAGCCTGGGTGGGGTGGGCCTGCAGGGCGGCCTCCCCTCTGGCATCAGGCATCTGCCCCACCCCGAGCTTCTGTCTTCTGAGGGACAGGCCACCCACAAGGGAGACGTTTGGAGTCACTGGTGCTGGCTGGGAGGGGAACCGGGGCCTTCCTGCAGAGCCAGACTGAGGTCTGTGCCATCCCTGGGTGAGGCACTGGGTGGGGGCCCCTGAGCTCCCTGGACACCCCCCGCCCAGCTGGAACCAGGAAGCCTGGACCCTTTGGAGGCCACCAAGGCCCAGGGGCAGGCCCTGTTGTCTTGGCCTCCCTGGTCACGGCTGTCCTGGGGGCCCCTGCATCTCGCCTCCAACACCGTTCCCACCCCTGCATGCTGCAGGGGCCGGCGAAGCTCAAGACCCTGGCCCATTTCTGCGGGTGGGCTCCAGGGGTAGGAGCCAGCGGTTCCCAGATGTGAGCTGTGGCCCCTCCCCATTCTGGAGGAATGACAGGCGTCCCGCAGAGGAGGGGGCGGGGTGGTGTGACGAGGAAAAGGATCGGAAAGGGAGGGGCTCCGCACCGGTTTCTGTCGATTTGTTTAATCCCACACTATTCGGAGGCCTTCACGGATGGCGGCCCGGAGGGAAGGGGGAGGGGGTCTCGCCGCGCCCCCCTGCCCCCCGCCCCGGCGGAGCCACCCGACCCGTCTGGAAGTTGCGGGCGCCGAGTGCCGGGCCTTTGTGCGCACGTAGGCGGCCGCCTGGACCCCGGAGCCAGAGCCGGGAGGGCCGCGCTGCCACCCCCGTCCTCGCGCCCCTTCCCCTCCCCCACCGTCCCTGGCAAATAAATAAACCCACAAGCACAAATTCGCGGTGTGCCCGGGAGAGGCGGCGGCGAGAGAGAGGAGAGAGGCGAGGCTGGGCCCCGGGAGCGCACGGGTCTGCCCGAGCGGGCGGCGGTAAGTCGACTTGGACGGAGCCTTTTGAGCCGTGGGAAGGGGCGCGACCCCCACGTCCCTCCCCGCCTCCCTGGCCTGCCAAAGACCCCGGGCTACGGTAAGCGGGGCAGAGGGGGTTCTGCGCCCGGGGAGGGAGCGGGGCTGCGGGAGGCGCCCGCCTGGCACCGGGTGGGGGTCCTGTTCTGCGAGGGGCCCGAGGAAGACTTGGGGCCCGAGGCGCCGAGGCGGGTGCTCTGGAGTCCTCCCCTTGGAACGCAAACGGGCTCGGGGCTGGAAGCCGCCGGGTGCGGGACGGAAGGGGAGGGGCCGGAGTCGGCTCGGGGAGAAGCGGGTGAGAAGTCGGAGGCGAGACCCGGGTTCCGGGATCGGTTTCAACACCATGGACAGCGGACCCCGCGGTGGCGGAGCCGGGACCGCGCAGCGAACCCGCCGCAGCCGCACCGGGTGAGGGTCGCGCCGGCTGCCGGAGGCCCAGGGCCACGGTCTCTAACCGAGCCGAGGCCGCCGCAGCCCGGCGCCCCCCGCCCCCCACCGCGCCAGCGTCGGCGCACGCGGGCTGTGGCTGCGGCACCGCAGGCTGGGGCGGCTTCCAGAGTTTTGGGCTGGGAGGGGGGAAGGTTCCGCTTCAGAGGTGCAGGAGCGGGGCTTGTGCATCCAGAGAGAGGGCGTCCCTGACACCTGCCAAAGGCCAGGCATTGCGGCTGCGGGGGTCCGGCGAAGCCGCACGGGAGGAGGAAGGGACGGCACGGAGGGGTGGAGAGCAGAGCTAGCCCGACTCCCTGCTCCCCTTCCGGGCCGGCACCCGCGGCTGGGCTCGGGCAGGGCCGGAGCCGGTCGAAAAGGAGGAAGCCGGACCTGTGCCCAGGGCGGGTCAGCCAGGCTCCGCTCCGAGGGCAGATGGCGCAGGGGCCGGTTGGCTTCAGGAGGAAGGAGGGGACCAAGGCCTGCTGGCCGCCCCGAGCCCGCGGCCCATTTGCAGTCTGCACTGGGAACAAAGGCCTACGGGGAGGTCGGGGTGGTCTGGCTGGGGGGAGCAGCTGACCCCTGCCCCTGAAGGACCCCAGGGAGCGGGCACTGACTGCGGTCCCGGGAGCAGTGTGGCCTGTGCTTCCGTGGTGGCTACGGGAAAGAGCTGCCCACCCCAGGCAGAAAACAGCGAGAAAGTGGACCAGCCTTTGATTTGGGGGGAGCGGGGAAACGACCTCTAACGCCCTCCTCCCCATCAGAGCCCAGCAGGACCCGCAGCGGGCAGCGGGCGGACCCTTCCGCTCCTTGAGTGAGGGAGTGCGGGCTGAAGGGGCCGCTAGGCGCCCAACCTGTGCGTGAGCTGAGCATGGGGGCGGGGGTACAGGAGACGCGAACCTGCGGCCAGGGCCCGGGTGCCGATGCAGGTCTCCGGGTGCCTTGGGCTGCGTGCAGGCGAGGCTCCCGTGGTGAGGCCCACGCATGGCGGGGTGTGGCTGCTGGGTGTCAACGCGCAGCCAGAGGGCTGCGGCCGGTGGGCTGCACACGTGGGTGCGGGAGTGCCCTGCGAGGGGTTCGAGTGTGAGAGAGGCGTGTCTGTGGGCATACGTGTGGCCGCGTGCGCCGAGCACGGTCGAGGGCGCTTGAGGGCCGCGTCCGTGTGCGCAGAGGAACGCGCGGGGCGGGACTAGGCGCGAGTGCGCGGGAGGCACCGGGCGCGCAGTGCGTGTGTGCGCGTGTGCGCGGCGCGCGTGCCCCGCAGTTCTCAAGGACACCTCGGGGAGGCGACGGCCGAGCCGGTGTCCGGGTGACGTCACCGCGCGTCCCAGTGATAATCGCCCGGTGCCGGAGCGGAGCGCGGATACGCGCGGAGGCAGCGGCGGCGGCGGCGGCGGCGAACGCCAGGACAGTGGCTTCGGGGCCAGTCCCGGTGAACAGAAGCTGGGCTCCCGCAGCGCGGACCCTGCGGACTCTGGGCTCCCGGCCAGCCCGCGGTGCTCCGGGACTTGCCAGGCTCCTTTCGCGGAGTTCCCGCGCCCTCCTCCACCCGGGGCAGCGGTGTGCGGAGCCCGCGGGGGCCGAAGACCGGGCGGGAACGGGCGGCGCTGGGAGCGGAGGCGGCGGCGGCGGCGGAGGAGGAGCAGCAGGCGGCGGCGGCGGCTCCCGCCCGGACGGGTAACTGCGGCTAGGGGCCGGCTAGGGCGAGCCCGGCAAGCGGCCTGTCCAGGTCCCCCACCTTTCCACGAACAGCTCGAGCCCCTTCTAGCTAGCCCGCGGCTTGCGGGGAGGGCGAGCTCGCTGGGTTGTAAAAAAAGACTAGTTTGCATCTCTGAGCATCGAGATTCTTTATTTTAACTGCAATCGGTGCGCGCTCCAGGGTCGGAACTGGGAGGAGGGATGGCGGGGGAAGGGCAGCTGCGAAGAAGCCCGTGCTGCCCAGTCGGACCGGGCTCTGCACCCCTCGGAGCACCGCGGGAGGCCGCCGGGCGCGCACGCGCTCGCTCACCCCCACCCTGGCTCCCGCGCCTCCCTGGCCGCGATTTCGCGGAGCTCCAGCTCCAGGCACGCCCCGAGGGACTTACTTGGCGGCCCCCTCTCTGCTGTGGAAGGGGGAGAAGTGCGGGCTCCTTGGAGTCGGGGGCGGACTAGGCCCGCACAGTCGGCTTAGCGCAGGGCCCCCAGCCCTGCCCGCTCCCGGCGAAGACCCAGAACGTTCGCGCCCCTCCAGCAAGGACCGCAGGAGAGCCCGAGCGGCGGCCCGGACCTGGCCTGGCCTCTCGCCGCCCGCCGCAGCCCTGAGGGCCCCTCTGCGTGTTCACAGCGGACCTTGATTTAATGTCTATACAATTAAGGCACGCGGTGAATGCCAAGAGAGGCGCCTCCGCCGCTCCTTTCTCATGGAAATGGCCCGCGAGCCCGGCCGGCGCGGCGCCCCTCCCGCGGGAGGAAGGCGAGCCCGGCCCCCGGCGGCCATTCGCGCCGCGGACAAATCCGGCGAACAATGCGCCCGCCCAGAGGGCGGCCCAGCTGCCTGGCCGGGATCTGGCCGCGGGACACAAAGGGGCCCGCACGCCTCGGCGTCGCGGGGCGGGTGGGGAGACCGAGGGGCAGCCTGCGGCCCGCGGGTTGCGGCCCCGGCCCCGGCCACGTGTGTCCGCAGCGCGGAGCCCCGAGGAGCCCGCAGAGGCGGCGGGGGCCGGGAGACAAAGGGCGGGCCCGCGGGGGCGGCGGGCGGCGCGCGGGCCGGGGTCGGGGTGGTGCGGCCACCCGCGGGCGGGCCTGGGCGCTGTCCGCGGTGCTGGCGGCGGGGCGGCCCTGCGGGACGGCAGTGCAGCGGCGCGCGGGACAGACTGTGTCCCGAGTGCCACTAGCCCCCACCGTGGGCGCCCTGGACAGTTGCCACGGCAACGAGGAAGGGGGTGGGGCAGGACCCGAGGTCACTGCAAAGTCTGTTCATCCTCAGGCCGCTCAGCCGCTGAGCTCCCGAGCAGCCCCCGCACCTCGAGGGCCGCGCCGAATGGGGGGAGGGGTCCGTCAGCGTCCGGGTCCCGGGAGGCGGGTGGGTGCGCCGGACCGCATCCCGCCCCCAGACCTCGCTCTAGGCTATGCGGGACGCGAGGCACGTGAGCCCCGCAGCCGGGGAGAATGACAAGCCCCTCCCCCCGCCATCTGCAGCCGCGCTGACACCCACTCAGGTTTGCGGCAGGGATTTGTTTCGGCGCTCGGAGCCAGCGCCACCCGCCGGGCGGCCGCCTCTACGCCCCTCACCGCCGCCCTGCCGCTGCCGCCCGCCCGGGGTGAGGGTCTGCGGAAGAGGAGCCCCACCTTTCCCCTCGGAAGTCCCCGACCGGCTTTGCAGCTTTACCCGGGCGAGGGCGAGCCCCTCTGGCCAGGCTCCAAGCCTGCGAAGGGACCTTGGTCACTCCCAAGTTCTCCCAGCCCCAGACCCTAGTCCAGAGCAGAAAACCAGGACAAAAGGGACCACTTGGGTTTCAGGCAGTGGCATCTCCACCCCCACCTCCCCCAGCACAGCTGCGGCCAAAGGGCTGCGGCAGAACCCTGGGTCCACCTGCTTCTCTCAACTCAGCCCTCCAGCCCTTGCAGCCTGGGACAGGCTGCGGGCACAGCAGAAGCCAGTGGCTCCTCCATCTTCCCACCCCCACCCACAGCAGAGCCCTGCAGAGCCCAGGGCAGAGTCTGCCAATCTTCTGCCCCTGGAGGAGGGGGAGGTGGCCAGGTGGCCTCAGCAAGCCCTGGCCTGACCACAGCACTGACCTTGGGCTTAGCATCCCCCTTCTTCCTTCCTCCTGCAAGCGGGCAGGGACTGCAACCCCTACAGCACCTCTAGCGCTAGGGACACAGAGGGGCCCTGGGGTTATTCCAGGACAGCACTGGAGGGTCTGGGGTGTGGCCCAAGCCCAGCCTGAACTTTGTCTCAGGGCTGCTCAGAGCCGTCTTGACCTTGCAGCCTGGACCTTCAGTCCCTGCTCCCCCATCCCCTGCGGCTAAGGATGTTCATGCCTTACCCCCCTCCTGGAGACCTGGCTCCTGACCAGAAGGGACCTTCTGTGCTGTTAGTCTGGGGGAACACTCGAGAGCTGGGGGGGGGGCACAGGCAAACTGCCCTTGGCACTGTCCCTAGGCTGGCCAGGCTCTGGCCGGCTCTCCTGGGAAGAGCTTCCTGTACTCCACCACGGTGGGGAGCTCCTCCCGGTGCCCTCCCCCGGTGGAGGCCTGTAGCTCCTGGGGCTCCAGCTCAGGGGGGCACAGGGCGATGTCAAGGCCCCAGGCTGGGTGCTGGAGCTGCCCAGCAAGTGTTGGGGCGCTCATGGGCTGCAGAGCCCGAGGGGGCTGCCTCCACGGAGCAGGCCGCGCGGTGGCCGGGCTGCTGCACTGGCTGCCGCAGTGCAGGGAGGCCCCACGTGCACAGGGCCCGGCACGGCCTGTGGGCTGAGCTGCCCACCTTGCTGAGAGGCCCTGGGCCAGGAGCCGCCACCACCGCACTCTGCACCCAGCGTGGGCGGCCCTGCGTGTCCAAGCTCAGACACCCTTCCAACTGCTCACATGCATGGTCACAGACGTACTCACGTATGCACGCCCACCTGGTCACATCCCACACACGGAGACCACCTGACTCCATCAGGCAGAGCTGGGCCACACTTCCATGATGGTGGATGTGGACAGCAAGTCGGGCCGGCCTGGGGCTCCCGGGTGAGGGAGCCAGAGGGGACCCTGCCTGGCCCGAGGGTCCAGCCCTGTGGTAAGGACATTCTTGCTCCCAATAAAACCCAACAAAGCTGCCAAGGCTGCTGCCACTGGGCCTGCAGGCCCCCAGATTCCCCCAGATTCCCAGCCGGACATGGCCAGCAGAGGAGGGAAGGGATGTAGGGACCAAGAGCCTGTGTCAGCCCTGACTCTGCCCTGACCTCACCTCCAGGCACAGACCCCTGGTGGCCTGCGCAGAGGTTAGGAGCTGGGCTCTCTGGCCTCTCTGCTCCTGGCTGCCTCCTGGCTGTGCCCCTAAGCCGGGGCATTGGCAGTGGGTGACGCCAGAGAGCTTGGGCCCTCGTACCCAGCCTTCACCCCTGGGCTGGGGGTGTCAGGAGCTACCTGCAAGCTAGGTAGGGTACAAGGGGTAATGTGTGGGAAGGAATTAAAAATAAAAAAATGATTATGGGCCCAGCACAGTGGCTCGTGCCTATAATCCTAGCACTTTGGGAGGCTGAGGTGGGAGGATCGCTTGAGCCCAGGAGTTGGAGGCTGCTGTGAGCTATGATGACACCACTGCACTCTAGCCTGGGTGACAGAGCAAGACCGTCTCAAAAAAAAAAAAATGTGATAAAATGCTACTCCCTCCAACTTGCTACAGGATGAGAGAAATGGGGGCAGGCCCTCACCCCAAGTGGGGAGCGAGGAGTGGTGCACCCCCTGCTCGCACACTCATGCACACACGCACACCTGGAGCCTCAGTCCCTGTGGTCCCCAAGGCGGCCACAAAGAAAAGGGCCATGGGACCCAGAGGCAGGAACCTCCCAGTGCTGCTCAGCCCCAACCTCCAGCCAGACTCTGGCCTGGCCAGACAGGGCGCTGGACACTGACCATGGGACAGAGGCCCTGGCTCCCCTCTGTCCAGCCACCAGCACCCTGCTCAGCACCAGGTTCTCTCTGGATGTGTTTTCTCCTCCGGTCAGCGGGGAGAATGAAACCAGCACATCTCCCGGGGCTGCCTGGGCAACTGGTGGGCCAGGGACTGGGCCAAAGGGGGGAGGCAGAGAGAGGACACCTGGGAAGGCTGAGGCCGTGTTTCAGGGGAGCAGGGAAAGGACCCATCTGCACAGCCGGGTGCCTCCTCTCCACCTGCACTCCCACAGCTGTCCTGTCCCTGCACAGTCTCAGCCTCGGCCGGATGTTGTGACAGCCACAGAGATGGCCACACTCCTGCCCTTTGCAGCTCCGCACCCTCCCCCGCAGCGGGCTGGGCCGCCCCAGAAGGCAGCCCTCGCCACCCAGAAAGCTGCAGCAGGAAGATGGGCGGGAACAGTCCCCGGTGCTGGCGAACATGGAGCCAGAAATGGCTCGGAAGGGACCCCACACAAGCCACCTGCAGACACTCTGACGGGGTGGGGCAGCGAGTGCTCCCCCCAGGGCTCTGGGCACTCAGCATTCCAGCCTGGTCCTGGGGCGGCTCTGCCACACACACTCAGGCCACGAGCTCTGGACGCTCAGGAGGGCAGTGGGACTATTCTGGGGTGTGTCCACTCTGGACCCTCCTGAGAGCCCCAGCCAGGACAATGACCCTTGCCTGACCCCAGGGAAGTGCAGTCTTGTGAGCCCCGGGTGAATGAATGACCAAGACCGGGCTCCGGAGAGCTCCCGGCCCACACTGCACACAGGGTCAATGCTCCACGGTGGGCACATCTCTGCAGGGACAGGACGGGGATGTCCACAAAGCACACAGACCAAGTTCAAGTAAAGTGTCAAAGTACAGCCAGGCAGCACACACCCATCTGTGCAGGGACACACGCAGAACTCCCCCGCACACACCTGGGTATACCTGCCAAGGCCTCTGCTCACCACACGAGGGCGCCATGGAGCTGCTGCAGGGTCCTGCCCCAGACGGCAGTGGGGGGACATGGCAGAAGCAGGCCCAGAGGGACCCCAAGTATTGCAGGGACAGCAAAGACTGCGTGAACAATGACAGTGGGCAGCCCCTGTACACTGGGAGACTTCCCCTTGCCCCTGCACACCTCAGGTCAGGGGGGAGCAACACACAGGGGCCCTTGCACATCTGAATGCTCTTCATTCATTCATTCATTCATTCATTCATTCATTCATTCATTCATTCAACAAATATTTCTGAGCCCCCTCCTAGGGTCCACAAGTGCTGAGAGGTCTGGGCAGGCTGCAGGGGATAGGACCTCAATGGGCAGAGAGCAACCCGGGCTCCTGGGCTCCCCTGGACGACAGCCGGAACTGCACCGCGAACAGAGCAGGAGCCTCCTGGTCACAGGAGCAGGAAGGCAGGCGGCCCTCAGCCAGCGGCACAAGGCCACGAGGACATGGTCTCAGACTGCTGGTGTCAAGCCTTCACTCTCTGTGCTCCAGTTTACTCATCTGTGGCTGGAAGGTGAGCTTAGACGCCTTCACTCAGTGAATGAGAGCAGTTAGCACCAGCACCGTCCCCATCATCATCGTCACCTCCATCATCCCCACCATCCCCATCATCGTCATCACCTCCGTCACCACCATCAGCAGCAGGAACACCATTGTCATGGTGGGGCCATGTGAGCTCCCTCTGGCTGGCCCTGTTTCCAGCTCTCTGAAGCAGCAGGGTGGGGTGGAATGAAGTAGATGCAGACACACGGGGGCTGTGGCTACTCCAAGGTCACTCAATAGACCCACATACTCCTGGGAGGGCGACTGCATGCAGAGGACACAGGAGGGGCATTTACAGGTTGTGGCAAGAGCTTAAGAGATCCGCGAAGCACAGGGGGCTCAGTGGCAGATCAGCCAGGCGATGCTCAGGCCCCACGTGGGACAGCTGTCCCCATGGCAGAGGACCCTGCCATCATTCCCCAAGCAGCCCCGGACCCAGCTGACCTTTCCCCCCAGTCCTCCAAACTGTCCAGGGAAGAGCTCGGTCCCAGCCTCCATGTGGCATTTCCCAATCACCTGGCACGGAGCAGTGCAGAACTCCCTGGTTCAGAAG
Source organism: Lemur catta (assembly GCF_020740605.2). Classification (NCBI taxonomy): domain Eukaryota; kingdom Metazoa; phylum Chordata; class Mammalia; order Primates; family Lemuridae; genus Lemur; species Lemur catta. The sequence continues at coordinate 50,726,495 of NC_059144.1, forward strand.
GCACGGTGGCCCTCACTTGGTGGGGCGGCCTCTTACTGCCCAGCTGCCCAAAGGATGGGGACACTGTCCCAAGAGCCCAAAGACTGAACAGAGCCCAATAGAAAGGCCCATTTCCAGATAAATCCCGCCTTTCATGTGCGGACCCCCAAGAACTACAGACACGAGGAGGCCTGTGCCTTGCACCTGGAGAGGAGAGGCAGACCCTACCCAAGAGGCTGCCGTCCGTCCGGGGCCGTTACCATCCTTACAACTGACAGTTTACCGAGGCCCAGCGTATGCGCTGCATGTGTGTGCACTTGTGCCCATATGTGTGTACGTATGTGTGCATGCGTGGTATGCACTGTGTGCCTGTGTGCATATGATCATGCTTGGCTGTACACGCACATGTACATACGTGTTTATGTGCATCTCTGTGTGTCATGTGTGCGTGCATGTCTGTGTACATGCCATGCACATGTGTGTGGGTGCATGCGTGTGCATACACGCGTGTGCATGGTCATGCATGCATCTGTGTATTTGTGTGTTTTGGGGGGTGCAGAGGGCAGCTCCAGGGTAGGGAAGAACCACCCACCCCCGGACACTCACCACGCCTCCCGCCCAGCAGCCTGCACCCGCGCTGGTTCCGTGTTCTGTCTAGAAGCTCTTCTCACACCCCCACTGCCCCTTCCCAGCCCGCCCTGCGCTTGCGGCCTGCTGTCTGCCTCCAGGCGGCCTCCCCGACCACACCACGGCAGGCACCAGAGCTCTGGTGTCCCTGGGGCCCCGCCTCTCCTTGCCCTCCTCTCCCTGAAGCTGTCCCACCCTGAGGTCCCTCAGCAGCCACCAGGCATGGAGACTGGCCAGGGAGGCTGGACCAGGACTGGTCTCGTTGTCCAGTGCTGCTGGTGGTCTACGTCCCCCTCCAAACTGACTCCCCCCTGCAGGCCAGGCAGACAGCCCCCCAGCCCCATTCTGACATCCACATGGTGGCATCCGTCCCTGGCTAGTGGGCAGAGGAACCGTGGAGTGAGGCGAGAGCAGAGCTGGCTCTCCTCTGCCCCTCCCAGGGACCCCAGGCTGCGGGGGGAGGGGAGGACACCGCCCAGCCTGCCTGCTGCAGAGGCTGGTGTGGCTCAGCGTGGCCACCCAGACTTCAGCCACTCCCCACACTGCCCTGGGGCCAAGGCACCCTTGGGGGACCATCCCAGGAAGGCCACATGGTACATTTTGGCTTCTGGGCAACACTCACATTTACTCCCACCCCAGTGTGCCTGCCCCTGGGCCCCCACCCACTGTGCAGCTCCAGCCTGTGTCAGAACCTCATGGCCAACCCGAGTGTCAGGAAGTCCCCTGGAAGGTGGGGGACAGATGGGGGTCTGCTTGGGGCAGAGCTGTGGCATGGGGAAGGACCAGCCCCAGGGGCAGCTCCGGCACTAGACAGAGATGGGCCCCACCCCAGCTCTCTCTGGGGCCAGCCGGCAGACCTTCCCACCCCCCAGCCTCCGCACACGTTGGGCTGTCCGAGTCCCACTCAGACCACCACCCCGAGCCGCGGGCTGCTCCTGACCTGCCCACACAGATGCCCAGCTTCCCCTCCCCCACCTGTTTCCTACGCCCCAAAGCCCCTTCACCTCCTGCCCCGCCGGGGGAGGCGCTTTGCCCTCTCTGGGGCTGCACCTGCCCGACAAGCTGGGCCTGAGGTCACCCAGTCACCCCTCTCCCACCTGTCGGGCACCCAGCGTCTGCTTGCTGGGGAGACCACAGACTCTGGCCCCACCCCAGCCCCCGCCCTAGCAGCCCCCCCGGCCTGGCCCCTCCTGCACCCTCACCTCCGCAGGGAAGGCCTCCTGGACTCGTGCCCGTCCACACCAGCCTCTTCCTTCCTCCTCTGAGTCCTGCAGTGGGCCCTGCTCAGTCTCAGACCCTGTTCTGTCGTCCTGGGAGACTTGTTCCCCCAGATGGCCCACGGCCCTTAACGGCAGGGACGGCCACCCAGCCCTGTCTCCCTTGAAGGCAGCCAAGTAGTGACCAGAGCCCCAGAGGGTTAACTGAGCTCCAGGTTCCATGTAAGTCTGGCTGGGGGACAGTGGGAAGCCCCGCAGGACCTGAAGGGGACACTCCCAGTGACGGCTAGGTATGAGGGTGCCTGACCCGGAGCAGTGGGGATCCCACGCTCTGGGCCTTTCCTGGGGCTGGAAAGAAACCCAGACACTGGCCCTGAGGACAGGGGACTGTGCAGGGCAGGCACGGAGCACAGGGACCGTCCTCCCAGGGCCCGGGGAACCTGCATCTGCGGTAGGTGGCAGGTGTAGAGAAGCTGCCACACACACGGGTGAGGACACAGACAACACTGTCACTCAGCTGTGGAGCTGCCCGCCCAGCTAGTTGGTCTCCGAGTAGGGAGACCACCCTAGGTTCGCTCTCCAGTGGGAAGGACCACTGGGTGGCCCCCAGGGAGGCAGAAGGGCCTGGGTCTTGGAGACAGCACCCAGGCCCTCGCGCGTCCTGCGTCCCTGACCCTGACCCCGACCCCGACCTGCAGGCGCCCGCCCTCTTTGCACCTCCAAGGACTAAAGCCACTTCCACGCCCAGTGACTCTACTGGACGGGGCTCCCCCAGCCACAGGGGGGCTCCGCCTGAGACAGCAACGCTAGCCGGGCCCGACAGCGCCCACAAGGCTGGTCTCCAGGGCACAAACCCCAAGGCCGCCCGGCCACACCCACGGCCCTGCGCCCACAGCAGCTGCCTGGCCCCCACGCACCGCTCGGCACTGCCCTGCCCCCACCTCTTGCACAGCCCCACCGCCCAGCAGCACCCCACTTCCCAGCAGTGGAGCCCAGCAGGTAGGCAGATGGCCTCCTCTCCACGGCCCACCCCTCCTGACCTCCCCAGAGCCCCCCCATCCCCAGCAGTGCACCCAAGTGCACCACGGCCTGCAGACTAAACCATGCTGGACCCGCCGTGCCCGCGGCCAGCCTGACTTCTCTGTGGACACCCCCATGTTGGGACTGCTCCCCACAGCAATGACAAGGGCCCCCGCAGGTGTGGCCCCTCCTCAGACCCTGCCACCACCCCCCAGTGATCCCCGGCATCTCCTCTTTATCCTGCAACTTGCGTGTTGAGGTTCCTTAGTTGTCAAATTAGGACAACTTGAGGTGGGGGCGATAAGAGCGTGGCCAGGCCAGGGACCAGCCCCCCAGGGGACCCCCCACCAGGCCGAGGAGGGAGTCGCAGCAGCGGCAGGGGGCGGAGGAGTTTGCAGAAGCCCATCTGCAGCGCTGGGCTCAGGACCTGCCCCCCAGCCTCACGCCTTGCACAGGGGCGGGGGCCGCGACAGGCAGGACTGCCGCCAGCGCTACGCCCCGCACCCTGCACCCCGGCGGGGCCACGCTGGGACCCTGCAAATCTGAACGCAAGGCCTGGGCCTGGCAGGACCCTGCCCTGGAGAGGCAGCTGCCCCCACAGAAAGTCCCCAGTCTCCGACCTGGCAGCAGGACTAAGGGGACATCCTCCCGGCCTCACGAGAGGCGGCCAAAGCCCAAAGCCTCCCGAGAGGCCTCATCGCCTCTGTGCCCCGGGCCCCATGGTCCCCATGGTCTGGTCAGAAACGGTGCCCCGGGCCACGGCAGCCCTGGCCCAGAGGAGAACCTTCACGGCAACCCGCCAGCCATGCTGCCACACCCACGCTGCCACGGCCAGCAGTGCCAGAGCCCACCAGTACCCCGGGAAGCAGCATTCGGTTCTGCATCAGTAATCACCGGGCCTCGCCTCCTCCCAGGAAGTCACGGAGCATCAGCCGCCCTGTCATCTTCAGAGATGTGGCGTCCACGTGAAGGGAAGTGGCTTCAAACAGGCAAAGCCCTGATCTTGTAATGCAGGCCCTCCCCAAGGCCTGGGCTAGAGGGGACAGGGCCTGACCGAGACACCGAGGTACCTGGGCCCGTCCACATCTTGGCAACAGCTGGCCACTCTGTGACACTTGGAACCCAGTGTCTGACCACAAAGTCTGACCACAAAGACCCAGCCCGCCTTGCCCCCAATCCCAGAGGGGAAGGGGCCTTGCTGCAGACGTCCTCTGGGATGACCCTTGACACCTGACACCATGGGGAGGCCGGCGGCTCGGGAGGCCCCTCTCCACTGGCCACAGACAAGAAGCCACGGCCCAGGGTCCACTCAACCTGCGACTCCAACAGTCTGGCTGCACCTCAGCATGACCTGTGAGTGACGCAGGCAGAGAACAACCCCGACGACACCCAGGCCGACACCCACACTGAGTGGGAAACCACACACACGCAACCTGCCCGCACATGACCCCCAGGGGAGGGACAGAGACCTCCACACCACGGTAACACACAACTCCACACCGTGGGCACACACACCTACACACCAGGGGAGGGCAAAGAGACATCCACACCACGGGATCACACCACTACACACCAGGGGACAGCACAGAGACCCCCACACCACGGGATCACACCACTACACACCACGGGATCACACAACTACACAGCAGGGGACGGCACAGAGACCCCCACACCATGGAAACACACCACTACACACCACGGGATCACACAACTACACAGCAGGGGACGGCACAGAGACCCCCACACCATGGAAACACACCACTACACACCAGGGGACGGCACAGAGACCCCCACACCATGGAAACACACCACTACACACCACGGGATCATACAACTACACAGCAGGGGATGGCACAGAGACCCCCACACCATGGAAACACACCACTACACACCAGGGGACGGCACAGAGACCCCCACACCATGGAAACACACCACTACACACCACGGGATCATACAACTACACAGCAGGGGACGGCACAGAGACCCCCACACCATGGAAACATGCAACTACACGCCACGGGATCACACAACCACACACCAGGGGACGGCACAGAGACCCCCACACCACGGGATCACACAACTGCTCACAAGCAAGTGGGTCTTCTCTCTGGCGCTGTTTGCAGGAACAAGGATGAGTTGTGGGAGACCCCTCCCAGTGTTGTGTTAGTTCAGTAACGTGTGCACCGTGTGTGGTCCGCAGACAAAAGCCACGCTGAATGTGCCATGTCCAGTCGCTGCACGAATGGCTTTTCTAACACGTTGGTTTCAGTAACCGGCAGGTCGTGCCGACCTCAGGAGCAACTCGGTCGTGAGTGAACTTGGAGCGGCAGGCGGGTGGCCTGTCTGCCTCGCGCTGCCGTGAAGGGGAGGGTCTCCGCTGTGCCCACGTCGCCCCCACAGCTCACTGAGGGTTATGGGACCAGGTCTGATGACCCGAAGTCCCGGCAGCACGACAGCTCCGGCCTGGGAGCGGCAGAGCCCTACTCCTCTCTCAGGGCCCTGGCGCACAGCTGGCCTCTGGCCAGAGTCATTTCTGTCCTCTCAGGGCACGGAACAGTCAACCCCGGACGGCTCGGGGCCACCAAGCAGCACCGCAAGCCTCAAGATTCCTCCACGCCACCCCCGTCGGACCGTTCGGCACCCAGCACAGTAGCAACCCGCAGAGCCAGCCGGCCACCACCGCACGGCCACGAGGGTGCTCCGCTTGCACCTCAGCTACCAAGCCCTCCAATGAAACTTCTAGAATCAGAGGTACCGCACACAACACATCCAGCTAAAGGCTTTTCCAGTTAGAATTCATCATGAAATGTAGCAATCCTAACACGGTGTGCTTTGGGGAGGGGCAGAGGGAAAAGCTTATTTGGTTGGCTTTTGGGAGGCAAAGGTGGGAAACACAGAACTCACAGCCCTGCATGAAGCAAACATGGCGCCCTCCAATTGTCACCCCACAAACCTGCGACCCCAGGGGAGGGTCCTTCCTGCCTCGTCCAGCTCCTGTCTGTTGTCACGTGGCCCCCTTCTGCATGTCTCCTACAGGAACGTCCAGGGTGACGCCCAGGGCCCGCTTCCTCTCGCGTGGGCAAGGTGAGAGCAGGCGTCACCGAGTGCCAGGAACAAGTGTGAGGGGCCCCAAACCGACCCAGACCTGATGTCAGCTCCCCAGGGCTTCTCGTGTGGGCAGAGGGGCAGCCACCAACTCCTCCTGCGTTTGTAGGGCACCGTCAGGGCTGGTGACACTCAAACTGCACTGTTCATTCTTGACACACAGGCCAGTGACCCTTAGCCTGAGTCCTCACGGGCAGTTCCTGCACTGCGGTGACCAGCCGACACGACCCACCCCTTCCACGCACCTCCCTGGCCCTGACACCCACAAAAGGCAAAGCGCCCTGTTGTAACTACACGCTACCTCCCAGCCCGCCTCTTGGCCGGCCACCCTAAAAGCCAGGAATTAAACTCTAAAGGAGCCCAGTGATGGCATACATGTAAGAAAATGGCACAAATATGAAGCAATTAACCACTCAAGGTTTGAGACACACTTTCTAAAATAAAATTACAGAAGCAACTTGGAGACGCAGGTGGTGAGAATGTCCCACCCAACCGGCCTGCAGAGCACAGGCTCATGTCCTGTCCTCGTCCTTTCCTTGCACGAGTTGCTAGCTTCTGGCAGAGGTGGGACTGCCTGGGACAGGGCGTAAGAGAATCATCTGGGATGACGTGACGCCGGTACCTTCCACCTGCATCTCATGCTTGTCAGAACTCTGCAGATGTGCACCTAAGGTTCGTGCATTTCACTGTCTGTAAATCTTATCTCAAAAGGAAAACAAACTGAACAAATATCAAACTCCCTGATGTGCGTGAATACTTAGAGGGAGCGCACTGGTGCCGGCAATTTGAAACAGATAGCGACCGAGAGGCACTGACGGGGGATGGGGGACAGGGGGATGGGGGATGGGAGAAGCCGGACCAGGAAGGAGGGGGTACACGGGTGTCACGGGTCTCCACTCACTGCACGGCTGCACATTTATGAGCCGTGAGTGCAGTTGCATGCGGTTTAGTCTTTGTTAACTCACTCCACCAGCAACAAGAGAATAGAGACCCCAAGCCCCGAGAAACACACACACTTTTTTTGATAGTGACTCCTTTAATGGCTTTGCAGTTCAAAAACTCAAAAAACATTCACCCATCAAGCAGGGCTGAAGAAGGAAGTGACACCAGATTTGCTAAATAAGTGTTTATTAAGGCTCGTATTCTCCTAGAGGAAAGTCACCCAATGTCATCCACGACTCCATACAGGCAGTGACAGTTCAGAGGAAGTGATACGCTCTAAATACAAGTCTAAATGATACAGCTTAAACTTTAACTCGGAGGGTCTTTTGGAGTACACAGCTCAGAAGGCGGCTGCTCCCGGGACGGCAAGGCTGCTGTGGACGGGCGCGTGCAGGGGCGCTGCGGGTCGGGCGTGAGCACCATTTTCATGCTTCAACTCAAGCTCCAGGTGGCGGTTTCTTCAACGGTCCCTCATTCCACAAGACACAGACAGCAAATTCATTTCCTAAAAGGTTTTTTTGTTTGTTTTTACCCATTCAACAGGAAAAGAAATTAGACACTCACGGTGAAATTTACAATCGGTGGCATCATCTGTCACACTCTGTCCCACCAGACCCTACGTGTCAAGCGCAGCATTCCTGGTGTGGAAACGGCACTACGATTCTCAGGTGAAGGACGGGAAATTAAAACAACCTGCAAACAACGAGGAACCCTGAACACTGAACCAGACCTCACAGTCCTTCCGACCCCGCACGGCGGACCGCTCCCCGCCACCAGGCGGGCTTGGGCACAGGGCAGCGTGGGACACAGCAGCAGCAGGGTGTGGGCCACAGGTTTTCCACGGAAACAAAACGTGCCCACCAGACTCAAAAAATTAAAATTTACCTTTCTGTCTAGTAGAAAAATCAAACGGGCAGATTAGCATTTCAGACACAACAGATAATAAAAATGGCAAACCAACTGGACGAGGTGATCACTAACCTTCTGATTTCAGCACTTTAAGAGATTTTAATAGATGCTCTAAGTGACAAAACAACTCACAGTTTCTTATGTTTGTGAGAAGTACAGGGCTTATCATGAGAGACTAAATGTGGACATAAGAACATAATTTTTGCCAAAATAAAAAAAAAATCTTTGGGATATATTAGGTTTTTGTTTTGCTTTGTTTTTAAGGATATTTATATTTCCCATTAGGTCAGTCTGATTGATAAGCTGACAAAAAAATACTCCTTTATTAGTGAGTTCTACAATATCATGATACATAGAAAAAATACAAATGAATGGAGATCCATCTGGGCAAATTAAACTACGAAGAAGGTAAAAGATGCGACACTCAACCCCTGCACAGGACAACACACTGGAGCTGACCAAGCACACGTTTTTAAAACCGTTTTTCAAAGTCCAATGTTAGAACACGTAAGAAACCGGCTTGTCCTTATTGTTTGTTTCGATTCTGCCGTTCCTGTAAGAGAGAGGGCAAGTTTAACAGACGGTAAGCAGAGGGCCCCTCCCAGGAGCGCGTCCAGGGTGCCTGCAGCCGCAGCGGCCCCTGCTCAGGCTCCCACGCCACACCCGCACACAGACGGGCCGTGCGGACCACCCGCACGCGAGGCCTGGCACTCGGCCCCAACCCCGTCCCCGGGGACCGCACGACAAGCAGAAAAGCATCCATGGCCGCAGTCGCGAGGGTCACCCGAGTGCTGCAGACCCTGCCCACCGTCCCTGGCTTGCCCTCCTGTGCCACCGTCACTCTGCGTGGGAAACGCCAGACGGGAAACTGGGTGTGCTCACCGGGCACTCGAGTGTGCTGCGTACGCGGGAGCCGCTTGGCTGCACTTTATCTCCCTTAAACCTCAGTGGCCCAGAGGACCCTGCAGGCTAGAGAGCGAGCCCTGCGTCCCTGGGACCAGCCCAGCCCTCCCACCAGCCTCGTCTGCTCTGACACCAAACAGAAACCACGGGCCCCGCAGACGGGGGCACCACGCAAGGCCAGGCGCCCCGGCCACGTTTATCTTCCACGTCCATAAAGACAATAACCGTTTCCAGAGTACGTGTGACACACAGGTTTGGGACTTACAGCTGAAGCCTGTCCCACGTTTGCCTGCCTGGCTGCTAACCAGCAGGGCCTAGGGGCCCCTGCAGTCTGTGCTCACAGCGCGGCAACCGGACGCGGAAACGCTCGTCACAGAGCACGCGCTGCCTGCCGGGTAGGCGCGTCCTGGGCGCACCCATCCTCATCGGCCCTTCTAGAGAGACTCAGATCAGTGAGAAAACCGCAAGGCGGACACCCAGCATCTGGACGGACCCTCCTCTTTGCTAAAACGGACGAGTGCCTTCGGGTTAGGCGGACAGGCTGCCCCCGTCCCGAGAAGGCTCCGGGGTATTTGGATTAAAGCGCTGGGCAGACAACCACAGCTCTGAAAGTCGACATTTCCTCCCTCCCCTGAAATGTAAAACTGGAAAAATTAAGAACGCGATATTTTGCATTCCGTTAAAAATTCTCTTTTAAAAAATCTCATTAAAAAAGAGGTATTGCTGTTCCTAAAAAGATGCCAATCTCTGAGTCAAACAGCTGCTGTTAAAGCCACTCACGAGGGGACTTCCCAGTGTCCTGTCTCCCTCCAACCCTCATAAGCTGCTACAAAGTTCACCATGTGCCCTTTAAAAAAAAAAAAAATACTATTACTCATAAAATTTCTCAAAAAAAAAAAATAAAAAAACCAGTTAACGAGTACAGCTCATACTTTAGAGCTGCGGTCCCCAAGCCCCGGCCTCAGCCCAGTACCAGTCCGTGGCCTGTCAGGCAACGGGCCGAGTGTCACTGCCTGAGCCCCACCCACCTCCCCACCCACTGTCCATGGAAAAATTATCTTCCATGAAACTGGTCCCTGGTACCAAAAGGCTAGAGAATCTCACCAACAAAGACCCAGCTTCTTGGGATTCTCTGCCCTTTACCCAGTTTCCAAAGTCAGTCACTCTGCTAGGTTGGGCCGTGCTCACGCAGGGACGACCCAGGGGTTGGGGCACCTACGGCCAGGGCCAGCACAGAGACGCACGCTGCGTGGAGCACTCACAGCTCCCGCTAAGCACCCTACGCAGTGACTGTTTAAGATTTAAAAAAAATCAAAAACGTAGCAATCTAGGACTTGGTCTGACACGGCTACCATAAAAGCTATTGCTCTCCTAAGAAATCGGTGTTTCCAAATTTATAGCGGGACGACAACCCTCCAAAATGTTAACCATATTTTACTTCTAAACACTAGATTTTTAAAATTATGAGCATTTGAAAGCAACGGGGTCTCACGGCACATGACAAACCCAAGGTGGGTCTGCCGCAGAGGTCCTGAGAACATCCAGGAACCCACGGGCCTCCCCAGCAAGCGCGGCTTCAGGTCGACCACGCCACTCTCTGCTCAGCATCCTCACTGGAGACCCGGAGTCTCAACTCCACAACTCCTCAGACCCACTCGGGAACGCAGCACCCACCCCGCCAGCGCGGAGCGGAGACCAGAGCGCCCTGGGCAGTCCCGGCACGGCCGGCCAGGCCATCCAGCTGGGAGCCGCCCGGACCCAGCTCCGCCTCTACACTGGCCAGCGAACAAGTCAGGGTCGTCCTTTGTCACTCTCAATAACACGAATTAGTAACACAACACTGACGCCCGTGGGGCAAGAGCTTTTGGGCCCGCTTCCTAGGATGCTTCGCCCTGCAGCCCCATCGCTTCCCTGGGAGCATTCCCAGGGGTACAAGGAACACCCCGGACCCCAGGGGCAGGCCACTTGCCAGGAACCTTAACCCAAGACCTGACACAAAAATGCAGGTGTCCTAGGTTGAGCTGCTATAATGTAAGTTTCAAGACACTAGAATTTTAAAAACACCAATCAGATCAACTAGAATTTTCTCCCTGAGCTCACAGCAAAACTTCAGGACCCAGCGCACTCAGGAAAACCCAAGTATTACACCACTGACGAAGAAAACCTGCATATTTGCACGTGCGCACACACAGCCCAGCCTGCTGCCAGTTTAAAGCCAGCCAAGAAACCAAAGTTCCATTAAAATTATCTCTATTCTATCCCTGCAAATGCAGCAATTCAGTATTTTATTTTATGTCTAGAAGATCTAAAATACAGAATTTCAGTAATTGGAAATAAATGACATCCTCTTTTCCTCACAAGAGTGAAAGAAGGACCAATACTTTCTCAACGTCTTTGCAAATCCTGTGTTGTTTAGGACACGTGTAACTTCAGATTGCCAGTACACCCAACATACAGGCCCTTCTGCTCACAACACTTCAGGACATGGGATGTCACAGATGACCAACTCCTACAGTACAGAGGACTGAAAAACGATTGGAAACCCACCTGTTACCAACTGACATTTTATGAAAGAAAGGACAACTGAACACCAAAAAAGGAGAGATTCTCAGAAGACCCTCTCAAATAAAGGGAGCTTGATGACATACGTTAGTGTCCTTGTTTTCCCATTTCTGGTGCCAGTTTATGGCCACCTGAGCCCAATGCTTCTGAGGAGGAGACACTCACTCCAGTGCGTAGGGACAGCTCCGACTCCAGCTCTGCTCAAGCACAGCAGGAAATCAGACCATCACTGCGAGACCAAACCAAAGGTTTGCTGCTACTGGATCTAAACATACATGTTCATTTATCATAAAATGTCTGGAATCCAAACTACCCATCCACTCCATTGTCTTTACTACCCACTCGGACTACATTTACATCTCCAAAACCACAGGATGTTAGGTTTTCAAAAGAAAAATAAACGATCTCTAGATCAGAGACCAGAGCCTCCCGACCAGGAGCGGCAACGCCCTGCAAAGCACCAGCCTCGGAGGGTGGGTGGGCCTCACGCCCCCGCGCCCCCGCGCCCCACGGATGCCCTGTGGTGCCAAGTATCACGTTCCCTAGAAACTGGGATGTGGTCAAAAGTTATTTGGTGACTTTCATCCCAATGTCACAAGTCACTCCCAGTGACCTCCACGGGGAAAGCCCAAGCGATACGGCCGCCCGCTCTGCCCGAACCCCTTGGGCCACCTGTGCGGCAGGATGGGGCACCCAGACTCACCTTGCGCACCACCTCCTCCTCCTCCTGGCGCTTCTCGTAGTGAGAAAAGTCATCGAAGATGGAGGTTGTGTGCTTGTAGGAAGCAATGATCTTCAGCACTTGTTTGGCTTTGTCTAAGGGCACCTCCTGCGTGTCTCGGGAGTTTGTGACCGGTTTGTTGTCGTTGTTCTCCAGCCGGATGTGCCGGAGCTGGCTGTTGGGCACGTCCTTGACAAAAATCCACTTCACGTCGAACTTCCCCTTCCACTTGTCCTGAGACCAGACCCCAGCACTGGTGCCGTAGTCCACGGGGGACTTCATCTCGGCCACCCCACAGAAATGCCCACTCCCGTTGACGCTGAAGAGCAGGTAGACGGGCCCCTTGCTGCTCATGGAGCGGAAGGCGCCGTCCAGGCGCTTGTTGCCGTGTTCTGTGCTGCACCAGATGGAGTACTTGATGGAGCGGTGGATGTCGTCCTCCGAGTAGCTCTTTATGATGAACACGCGCCCGTTTTTCAGATTCCAATCAAACTCTTTAGGATTGTAGCTGTGGGCAGCCTTCAGTTTTTCAAGGACGGGGTGGGAGTCTACACTGGGGGCAGAGTTAGGCTGGGCATTTCCGGGAGAGTTACTATCACTGCCAGCCCCTGCGCTTTGCCCAAATGCTGCGTTTCTGTTGCGAGGGGCGACCCAGCGGGTCTGTGGGGGCTGCTGGGGGCTCTGATACTGTGGTGGGGCCAGAGGGGGAGGCTGAGCTGGGAGCGGTGGAGCCACCGGCTGGGGCTGTGGGGCAGACTGTGGGGACGGTGCCTGCGGGGGGGCCGGGGCCTTGGGCACGGGCCCCTTGTTATCCCAGGTGCCAATGTCCATGTTATGCTTTATAGGTGGAGGGGGCAGCACACTCCCCATCACAGGCCCGCTCTTGGCTTTCATTTTGGGCTGTGGTTTCGCAGGCTTGCTGGCGATGGCAGCCCATGAGGTCGGCTTGGAAACTGGCATGCTTACGTTTGTCCCACCACTGCCGGAAAGAACGCCAGTCAGTGCCACGCTGCTGACGACAGAGCCCACGGTCTTGACTGCAGAGGTGCCGACCTCCCCAATCTTCAGCCCGACCATGCCCTGCTCCAGGCTGTTCATCCCGGGGGCCTTGCTGAGGGTGTCGCTGTGAAAGCCCGTCTGCCCGTCGACCACTGTGCCACCCAGCGAGCTCGGGGGGTAGGTGTAGCTGCTGCCGTACGCGGAGCTCTGCGTCTGCTGCCCTTGAGACCCACTTGTGCCCCACGCTGAGAATGCAGGGTTTTCAGGGAAAAAATTAAACCTGTGCTGATAGATGTTGTTCCCCAGACCCCCGGGCTGGCCAAAAACAGCATCGTGCATAAAATGATGGTCTCCATTACTGAGCTGTCCGTAGGTGGTGAGGTATGGAATCGGAGGGTCCCCTGCGGTGGACCACGGGGCCTCGTTGAGGGAGTAGGGAAATCCGATGGACGGTGGGTAGTAGCTGGACAGGTAGGGGTCACTCATCGAGGGGTAGCTGTTGCTCTGCAGAGACAAGCAGGCCACGGGTCAGACCGCGTTCACGACACACAGAGACACCGAAATGCCAACCACCGCTCACCTGGCACAGGCTGAGCACAAACAAGACTTACACAGCACTGGACTATTCCTTCCAGAAGGAAAGCTAAAGTCACCAACACGAGGACAGAGTCAAGACCGAGAGAAATCAATGATGAACACAATCCAGGCCTTACTCTCAAAACACAGAGCATCGTGTGAAGGATCTGAGCTCCAGTGACAGACTGGGCCAAGCCACAACCCTCGCTCTGCCTCCACCTTCAAGAGGTGATGCACTTAAAGGCAGCCGGAGTCAGGAAGGAAGCCCCGTTCTTCCTGCCAGCAACAAGGCTGGGGGCGGACACTGACCGCACAGCAGAGCACGCAACAGCCCTGAAAGGCAGCGAGATGTTCCCAACAGCAGGCCAGGGTCTCCACGGCCGTGAGGCTGCCCCGGCAAACTGCTCTCAACTCCCTGACTGCACGACGTGCCCAGCCCTGGGCCTTGGCACCCCCCGAAACTCATCCCCCACGCCCGGGCGACAGGGCCGCCGTCCTCAGAGCCCGTCCTCAGGGCACTGCCGCTCACGGAGCCCCGACCCACGAAGGAGAACCCACTCTAGGTCGGCTCTGCCGATGCTTCCCACACTCGCTGGGTGGCACAGCCCTGAGGCGCTATGGGCCCAATTTCAATTTTTACTTCCATCTTGTCGACAGCTCACTTTCTACTACATCTGCCACATTTCCTTCAAAACTCTAAACATAAAGCCAGTTAATTTGTAAAGCTATTTGAAATAAGTCATTCTGTACACAAGAAACCGAGATTCTTTCTGTACAAGTTAAGTAAGCCTCAGGCTGCAGGCCGCCCTCCACGCCCTCCCTGGTCACACTCTGCAGCGTGTGGGGGATGACGGTTTGGTCTAATCTTACAGCGACTCACTCCAGACGTGTGCTGGGCACACACAGTGGACACGGTGAGCCTCCTTCAGAGCCTGCAGCCTCCCTCTGCCTCGGGCACAGCCAGGCACCAGCGTGGAGCTCACAGCCGAGATGTGCTGCAACCTAAACGCTCCTCAGCCCCCCAGTTCCACGGGCAAAGTTATGAATGTGACAGTTCATTTATCAGGGATGTAGCTGCACAGGCTAAAGTCATGAAAACAAATCCAAAGCTTGTTCCTAATACGTTAATACCTCTGAGCAAGTGTATTTTGCTCCCGGTAAAAGGAGCGGCACGGAACAAACCCTCTTAAGGACAAAAACGCAGGTAGAACCGTTCCCTGCTACTACTCAACAGCCTCCTCAGAGGACTGCCGAATGTTTCCACAGCCCAACTTCTCAGTGCAGCCCCTCTGGCAACTTGGGACTCACAAAACTAAGGCAAAACTAGAGCCCACTAACAAAGGAAATACAACTTTGGATTCTTAAGGCTCTTCCTTGTGAACTCAAAACTGACAAACAAACGTTCCAAACAAAAAATTAAAGAAATTTTAGGCTGGGCACAGTGGCTCACACCTGTAATCCCAGCACTTTGGGAAGCCAAGGCAGGAGGATCACTTGAGGCTAGGGGTCCAAGACCAGCCCGGTCAACATAGCAAAATCCTATCTACAAAAAACTTCAAAAAATTAGCCGGGTGTGGTGGTGCACTCCTGTAATCCCAGCTAGCCAGGGGGCTGAGACAGGAAGATCGCTCGAGCCCAGGAGTTCAAGGCTACAGTGAGCCGTGATCAGGTCACTGCACACTCACCTGGGCAACAAAACAAGACCCTGCCAATCAATCAATTAATCAATCAATCAACAAATGAGCCAACAGAAAATTTAAATAATCAGTGATTATTATCCCTAGGTCATTTGAAAACCTCAACAGTAAAACACAGTGAAGCCGTAACCCTCAAGGCCAGCAGCTTCTCGCGGAGCAAGCAGAGAGGTACAAATGTCAACTGAACCACACGAGAAACACTTGAGTGAGGACGTGCCACGCTGAAGCTCTAGGGCACCCTGAACTTGGAAGTGACTTCGACTGATCACAAATGATCAGCATGGGAACCACAAACAGGAAAACTCATGAAACTGTCTCATAAAGTGAATGTTTCATATCGCACTTTGAACACCAGTCAATTATTAAAGAAGAAAAACAAAAAAAGTTTAGTTTCACTACTTTCTATCAGATATAAATGGGCAAATGAGTGTGTTGACAACCAAGCAGTCATGCGCTGCTTAAGCACGGGGCACCTTCTGAGCACCGCGTCGCTGTGTGAACACGGGCATGCACTTACACAGACCTGGGTGGCAGAGCCTACTGCACGCCGAGGCCGTGTGGTACAGCCTAGTGCTCCCGGGCTACAAATCTGAACAGCACGTGACCACTGAATACCGTGGGCGACGGAAACACAAGGGTAAGTATTTACGTATCAAAACATACCTAAACATAGAAAAATACAGTAATAACAACTCCCAAGTGACTCATGGCTGAAACAATAAAACAAGGAGAATTTAAGGCAAAGAGGCAAAATGACATCATGGCCCTACACGAAGGAATGAGCAACACAAAGACAAAAAGGTGTTGGGGGGCTGAATGCTGGGGGCGGGCGGGCGGGGGAAGAGACACTCCCCTCCCTCAGTGAGCCCTGTGCCACACATGGGCTCCGTGACCTGGGCCAACAGTGGCCTCTCTGGGCCTCAGGTCCCTCATCTATAAATAAAAGGACCAGGAAAATGAGGACTGGAGAGCTCTCCCACGCTGCATGCTTCTTGCCATCCACTTCAGCTGGTATTTCTGGGAAATCTGCTATCAATCAATCAACCGAGAGCATAGGTTTACCTACATAATGTGCCAATTAATCACCTTGCTGAAAAACGCACATCTTTACAAACTAAAGGCCGTTTTAAAGCTGTTCAATCAATGGTCTTACCCCATGGTTTCCCCAAGGGTGAAAGAGAATTATAAGACTACCCACTGACATCAAAAATTAATATATTCCACTCTAAAAGAAACCTTCCCAAATAACACAAAAGCTCCTACATTATAAAAATACATTTTGAATGTACTGAAGCCACTGCCCTCCCCCTTTCTTGGTTAAAATTAATATTGTTGTAGCATTAAAATCACATAAGAAAAGTAGAAAATAAGATCTTAAAAAAAATAGGTCCATTTAATTTCCTGCCATTACCAAGTCTGTCCTGTAAGGCCTTGTTCTGCCCAGAGAAGGGGCTGATTTTCAGAGGGTGACCAAGAGCCTGGGGGGTTGGGGGAGCTCCGTGTGCACAGGGGTTCCTGGGCTCTAAGCTGCTGACCTAGCAAGTGCAGTAGAAGGAAGGATGGAGAGAAGTTCCAAGAAGTTCTAAGACATGTAGACAACTTAGCAGACAAGCAAGGAAACAGCAGACTAGTTTCATCCCAGCAGAGAGAGCAGGCGAATGTGCCTGGCACACTTCTAAAGTGGCAGATACTACGGTTAAACCTCAAGTCCAAACAGCCCAGTGGTTTTTAATCAGAGCAATTTTGTCCCCCAGTAAACATCTGGCAAGACATCTTTGGTAGCCACAACTGGGCATGGGGGTGCGGAGAGTGAGTTGTTAATGACATCTAGTGGGTGGAGGTGGAGGAGGCTGCCAAACACCCTACAATGCACAGGACAGCCCAAAACAAAGAATGTTCTCGTCCAAAATGTGCCTAGTGCCAAGTCAGAGAAACCCTGAACTGCCTAAGAAAACAGGGCTGTCAACTTACTGGACCCTGTACTGGTACTTTGTGGGCCAGCACCTTATGTGCACCATCTGAGACCATCCTCCCAACCATTCTAGAAAATTACTACTATCTGTGTTTCACAGAAAAGGAAACTGAGGCAAGAGCAGGCAAGCTGCCTGACACAGGTCACACAGTCAGAGAGTGAGTGCTGGAGTGAAGACTCAAACCCAGGGCATCTGGCTCCACAGTCCAGCTCTTAGCTGCTCTCCCAGACCAGAATTTCAATCAAGCAGAGCTAAAAATAACACACCACAAGACTCAAAAAACATGCATACCTCCACTCTGTCAAAGGTACCACATCACTGACCCACAAAGACTCGAGCCAAACAAGTGTCTGCATCCCAGCCTGTGGGATATTACTTCCTCCTGAGAGAAAGCTGTCTTCAACACACTCATGCCCGAGTTTAACGAGAGGCAAGTTTTCAAAGCAAGTTCGTTAGCTCTATCACTTCTAACACTTTACGGTCTGCTTCTTTGTTGTTTAGGATGACTTAAAAATCAGAACGTGACAGTAAAGGTGTGTTACAAAACAAATAAAACCAATTAAAGAATAAAACATGCTAACAAAATAAACTCACCTGGTTTGACTGTCCAGAAAGGTAGGGTTCAAAGTCATTGTCATGGACTGTATCCTTCTGATGCAAAGAACCATTTTGTACTAGAACAAGAAGTTGCAAAATATTACCTTCAAATCTGAACATTACCTTTAAGCACAGAAATCAAAGTCTACTTCCAGCCATTTCTAGTAAAAAATTATGCTTTTATTTTAAAATGGGCACAATCAGTATATAACTGATGTTTACACACTAATTAGAATGCTGATGCAAAATTCTCAATAAACCAGGCTACATTTTTAACAGAGATGTAATCACAATTTGGTGAAATATTGACAAAGTATAGGCCCAAACAATACAATGCAAGGAAATCGTAACTGTGGTGAAATTAACATGGTCTAAGATCTACTTGCTGCAGAAGGAGGATGGAGCCTCTGAAAGCCCAAACACCCGTGGGGAACTGAGGCCGGGGATGGCTGAGAAAGACTGAGGAGCAACCTTCTGAGGCTCATCTCTTGCACCGTTACAGCGCTCGGCCACAAAAAAAAACGGCAAATAAAGCACCGGGCCTCCTCCAATCTCAAAACATGATGCACCCTCGGAGGTGACACTCTTCCAAGTAAACGTGAAGTGTCACTTCCAGGTTCTCCCGGGAGTGAGCTCTGGGGCTTTACCCCAGGCCAAACTGCCACAAGTAATGACAGACTCAGAAAACAGGGCTGTTAAGTACCGGGTCCCGCTGGGCTGCGGGGCCAGCGGCCTCTCCCCGCGAGCGGCCTACGAGGGCAGGAGCCAGGTCGGCAGCCTTGCAGCCCCGTCCACCCGCGCCCACCGGCCCGGCCTCCCCGCTCCCGCCCCGTCGAGTGCACGCTCTTAGCTGCGGAGAAAGGCTGGCACCACCCCGAGCTCCCGCTTAGCTCCTTCTCCTCGAGGGCCCCGCTTGCGACCTGTCAAACCTCCCGGAAACGTCACACCTCCCGTCTCACGGCCGCAGCCGGCGGGGCGAGCGGGGTTCCGCTCCAGACGCGGCCGCACGCGGCCTTCCCGCGCCCTCCCGCCAGCCCGCCCGGCGCGGGCCGCGCTCACCTTTGTTATCCTGCCCTTTTGTTCGCTGCGCCGCCGCGGGCCGAGACGCGGGAGCCGCACGCACCGGGGGAGGAAACACACAGTTACCGACCAGAGCACCCGCGGCGGGAGGCGCGCTCACACGCGCCCCCGGCCCGGCCCCCGGCCCCGAGACCCCGCCCGGCCCGCGCCCGGCCCCGCTACCTGGGGGTCCACGCTGGTGGCCGACATGCTTCATGAACGGCGCGGCGCGGCGCGGGGCCGGGGCGCCCGCCGGCTCGGGCCTCCCCGCGAGGCCGGGCCTGTCACCCCCGCTCGCGCGGCCCCGGGCCCCGCCACCAAGTCCCGGGGCGCTGGCCAGGCGGCGGCTGCAGAGCACGCGGGCCGCAGGCGGGCAGCAGCGGCGAGCCGAGACGCGGACGCGCCGAGGGGGCACCGACTCCAATGGCGGCAGCGGCGGCGGCGGCGGCAGCGGCGGCGGCAGCGGAGGGGAACAGGCTGCACGACGTCAGCGCGCGCAGGGCAGGCCGGGAACGCCGCCGGGACGCCACGCGCCGCGCCTGCGCGCTGCCCCCTGCGGGACGGATTTCGCGCCCAGGTCCCAGTCTCGCGCGGCCGGGCCTGGGCCGCAGCCCGGGGGAGGGGCGAGCCTGGGAAGTCACGTGGGGCGTGTCCGGCGGCGCCGCGGCTGCGGGCGGGAAGTGGCCGGTGTGCGGCGGTTCTTCCCGCGCCGGGCTCCCGGCCTCAGCCCCGGGCGCTTGCGGGCGCTCGCGGTCCCCGTGGTCCCCCTGGTCCGCGGAGGAGACGCTGCAGCCCTGACGCGCCGGCCCCAGAGCCCGAGCCCGGCAGGTGCCCCTGCGCCCCGGGACAGCTGCTCGGGGACGGTGCGCTGGGCCGCCGGGTCGTGCCCCATCTCGTCCTGCTCCGCGTCCCCGCGCGCCGGGCCAGGGGACCTCGGCCTCAGCCAGGGACGGCGGCCCTCCCGGCCCCGCCGCCCTTGGAGAGCCGGCTCATGCCCGCAGCCCAGACGCAGGGTCCCCGCCTGGGGCCGCCCCACCGAGCCCCCCGCACTGCGGCTCAGGGTGGATGTCGGGCGTCGGGCAGTTTTCCCCACTGCGGGCTCGGCGGAGGCGCTGAGCAGGGGGACGGCGGCAGCAGGGACCGCAGTGGGCCCAGGACACACGCCAAGCCTGGGCATCAGGTGGGCGGGCACCACTGCAGGTGAAGGGAAGCTGCACGGGCAGCCGCTCAGCCGCGGGGCGGACCTGCACCAGGTCGCTCATTACCGGCTCCCAGGGCCCTACCTGCCTGAAGTGGGCAAAGCAGGCTCGCCGTTGCCTCTGACTTAGGGCCAGGAGGGACTTCTGACGCCCCTACAACAAATCCGGGCCCACTGGGACTTTGATATGCTTGGGCAGCCTAGGCCAAGAAGAAGTCTGTACATTTGGGGTAGGTCCGAAAATAAACAGTGTGTGTCCAGCAGGGTAGCAAACACGTGGGATCGTAGTGACTGCGGAGCTGCTGAGGAGCAGGGCTCAGCACAGAACCAGACACGGCTCTCTGCACAAGGTTGCAGCCAGGAAGGGGCTGTCCGTCCGTGAACAAAGGCCAGAAGTCCCCTTGCCCGGCTGAGAGTCCTACCCCTGCCTCTGAGATGAGGCTGGGACACTCCGGCAGGGGCGGTGTACCTGCCCCCAAGGGTGGAGAAGGGCTGGGCAGCTGTGCCTGCGGGCAGGGGGGGTGTCTGGGAGGTCAGAGAGGACGCTCGGCCCTCTCAGCCCCTGCCCCTTCTCCCCCCAGCTCCACCTCTCCGGCAGGATGGTGCCCACTGGAGTTTGGAGCTGCAGAGCCAGTTGCGGGTCCTTTGACCTCCACCCCCAGCCTCCTTCCCCCCTCTGTTGTGTGGGGTAACGCCTCCCCCTCGGGAGCAGCTGGGTGGGTGTGGGCATGGGGCTACAGGTCCTGCACTTCAGAGCCTTTCTGTAATTGAAGCGTACTCATGGCAGGTGGGGTGCATTGCCACCTCCATGCCAGATGTGCGTGTGGGGACCTTTGTTCACCTGGACACTGGACATTCGTGAGGGACTCTGCACCCAAAGTCCTAGCCCCACATCCATGCCCCAGCCTGGGCCAGAGCTCCTGACCTGGGAAAGGGAGGTCACGAGGCACCCAGGTGTCAGGGCCAGCTGTTTGTCCCTCACAAGGAGCAGGCGGCAACTCATGTCGTGGGCAGAAATGGGTCAGAGGGCTTGTGGCAACTTCTCCAGGTGGCCCAGGGGTCTTGAGACCACGGCTGTCAGCCATCTCCAAGCTGTGCCCTAACAATAGACAAGAGCCCCCCGATCTGGGCCATCTGCCTTCGGACAGGCGAGTTGCTCAGGGAACCCGTTGCATGCCCAAGCACCCCCTGCCCGCTGCACCCCCTCCTCACTGTGCCCCTCCCTGCTGCACCCCTGCTTGTTACACCCCCTGCCCACTGCACCCCTCCCCATGGCGCCTCTCCCAGCTGAGCTCCCCACTGCACCCCTTCCCCACTGAGCCCCTCCCCACTGCACCCCTTCCCCACTGAGCCCCTCCCCACTGCCCCTAGTGCACCCCCCCCACTGTACCCCCAGGTGGTATGGGATTTTCTAAATATTACCAGTGTTAAAAAGGTTTGATTTTTAAATTTATTTCAAAGTTATGCAGGCCTATGATGAAATAGCTGTTTGTACTCAGAGTACAAGTTGGGAAGCAGAAATCATCACCAGTCCCCCTCCCGGAGGGATTCCAGACACCCGACTGCCCCTGAAAGCAGGGGTCCATCTGTCCTGCACTCTGGCCTGCTCACACGCTGCCCCTGTATCTCACCGTGGGGAAACTGGCCCTTGGGGGTCCGCAGCAGTGTGGACCGTCAGAGCCCACCGTCCTCCCCCCCAGCCTTCTCCAGGGACTGTGAGTTCCGGCCTCACCGCAGTGAGCATCCTGGCCCCGACACCCACGCACCCCTGTTCGAGGGCACCTGGAGGGAGGCTTCTACAGGCAGAAGCAGCAGGTCAAAGGGTACTTACTCTGGTCATTTTGTAGATGTTGCCAGATCATCCCCAAGGGGGCTGTATCACAATCTCCAGCCGGGAGACCTTTATCTGAGGTGGAGTGCGGGGTCCAAAGGCTGTGGGCCGTGGCTGAAGCAAACCCTCCTGAGGGCTGGACGCAGCCTGCCCAGCAGCTGGCCTTGGGGGCCAGCAACAAAGACCGCGTCCACAAGGGTGCAGTGACCACCTACTATGTGTGAGCAGGCGCTGGGGTCCGAGATGGTCCTGCTCTGCAGGGCTCCCAGGGAGGGACACTCAGCCCTGCAGGGGCTGTGACTTGGCTCGGCCTAGTGAGCACTGTTCACCAGGAACCAGGCAGCCATCGGGACAGAAGCCAGCTGCCACCCCTGCACCCCAGATGGGAGGAGGATGGAGGAGAAACAGGGCACCATGGCTCAGAGCCCCTGCCAGGATGGGGAGGAGTCTGTCCCTGAGCTGAAACTCAGAGGGAGCAGGTACTCGTCCGCTGAGGACACAGGCAGGGTGCTGCAGGAGCACCCTGGGAGGTGGGGACAGTGGCACCGGCCCACCCACTAGAAGGTCACCTCCCTGCAGCAGGGGCCACCCCTGTGTCCACTGCTGGGTGCGGGTGCTGGGCAGACAGCTTGCTGTGTGGAAGGTGCACTGTCTGCGTTGTGTCTGGAGAGCCAATGGGGGGTTTGGAAGTGGCTCTGGAGGGCTGGAGCAGCTGAGCTTCCAAAAAGCTAAAGAAAGTGCCCATGCCAGTAGCTAACTGGGGCTGCTCGCTGACCTTTAACCTACTCCTGACCCTTGGCACCTGCCCCGCAGAGGCTTTGCCCCTTGCACAACTCCCGAGAGGGGCCAGCAGCCCAGCGTGGACGGTACACCCACCCGCTGGCCCAGGGCTGCCGGTCTGCAGCCCTCCCTGCAGGCAGCGCAGCGGGGCTGTCTCAACTCCAGGGACATCTTCTGCCACCACGGTGGGTAAAGACAGGCACGGGGCCAGCGTCTCCCGAGGGTCTGCTCCAAAGCTGCAGCCTCGCCCACTGACACAGCCCCAGGGATTGTGGGGACCACATGGCTCTTGAAGCACTGTCCCACCCCAGGTGGCTCAACCCCCAGCGACCCAGCGATGCACCTGCAGTTCTGCTCTGGGGCGGAAAGGCCTCACCTGGCAACCGCAGGGCCACTCTGAGCCAGGCGGTCCCGGCAGGGCAAGGTGAGCACTCAGAGCCCTTGTTCAAATGGCAGGAGCACCGCTCTGCGCCTCTGCTTCCCGCCACCGCCTCCCTCTGCACCTGTCCGCTGGGCCTCCCCCCCCCTCGTGTTTTTAGTTGCTGTTTAAGGTCACGCTCCTTTGGGCGGTGGGAAGGCAGACCCTCACAGACACCTGCCACCCCCGACACCTGCCGTTCCCTCGGCTGGACACGCTCAGCTCCTCCTCCTCCTCTCTGCAGCCTCCTGTGGCTCCGTGCAATCTCGTGCCCACCACGGGCACGCTTGGGACGCCAGGTCACGGCTCCTGTGCCCGCCGCGCGGCTGCAAAGCTGCTGTTCACACCTGTGCTGTCTCCTTTCGTCCGGCAGAGGGAGCCCTGAGCCAGGAGTTAGGAGACTCGGGCCTCGCTTGTCCCCAGCCCCACCCGCTGGCCTGGATTTCCCCAGCTGAGGGGCAGCTGGGAAGGGCGTGCCAGGCACTCACCCCACGGGTGTGGTGGGCCGTCACCTGCCGGGGCTCCTACAACTCCTAGGCAGCCCCGTCGGCACGGGGGGCACCAGCCACATGTACCTATTGAGCACGTGAAATTGAGGAATTGCATTTTCAATTTTGTTTAATTTTAATTAAATTCAACAGACACACGTGGCCGGTGGCTAACGTCCTGGACATCCGAGCTCAGACCCCAGGCAGGGACACTGAAGCCTGGTCCTCCGTATCCCGTGGGCTCCAACTGACACACGTGTCCGGCCCCACAGACCAGAGGACCCTGAGTCCCCCGGGGCAGGTTGGTGACCTGCTTGTTCAACAGGCCTCCAGGGGAGCCTTTCTTCTCTGGTAGAGACCAGCACCTCCCTGTGTGCCTGACACTCAGTGAGGTTTGCGCCCCTCCAACTCCGCCCTGTGGCGCTGGGGTGTGCGGAGTCAGATCTGCCCCGGAGCCTGCTCCTGCTTCCCTCTCCAGAGTCCTCCCTGTGGCCAAGAGCACCTTGATCCAGCCCTTCCTGAAGCCAGGCCCAGCAATCTCCTGGATTCCCCAGGCTGGAATCTGGGGCAGAGACGGGACCTCTCCTGTTTCCAGGCAGCAGGGCTGGCAGTGGCTCTGGGCTCTGCAGGACCATGGGAACAGAGGGCCGTGCCGCCCACCCTGCCCATCCAGAGGTGCCTTCGGTCGCACCTGGCCCCAGGCAGCCTCTCAGCTCAGCTTCACAGGGCGCAGGGACGGGGCAGGGGGCAGGCAGGAGCCAGGCTCAGCCGCACTGAACAGCCTTCAGGGAGAAGTCAGTCTCCCCACCCAGGCCTGGGCCGGGCACGTCCAGAAAGTCAATCGGACTAACAGACCCCAGCAAAGGTGCGGCCCAGACGCCTGCACTCGGAAACAGTGACCGTCCTGACTGAGTCCCATGGCCAGGTGAGTGTCTAGACCAGCCCAACCCAGCAGCTGAGGACTCGCCATCCCATGTGCCCCTGCTGGCCTCTTACGACTCTCCCGGTGGCTCTCCTGGCTCAGGTCCCACCAGGAGCCAACACCCACCATGGGCTCAGCCTGGAGCAATGACACATGCCCAGGGGTTTGCCCTGTGGCGGGACATCAGGGAGTCCCTGGGCTCTGAGAGGCCCCAGCAGGGGTGTCCAGGGCAGTGACCCACAGGAACATACTTAGTCTCTCCTGGTGCTGACGGGGGTGACCCCCAATAAGCACTTACACCCCTCAGTTCTAGGGTCTGCTCTGGAGAGCAGACAGTGGGGAGGGGACAGAGGAACGTCATTGCCAGCTGCCCTCCCTCAGCCCCCTCCCAGACCAGGTGCTGACCACACAGACACGCCTCCTGCCCCCGTGCTGGCCCAGCTGTGCTGACGGCCACAGGCTTTGTCAGCTTGGGCTGGCCACCACCTTGGTCCCCAAAGGAGCCCTGCAAGGGGGTGCTTCCCCCACAACTGTGCTTGTCCATCCTGACTTGGGCAGCAATGATCTGCCATCAGACATCAGACACCACCCCTGCCCCCACCCCCAGATCCCTGGGAGGACGCCTGGGGAGGGCTTTGTGCCAGCTCCATCCCCCTTGTTCTGAGAGACACTTCCCACCCTGTGGGGGGGAGCGGAACCTGCGGCCCCCACCACTGCCCTTACTGCGGCCCCTGCTGGGCCCGTGACCTGCTGTGGCTGCAGAGCACATGTGACCTGGCTCGGCCCCTTCCAGAAAGCAGCGGCCGCTGGACACTCCCCCACCCGGGGCATCTGGTGGCAGACTGTGCCTGCCTCACTGTACCCGGGAGGGCCCAGGGTTCAGGAGCCAGAGCTGGGCCGGCTGGACGTGTTCCGGGACTGGCCATCCAGGGCCGATCTCTGCCTCAGACCTGGTTAGAGCTGCTGTTGCCTCCATGGGGCCCGGAGACAGGGCCAAGGGCTTGTGCTGCGGCCCAGAGCCGAGCCACTGGGCAGCCGGGGACGGCCCCACGCAGGAAAACTGTAGACCCCACTGTCTGTGCGGCCATGACCCGGGTCTCGGCCCCTGGGGAGCCCGGGACCACGTGGACGGGCAGATCCTGGGCCAGCTGCACCCCCTGGCCGAGGAGGAAGAGGCGGAGGGGGCCAGGGCCCCCTTGCCGGAGGGGTCTGCCTTCCCCGGCATGGGCTCTGAGGAGGTGCGGCTGGCCTCCTTCTACGACTGGCCACCGACCGCTGGCGTAGGGCCCGAGCTGCTGGCCGCTGCTGGCTTCTTCTACACGGGTGAGTCCTGGGCACTATTCTGGGGCCTTCTCCATAGAGCCCATCCCCCCAACAGGGAGAGTCTGGCCGAGGAGGGGTCGGAGGTCCTGCAGCCCTGTCTGGGCCCGGTCCTGGGGCCTGCCCCTCCTGGAGTCTCTGCTGCCCACACTGGGACGGAACCATGGCACACGGGGGAGGGGCTTGCACTGGCCACATCCGGGACATGTCAGCTGCAGGGCCTGCCTCAGTGGCCCTGCCGGTGCCCCAGTTGGCCAGGGGTCCCCCAAGCCCTCCATGATGGAGCACACGGGGCCAACACTGCCCGGGGCCCTCCCCTTCACCTACACCTGTGTCCACAGGGCTGACAGAAGTTAGGGGACAGCGACCAGTGACCCAAAAGTCCTGACCATTCAGCCCGTGGGCAGTTTCTCTAGGCTCTGCCGGCGGCAGCATCTGGCCTAGACAGTCCTCCAGCGCCTGTTCTAGCCGTGGCTCGGGCCTGCCCCTCACCTCACAGCTGGGGGGCCGCACGGTCAGGCTTGAGGGACGGGCGGGACCCCTCAGGGGTTTTGTAGGTGCTGGCACAGTGGCAGTCGTTGTCACCAATGGGCTTGGGGGTCAGTGCTCACCTTCCAGACACTGTCCGGGAAAGAGGCCAGACCCACACTGGCACCCTGGGGACCGGTGGCTGCACGGGCGGGAGCCACCTCATGGAGGGGCAGCCCCAGCTCCCCGCTCCCCCAGGGAGGGCTCAGAGGAAGGTGTCGGCTTTGCTGGCAGCCGCCCCAGCCGGGATCTCTGCTCCCAACTCAGCGTGTGAGGGGGTGGGGCCGCCAGGAGAGGGGTCAGAGGCATGAGCCCCTGAAGCCAAGCCCCACACTGGACTGTCATGTGAGGACAGCCCCCTTCCACGAGTCCTGGGGAGGCATGACCTGGGGAGGGGCCCTTGGGTCCCCTGAAGCTCCAGGGCCACAGGCGTTCCAGGCCCCAGGGGCCTGCCCCCACCCAGTGGCTTTGTGGACAATGGGAATGCCAACTCAATCCTTTCCGGAACGTTCTGGGTCCATCCTGGCAAGTGCCCCGACATTGTCCTCATTCCACCTTTGACACCAGTGGTAGGCGTGAAACCACTCGCCCAGCCACTCAGCAAGACCCCCCAGGGAACCCCCCAGCTCTCACACCCTTGGAGGGGCCACACTATGGGCTGGGGGCCGTGGGGCTGCCCGGGGCCAGCATCTCTGCTGCACCGCAGGCCAGCAGGACAAGGTGAGGTGCTTCTGCTGCTGCGGAGGTCTGCAGAGCTGGAAGCAAGGGGACGACCCCTGGACCGAGCACGCCAAGTGGTTCCCCAGGTAACAGCCATGGGGGGCCCCAGGTCTGCACCCCGGGCGCTCCTGTCCCCGTGGTCCCGGGGAAGACCCCTTGTGGATGGTGCTCCTGGGCTGCTTCCCCATGCTCCGCAGGGCTGTCTGCAAAGTTGGTGGGAGGCAGAGGGCAGGACCCCCCACGGGCCTGGCCCTGACTTGGGGGCTCTGACAGCCCCAACCCGCTCTCTGTGGGGTTCTCAACCCACTGTCCTCAGGTGTCCATTCCTGCTCCGGTCAAAGGGAAGAGACTTTGTGCACAGCGTCCGGGAGGCTTGTCCCCGGCTGCGGGGCTCCTGGGTGAGTCTCTCCTGAGGGCTCTGGGGGGCTGGGGAGGGCCTCCGCTCACTCGAGCCTCCTTGCAGGACCCATGGGAAGAGCCGGAAGACCCCGCCCTCACCATCCCCCCAGGTGAGAGCCACGATGGAAGCCGCGCTGTTTCCTGGCACCTGCAGCCTGTGCCGTGTGTAGCTGAGGCCGACACCGGGTGGGCGTGAGGCTACTGCCCGGGTTTGCCTCACGGGGACTATGCCACACACCAGCAGGGGCCAGAGCTGCCCACCTCCCATCCTGCTCCTCTCCTGGTCCCCCCTCTGGGCGCATCTCCCCTCGCCTCACTGTCCCCAGTGGTGCCCAGCACACAGCGTCCGTGGCCAACGCCCAAGCAGCTGGACAGGCAGAGTGCCCTGGCCAAGGGGCAGCTCCTTGGTGGCCCCTCCAGGAAGCCTCTGGCCTGCTGTGCTGTGGGAGGTGTGGGTAGGAAGGTGTCCGGCAGCAAGGGCACCCTGAGTCACCCTGCACCTCCCTTGGTCGGAACTGGCCCTCACCAGCTCCTGGTCCTGTCTCTGGGTTGGGCCTCGCTTTCCCCTGGAGGACAGGCCTCAGGTCCATTCCTAACTGCCCACAGCTCCTGTCCACGGGCAGCCTGAGCAGCTCACGCCCAGAAGAGAGGCCCAGACTGAGGGTGCCCGGGAGCCAGGTGCTGAGACCCTCTGGGGGCTGGGACTGGGTGGGGGGGCAGCTGGCACCTGTGGGGGCTGGGCAATGCCACAGCCCACCTCTCCCCACCGGCCCATATTGGGGGGGCAGGCCTGGGGACACTTCATGGCCCTGTCTCCCTCAGAGGAACCAGCGGAGCCCAGGCCAGGTGTGCGGTGGGCTCCTGAGCCGCGAGGAGCCGGGGCCATGGAGGAGCAGCTGCGGCAGCTGCAGCAGGAGAGGACCTGCAAGGTGTGTCTGGACCGGGCCGTGTCTGTGGTCTTCGTGCCGTGTGGCCACCTGGCGTGTGCGGAGTGCGCCCCCAGCCTGCAGCTGTGTCCCATCTGCCGGGCCCCCGTCCACAGCCGCGTGCGCACCTTCCTGTCCTAGGACAGGTGAGCGCCCCACGCCCTCAGCCATGCACATCGAGTGACACCTGCCGCTCCTCTGCCTCGATTGTCCTCAGTGGTCCAGTGGGGATAACGGCCCTGTCTGGCCAGGTGCTGGGGTGGCAGCTGGGCCAGGGTGAGGGGAGATGGCCTTGGACACGTGCAGGGAAACACAGGAGGGGCACAGGCAGGAGACCCTGGGCCTGGATCTCACCCGGGAGCCCAGGCCTGGGAAACGCGTGGATGGGGAACCTCAACTGTCAGCGACATGGGTGGGATGTCCCCGCACTCCCCGTGGCCTCTCAAAGGCCTGTGACTGTCCCCAGGAGGACAAAGTCAGGGCAGTGCACAAACCCCCGGGGAGTGGTGCTCACCCTCCCTCCTCCTGTCCCTCCAGGCGCTGCAGCCAGACCCAGACGGGCCGCTGGGGGCCCCCCTGCCCCTCTCAGCCCGTGCAGACTACGAGGCTCTGCTGAGGACAGAGGAGCTGGCGTCCAGCCCTGACCCGCCCGATTCCCAGACTGCGGCCCAGGGCGGAGAAGGAAGCCCCTGCTTGGCAAAGGGGGTGGTCTCACTGCACCTATGTCGGATGCTTCTGAATATAAATAAAGTCGGGGGCTCCCCTGGATGGTGCTCAGTGGCCTGTCCCACAGCGCGGCTGCCTCCCTGGACCCCAACAGGTCACAGGTCACAGCCTCTCCTCCCCAGCCCACTGCTGAGGACACCCCCTTCCCAGCTCCCTTCCCCTGTTCTTATCTTTCCCATGTCTTAAGGACTTTGGGGATGGACTAGCCCTACCCCCCCCCGAAGCTCTGGCCTGTCCCTTCATGGGTCTGCTCCACCGTCCCTGGGGCTCCTCTTGGAGCGCTGGCCCAAGGTCCCCCTTCCACTGTCAAGGAAGCACCTGCCCTTCGTGGTGGGTGGGGACCGCAGCCACCTGCGCTTGCTCCCAGGCCCACAGCATGGAAGGGGCCAGGGGACCCCGGGGCTCCATCAGTCTGGGCTCCCAGGGCAGCATGGGGGCTTTGCCTGGGTGGGAGTCCTGCGGGGTCTCCACACCCACATGGAGTTCCTGGGGGGCACACCTTTCCCACTCCCCCGGCAGCAGTGTGTACAGCCGGCCCAGGGCAGGGCGCCGGAGGGAGGGGCTCCTCAACCAGCCCAGCCTGGCTGCCGGGCGATGGACATGTGGTTTCTGAGTCTTTTCTTTTGTCTTTTTTTTTTTTTTTTTTTAGAAAAAGGAAATGACAAACTCTTTCAAAGTCTCAGCCAGCCAGGCCCTGCCCTCTGCCCTGCTGGTGTCCAAGGGCTTGAAGCCGGGAGGGTGCTGCAGGGTCTGGGGGCTCCAGAGCTGAGGGCCGTGTCCCAGGCCACGGTGGTCTGATGGGCACTGGGGCTTGAGGTGGCAGGCGTGGTCCAGCGGCTTCCTCACTCACGCTGGCCTGTGGGACAAGGCAGGGGTCAGAGAGCACCGGGAATGGCAGCTGGGCTGGGGAAGGGCTCGGGTGGCCAGTGAGGGCTGCGTCCAACCAATCCAAGAAGCGGAGGGGTGGGCCAGGCTCTGGAAAGCCCCAGCCAGGCCTCCTCCCTGCCCCAGCACGGCAGGTCTTGCCCCTGGAACGGGCTGGGGGCTGGGAGTCCGGTGCGGAGCTGTCCAGGTCCCCAGCTGGGGGTGCTGCTGAGCCCAGACACGTGCCTGGGCCCCTAGGGGACCCTGTGTGAGCTGCCCCCTCCCCAGCTTATTTCCTCCCCCTCACGGGAGCTGGACTCCTGCTGGGATGGGCCTTCACTCTTAGGACATGCACACCGGCCTACCAAGGGGATGACGGTGACGATGTTAAGTGCCCCATGCTCCCCGGGACACGCAGCTGCCCCAAGCGCAGCCCTGGGAAGAGCCACACCATCCAGGTCGGAATTCCAGGCGTCAAGGCTTTGGGATAGGGCTGGCATTCCCCGGGCGTCTGGTGGCTTCTGGGAAAACAGGGCAGGAAGTGCCGCTGGAGCCCCACCCTGGCCATCCCTCCCGCCACGAGGAGGCTGGGCACAGTGGGCTCACCGTCAGGGGTACCGGCTGGTGCCGCAGAGCCCCAGGACGATGGCCTTGACTGCACAGAGTTGGCCAGGCCGGGCGCCCACTGGTGGCCCAGGAAGTCGAACACCTGCCTCTCCAGGGCACTGGCCTAGGAGCAGGGGGCCCCCGTGAGCAGCGGCCCTCGGTGAGGCCCCAAGCCCCCAACAGGCACCGGTGTGAGGTCCCAGAGACCCAGGGGGACTGGCTGCTCCACCTGAGGCTGGTGGGCCACACTCCTGCATGACAAGTGCCCTGACCACTGAGCAGCTCCGCGCGGCCGGTGCTGGGCTCCCCAGCAAGCCCCAGACAGGCCTTGGAGAGCAAGCCCCCCGCCTCTGTCCTCGGCTTCCTGGTCTGGAGAAGGGGACAAGGGGCTGTTCCAACTCAGGGCTGCGGGGCCAGACGGCAGAGCACCTGCCCAGAGAGAGCCGCTCTGACGCACAGGCAGCCGAGGAGGGACAGAAGGACGCAAGGCCCCTGGGTGCTAACGCTGAGGTCCCCAGGTAGGTGGGGGAGCCAGTCGCGCCCCCCCAGCTGTGTGGACACAGGCCCTCTATGCGGGATACACAGAGGGAAGGAAAGACATCCAAGGAATTTAAAGTCAGCACTTTGTATTTAGAGGAAACCAACAGACTCCAAGCACAGCCAAGACTCCAACAGCAAACATTCGTTCATTCACTCGTTCACTCATTCATTCTGTCATCACGGGGCTCCACCCCATGTGGACCAACAAGAGAAGATCCGGCGACCCCGCCCCTCCCTGCACTCCAGGCCAGGAGGCCCCTGCGGGAAGAGCAGCAGTGGCCAAGGGACAGCCTGGTTCCCCGGATCTCAGCACTCAGCTGACAGTCCCGGGCTCAGGGCAACGCCGGAGTGTGGGCTGGGGCTGGGGGTGCCTGGAGAGGCCCCACCGAGCCCTGGGCCCAGGAGGGCTCTGGAAGGTGCTAGTGTCCTCGGTGGGGCCACCACGTGCCCCTCCCCAAGACTGGACGGGCTGAAACCAAGAGCAGGGCCGAGCTGGGAGGGCAGATTGGGTTCGGGTTCGGGTTAGGGGCCTCCACCCCCCCACAGCTCCCCACCCTGGGACTGAGGACTGAAAGGGCAGGTGGGCCTTTGTGGGTTTGCCCGGAGGCCACAGATACCCCAGCTCCAGCCTGTGTCTGTGACCCCGCGGGACTCCTGACCAGCCCAGGGAACAGCTGCGGGAACACCCTAACCCTGCCCGCTCCACAATGCCATAGCACTGAGTGAGCCTCCCAGGAAAGCTCGGGCAGCCCCTTTCTTCCTCCAGGTAGGATACAGCACCTCCCTCGGCCCTCACCGGCTCAGCCAGCCAGCGGTGCCCGACACAGAGGCCCAGGACATCAAACCCGCACCACCTGGCTGTCCCAGGGTCCTGCTACCTAGAACTCTGGAACAGCCCCTTCTCCCTCCCTGGGCGCAGCAGGGCTCTCCCGTCCAGCTGAGCTCTGTGGCCCCTGCCCCCCTAACGGAGACGACAAAGCAGCGTTTCCTCTTTAAGGCCAGAGAGCCAGGGGCCCATTAGGGGGACGCCCAGGAGCCTCCCCGGCCAGAACAGGCCCGAGACCTTAGTTCAGCCCCTTCTCCCAGAGCACCGAGCTGCGGACTCCGGACCGGATGGGAACTTGGCTGAGGGACGTGAGTTCCCTGACAAAGCTCTGCCTCGGGCTGGCTAATCTCCGGACACAAAAGACTCCGCAGGCCGGCCGGGCTCCCGCCCTCCTCCCGCCCTCGTCCGGCCCCATCTCTCCAAGCCAGGGTGGAGGAGGCGCGGGGGCAGGCAGGGCCACACTGGGGCACACGGGGGCCCGCGGGCGGCGCGCACGCGGTGGGCAAGACACTCTCACCCCACACTCGCAAACGCACAAGCGCCCACCTCCCAGTCCCCACCCCCTGTACCCCCGCTCAGAACCAGAACTTCGCTGCTCACGGGGCGCCTGGCGCCGGCTTCAGTAAACACGCACGCACCTTCCGCGCACACCCCGCGCCGCACGCGCCTTCGGACGCGCGTGGACAGCGTGCGCGGCAGCGCCCCTTCCGCACCGCGCGGTGCCCACGGACTTGAGAGCGGGCCGGGGGCTCCCGCGGCGGCCAGGGGGATGCCCCCAATCCGAGCGCGGCTCCGGCAGGGTCCAGGCGTCCCTGCTCGCAGGCTTCTCTTCCTCGCTGGCCTCCTCTGGGCGTTCCCCAGCACCTGTCCCGGCTGCTGAGGACCCGGCGGGCGACCCCGCGCGCGCACACAGTCAGGCGCGCGGGCCGAGGGACGTCTCGGTCCGGCACGGAGTGCTGGCTCCCCGCGCCCCTCCGGCAGCGACGAACTTCGGCCGCAGCAGCCCAGGGTGCGAGCCATCCCCCCCCACCCCGTCCTCCCCACGGTGGCGCGGGACCTAGCGCGCAGGGCTGGGGGCGGAGGCACGGCGTCCGGACCCGCAAGCCGCGGGGCACTAGACACCCGGGGCTCCAGGAGGCCCGCAGAGGGGTCGCCACTCGCCGGCTGAAAAGTGCAAGGACGATGAGCGCTCAGTGCCCGGAGCAGGAGCCCAAGGTGCCGGCGCGCCTCCGGGGCGCCACCAGTGCCCGCCTTGGCCCGGAGCCCGTCGCAGGGAGAGCGCCTGCCCCCTTCCCCAGCCGGCCAACCCCGGACCGCCAACCCCACCCCGCACGCGCCCCGCGGCTCCTGCGGGCAGCCTCGACCCCGCCCCACCCGCTCCCGCAGCCCCTTTCCGCGGCCCTCCCCGGCCTGCCCCCGCCCCCGCCCTGCAGCCCCCAGTCCCTGCTCTGCCCCACCCCGTCCGCATAGCAGTTGCGCCGGGTCTCCCCTCTGGCCCTAGCCCTGAGGCCCCCAGCGGCTTCGCGCCAGCGAGACCCTCCTTACAGGGGTGATGAAGCCAGCGTTTGGGGAGCGTGCTGCTGTACGAAATACCGCAGACTGGCAAATTTATGAAAAGCAGAAATTTATTTCTATGGTTCTGAAGACAGGAGCTCCAGGAGCAGGCTCTGCCTTCAGGAGCTGATTACCGCCTGGGGGCTGCACCTCCTGATACTGTTGCGGGGGACTCTGCTTCACAGGAATTTGGGAGGGCCCATCATTCAGACCCCGGGGGGAGTAGCTGGAGGGACTCGGGCGTGACCCCTTCCGCCAGCGCCGGCTTTGGGAGCGCAGGAAATGTCTGGCCGTCGTGGTTCTCCTGCCTCCGTTGGTTCCCCTTTGCCAGAGGAGGCGGCACTGTGCCCCCTCCCAGTCTGTGCCAACCCATTTCCCTGCTGGGGGCGGCGGCTGACAGGGAGCCAGGCCGCCCCAGCCTGCCCACGAAGCCTCCAGCAGGAGCTGTGGTGGGGCTGCCTCCCTTCTGCCCCCACCATCCTTCCACCAGCTCATTTAATTCTACAAGCACCCTTGGAGGGAGGGACTGTCCATTCTCCCATTTTACAGATGAGAAAACGGAGGCCCAGACATGTTACGTGGCTTCCCCACAGCTCCTGAACAGAGAAGGCAGGATTTGATTCCAGGTCCCTGTAGCCTCCAGGCCCCCAGGGGGCTGGAACACCTGGATTGCAGGTGCAGACGGCTGGGGCCCTGCGCACTTCCCTTGGCTATCAGCACCCGATGCCTGTGTCCGCGCGGCGAGCAGTGCCCAGGACCACAGTGGTCATGCCTGTGCACACCCGTGTCACCTGGCCGGATCCTCACACGGGACATTCTGCTCCCCTAAAACTCCCTCCCATGGCCCCTAGTCAATGCCTCTCCCCAAAAGGGAGTGTCAGAAGACAAAATTACAACAAATTTAGTTTAAAGATCTTAATTGGCTTTTATTTGGGATTCCAGAGCCAGGCAACACCTCATCCCATAGAATAGAACAAGTGTTCCCAGGAGGTGAGCAGAGGAGGTTGGGCTTATAGACAGAAAAGGGTGGAAAGAGCAGAAACGGAAAACAGAAAGCAGGTTGGTCATTTCGGAGTTACGTTTCTTCCTTGTCATGTGGCTAAACCAACTTGGCTATTTTTTCTCTGTTCCGGGAGCTGAGATGAGACCTCAGTTCTGGCCTGGGGGTCAAAAGGGACATTAGAGAGACCTCATTTCGCAGATGGGAAAACTGAGTCCCGGGAGAGGCAATGGCTTGCTTTCTGTCCACGGTGATGTCACAGGTGACCTAGACCACTGCCTGGATTGCAGCAGCGTCATTCCTGCTCACCTGCATATGCCCAGGTGGGTGCCGGGAACCCTGCTCCGTGGAGCTGTTTGCTCCGAGGTTCTCATTTCACCTTTGTGTTCATCTGCTCCGTTCGACTCTCACTGAGAACTTGCAGAGCTTCAGGCTGGAACCACAGAGATGATCACATTGCTGTGAGTGAAAACTAATGAACTGTGGTGGTTCTCAAAGGAAAACACGCCTGGGCGCGGGGGCTCACGTCTGTAATCCTGGCACTCTGGGAGGCCGAGGTGGGAGGATCGTTTGAGCTCGGGAGTTCGAGACCAGCCTAAGCAAGAGTGAGACCCCATCTCTACTAAAAAAAATGTAGAAAGAAATTATCTGGACAACTAAAAATATATACAGAAAAAATTAGCCAGGCGTGGTGGTGCATGTCTGTAGTCCCAGCTACTCAGGAGGCTGAGGCAGGGGTATCGCTTGAGCCCAGGAATTTGAGGTTGCTGTGAGTGAGGCTGATGCCACGGCACTCTACCCTGGGCAACAGAGTGAGACTCTGTCTCAAAACTAAATAAATAAAAGGAAAACAAATTATCTAAATACTTTAGGTGCAGTCATACAAAGTTTTCCATTTGCGGCTTGATGTTCTGCACCATTCACCGCTTTGTTGCTGGGACTCCACCACTATTACGAGTGTCTCCTCTCCGTTACGTGGTCACTGGATGAGCCTCAAGACTGCAGAGGCAGCAGGCTCGCCCTGTCTTGGGAAGGGCCACACCTTTCTTTAGCTCTGGAGAGGCGGGCCTTGCTCTGGGGGAGGAAGCGGCCCCAGGCCTTCCCGGGCTGGGACTGGCTGATGAGGCAGCACTATGACTTTAATCAGAAAAGTAGAAGTTCAGCCTCTGCTGGTTGTTCAGTTACCTGATGCCAGATGTTGGCTCCAGCTGTGCCCTTTCCAGGAATGCCTTCCCTCTCTCTCTCCTTTTCAACTTCTTTTCCTTCATAGTCTGCCTCTTCCAGGAAGCCCACTGTGACCAATTCAGCACACGGCTCCCACTTCTCAACTCATGCAGCCCATGCAGTCCTGACCACAGGATCTTGTCCTGAAATCTACGCTGTTCGTATTGGCTTGCTGCTCAACGCACGTAGAAGCCAATGCCACAGCACCAGCTTTTGAGAAAAGAAAAGCTTTATTGGGAGTGAACTGGTGAAGACACAGGAGGCAATGCTCCAATCTGCCCTCTCCCCCCAGACCTGGAAGCTGGGGCAGGTTTTATAGACGGAGAGTAATGAGGGTAATGACAAGTGATCTGATTGGAGCATGCCACGAAGTGATGCTGAGGTTCACTACTTCATTCAGTCCCTGTTCCTTGCTCTGAGCACTTTGGTTCCTCCTGTGGTTGATCTTTTAGTTCCCCCTGGCTCCGGGGTCACAGATCAGGACCATCTGGGGGTGCTCAGCTTATGTGACCTGCAACCTTGGGGTTCATGGCAACTGAAAAATAATTCACACACAGAAAGATTTATTTTTATTACACAAAGATTGGGCTGGTTCTGTGTTTACACAAGAACTGGTGACTGCCTCTCAAGGGCTTCCTCTGGCTGCAGGGGGAGGTGCTCATCTGGGCAGGCTGGAAGTGTGGGGAAGTTGAGAGCGCCCAGGGGAGCTTTCAAACAACCATGGAGAGAAATGCAAATAAACTGCAATGAGACACCACTTTGTACCCACTAGACTGGCTGCAATAAAAAGACTGACAATGTCAAGTGTCAACAAAGATATGGAGCAACTGGAACTCCTATATTGCTGGTGGAAGCATAAAATGGTACAACCACTTTGGAAAGCTGTTTAGCACTTTCTTATAAAGTTCAATATGCACCTACCCCATCACCCAGAAATTTCACTTCTAGGTAATTACCCCAGAGAAATAATTTTTTTAAAATGCCCACAAAAGACTTGTACTTGAATTTCAAGGCAGCTTTGTTCACAATAGCCAAAACTTAGAGACAACTCCAGTGTCCAACATGTGAATGAACAAATGAGGCACATTCATTCAATGGACTACCACTTAGCAATGAAAAGGAACCGGTTATTGATACACACAACAATGTGGATGAATCCCAAACACATGTTAAGTGAAAGAAGGCATCATGAAAGAGTACATTTTGCGTGATTCTATTTATGCGGAATTCTAGAACAGATGAAACTAAAACATGGGGGTGGGAAGAAAAGAGTGGCTGCCGCTGATGGAAATGTTCTATACTTGACTGTGGCCAGGGTTACATGGGAGGATGTATTTGTCAAAACTCACTGAACTGTCCATTTTACTGTGGGAAAGTGGTACCTCGATAACAAGGCTTGTTCTCTATTATTTCTACAGTCACGTCGATCAATGAGGAACATGTGGGGTAGGCAGAAAAGCAGAGAGTTAAAACAAAACCGAAGTCCCTGCCTTGGCCTCCCGGAGGCGACCCCGCCGGACGCCCTCGGCGCCTGCCCCGCAGGTCCACGGCGGCAGCCTCCGCACTCCGCGCGTCGTGGGCCCTGACCCGGCGCGTCTCCATGGCGACCGCGCGGGCGCGCGCTTCCGGGCTCGAACCCGAGGCGGAAGTCCCGCCCCTGCCGGCTCCCGTGAGGCCTTGCAAAGCGCAACGTAGTCGGAAGCTGGTGGCGGCCGGTGGGCGACCAGCAAGCAGCCTCTGTGCCGCTCGACAGCGCGACCCCGGCCCGGCCCGACCCCGACCCGACCCCGACCCGGCCCGCAGCCCCACCTGCCAGGTAAGCGCGCGGTTCGCGGCGCGGACGCGGCGTCGCCCCCGGTCCCGCAGGGCCCTCGCCCCCGCCCGGGACCCGCCGCGCCGCGGCTGCTCCGCCCGGCCCGGCCGAGTCCGCCTCTCCCGCCCCGCGCCCCTGGGCGCTGGGCCTGGGCCTGGCCGGGGCTCCCGCCGCCCTTGCCCTGCGCTGCCCCAGCCCGGGCCGGGGGCCTCCCCACCCACAGCCCTGGGGCGGGCCGGGCCGTCCCGGTCCCCGCCGCACCCGCAGCCGGGGAGTGAGGGTGTCCGGCCGGCGTCAGGGGGCCCAGCCCCGTCGGAGACGCGGCCGCCGCCTGCTCCGGTCCTGCCTACCCTGGACGCGGATGGTGGTCTCGGGGAAGGCAGAAAAACCAGGAGGGGCTTTTGAAGCTTTTTTCTGTTTACGTGCGTTTAGAGGAACTGTGCGTCCTGTCTGCCCTGGTAAAAACGGTCGCAAACCACCCACTCCGAGCAATAATTGTGCTCGTTTACCGCAGGCCGAATATTCCCGCCACGCTGTTGGTGAGAGCAGCAAAACGGGGCTGTCATGGTGGTCAGGGGCTGTCATAGCTCCTGGGTTCGTCTTGGCGTCCGTTTCTGGGACCATGTCCCTGCCAAGCTCAGAAATAGTCTATGCTCTAGAGGGAGAAAGGGCTGCTGTTCTCAGACATGGGTGTTTCGGGTGCTTCGGACAGTTTCTGAGAAAATCAATTAGTATTTTCTACCTGTCACCTGTGTTACAGCTCTGGGGACTAAGTGGTGTCCTGAATTATCTCTTTTGATCTCACATGTTGAGAGTGTTCCAGGTGGTTTAACTAAGAAAAACTGTGCTCACTTGGTCCAACATTTAATGTCATGTCCATTTGCAGAAAGAGCTGCATTTTTATCCTCTTGGTTTCAAGTGTTGCGAATTCTTGGATTACTTTTCAAGATAAGTCATATTTATGCTTTTGAAAGTTAGGAGGTATTTGTTTTCGTGTTATTAGACTTAGCATTTCAAAGAACTCGGGCTCTCAAACTTCCAGAATTGGTCACGTGGGAAAGTTCCTTTAAGATCCAAGCCACGTCTTTCATTTCTGCAGGGTTTCTCCCGGCAGTAGTTGTGTGAATGTCCTTCTGCTTGTTTTACTCACAGATTCAGAGCTGTCCCACTATGGTTCTGACTTTCGCTTGTGTGTCTGTTGACCAATCGTGAGCTCCTGAGGGCAGGAATAGCGTGTGGAAACAGGACCGAGCGTGAACACCTGGACTGGTCTCTTGCGGCGTGGCAGCTGTGACCACAGGTGACCACCTGCCCCCCCACAGGCCCTGCTGGGTTCACAGCCGTGCGTGTGCCTGTCCCGAATGCCAGCTCCGCACAGGGCCCTCGTGTGGCTGCAGTGAGAGCTCAGACCCACGGTGCTCTCTGCCCCTTTCCTGGCTTTAGTGCTGTGGGTGGCAGTAATTCTCCTGAATGGGTCACGCAGGGCCGAGTCCTGTGGGCACGGCTTGTGGTTTTAGGACACCGGCACGTGTGGCCCAGAGAGCCGGTGTTTATTTCCTGACCTCAAGCAGCTCAAAGGTGGGCACTAGGGAGTGTGAAGTCACGGGCTGCTAGACTCAGAGGGTCTGGCTGCCTGGAGAGCCGGGGCCCCCTCGGGGACGCCTCATCTCTGCGCACTTAAGACTGAAGGCCAAGTGTGGGACAGAGGTTTTTCTGATTTTTTTTTTTTTTTTAGCCGCACGTAGAGTGAAGCTCCCCCTCTGCGACTGGTAGAAAAGCTGGTCGGTCTAAACTGTCACCTTAAACACAGCAGCGAGGAGGAAAGGGGTGACGCTGGAAAGGACAGCCGTGCATGCGTGTGTAGCTTCCCATCACTCGGGGTGCTGTGTTCCTCACGCAGCGGCGTGCTGCCGTGTGAGTTCCCATCACGCGGGGTGCCGTGTTCCTCACGCAGCGGCGTGCTGCCGTGTGAGTTCCCATCACGCGGGGTGCCGTGTTCCTCACGCAGCGGCGTGCTGCCGTGTGAGTTCCCATCACGCGGGGTGCCGTGTTCCTCACGCAGCGGCGTGCTGCCGTGTGAGTTCCATCACTCGGGGTGCCGTGTTCCTCACGCAGCGGCGTGCTGCCGTGTGAGTTCCCATCACTCGGGGTGCCGTGTTCCTCACGCAGCGGCGTGCTGCCGTGTGAGTTCCCATCACTCGGGGTGCCGTGTTCCTCACGCAGCGGCGTGCTGCCGTGTGAGTTCCCATCACTCGGGGTGCCGTGTTCCTCACGCAGCGGCGTGCTGCCGTGTGAGTTCCCATCACGCGGGGTGCCGTGTTCCTCACGCAGCGGCGTGCTGCCG
This sequence comes from Lemur catta, assembly GCF_020740605.2. Classification (NCBI taxonomy): domain Eukaryota; kingdom Metazoa; phylum Chordata; class Mammalia; order Primates; family Lemuridae; genus Lemur; species Lemur catta. The sequence goes on from NC_059144.1 coordinate 50,766,408, forward strand.
TGTGAGTTCCCATCACGCGGGGTGCCGTGTTCCTCACGCAGCGGCGTGCTGCCGTGTGAGTTCCCATCACGCGGGGTGCCGTGTTCCTCACGCAGCGGCGTGCTGCCGTGTGAGTTCCCATCACTCGGGGTGCCGTGTTCCTCACGCAGCGGCGTGTTGCCGTGTGAGTTCCCATCACGCGGGGTGCCGTGTTCCTCACGCAGCGGCGTGCTGCCGTGTGAGTTCCATCACTCGGGGTGCCGTGTTCCTCACGCAGCGGCGTGCTGCCGTGTGAGTTCCCATCACTCGGGGTGCCGTGTTCCTCACGCAGCGGCGTGCTGCCGTGTGAGTTCCCATCACTCGGGGTGCCGTGTTCCTCACGCAGCGGCGTGTTGCCGTGTGAGTTCCCATCACTCGGGGTGCCGTGTTCCTCACGCAGCGGCGTGTTGCCGTGTGAGTTCCCATCACGCGGGGTGCCGTGTTCCTCACGCAGCGGCGTGCTGCCGTGTGAGTTCCATCACTCGGGGTGCCGTGTTCCTCACGCAGCGGCGTGCTGCCGTGTGAGTTCCCATCACTCGGGGTGCCGTGTTCCTCACGCAGCGGCGTGTTGCCGTGTGAGTTCCCATCACGCGGGGTGCCGTGTTCCTCACGCAGCGGCGTGTTGCCGTGTGAGTTCCCATCACGCGGGGTGCCGTGTTCCTCACGCAGCGGCGTGCTGCCGTGTGAGTTCCATCACTCGGGGTGCCGTGTTCCTCACGCAGCGGCGTGCTGCCGTGTGAGTTCCCATCACTCGGGGTGCCGTGTTCCTCACGCAGCGGCGTGCTGCCGTGTGAGTTCCCATCACTCGGGGTGCCGTGTTCCTCACGCAGCGGCGTGCTGCCGTGTGAGTTCCCATCACTCTGGGTGCCGTGTTCCTCACGCAGCGGCGTGTTGCCGTGTGAGTTCCATCACTCGGGGTGCCGTGTTCCTCACGCAGCGGCGTGTTGCCGTGTGAGTTCCATCACTCGGGGTGCCGTGTTCCTCACGCAGCGGCGTGTTGCCGTGTGAGTTCCCATCGCTCGGGGTGCCGTGTTCCTCACGCAGCGGCGTGTTGCCGTGTGAGTTCCCATCACTCTGGGTGCCGTGTTCCTCACGTAGCGGCGTGCTGCCGTGTGAGCTGGGGGAACAGCCCACAGCGCTGTTCATCATGAGAGGCAGGCGAGCGTCGGAGAGCCACCGTGCAGGTGTGGGCTGGCCAGGGGTACAGGTGGCCTGAGGCCCAGTTCCGCTGCCTCCAGGCTGGATGCTCTGTCCCACGTCTGCCCGGTGGTGTGTGCTGGACCTGTGAGCTGTTCCCCTAACTCACGTGGCAGCACACACCGCCATGTGTGTTCACTTACAGCTGACACTGGGTTGGCGTCACTCCCTTTCTCCGGCTTTGAGTCTCATTGTACTGACGTTCCTGGTTGTGGGTTAAGGGGCCATCAGCTGAAGCTGAGCTCTGCTGGAGCCAGTAGATCCCTGAGGAAGCAGGTTTTCTCTTCAGCCTGAGCCTCATCGCCGCTGTCCCCACCAGTGTCCCTGTGAGCTGTCATGGCGGGTCTGGTGGCCCATAGGCCACAGTCCTTGTCCTGCTGTGGCCACACCATCTGGTGCCTCCATGCCCAGGGTGGCCCCACGGAGGAGCCACCCGCGGCCGCTCCAGCAGCCTGGTCTTCTCACACACAGCAATCGGGGGCTGCGCTTCTGCCCCGGCCCAGCTGGGAGGCCCCGCACACCATGTTGGAGAGGTGGAGGGGAGGGCTGGGGTGCACGGTCCCCAGAAGTGACCAGCCCAAGTTGGGTGTGTCTCCTTTTAGGTGGGAAGTCGGTGTTCTGTAGAGATGACCGCTTGCTGTGGATTTCACCACTGAAAGACAGGACTTCTTACAAATTACGCAGTTTTGGTGGTACACGATGTTTAAGTAAAGGAGACGCCAGTCATTACGTGGTGTCCCTAATCACTGCAGTGGCTGTGGCCTGGGAGCACCCCTAGCGTGTGGAGGGCGGGCCCCTGCAGCAGGGTCCCTGTTGGTGTCTGCAGCAAGCAGCAGTGTCACTCTGTAGCTTCTCCTGAGCAGCGCAGTGGGATTTTTCTTACCTGTTGTTTGGTGGTTTTGAAGTGACAGCTTATTTTATTGCTTGTAATCTGTTTGTAAGTTTAAAATGTTTGTTTTTCTGTTTTGCAGCAGCATGGCCAGCCCAAGAACCAGGAAGGTACTTAAAGAAGTCCGGGTGCAGGACGAGAACAATGTGAGTGCTGCCCCCGTCCATGCTCTGCTCAGGGCCGCTGGCCTCCTGGGAGTGGCACGGCTGTCACGTCCCTCCTTGGCATAGCTGGTGGTTGGTGCGGTGCTCGCGCTGCATGGCTGTGCTGGGCGGGTTGGGGGCGCGGCCGACTGCTGGAGAGGGGCTGTTTCTGGTGCTCACCAGGGCGTGTCCACCCGGTCTTCCCGTCAGACGTTTCTCTGCCTGGGAGGCTCTTTCCCTTCAGGCTTCGCCCCAGCCCCCTGCCTGGCCGCTGGCTTGTTTGCGCAAGCTCCCGTCCAGGGCTGGCTCCTGCTGCCTGCTCTCTGGGGGTCACCTGTTGGATCTTTGGGGGTCCCTGGACTGTGCCCCGAGCCACCTGGTGAATCATTTGTGGCCCTTTGCAGGTTTGTTTTGAGTGTGGCGCATTCAATCCCCAGTGGGTCAGTGTGACCTACGGCATCTGGATCTGCCTGGAGTGCTCGGGGAGACACCGCGGGCTTGGGGTTCACCTCAGGTCAGTGTCCTGCCGTCCCGGCTCTGCGGGGACCCCATGTCTGCCCTGGCCCGCTCCAGTGACACCATGGCACAGGGTTCCAGCCGGCTGGCGCTCAGCTCCGTGTGGCTCCTCGGGCTAATCCACGGCCTGGGTTTTGGCAGGGAGGCCCTGGGTGTCCCCAGTCCTTGGTGATTAGGTTAGGCCTCTGGTTTGCAGCTTTGTGCGCTCTGTCACCATGGACAAGTGGAAGGACATTGAGCTGGAGAAGATGAAGGCAGGTGGGAACGCCAAGTTCCGGGAGTTCCTGGAGGCTCAGGAGGATTACGATCCCCGCTGGTCCCTGCAGGAGAAGTACAACAGCAGAGCCGCGGCGCTGTTCCGGGATAAGGTGATGACAGCCCCCGACTCGCAGGTGTCGCGCCTGCTCCACCCCTCGTGGCACCTGGACTGTGGTATTCGGTGGTTCTGGGAGTTAGAATCCTCCCTCTGTTCTGACATGCCCGTCGGGGCGCAGTTCAGGTGCAGACAGACCCTGGCCCCTGCCTCCTCCAGCACAGCATCTTCTACCCGGAGGAGAGACAAGTGACCGTAGTTAACAGACATGAAAGCCCTCCCCAGCTCCAGGCGGAGGGACTCTGATCCGTAATGCCTCTGCTGCACCTCGGGTGCAGTACTTCTGGAGATCGGGGGCCATGTGTGTGGGTTGCTACGGTTTGAAGTCGGAGCAGCACTGCTCCAGAGCTCACCAGTGCTGCCGTTCGCGGCCAGTGAGACCTGCTGTGTAGACCTGAGCCTGTGGCCGCCGAGGCCTGGGAGGGGGCTGCGTGTGGTGGTGATCCGGGTGGGCTGTGGCTGGGTGCATGCGCCTGAGGAGATGGGTCCACGGGCGGCACCAGGCATTCCGTGCTAACTACCTGTGTCCCCTGGTCAGGTGGCCACCCTGGCCGAAGGCAGAGAGTGGTCTTTGGAGTCCTCACCTGCCCAGAACTGGATTCCACCTCAGCCCAGGACGCTGCTGTCCTCCACCCACCGGTAGCCGCCCCCATGCCTGCAAGTCAGGCCCCCACCCTGTTCCCTGCCCGCCCCTGATCTTAGCCGTAGCTCGGGGTCCCCATAGAAGCCTCGATTTCCTGCTGTCGTGGTAACAGCTACAATTGTGAGCTGTTCCTTCCCAAAAGGCAGTGGGAAAAAGGCTTTTTAAAATTGCGGAAACACTACAACCTTTTAGTAAAGATTTGACCAATAAAGACACGTCTAAAATAAAAAATAGTACCTCCCTGCTCCTCCCTGCAGCCCCACACAGCATTTTGGACAGCGCTGGAGGCTGGCCTGGCCTCAGGTGCTCTCGGGTCCTGCGAAGGCACCTCCCAGGTGGACCACGTGGTCCCAGTGGGTGCCGGTGGGGCTGCCGTGGTGCCGGCCAGGTCCTGCCTTACCCTCCACCCAGCGTTGGCGTCACCAACCTCTGGCTCTTGGTTTCAGAGGCCCCGGCCAGACGCAGAACGTGACTGCCGCCTCTGACAAGGCTTTCGAAGACTGGCTGAGTGACGACCTCGGCTCCTATCAAGGGTGAGGCCTTGCGAGCAGGGTCAGCTTGGGCAGGGCGGCCTCCCACGGCTCGGGCTGTTGGGTGGGGCTGCTTCCTTCCTGTGTGCAGCGTGCTATGCGGGGCCCAACGGTGGCCAGCCCAGGTTGGAAGTGGGGTCTTGAGTGTAGAAAAAACCTAATACTTAGGAAAAAAATAATACATTTTTTTCCTGGAATCTACCTGACCTGCAGGTGAGTGTTTATCCCTGAAGCTCTGTAAACTGTTTCAATCTTTCTCCCAGTAACTCTCTGTCTAGGGTTCGGGGCTTGCTGAGGGGGGCCTCTGGCCACACGGCAGGGGGTCTTTTTAAACTGAGCAAAAAGGGCAGGACTCCGTGTGCTGCAGCTGAGCTGCAGACGCTCATGCCCCACCGGGTGCACATGTGTGTCCTGTTCGTGGTGGAGGTGGCAGGTCCCCCGGGGCCCAGCCGTGCCTCTGTCCCAGGTCCCAGGGGACGCAGGGCTCACGCCAGCTGCTGCTTTTGGTACTTTGTGTTCAGGGCCCAGAGCAATCGCTATGTGGGGTTTGGGAACACGCCGCCGCCTCCGAAGAGGGAAGATGACTTCCTCAACAATGCCATGTCGTCCCTGTACTCGGTGAGGATGCTCGGGCCCTGCAGCGCATGCCTCCCGTGGCAGGCCTGGCACGAGGGGCCGCCCGGAGCCAGGGACAGGGGAACCCACAGAGGGCTGTGCCAGCAGTCACGATACACAGTGTAGTTCTGTTGTGAGGCCCTCCCTTAGCATCAGTGAAGTTTTCTTTTAAAGTGTGGCTTAAATTACTTATACCTGGATTGTATGTAGTCACTTTCTTAACTTTGGGCACAAAACGTATACTTACAACCTCACTACGTCTGTTCCCCTAAGGAGCAGTTTCCTATGGAGCCCACGTCACCCTCCTCTCGGGGAGAGTGCGGAGCGCGGCGGGCGGGCGGCCGGCTCTGGCGGGGACTCCGTGGCAGAGGCGGCGCAGGGAGCCGCACGGGCGCTGCTGCCCTCTCTGGGCTGGGGTGCCCGGCCTGGGTGCCCCCTGCCTCCTGGGGGCGCCTGGAGCTCGGTGCAGGTGTCAGGGTGTGACCCTGGCTGGCTGCTGCTTTTCCAGTCAGGAAAATAAATTTTGTCAAACTTCACCTTCCAAGGATAGTGTTACTGTTAATTAAAAATGATTTTTACTCATTACAGCATTGCTGTCTGCAATGCCAATCATCGCAAACAACCTGCAGGCCTCGCCAGTGAGGCCAGTTAGAGCCGGGGTGGCCGTTCGGATGCCGCCACGTGAAGGGACGAGGAAGATGTTCAGTAGCAACACGGTGACCTGCAGCTGCAGGCGCAGAGGAGGGTGGGCACCGCGTGTGAGAAGGGGCAACACAGGAATCTGTTTTTGTGCTGCGTGTGCACGCAAGGGCACTGGGCGGACGGCCACGGGCCTGGTCGGGGCTGACCACACAGGGAGATGCCCGGCACCGTCTGTTTGAACTGTGCACATTCAGTATTCCAAAAAGGAATGAACTTTGTATTCAAAAACTATCTAAAATGGATCTCTTCACCTCCAAGAGCCCCACCAGTGGATCTCCGGAGCTTGGGGGCGTGTAGCTTCTCATTGCTCAGGGCAGCCGCGGTCACGTTCTGCTACAGTCGTTGCCGGACCCTTTCTAGGGAAGAAAAGCACGATTTTAGCTACAGCCTGTAGGGTTTGTCCTGCATCTCTGTTCTCCAAAGACGGCTGAGTTTAGTTATGTCGCAGAGTGTAGGGGCCTCTGCATTTCTGTTAGGAGGGAGAGAGTCAGTGGTCATTTAAATGAGTTATTTATATTTCTAAATAGCTGCAGTTTACTTTGCAGGGTTAGGAGAAAGCAACCCTGACCGGGGATGGATAGCAGGCCCTGGGGGCCGCCAGCAGCCCCGCCCACGGCCATCCATCTGCTCCTCGGTCGGGGGCAGGAGAGGTGCCAGCTCTGGGCCTGCAGATGGGCCGAGGGCCAACGCTGTGCCACCCAGGTTCTCGTAGGATGGGCCTCGTTTCCGTGGTAGAAGCAGGAGCAGCAGAGGTGTCTGAGGTGCCCTCAGCACAGCCGCCCGTCGGGCTGGGCCTGGGCTGTGCTCGCCCGCCGGGCGCTGGGGCCGGGCGCAGCTGCCCGTGGAGGTTGACCTGGGTGTCTCTTGCCTCCCGCAGGGCTGGAGCAGTTTTACCACTGGAGCCAGCAGGTTCGCCTCGGCCGCGAAGGAGGGCGTAAGTCACTGTCCCCAGTGTTCTGCTGGCCGCCGCTGGCCTGAGGTTCTAAGAGCTGTGGAGGCCTGTGGACAGGGGTCCCGGGGCGCCAGCCCTCCATGCACGGGCCTGACTCCCCCAGCCAGGGAGGCCCTCGGGCCTTGATGGCTCTGCAGGACCACATGGCAGTTCTTGCTGTGGCCAGTGTCCCTCTCCGCGTCAGAGGTGACCTTGCCTGCTTGGGAGTGGGGGCAGATGTGGCCCCGACTCATCCCCAGGCCCTGCCCTGGCCTGGTGAAGTAGGTCACGGGCACTTTGTGCCCCTTAAGTTTCCGCTTCTGGATCTTCAGAGTGGTGGTTTGATGGTTGGGATTTGTGCCTTGCCCTTGCCTGCCCCGGGCCTGAGAGGAGGGGAGGATTTGGGGTCAGCCAGGACGGCCATGGCGCTTCAGGCAGTGACTTGGCGAGCGGGGGCAGCGAGGGGCAGGCCTGAGACCCAGGGAGGAGCCCTGGCCTGGGCCGGGCCATGGTGTGGGAGGAGAGGTGTCAGGGAGAGGAGGGAGAGCCCAGAGCCGGGGCCAAGGGTCCAGGCCGAGGGCCTGGCCTGCTGAGCCAGCGCAGACGGCCCCAGGCGCCTGGAGCTGCCCCGGCAACGAGCTGGAAGCCTCCCGGGTGCTCTCGGCATGAGCAAAAGTCAGTGAACACCGGCCAGGTCCTCCCCACAGGCCTAACAGGCCCTGTCCTGCGGTTCTGCCCTGGGAGGGGCCCAAGTCCTTGCTGAGCGGTGGCGGGGGGGCCTGCAAAGGGCAGTGGGCCGGGCGTCCAGGGTGCCAGCTCCCACAGCACCACGGCTTTGCCACTGGGCTGGTGCTGGTTCCCGCCAGGGCCCCTGCTTCCTCGTGTCCGAGGGCAGCTGTGGCCAGGGAGCTCCAGGAGCCTCCAGCTGGGTGTCCCCGGCCAGGCCTCTGCCCTTCCCTCGAGTGTGAAGGGACGGGGTGCTAGGCCCTGGGCCACCCAGGCCTCGTCCCCTGCACCGCACCGGGGGCCCTGGTCCTGCCACAGTCTGGAGCACGGCGTTGGCCCTGCTGTCCCCCAGCCCTGGCACAGCACAGGTGTGCCCTGGCCCTGGTCCACGCTGGGCTGGCGCCTGTGCTAACCCAGGCATGGCCTGCGGCTGCTCTGGGCTCACGGGAGCTGCTGCCGGGGAGGAGACGGGGCAGGAACCGAGTGCATGGGGTCCCGCAGGAGTGAGGCCTCGTGGCCACGGCGAGACACTCGATTAACGGGCTCTGTCTTTGTTTTGATTTTAGGCCACAAAATTTGGATCCCAAGCAAGTCAAAAGGTAATGTAGCGGCAGCTTTCATACTCCTGTGCGTTTTAAAGCCCAGATTCTGAGCCTGTGACACCACGTGGAGTGTCCGGAAGCTGCCAGGGCCTGGTTCCCAGCCTAGAGGGGAGGGACCTTCCTGGCATCACTGTGGCCACCTCGTGTGCCCGTGCGGTTTAGCCGGGGACTAGGGGGCTGTACCCGCTCAGGCCCTGCAGGGCCAACTCGTCTCCCGGCGGTTGGCAGCTGGCATAGGTGTGAGGCCACCGTGCGGTGACCACCCCCTTGGGGGCAGGACGCCGGCTCAGCAGTCGAGGGTCACTGGCAGCCACCCGGCCCTGCGCTGTGGTCAGCGTGTCCTCCCACTGCAGGCGGTGGTGGCCTCGGGCCTTGGCCTTTCTTTCCTTCTTCAAGGCTCACTTGGTGGCCCCCGGTTCCTCCGCGGTTGTTGGGGCCGCGGTCGGGACCTACCTCTGCAGGGCTCGGGGTCAATTGCCTGCAGGAGGCAGCGGCCACGTGGGCTTTCCAGGTGTGGAGCTGTGGGTGGCCTTTCAGGACGTGCCCTCATCACCCAAGAGGTCCTCCCCCATGTGCTGCTAGTTGCGGCCCCAGGGACGTTGCCCGGCTTCGTCCCAGGCTCCTCAGTCACGTTGGCTCACGCGGTTCTGGAACGGGTCAGTTTGGAGCAGAAGCGCAGTCCGGCTCCAGGCAGGACGCAGCTGGCTCTGAGCCGCCCTGTGTGACCCCCACCCCACCCCGTGGTGCGCGTGGAGCTGCCTCCGGGTCACTAACACCGCTCCCCACCTTGCTCTCTCTCCTGTCTCCCTGCCGTCGCGGTAAAGTTTTGGGGTTACAAACAGCAGCCAGAGCCGGTAAAGCCCGTGTCTGCTCGTGCTCCGCGGTGCCTGCTCAGCATGCGCTCAGCTGCCCGTCTCTGCTCACGTGTGCGCAGACCCTGCTCCCTGGCCCGTCACGGCCGCAGCTCCTTTAAGATCCGGGACCCGGGCGCTGCCCGTGGAGGTTCTGGCTGGGCCTGGGGTTCCTGGGGCCGGGGCTGCTTGGCGAGATTTCCATTTCATGGTTTAATTACCTTGCACTGGATCCAAAGGTGTCTGTCCCGATGAGACTGCTTCCTGTGTTGCGGAATTCTTCCCCTTAAATCTTTCATCTGTGCTTGTCCCGGTCTTGAGGGGAAGAAAAGCCCCCTCACGCCACGTCCCCAGGCCCTTACACCGCCGGGACGCCAGCGTCACGACAGGCTGAGCTCTGTCCCCAGCACCTGCTTCCCGCGGCCCCGGCCTCTCTGCCCCTTTCCCTCCCGGTGGGCTCAGTGCCGCTCCAGGAGGGGCGGAGGAGGTGCCTGCGCCAGTGAGGAGCGACCACCACCCCTGTCGGCACTCGGGCTGGGCTCGGGGCCGGCCGGCAAGTGGGGGTCGCTGTGGGGGTCCGCTGTCGACTCTGGGCCTCACAGAGCTCACAGGCTGCGCCAGGCGCCGCTTCCTGCAAGAATGTGGGCGGGGCAGAGTGCTCTGGGTCTTCTCCGGTGGCGGCTGTGTGTGTGTTGGGGAGTCCTGTGACCTGTGACTTGTGACCCTGCTCCCGTGTGCTTGCGTCCCGCTGCTGTCCCCCTGTTGGCAAAGCTCGAGCTGTCTGTGGCAGGCCGGTGCTGCCATATGCTGGCTGCGTCCACAGTGAACGCTGCCGTGCGGGGCTCACGCGCTTCCCTCCCCGCAGGCTTCGGAGCTGGGCCACAGCCTGAGCGAGAGCGTCCTCAAGCCTGCGCAGGAGAAGGTACCGGGCAGCTGCCCTGGGGTGGGCGCTGCTGTCCCCCCTTTCACTGGGGAGGTGGCTGTGTGGGCGCCTGCTGGGCCCGGGGCATGTCGCGTGTCCAGCACCCCGGGTTGCCCGGGCTCCAGACTCAGCCTGGCCCGGTGCCTGCTCCTCTGCCCCTGCCGGCTGCAGTGTGCCGAGGGGCCTGGGTGGTGCCAGCCCGTCCCCGGGAGGTGTGGCTGACGCAGGGACGTGGCTCAGGCCAGCCTGGGGGCCATCAGCCCCACTAGCTCGTCCCCTCGGCACCACAGGGAGTGACAGGGCCCCAAGGGAGCCGCTCAGATGAGCTGAGGTCATCCCGTGACGTGCGTTGTCATCTGTCCCCAGTGGCCGGCCGGTGCCACGTCTTCCAGACCTTACCATGGCACAGTGTCACGATGCTAAAATCATTCTGGGGCCACCGCAGAGCTTTTTGGGGTTTACGTGACTGTAGTTCCCTGCGCACTTCTGAGGCTTTAACTGGCCTCTTGCCCATGGCTGACGTCGTGTTTTAATCTGTGCAGGTGAAGGAGGGGAGGATTTTCGACGATGTGTCCAGTGGGGTCTCTCAGTTGGCGTCCAAGGTAGGGCAGGCCCCGCCAGACGTGCGGGCACAGCCAAGCCAGTCTCCACATCCACGGTGGTGTGGGGCACGAGGGCCGGGCGCGTCCTCGGCTGCCCCGGCCTGGGGGATGTGGAGACAGCTTGCGCGGGGGCTGCTCAGCTGCTAACTCTTGTCTCTCCCTCCCCTCTCGCTGCCGCTGGCCTTTCTCTCGGTAAGTGCCTGCGCCTGTCGCGGGCTGCTGCCTCTCTGCCGCCCCGGGCTGTGTGGGGCGTGCGTTTGCTGTGTCCAGCAGGAGGTGCTGTGTGGACGGGAGGAAGCCCGGCGACCTTGTGTCCACCGTGTGAAGAGCAGGCTGTGTCTGCGGGGGCCTGCCTTGCTTCTCCCGCTGTGTGTGGGCATGTGTGGCCGTGTGTGGGCGTGTGTGGGCACGGCCCCGCTGCACACGGGCTGTCCTGGCTGTAGCGTCCCGCGTTTGCCTGAGCGTGGCGTGTGTGTGAGGCTCCTCTTATTTCTAGATCCTAAGCTGGGTCTTCTCAGGGCAGCGTGAATTGGGTTGGGGTCTCTGCAAGCAGCCCCTGTCCCCGTCTCCTTCCAGGTCCAGGGAGTCGGCAGTAAGGGATGGCGGGATGTCACCACCTTTTTTTCTGGGAAGGCAGAGGACTCCTCGGATGGGTAAGCCGTGTCCCCACCCAGCCCCGTGCCCCATCCTCCCACGGCCTCAGGTGAGCGGCGTCCCTGCTGGGCAGGGCGGACGGATGGTGGCGCCGGGATTACCATGCAGAAAGGCCCCGGTGCCCTGGAAGTGCAGAGAGGCCCATCTGCTTGCCCTGTGGGTCCCACGGGAGCCACCACCTCCCAGGCTGGGTCAGGGGAGCCTAGAGGGGCGCTGCTCCGCAAGTCCACCGTCCCCCGGGCCCTGGGGGGGTGGCGTGGGCAGGGGCGTTGGAGGCCCCTGGAGGGCAGTGATGCCCAGATCCGGGTCGGGGCACGGTCTCTGCCATGGCAGAGGCATCTCTCCTCGGGTGTGCAGGCAGCGAGTGGTGTGGTTGCAACTGGGCAGGGCAGGTCCTACCTGTCCCCTGGCCTCTGTCCCCAGTGCCAGGCCACCCAGCCCCATGGAGATGGTCTCGCCACAGTTGGGAGCTGGTAGAGAAGGAGCTTTTCTTTCAAATTGTCCTCCAGTGGGGGCGATCGGCGGGACGTGGCCCTGGCTCCCTGGCGATGTTCTCTGCTCCAAAGCGAGAGAGACGCAGCTCCCACCTGCTGTGGCTGCTGCCGATCGCAATCTCGGGCGCGGCCTGGGGTCCCTCTCCCGGCAGAGCTGCTGGGGGACGGGGGTTCTGAGTGGGGGGCTGGGCTGGGCTCCTGGGCTGAGTTTGCCGGCCTTGCAGTCTGTTCTCAGCCGACAGGCCAAGAGCAGCCCAGGCTGTCAGGGCCCCACGGGGCGATTTCTGGTTTTGTAATAGCTGCTTAGAGTTCCCTCCACTTTTAAAAGACCCCCAGAGGGCCACGGTTACCAGAGCAGCGGCGGGGACAACTCGCAGAGCAGCGCCATAGACCAGAGCTTCTGGGAGAGCTTCGGAAGCGCGGAGCCCTCCAGGGCCCGCAAGTCCCCCAGCAGTGACAGCTGGACGTGTGCTGACACCTCGACGGAGAGGAGGAGCTCGGGCAGCTGGGAAGTGTGGGGCTCGGCGTCCAACCACAGGGACAGCAACAGCGACGGCTGGGAGAGCTGGGAGGGCGCTGGCGGGGAGGGCAGGGCCAAGGCCGCCAAGAAGGCAGCGCCGCCGGCTGCGCCTGCCGACGAGGGCTGGGACAACCAGAACTGGTAGGGCCCTGCACGCCCCAGCCCTGGCGCCCTCGGTCCCTGCGTTTGCACTCTGCCCTTCCTCCCGCTCCCGTCGGACCGAGAACCAGCCACCCAGCGTGCACACGGCTCCCAGGAGGCAGGGCCCTGGGGACTCGGGTCGGTGCCGTCTGGCCGGGGGGGCTGGCTCGCTCTCCAGGGCCGTGTGGGGGACGCCTGCCCATCCCGCACCCTCTGAGTCACCTCCTGGGACTCTGTCGGGTCTCGGGACCGGGCGCTGTCCGCTGCCAGGCGGTGGATGCGGGCACAGAGCCCTGGGACCAGCCGGCAGCCAGTTCACCAGGAAGCACCCCCGGGGGCTGGGACCGCGCCATGTGCAGTGCTGTCAGCGACGGGCTGTTCCTTTTCGTTGAAATGTTGTTTTTTACCGTTAAAGGTGTGCTCTAGTTGTTTTGTTCTTTTTGAAGAAAATGCCTGGAGTTTTAAAGGTGGAAATACCAAAAGCAATACCAGAGCTCGCACTGCCGTCCGACCTCCCTCCTCTCCGCCCTCCGCGCTGCACTTGGGTCTGCTGCGCCCGGTCGCCGGCCGTGGGGCCCTGGCGTGGTCGGGGCTCCCGTGCTCGTCCCCTGGGATCCAGCCTCCTGCGGAACCACAGGCTGTAGATGAGAGGTCCTGGTGCTGCACCCCCCTCGGTGGCTGGCGTGTGGGGGGCCGGTGCCGTCGGCTGCGGCTGGGTCTGAGGTCAGCGTCCAGAGGCTGAGTGGTGACAGCCAGCACGGAGGTGTCACAGTGGACCAGCCAGCAGGACCGAGGAGGGGTCTCTGCTGGGCAGGGTCATGTCTTTCTCGGGCTCAGGCTTGGGAGACAGAACCCGAGGCAGCTTGTGTGTCGCTGCTCGCGGGGCTCAGTTAGGGCTGCTTGGACCCCCAGTAGGGGTGGTCCGAGGACAGTGGGGTCTGTTGCTCCCGTCTCCGCACTAGCCCCCTGGCGTCGTCAGCACAGGGCGTGTTCTGTTCCAGGCCAGGAGGCTGCCTGCCCTGAGGGCTGTTCTGTTGGGGGGTCCCCCTGCCCTGGGAGCCCTTGGATGCCAAGTGCAGTGAGTAGGGGGCTGTGCTTTGAGATTTGCTGCAGCAGAGGGTCCCAGCACTCCTGGCCACTGTGGCACTCGGGGATATGGTGGCCCAAACCCTCCCAGCAGGGAGTGGGTCCCTCCCCTCTGAGGTGCTGACCGGTGGGGCCCAGGACGCAGGGCCCAACCTCGCAGAACCGTGCATGGGGGGCCTGTGGGGCCCTGGCCAGTGTTGAGGTACAGAAGCACCGGGTGCCGGGCAAACCCCACGGCCCCCCACGCAGGTGCTGCAGGTGTGAGGGGAGGGGACCCGGGCAGGTGCGGCCAGTGGAGGTGGAGCACATGGTGGGGGTGGTCCCAGCCCCCCAGCAGGGTGTCACAGGGATTGAGGACCAGGCTGCCCTCCCATCTGACCCAGGCCCTCGGGGGTGGACAGCTGGGTGACCCTGGCATGCTCTGGGGCCAGCAAGCTGAGGAAGTGGGGGCATCAGTGACCCTCGGCCTGCGGAGGTGGACAGTGGCTCCTGTGGACAGTGCCAGGGGCCTGGGGAAGGCAGCGTGGAGGGGCCAGCCCACAGCTGGCTTTGCGGAGCCCCCACCTCGACCAGACACATCGGGCCCCATCTGGGGACCCAGAGACCCTGCTCAGCTGCGTCCCACTCTGAATGGGTGGTTGTGTCTGCCCAGCGCCCCCAGCCTGGCGCTCAGTGGGGTGGCTGAAGAAGCCCAGCTCTGTCCCCAGTTTCCAAAAATAGCCGCCCCCACCACACAGCCCCAGAGGCTTGCTGGGAGCACCAGCTCTCACCAGAGCCCCGAGGTCGGCTCAGGGCCCCCTGCCCCCTTCTTCATCCCCCGCCGCAGGAGTCAGCCCGAGCACGAGGGCCCAGGCAGCACACGCACAGGCACGGCTGCACACACGTGTGCACGCACACACTTCCCATTTGGAATTCCCCACACAGACTCCCCAGCGTGGATGTGTCAACCTAGCAGTGCCCTTGGCAGCTGGGGGTGTCTGCAGCTGCGCGGCTGCTGCTCCCGGGGCCTGTGCTCGGGCTGGGAAATCCAGGTCAGCTGCCAAGGCCCGGGCGGGTGGGCAGCTGCGGTGTTGGCTCCACGCCGCCGGTCGCCAGTGGGGTGGTTGTGCCTTCCTGGTGGCTGGCCTGTGCCTCCCTCCAGGCAGGGGTCTCCTCACTGAAGCCACTGGGTGGTCCTGTCGCTGTGGACCCCTGGGAGGCCAGGTTCTCAGCCACCAGGCAGGGTCTCATCTTCCCGAGATTCCCCCCAAGTGGGGCTGGATCTGCATCCCCCTCCGGTCCCCTGCAGCGGTTGGGGTGGAGGAGGAGGCCGGCTGGTCACTGGCGTTGCTCCTGACTACCCTGTCTGTCCCCGCAGTGAGCGGCGTGCGGCTGTGCGTGCTGCGCAAGGACTGGCTGCGGGTGGAGAGGGCTGGAGGGGAGGGGCCTTGGCTACCTGGTGCAGGTGAAGCCCAGGGCGGGCGAGGCCTGCACCTCCCTCCCCTGTGCCAGGACTGGTGCCAGGCAGGGTCGGCAGGTGCCCCGGGCCCTGCCCAGGCCGGCCGCTCGCCTTGCACCAGCCCTGCGTCCCACCTCCGGCCTCCTCGTCTGCACCCTTTTCCTCTCCGCCTGCTAACAGAGTGTCTGCAGCAGGAGAGCAGGGCCTCCGGTGGTCCCCACCGCCGCATCCCCCACAGGCTGCAGTGCGGAGGGTGCTCGCTGCCTACTTCCTGGAGAAAAGGGGGGCTCCCTCCCCAGCAGAGTCGGGGCCTTGTGGGCTTTCAGCATGGCCCAGCCTCGCAGCAGCCTGCAAACCTGCCTCCCGGTGTGAGCTGCCTTGTGCAGGAGCGAGGCCACGGCCGTGCCCGGGCAGCCTCAGCACAGGCCCAGCCACGGACGCTGCAGACACGACAGTGGCGCTGGCTTTTAAAAATGTTTTGAAAATTGAGGTTTAACCCACACAGAAAAGCACACAAACGTCACGTGTCATTGCGTGAACAGGCAGGACGGGCCTGCAGGCACAGCACCTCCAGGCTCCGTCTTCCACGGATAACCACCTTCCTGACCTCTCACCCCAGAGGTGAAGGCGCCTGTGTGGACTCGCGCCGCGCACGTCCTTGCTGTCTGTGTCTCGGGGAGCGTTAGTGAGGCCCATCCACGGGTGAGAGCAGTCCCCTTCCATGCCCGGCAGGGTTCCGCCAAGGATGTTCCACGCTGGGCTGATCCCAGCCGTCGGTGGGCACCGGAGTTGTTTCCCACGTGGGGCTGTCGTGACGGATGCTGTCTTCACACCCGTGCACGTCCCCTGGAGTCCGTGTGCACGAGTTTCTGTCGGGTGTAAACCCAGCAGGAGAGGTGCTAAGTCAGCGGGCACGTTTTCCGCATTAGTAGAAAATATCTAGCGATTTTCCAGAGAGGTTGTACAGTCCGTACTCCCACCAGCAGTGTACGAGGGCCCCTGACTCAACATCTTTGCCAGCACGTGGTGTCAGCACTTGGAGCCGAGCGGGTGGAGGTTTAGCAGCGCCTGGTACTTCTTTACTGAGGTAATTTACATGAGAAATGGTCGCTTTTCGTCAGTGTAGTGCTGTGAGCTTTAGCAAAGGCATGCGATCCTGTGACAAGGCCACGATCCAGGTAGAGAGATCCGGGTAGAGAACAGCGTCACCCCTCCCCCCGCAGCCCCCCAGCCCTTCCGTGTCCCCTTCACCTTTGCAGAATGTCACGCACAGGAGTGAGCAGTCACAGCTCAGGATAGTGTGTTTGAGATTGACCCGTGTTGAGGTGTCATAAGGGACACATGCTTTTTACTCCCCAAAGACAAATTCTCTCTCAATGCATCGCCCTTTCTGGGGAGGCCCTCACAGCCTTCCAGCCCGACCCCCCAATTCCCTCTGTGTCCTGCCGTGGGGTCTTCTTGTTTGGCTTGAAGCCTTCGGGTCTGGGGTCCTCACAGCTGTCATGGCTGGGTGTGCTTCCCCTCTAGGGGAGAGTGGCTTCTCACGTGGCTGTCGGTTCCTGCCTCCGAGCACCTGCAGTGCACCTGGCCATGGGGGATTCTGTGTCCTCAGGACGGTGCACGTCCGCAAGTCACCCTGGCCCTGCCGTCTGGGGGCACTTCTGTCTGGGTGAGCGGGCACCCAGTGGGAACCCCTGCGTTGGCCCTGGGCCCTTCTGGGCCCTGTCTTCCACAGGGGCAGGTGGGGCACCTCTCAGTGGGATCCCAGAGGTGGCAGGACCATCCCTGTCCCCCTCCCCGTCCTAGAGGTCTGGGGACCACATGGGGGGCCAGGCAGCAGCCCCAGTGAGGCAGGAGCATCCCTGACCCTGTCTCCCTCTGCAGCCTGCCCAGCCCTCTGCCCTGACAGCTCCCCCCCACCCCACCACACCATGGGGACACCAAGGACATTTGAGCAGGGCTTGCACCTCCACAGAATTGTCCCCACGAGGTTGGCAGGGCAGTGTTAGCCCTGATTCTCAGTCCAGGAAACTGAGGCTTGTCCAAGGTCACAGCCAGGACGTGGCAGAGCAGAGTACAAGGTACTGGTACAGGTACCAGGTATAAGGTGCTGGGCCTGGGGTCCTCTCTGTGGGGCCTGAGAGCCGAGCCCCAGAGGGAGGGACTGAGAGGTGGACGCTCGCCAAGCAGGAGTCTGTGCCCCAGGGTGTGGGGTTGGGTCTCGCCTCAGGCCCCAGTGAGTGAGTCCTCAGGGCTGTGTCTGCTGGGGGTCTGCTGGGGACACGGGAGGGGGCAGGAGGGGGACAGGGCAGGCAGGGACAGTAGGACGGAGAGCAGCTGACTTGAATCAGGCCTTGGAAGGGGCGGGAGCCTGCGCCCAGGGGCCTGCTGGCAGCTCTGATAAGCACCCGCATAATGAGATTTCACCCTTCACTTTGTGCCGGTTCCCGCGGGGCTTTGAGGGCCGAGCTGGTGCCTGCGGCTCTGTGGCCTGATGGGGGCAGGGACGGGCGAGTGTGGGTCCTCAGGCATGTGGGACGAGGGGGGGGGCAGCAACCTGCCATGTGTGGCAAAGGGGACTGTCTCAGCGTCTTCCTTGGAGGCAGAAACAAGCCACGAGGGCCGGGGGTGGTGCAGAGAGGGGTGCTGGGGGCCCCCGGCCTGTGGTGCGGGGCTGGGGGGTGCAGCCCACCCGTCTCTGGGACCCCTGAGCTGGGGCTGGGGGAGGCTGCACCCCCAACGTGCAGGATTCACCAGGAGGGCGGGTGCCGGGCCCAGGCTGAAGCAACCCCCCCATGGCCCGCAGACCCTGCACTGCGGATCCTGCCACACTCCCTGCCTTCCCTCCCTCCCGGCACCGTGTCCTCCCGAGTCTCCAGGGACGAGTCTCTGTCTCTGGGTCAGCCCCGCCATGTCACTCCAGGGTTCGAGGCGTGGCCCCTACACTCTGTGTTAGCCACGGGCAGCCTCAGCTCTGCTTGCCTGCTTCAGACACGGAGTTTCACAGATTAGTGACATTTCCTATGGGTGGAATGTGGCTGTCCCCATTGGCATATTTTTGCACCTGGGCCTCGTCTTGCCAGGAGGGCTGGGCCTGGCTGTCGGGGCCTCGAGTCCTGAGCTCCTGCTCAGCTGCCCTGCGGTTCCAGCTTCAGACACTGCAGGCCGTGCACAGTGACACCTGGGGACCAGGACAGGTGCCGCGAACTCCCTGCAGCATGGCGCTGGCCACTGTCCCTGGCCCTGCTCCAGGAAGGAGGGGTCACGGAGTCCGCAGGTGGACAGGCAGGTTTGTCAGGGACTGGGCAGACTTTCTGGAGGGGGGCAGGCCGGGGGGCATGGGGGTGCTCCTGTCCCTGCGGGCCCAGCCAGGCCGAGCGCCCTGGGCCTGAGCAGCCTGCAGGCGTCTGCAAGGGTCGTCTGTGTAGCGCAGGAGGGAGAAGCTACTGTCCTGTCTGGGGCTCATCCGGGTGGCCTGGGGCAGGGGGGGGGGCCCAGGGCCTGACTGTGCACAGCGGCTTTGCACCCCGAGTGTCGCCGCCATCACCCCTGCCTCGCAGGGCGGGTCTGGAGCCTTCCCTGGCGCCTGTGCTGAGTTCTGGGTCAGGGGAGAGCAGGAAGAGGGTCCGTGCAAGGAGGGAGTCCTGGGCAGGTGCGTGTGCCCACAGCGGGAGCCCACAGAGCCACACTGCGGGCGGCAAACAACGCAGCTGGGACGCAGGTGGGGAAGGAAGCCACACCCTGCGTGGGCCACGGCCAGGCAGAGCAGGTCACAGGCGTCAGCTTCCCTCTGGGCAGGGGTCGCGGCTGGCGGGACCGGCAGGGGCTCCTCGGTGCTGGCTGTGCAGCCGCGCTCAGTCAGGGCTCGTGGGCGCTGTGTGCATCGCCCCGCCAGGCAAATGCCAGCAAATGTCAGCAGGATTACGGCGACGGCTCCGTCTGCAGTCAGGAGTGTAAACACGTGCCCGCAGGGAAGGCACTTGGACTTTATCTCCTAAGACCGAATAAAACCCGCGGGCGGGCGACCCCACGGCTGGGCAGCACCCGAGGCCGTGTGCGTCCGGCGGAGAGTCAGGAGGCCACTTTGGTGGGTTGCGACCAGCATCTTCTGCAGATGAAAACAGAAGATGCCGGAATAAAAGCTGCGTATATCACTGCATGAGTCTGTGCACACTGGGCACGTCGCCCGGCACCAGCAAACAGTTCCCACAGAAGGCCAGACGTGAGGTCTCTGGTCTGTGGCCGTAGCGAGAAACCCACAAGCGGCTGTGTGAGGCTGAGCTGGGCCCGTGACCCCAGGGCGGCCGAGGACGTGGGGTGACCGGCTTGCACGCATCTGTGGTGCGGAGGGAAAGCGCACAGCCACCGTGGGAACGGTGACGTTGCCTGTCCCCATGGGCACCGACCACCACGCAGCCCTCGACAGGTGTGCGCCCCACGGTGCTCCGGGCCGGCCTTGCGTTGTAGGGGCCGGGTGACAACGCCAGGGGCCGATGCCACTGAAGGACGTTAGTGCACCCCCAGGAGGGGCGCATCACCCCGGCAGAGCCACACGGGAGCTACAGGAGACAGAAGGGGCGAGGGAAGCCCCGCCGGGCCCGGTCGCAGGTAGGGTGAGCAGCGGGAGCGACCGTCACGCCCACGGCCTCAGCTGCCTGGTGCCGAGCAGGGCACAGCCCGGGGGGGTCTGCCCAGGAAAGGTGGGCCCCAGGCAGGCTGTCCACCCGCAAGACGTCAGAACAGCACCATACACAGAAAAAAGAAATACGATTAATGCAGAGAAGTGAGAACAGACGCCCACATACGCCTGCACGCACACACACGCACACGCAAGCACCTTCATCCTTAATGACCAAAACTGGACACAGTCCCTGGACAGGTGACGGTAATAGTGTTTCAGTTTATTCAGACAGAACACTGCGCAGCGATTTGAAACACACGAACAAACAGCGATGAACTACTGACACGCACAGTACCACGGATGAGCCACAACAACACACGTGTCGTGAGAGAAGCCGGAGTGCGGACGTGATGGCCTGACTCCGCCAGCGCGGTGGGACCGACAGGGCCAGTCCGGTGACCAGGCCAGAGCTGCCACCGCAGGGCCAGGGTGCAGGCGGGAGGGCCCGGGGGCGTCCTGGCGGCGTCTTACCCCTCCAGTGGGGTCTTGGATCCGTGGGGTCCCCACTTATTAGAACCCACTGAGGCCTAAGACCACAGGTTTTGCCACGCGGAGATTCTACCTCAATTTAGAAAAGCAGCGTTGGAGCCACGGTGCCCACAGCACTGTCTGGCTAACTCAGTGCGGTCATTGTGCTTTTTTTGGATTCTGACATTTTTCTGAACCTCAAAAAACGCCCACAAAACGCAAGAAAGGGGAAGAACTCTTCACCCCGCCAAGCAGCTGCCCCCCGCAGGAGCGCCCGGCCCCTCCGAGTCCTCCTGACCCAGAAAGGAACCCCCGCGGCCGCCCCGCACAGCCGGTAGCCGGAGCCGCTCCGCGAGGCGGATGCAGGTGCTTCTCTGAAATCCCGTCTGTCGCCCGGAGGCCCCGCTGGGCCCTGCAGCCCTGGGTGGACTTGGCCACCTGAGGTCTCTCCCAGGCTGGCAGCCAGGGGCAGATCCAGGCTCAGCAGATGGGCCCCGAATGCCCTGGGGACATGGGACAGGCTGGGGCCACCCGGGATTGGCACCGGAGTCTCTGAACCACTCCTGGGCACCAGAGCCTCCACTAGGGTCCCTTTCTCAGGCGCCCAGGACGGGTGAGCAGCAGCTGCGAGCGTCTCCTCACCGCACGGCACGG
This sequence comes from Lemur catta, assembly GCF_020740605.2. Classification (NCBI taxonomy): domain Eukaryota; kingdom Metazoa; phylum Chordata; class Mammalia; order Primates; family Lemuridae; genus Lemur; species Lemur catta. The sequence continues at coordinate 50,786,804 of NC_059144.1, forward strand.
GCCCTGCGGACCAGTGAAGGGACCTCCATGGTGACAGCATCCAGGGGGCACTCGCGGTGCGTCCGGCTCCGAGGGCATGGAGTTATTCATTGACTCCCCCAAGCACCTCGAGCCCCAGGCCCTACCCAGTGGAAGCAGACCCAGCTCCGGAATCCGCGCTGGGCGGGTATGGGGAGAGACGGGATTTGGGCCACTCAGTCGGGAGTTTCCTCTGGATTCTTGGAATCAGGTGCCCACCCCGTGGGACATGGGGGGGCCGCAGGCACTCTGTCTCCAGGCCCACACCCCAACACCCCTGGCCTCCTCCACTGCCTGCGGCTCTGCTGGCCCCGGGAGGATGAGCTGTTCCCCCCACAGCGTTCTTGGGGGCTTCCTGGCCCGAGGGTCCCTGCGTCTCCAGGGAAGCTATCTTCAGGCCCCCCCACGGCTACCGGGCAGGAAGTCCTTCCTCGAGTCTATCTGGAGCCCCAGAGAGGTTCTCCTGGGCTGTGCGCAGGGGCAGAAACCCACAGGGTACCAGGGGGAGCCCCAAGGGGAGCCCAGAGCCAGGGCCTGGCACTGCCTGGGGTCCCCACGGCCCTGCGAAACCACAGAATACGAGTGCCCACGGGGCCTGGTGGGCCTCTGGGCCCCACGAAGCACTTGGCACTTGCTACCTGCCACAGCCCCCCATGACGCTGGCGTCCCCTCCCCCGTGTGGCACCTGCCACCCAATTTTCCTCCCAGGAGGCCAGATCCACACAGCCCCCTTCTTCAGAGCCCCTCGGGCATGAAACTTGGGTCCTCACTAACTTACCCCCAAACAAAAACTCCTGGCATGAGATGAGGGTCGCTGACTTGACTTGATGGGGTCAGAGGGCAGCCCGAGGGTGGGGGGAACTGGCCGGCCAGGTGTGGGGTGGGGGCCGGGCCCCAGCCAGGGGAGGGGCATTTGGGGCGGGAAGGACCGGAGGTCTCTGGGTCCCGGGACGGCCGGGCCCCGCTGGGTCAGTCACCTGCCGAGAGCCGGGGACAGCGGCCCATCTGCAGGCCGGGAGATCAGGGTGTCACGGGCTCTGGAGAACCTGGGCAGGATGCGGCCGGTGACACTGCCCTGTGGGCAGAAACAACGTCCACGGGCCACAGCCCAGCCGGCGCCAGTGCCCACGCTGCGTCTCCCCAGGAGGCCACGTCCCTCCCTGGGGCCGCCTTACGGCAGACGCGGGCGACGGGGGCACACTCGGCCCCTCAGAGTCCAGGGAGGAGCCAGCGCAGCCCCGGGCCCACCACCGAGGACGCTGCCGGGTCCTGCGGGCGCCGGCGCAGGGGCCTGGCTGGCCTAGATCATGCCGGCCAGCCAGGGCGGCAGGAAGAGGCCCACGGTCCCCAGCAGGCAGACGATGACGAACATCCACAGGAAGATGCGGTCGATCACCATGGCCACGTACTTCCAGTCCTCCTTCACCTGCAAGCAGACACAGGTCACGCCCTGCACACACTCCGCCTCCCGGGCAGCCAGAGAACCTTCTGGAACTGGTGCTGCGGGGGCATGTTCTCGCTGCCCGCCCTCTCGCCCTCTTGCCCTCTCGACCCTGACCTGAATGCAGGCCACCCGGCACACCTGTGCCCAGGTGGTGGGCGGAGGAGGGGCAGGAAACACCTGTGCAGCTGATGACGCCAGAGCAGCCGTGAGGGGGGTGGGGCAACATCAGCACCACAGGGCGTGGCAGGGGTGGGGGGAGGCGCTAAGGCTGGCCCGCATGCGCCATCTAAGGCATCTGTGTGGAGAATTCTGGAATGCAGACTGGGCAGAGCTCCCGCAGTGGCCCAAGCAGCCGCCGGGCCACGGCAGGAGCCAGGATTCCGCGAGTGTACCCCACCCCGGGAGGTGAGTGTCCCTGTGAGGCCGCAGGGCCCAGGCACCTCCCCGTGGACTCTGCCCTCGGTGCGGAGCCGGCGGCACCGCGGAGGCCAAGTCCACTCGGCTCTGCAGGGGGCAGTGGGGCCCGGCTGCCCTGGAGAAGCCCCACACCCGGCCCACAGCAGGCGAGGCCCCGGGTGCAGGGCCGGAGGCCGGGGTTAAGACGCTCTCCAAGCACATCCGCCACCCGCGGTCACACGCTGACCTGCACCTGGACAGTCTGTTCACGCACAGGGACACGGAGTGGCTCGGGGCAGGCCCACGGTCACATACGGGCTGGGACGGCGGATCCCAGCACAGCTCCAGGTCCTCCTCCTGCCCCCACCTGGGCCTGACTCAGGGCACTGCCCCCGTGACCCCTGCGGGCGGAGGCTTCCAGAAGGCCAGGCACGCGGGAAGTGCCTCCTGCCCCCACAGCCCCTGGCTCCCCGGCTGTCCTGTGTGGACGGGCCAGCAGTTGTCCCCAAGGCCCTCGACTGCGCCCCAGGCTCCATCAGCGCTGCCTTCAGGACGGGCCGTGGGGGGCGTCCTGGGTCTGAAGCCCGTGGACGTGTGAGTGACCCGCCGAGGACGTGGCCAGCCGGGGCTCAGGCCGCTGAGGGACCAGAGGGCCCTGCAGGCTGGCGCCAGGGGCAGAGCTTCGCTCTCCCGCTTTGGGGACATCTGCTCGGATTCTTTAAAGTCATCACAGGTGTCCTGGTGGTTTTGAACCCAAATGGCCTGTTTATTTAGGGGAAACCTGGCACTTATAAATAGAAAGTCCCAGCTGGGACTCTCGCCCAGGAAGGCAGCGCAGCCGCCTGGGCCTCATTCTCCAGTTTGCCTTTGGTTCCCCGCTCTGCCGCCAGTTCCGCCTCCGGAGATGAAACGTGGCATGGACCAAAGCCTCCCTGCTGTCCCCACGGCCGGCCTCGCGACCCGGAACCCGCCAGGCAGAGAAAGGCGGCCCCAGGACGGCTGTGCTGACGGACACAGGCTGCAGCCGGGTTTTGTTACAATTTTGATTGAACTTGTACAAGCATCCGCCAGCCTCAGCCCCTCTCACAGCCTCCTCGGCTGCGGGCTGTGGCAAAACGCATCCCAGAGCTTCTCCCAGCCTGGTCTCTGAGACCCTGAACGTTCCAGAAACCTGCAGAATGGCTTCGCAGCCTCCCGGGATGCAGTGGGGTGATCGTGAGGGGCGAGACCCCCCTTCTCGGGGTGTGAGCAGGAGCCCCCCCAGGCCGTCAAACGGCGGGGGCTCTGGCCCCTTCAGAGAGGGTCAGTCCTCGGGGACACAGGAGCCAGGGACAAGATGAGGGTCAGGTGGGACAGTGACAGGCACCGGCCGAGGGGAGGCAGACGGCCAGGACCAGTGACTGCAGAGGCCCGAGGTCAGGCAGCTACAACAGCCCAGCGACCTGGACCACCCCTCACGGGTGGAACCCCAAATGCCCACCCAGCCCTCCTGGACCCTCAAGGGCCCGGCTGACTGGGGGTGTGACCCCAAGAGCCCGTGTGACCCCCTCTGTGTGACGGGTAGGACGGAGCAGAGGGACAGCACTGTCCCTAAGGCCTTTGTCTTGCTGACCCTGGGTGTGAGGGGTGGGTAGCAGGTGGGCTGGCCCAGCACCCACCGCACTTGCTGGGAGAACCGGCTCTCTGGGGTCCACACGCCCTGGGCCGGTGCCTCGCCCTGCGGCTCCCCAGCTCCTCCCCCCAGCTCGGCCGAGGCGCTGCCAGGGGTGGGGCAGTGTCCCTGCCCGGTCTCTCCTCCTCCCAGGCCTTGGAGACCACCAGCCCCATCACGTCTTTGCTCTCCTGGTCCCGGGGCCCCGGGGAGGGCTGTGCTCCTATAGGGGAGGTGGCTTCGCCGGGCGGGAGCCCCCAGTGGCCCCCAGGATGCCCCAAGGAAGACCTTGTGACGTGGCGCTGGGGACCCTCCCGCTACCAGCCCCTGAGGCTCACCGTGTCCTGGCACTTGGAGGGGAGGCAGCACCATCCACGCCCCTCTGGCCACTGTGGGCCACCTGCCCCCACTCAGCCCAGGGACTGCACCGCTCGGGAAGAGGCTGCGGGAGCCGAGCTGCGCACCCCAAACCCCAGCAGCCCGAGGGCGGGGCCCCGGCTCCCGGGTTACTCCAGCAACAGTGACCCGCTGGCTCCTGTGGGCCGGGCCCCTCCCGGAGCAGGGAGCAGGGACTCACCGAGAAGTCTGTGTCTTCCGCCTTCAGGTGGTCTGCAATGTACTGGACGCCCTCGACCGCCCGCGTCAGCGCCGGCGACAGGGGCAGGGGTGGTGCTCTGACGCCGCGGGCTTTCAGCGTGGCCTCTGGGGATGCTGTGGGTGGCTCCTTCCTGCAGGTGCACTTGCACGGAGAGGGCTGGCCTGGGGGCGGCAGCTCGGCTGAGTGAGCCCTGCGGGAGGCCGGGGGGCTGGCCGCTTGGCCCTCAGCCTGGAAGGCAGCGTCGTCTCGGGGGACGCAGTACTGGATGCTCCGAGACCGGCAGCGGCCGCCGCTCTCCACGGCTTCGCTGCGGCGGGACACGTGCTGGACACTGAGGGACCTGGCTTTGGTGAGCCCTGGGGCCTGGGTGCCCTGGGGTGGGCAGGGGCGGGGGCGGGGGCCGGGGCCGGGCTTCTCGGCCTCGGTGGGCTGCAGAGTGGGGAGGGGGTCAGAGGGCGACTCGCAGGCAGGCTCCGGGCCGGTGGGCGTGTCCGGGGGGGCGCGGCAGGTCGGGGAGGGCGGCGGGCCCTGGCTGTGGGTGCCCAGGACAGGGGGCTCCCCCTCGGGCCCGGGCCAGGGGCGCGGGGCGCTGGCCATCTTGTGCATGGACTCGATGAGCCGCCGGCAGTTGTCCTTGACCGCGGACGGCCGCTTCATGAGCAGCAGGCGGGGCACGATGTCCAGGAAGACCCTGCGCACCCAGGCGGGCATGGTGTGGGTGCGCGGCGAGCGGTGGTGCACGTTGAGCACGAAGACGGTGATGACGATGGACAGGGTGACGAAGATCATGGTGAAGAGCAGGTACTCGCCGATGAGCGGGATGACCAGCGAGGTGGACGGGATGATCTCGGTGATGAGCAGCAGGAAGACGGTGAGCGACAGGAGCACGGAGATGCACAGCGTGACCTTCTCGCCGCAGTCGGACGGCAGGTAGAAGACCAGCACGGTGAGGCAGGAGATGAGCAGGCAGGGGATGATGAGGTTCACCGTGTAGAACAGCGGCAGCCGCCGGATGACGAAGGCGTAGGTGATGTCGGGGTAGACCTCGGCGCAGCACTCGTACTTCCTGGTGTTGTAGGTGCCCACCGCGTCCACGATGACCCACTCGCCGCTCTCCCAGAAGTCCAGCTGGTCCACGCGGCTGTGCATGTTCACCAGGTCGATCTTGGCCTTGTCGTAGGTCCAGGAGCCGAACTTCATGGTGCAGTTCTGCTGGTCGAAGGGGAAGAAGGTGACGTCGATGCTGCAGGAGCTCTTGTAGATGGCCGGCGGCGTCCACTGCACCCGCCCGTCGTGGAACAGGTGGGCCTTGGTCAGGTGGGTGACCGCAAAGTCCCCGTCCGCGCTGGGCAGGGAGAGGCAGAAGGGAGGGCGTCAGACACACACCTTGACTGTGGCCCCGTGTCATGGGCGAGCATAGAAAGGCCAGCAGCCTTGCCTGGGGACACCGCTGGTCTCGGGGCTGAGCACAGGGACACACGGGCCTGGGCACTGGCCCCAGGTCAACACTCACCTGTTGTGTGGCTTGGTCTGTTCTCCCTGAGCTGGGGACAGCAAGTGGGTCAGAGGACACGGAAGAGGCCCATGCCACGCCTGACACACGGCAGGTGGGACATCCCTATGCAGTGACTGCTGGCACCTGTGGGTGGAGCTGGGACCCCGGCCAGCCCCCTGGCTCTTCCTCACGGCCCATGGTGTCCCCAGGCACCTGCGCCTCCGAGCAGCTCCCCGGCTGCCATGGGGACCCCTCACCCTGACTTCCACCACGTGCCCCACGGGCTTAGAGGCCACCTCCCCGCACGCAGAGGATGAGGACCCCGGGCCACAGGGGCAAGGAGGGGTGGCCAGGCTGGCCGCTGCCCCTCCCAGTTGACTGGTGCTGGGCCCACGCCTCACTGCACGGCCACGCCTGTTTCAGTCGTGCGGAATGAGGACCCCCAGCCCCACCTCCCCCAAATCAAAGCCTTGGCCCTCTGAGGCACAAGTTCTCCCGTGGCAGGGGGGAGCTCTCCGTTCAGCAAACACTCGGCAGAGGACGCCTGAGGCTCCGATCAGGGCTGGCGAGGCCCAGGCCACTCCGGGCAAGGCCCTCGGGTTGGCCCTCGGCTGACTCCCACCCCAGGAAGGGGGAATGTTCCGGGGCTTTGCTTCCAGGGCAGCACATGCCCCTCCAGCCCCAAGGAGGGACCCGCACCGGGACCCTTCGCCCACACGGACGGGTCGGGACGGTCAGTCTCCTCCCAGCGCACGCTTCACCCCAGCGCACCGCCACCACCCTCCCTGCCCCACACCTGGCCCAGACGCCCTCTGGGGAGCCTCGAGGAGGCCGAGGGCTGCCGTGGGGCTCCTCCCCCGGGCTCCTGTCTGGACCCTGCGTTGGCACAGACATGCTTCTAAGCAATGCGGCATCTCGTGCCCACCCTGAATGCCTCCTGAGGAAAGAGAAGGTCTCGGGTGGCAGAGCGGGGTCCAGCCTCCTCCCCGTCCTGGCTCTGGGACCTTCCACGTCCACAAATGGGCTGGTGGGGCCCACACGGTGTGGCCAGGACCCGGCGGGGCAAGGAGCCTCCCGGGTGGCTCTGGCCGGACACCAGCACCAGCTGCTGCTCCAGGGTCCTCCCAGCCCCAGGTCCTGCCCAGGGGCCTCGGCGCCACCCCCAGGCCTGCAGAGAAGCCGGGTCCACCCCACCACCTCCCACAGGCCCTGCAGGGAGGAGGCCAGGGGGCCCGGGTGTCCTGCCCTGTGGTCCTGGGGGCTGTGGACCGGCTCCCAGAGTGTCTCAGCGGCCCGGCCCCCCGCCACCCAGAGAGTTCGCAGTTCTCCCTGAAACACACACGTTCTTATGGGTCAAAAAGGCCTCCTGGGGGGCTCAGTGCTAGGCCCTGGAGGGGGGGCAGTCTGGCCTGCTGGGAAGACTTCCAGGGCCCCCGACTGAGACTGGGTGGCTTGCAGGGGATGAGAGAGCCTGTCCCGCGGGAAGACCACTGGCCGCCCCGCTGATGCGCCCTGGAGAGCCACTCGGGAACCCCCTTCTCGGGCGGAGGCTCTTCCTGCCGCCATTACTACAATCAATTACGCTGCAAGAGCAGCCCCATCGTTCCTCATCAAGCGGGAGCATTTGTAGGTCAGGAGGACGCCCTGGGGCCTGGGGGGGCCGTGGGCAGCTGGCGGTCGGGGAGGAGGGGCGTCCCTTCATTCGCTTTGTGAGCGCCGAGGAGACGCAGCCCCGCCCCGCCCGCCCCGCCCGGGTGGATTCAGCACCGAGAGCTGGCTGTCCCGGGCTTGGGACTGGCCAGGGATGCTGGCAAAGTCATCCCCGGGAGGGCAAGGTGGAGGACGCTGGCCAATCCCTGGACAGGCCACTCTGGCTTCCGAGCACAGAAACTGTGCTCCAGCCAAGCTCCCCAGGAGCCGAGATGGGCCTGGCTGAGCCGAGGCTTTGTGTGCCCGGGAGCGGCCGAGCGGCCGGCCTGGTGCGACGTCTGTCCTGGAGCAAGGGACTGGCCGTCCTGACCTGGGGGCGGCCATCCTGGGGGCTTCCTCATGCCCCCCAGAGCACCCTGCAGCCACACTGTTCCCCCAGAGCCTGATGGCCATGCGTGGGGGGAATGTGCCCACCATGGGGCCAACTGTGAAAACCACTCCAGCCCTAAGGGCCGGTCATTGCCGGGAGAGCCACATGTGCCCGAGGCCCAACCAGGCAGGGACAGCACCCCTGTGTCCAAGGCCCAACCAGGCAGGGACAGCACCCCTGTGCCCGAGGCCCAACCAGGCAGGGACAGCACCCCTGTGCCCGAGGCCCGTCCAGGCAGGGACAGCACCCCTGTGCCCGAGGCCCAACCAGGCAGGGACAGCACCCCTGTGCCCGAGGCCCGTCCAGGCAGGGACAGCACCCCTGTGCCCGAGGCCCGTCCAGGCAGGGACAGCACCCCTGTGCCCGAGGCCCGTCCAGGCAGGGACAGCACCCCTGTGCCCGAGGCCCGTCCAGGCAGGGACAGCACCCCTGTGCCCGAGGCCCAACCAGGCAGGGACAGCACCCCTGTGCCCGAGGCCCATCCAGGCAGGGACAGCACCCCCTAAGGCTCTGGACCTCAGCCCCAGAACACCCTTGGCCCTCCCTCCTCAGACACCCCGAGGCCCCCTCTCCCCTTGCTCCTTCCGCCCACCGACTCACTTGTTGTAGAGCACGATGTCTGGCCGCCAGATGAGCTCCGAGGGGATGCGGATGGAGGTGACGTTCTCGTAGTCGGCGGGGTCCCAGCGCAGCTTGTAGTCGTACCACTCCTGCGTGGGGGGTTTCCGTGAGGGGGAAGGGGAGGCTGAGGGCCGGGGGAGGGCGGGACAGGGCAGCACCCCCCACTCACCTGCTTCACCCACACGTTCGTGGTCATCATCTGGTTCTTCTCATCCTAGGCACAGACGAGAACGGAGGGTGTGACCCCAGGACAGGACATCTCCCCGCCCTCCCTCTCCTTGTCCCCAGCCGCCAGCATGAGGATGGGCCAGGCTGGACGAACCCGGCCACCTCAGGAGGGAGTGAGAGCCTCATCCCCGGAGGTAACCAAGCCCTGAGGGGCAGGCCCTGAGGGGACCCGGGGACATGGGGACAAAAGTCCCCAAGCCCCTCCAGAAGGAAGCTGGGCAGGTTCAGCTGCCTTCAAGGACAGTGAGGTGGGGGACAGGGAGCTCCAGGCTGCTCCTAGGACCTCCGTTCTGGACCCCCTTGAGGGCTTCCACCCTCCTGCCGCCTCCCGCCCAGCCCCTCGGCACACCTGGCCCCCAGGTGATCCGCACCTGCTCCCTCCTGCAAGCCCCCCTGCTGGCCAGAGAGGCCCCTGGCCACATTGCCCCCCTCCTGGCAGGACCTGAGCCTTGTGGCCAGGGCAGGTGGGGCTGGGAGACCCCAGCTGCTCACTGTCCGGGCTGCTCTGCCCACCCTGGGCGTCCCTTCTCACTCCACCCCCTCCCCGTGTCCCCACCCTGTTAGCTGGGCTGGAGAGGGATCAGCCCTCATAATCCTGATGGGGCTCCATGCAGGGTGCAGGGTCCTTGGGGACAGGAAGCCACAGCCACACCCTGTCCCCAGGCACCCAGGGGCAGGGCCCTCCCCGCCCAGCCTGGGGAGCGCAGGTGCCCTCGGGGAGCAGGTGCCTTTGTTGTAAAGGGGTGGGGCTGTCCCCCTGCTGCAAGGGGGTCTGGGACGGTGGGGGCAGCATCCTGGCAGGGTGCTTCCCCCAACTCATGGCCCAACTTTCTCTTCAGCCCAAACAGGGACAAAAGCTCCCTCAGAGAAGCTACAAGCCAAATAGATGACAGTTGTCAAGCGGGACAAGTGTCTTGGAGGCTCACACGGGAAGGGTGGGCGCTGCACTCCTGTCCCCAGGCCCAGCCCTCGGCTCCGCCCCCGCTGGCTCCCCAGGAACAGGCCCCACCCGTGTGGGCAGCAGCGGCATCCACCAAGTGCCCCAGGCCCCGCCCGAGGTCCTGCCACCAGCCGAGCCCCCCAGGCAGGTCACCAGCTGCCTGGCCCTGTGCTGCCTCACGACCTTGTCCCTGTGAGACCTCAGTCCCACGGGACACGTCTCCACGGAAGCATGTTGGGACGCTTCAGGAGGACTCAGCCCCGGCGGGTCGGGAAACCCAGCGGTTTCCTACGGCTCTGTGGCAGCCATGCCGGGGCATGAACTCACCCGCAGCACGGGACCCCCTCCTGGACAGACACCCGGTGACAGCTGGCACCTCTGCTGTGAGCACGCAAGCTGGCAGAGCGGACACAGGTGGGCCAGGCACCAAGGTGGGGGCAGCCAGATTCCAGCTGCTGGTGGGACGGGCAGAGTGGGACACATGCCGTTTCCCCCACAGGCGCAGCCATGCGTGGGCCAGCACCTCAGAGCCATCAACTCACGCATGTGCATGTTCACGTGTGTCTTCAGCCAGCTCCAGGGCAGAGAGCAGGGCTGGGAGCTGCCCCAGGGCCCTCACGGATCTTGGCACTGGGTGTGCTCCGGGCGAACGGGGGAACCGCAGCAGTGCGGGGGCAGCGGAGCGAGCCCCCGTGAGCTCACAGAGGCCGCGGGCGTCGGTGTAGCAGACCCGGAGCCTTGAACAGCCGCCAGCGGCCGCCTCTGCCAGCCACCACCCCACACCGTGTTTGCAAACCTCAGCAGGGTTGGTGAGGCCTGACCGTCTTGCGTTGTCTTGTGGCTGGGCCCCAGCCAGGGACACTACAGGAGTCACTCCAGGGCCAGTTCCAGGACACCTGAGGGTGGCGGGCTGGGTGGTGGCTCTGGGTTGGCGGCTGACCAAGTGTCCTCGCACAGCCCCCGCCTGCCAAAGCCCCTGGATGTAGCCCCCACAGCCAGGGACGGGGAAGCAGCTCCCGCCCATTTCCTAGGCGAGAACACAGGGCGGCCAGGGCCACCCAGCCCGGATGCAGCGCTCCCACAGAGGCATTCCCAGGGACCACGGCTCCTCCCCTGCCGGCAGACCCAAGCTGAGGTCCTGGCAGGGTGTGGGCTGGGCCTCGGGGGCTGGACAAATCCCCTGCCCAGATTTGGGCTCCTCCCTGGACCAGGGAGCTGGGACTGGACAGCAGGGCTGAGCTGGCTGGGCCTGGTGTGGACGAATCCAGCCCTTCCAGCCCCGGCCCCCAGAGGCCACACCTCCCCCCTCCCTCCCAGCCAGGCTGGAGCCCACACTCTGAGAGCAGGCCCCCCCAGGCTGTGAACCACGGCGGGGGGACCCCAAAGGATGGTCCCACCCTAACTGGAGTGACTGAGGCTGGCCAGGAAACAGAACTGCCCCCACTGCCCCTCACCGGGGCCCTCCAAAGACACAGCCCCTGGGGGACCAGCTGGGGCTTTGTCTTCCAGCCCTGAGCAGAGGGCGGGGAGGGCGGGATTCGATTTTGGTGCGGCTGGTTCAGGCTCTGGGTCGGCAGGCAATCATCGCCACTGTGCACAGGCCCAGCTTCCCGAAGCTGGTTCTCTGGGCCGTGCGCTGTCTCCCCATTCCTACCCCTACCCGGGGCTCCTCAAACACTGGCCCACGCTGCAGGGGCCTCCGGCTGGACCCCCAAGTCCTCCCAGCAGCTTCCCAGGCCTGTTCCCAGGCAGGTAAACACTTCAGGCACACAGCACCTGTCCGAGACTCGCCCAGACCCCGAACCCCAGATCAGGAGACGAGAGACCTCTGGGACAGGCCCGAGCTCAGGGGTGCGTCCGGGGCACTTGGAGCTGCCCTGCCCAGCTGCCACACAAAAGCCCCACACCCTGCTGCTCACCAGCCACGGCACTGCCCCCTGCCCTCCGCCCTCTGCCCTCCGGCCTCGGAGGCATCTTCTGTTCTTTGCTTTTGAAGGAGCCTGACTCACTGCTGAGAATCCAGCCACTCGTGAGATTTTTATTTCGGGCGGGGGGTTGGGGGGAGGGCAGGGCCGGGCTGGGACACAGATTATCCTTTGCTGGGGCTCAGTGGGGCCGGAGCTGGCAGTGCCCATCCCCAGCCGCTGGCATTCGGGCTCCTTCCCAGACACCGAGCCCCCTTCTGGTGACCTCAGTCCCCGGGGGACGGCCGAGGCCCCACCTACCACGTCGATGAGCTGTGCAATGGACAGGCCGAAGCGGACGAGGACCACGTCCGAGATGTTGGCCACCGGCCGCGACCACTTATTGTAGCCGGAGAAAAGCCTCTTCAGGAGCCGTTCCTCCGCGTGCACACGGGTCTCCACGTGGCTGCCCACTGCCGGGGAGGCAGGCAAGCGCTTGGCCGAGGGCGGGACGGCTGCCACCCAGGCTGCCCCCAGCCTCACGCCAGCCACACGCAGCCACCTCACTGCCTCCCACCTCTGCCCCAGGACCAGGCACCCCCACCCCGTGGCCTTCTCTGCCCCATCCTGGCCTCAGTTTCCCCTCTACCCCGGGGTGCAAACGGAACTGCCTCTGGGAAGGCTTTCCAGGCACCTCGGGCCAGCGCAGTCCCTCCTAGCCCCCTGGAAACCGGGCCACTGATCCGACCGGCACTGCTGTGGGCACATCGGCCAGTGACCTCCACGGGAAGGGCTGCACCTCCAGCAGCCAGCACAGGGCAGAGGGTGCGGGGGCCCCGGCAGGGCCATGGAGGGAGGGGAATGAGGGTCCAGCCACCAAGGGGCCGCTGAGAGCGCCTGTGTCCTGTGGCCGATGACCCTGCGAAGCCATCCTCTGATTCCTGAGGGGGCGTAAGGCAGAGCCTGACCACGGGCCCAGCACCCTCAGAGCCCCGGCTCCACGTTCGGGGACAGAAAGAGTGCGCCCTCCACTCACTGCCTGCACAGCATCTGTGTCCCATCAGCACCTCCCCACGGGGTCTGACCACCTCCCTGCCTCCCCTGGGGCTGCACCACCCAGGGTGGTTGGGGAGCATGAAGAGAGACCCCAGAGACAGGACCTTGGGGGGATCAGTCCCAGACCCCCGGGACCCCAACTTCCAGCCCAGAGCCCCACCTGACCTTGCTGTTCCTGGGCCCTTTGGCCAGTATGGTGCAGCCCCTTCCGCCCTGGGGAGGCCCAGGGGTTAAATTCCCCCTCACAGCCCCTGACAGAGGTGGGGGCTCTGGGTGGTGGCTCAGATGAGGGGCAGAGCCGGAACTTCCCCGTCTGAGCCTGGGGGAGCAGAAAAGGCCGGGTGGGGGCCTCCCAGGGCAGGGGCCACCCCTCTGATCTAGGCTGGACGCAGGCAAGGGGGTCTTCAGGGAGATGTGGCCGGTGGGGAAAGGGCGAAATGGGCCCCACCGCTACCCAAGTTGGGCTTCTGGGTCCAGCTCCTGAATTAGCAGCTGGAACTCCCCCTCGGCCGCCAAGCCCCCTCTCCCCCATTAGCGGCGGGTTAACTCCTTCCTCGCCAGGCTCAGCCCTCCCCGAAGGCAGCCTGTGCGTCCCCGGGGTGGGGGAGCCTCCGCGGCCGCCCCGTTGCGCACACCCGTGGCCGGGACCGCAGTCAGGAGCCTCTCCCCGCTCTGGCTCCGAGCGCCCGGGGCTGCCGGGACCGGGATCGGGGCGACAGGGGCCTCCCAGCGCCCCGAAACTTACCAGGCAGGAGGCCGGCCCCCAGAAGCAGCAGCAGCGGCGGCAGCGGTGGCGGCGGCGCCCCGGGGCCCCCGAGCTCCATGGCGCACGCACCTCGCGGGCTCTAGATGCGGGCGGCTCCCGTCTCCGCCGCGCCCTCGCTCCGAGGCCCGCGCGCGCCCAACTTCATGCCCCCGCCTCGCGGGCCGCTTCGCCCGCACGCCCGGCTCGCAGCTCCGCCCGGGCGCGGCGCGGCGGGGCCGGAGCGCGGGGCTGTGGGCTCGGTGGCGCGGCCCCGCCCGGCCCTGCCCGCCTGCAGCCGGCTGGGCGGAGGGGGAGGGGGAGGGGAGGGGAGGGGGGAGGACGGAGCCGAGGAGGGGGAGGAGGGGCAGGGGGAGGCCGTGCTTGGCCCCGCGCGGGGTAAAGTTTCCTTGCCCTCCCCAGCTCGGTGCGTGCCGAGCCGGCGCTGGGGACCCCGTGATCGCTGCCTGCGTCTGGGGGGTCCCCGCGGTCTGACCCCGGCCCGTCCCCAGCCCCGCTGGAGGGGGCGCCCCATGGAGCTGGCTGTCTGCACCCCCACCCCGCGGTAGCGTTTGCAGCTCGGAAATCACAAGTCTCTGGTCGCCGGTGGTTCAGGAGAGGGGCCGCTGTCCCGGGAAGCACCCGGTGGGGGGCCCAGGCCCTGGCTGCGCTTCTGGGGAGGAAAAGGCGCTAACCCGGGCAGCCGCCCTCTGTCTCGGGGTCCCGCCCCCTTCCCCCTGAGGGGGAGGTGGGCGCCCCCGTCCCAGCTCCATGTGGGTGGGGCAGGGTCGCAGGTCCCGGTGCTTAGAGAACAGACCTGCCTGCCCTGGGACTGGTCTGGAAGAATTTGCCCCGCTGAGGTGGAGACGGTCCTGCACGTCCCTGGGAGGGCCCCACCTGGGAGGCCCCACGCTCAGGCGGGCAGGTGCCCCAGGAGGGCTTTGTGTGGCGGGAGCTCTCCTGGGCTCGGAGAGGAAGGCGCTTTGCAGAAGTGTCAGACCCGCGGCCATCCCTGCCCTGCGCCTGGCGCCCGAGGTTCTATAGCCAGGACCGAGCCCCCTAAACGGACACGGGGGTCCCGACGTGGGGGCCAGGGAAGAAGGGGCCGGAAAGGTCTATGTGCCTGCTGGCTGGCGCCCCTCCCAGACTGTCTCTCCCCACTCAGGAAGGAGATGGGGACGTGGCGGGGCTGGGACTCCCGCAGCTGAAGGCTTTGTGTGTGCGTGGTCTTGGTGAGAAGCCCCGCCTTACGCTGTCACAGAGCAACACGGTTTGCAGAGCCAAGTCCCCAGTTTTTTTATTAATAACAGAGGCTGACCACCCTGCAACCCCTTCCAGAAGTCTCTTTTCTGACGGTCTCAGCAGCCCACGAAGCAGGGCTCATTACCCTGCTAGCAGGGCAGGGGAGGGCGGGGTGAGGCATGAACAGGTGTCACTGGCTGACACAGCAGCATCCACCCCGAAAGTTGAACACCGAGGGGGTGCCACGTCCCCTGATCCCACGCAAGCCAGAGACTCCTTTGGGAGGGGGCTGTGCCCCCCTGCCTTTGCGTGTAGGCTCACGGTTTCATCCCTGCGGTTAAAGTTGAGGCAGAATGGGCCAGGTTCGGTGGCTCACCTGTAATCCCAGCACTCTGGGAGGCCAAGGCGGGAGGATTACTTGAGCCCAGGAGTTGGAGGCTGCAGTGAGCTACGATGACGCCGCAGCACTCTACCCGGGGCGACAGAGTGAGACCGTCTCAAAAAAAAAACAAAAAAGATTGAGGCAGAGAGTTACACTGGGGTTAGGGTGGAGGGAGGAGGGCACCCGGGAACGCAGCCCCGGGGACCAGGGACGTCCCCTCCCAGCCACGCACAGGGCATCAGCTGGGGAGTTTGCTGAAGTCCAGATTCCGGAGCGCCACTCTGAGACGTTCAGCCTGGGGTGAGCCCCACACCTGTGATCCCGAACAAACGTCGCCAGGCAGCTGTGATGCAGGAAGCCCCAGACCACAGGCTGAGAACCGGATTTAGAGCCACTTGGCCCCGGGTGAACGTGGAGGGTCAGGCAGGGGCCACACCCTTGGCTGGGCTCAGTCCTGGCATCCTGGCCGTGGGGCCGTGTGGGAACTTGACGTGGGGAACCAGGCTGTGAGCCTGGGGCGCGGGGCTGGGCCAGCTCTGTCTTTGCCATTCCTTCTTTGCTTTTTCTGGCCACAACAGAGGCTTGTGCCCAGCCCTCAGCCAGCTCAGGCGTCTGGGGTTGGTGGTGCCCGCTGGGGAGTTCCCACAGGTGAACTGGCCCCGAGAGCCCAGCCAAGGCCACCAGGCCGTGTGTCTCCCGGAGCCAGAGGCCGGCTGGGGTCAGCGCGGTGCTCGGGGCTCTGGCCGCGTGCGCACGCTCACACACGTCTGTCCCGCCCCGCTGGCGTCCCCGGCAGATTTGCTAATGCGGCAAGATTAATCGGGCCTAACTCATTAATGTGCTCGGCCCCTCTCGCCCCACCTGCGCCCCTGGAAAGCACTGGAACGGGAGCCAGCCGCCATCAGCTGCTGAATTGGATTCTTACCCCAGACCCAGGCCCCTCCCTCTGCTGCTCCCGGAATTGCTGTTTGAAAGGAAATGAAAACTCCCGACGCACAGGCCCAGGGGACCAGCGCTGGGGCCAGACTTTCCCGGCCTGCGTCCCCCGAGGGTGCCCGGGGGCCAGATCTGGAGTGGGGTCCTGGCAGACACCTGCCCGTCCCCACCCCAGCCAGTGTCACTGCCAGCCCCACACTGTCGCTGGCCAGAGTGACAGTCATCTCTGCAGGGACGGGTCCTCTCCTCTGCCCTCTCGCGTTCCACCTGTCCCAAGGACATTTCCATGGTAACCGACTGTCAGCATAAACAAGGATTCCAGTAAAGGTGGGGGCACGGGGGGCATTGGCTGGTGCCCAAGGATGGGGGCCCATGATGGGCGGAGGGGCCGGCACCACCACCCCACAAGGCTTCCTCCTCCTCCTCCTCCTCCTCCTCCTCCTCCTCCTCCTCCACCGTCAGCCAGGCCGTATCTGCCCTGCTCTGCTGCACCCTCTGTCCCACCCGATAGCGACCCCAGGAAACCCAGCCCCCAGCCCCTGCCCCATAACCCTGCTTAACGCCTCTCCCCACCCCACCCGCCAACAAGGTGAGCCCTTTCTTGACCCATTTCTGAATCCCGCGCACTCAGCCCTTCCCTCCAGCAGCGGCCCTGCGGCAGGCCTCAGGAGACTCTCGGCTCCGTCCTGACAGGCCATTGGCACAGAAAAGCCTTTGTCCTGGCCGGCTGCTCCGGCTAGTGGTTTCCAGCCCGAGCACTTCGGAAGCCACCTCTGTGTCCAGCGAGGATGGATGCAGCTCCGCGGAGGCACGAGTGCAGCATCCCCACGGGGGCAGGGCAGGGGAGGGGCTGCGGGCGGCTGAGCTGCAGAGGCTGAGCCAGGGACCAGGGACGGGCAGACCCAGCTGTGCGTGTGGTGACCACGTCCTGCAGGGACGTCCCCTCTCTCCTCCCCACCTCCGAGTCACCACGCCCTCCCTCGTGCCCACACCTGCCCCAAGTAGAGGAGACCCCCCCCTTGTTTTAGTTCTGGGTGGAGCTTTGCTGGTGCCGTGAGACCCCGGGGCCGGCCCCTCTGGGCCAGGGGAAGCACCATGCCGGGCGTGGCCCAAAGCTCCAGGTGAGATTCTGACGCATGTGAGGCCCCCTGGGGACTTCTCTTCTGGGAGCGTGGGGTGCGAGGTGGCTATGTGCTCTGGGGCTCCTGACACACAAGGGGCTCACGCCGCTGGCTTGTGGGTGTCCTTCTCCCCCAGGCAGAGTGTGTCCTCCCAGCCCCCTCCAGCGCAGGGCATGGGCAGAGGTCGCCGGACAGCTGCCAGACACCCTGCAGGAGGGGCTGGGCACTCACAGGCCCGTCCTGCCCAGACCAGGGCTTGGCTGCTGCCCACAAGGCTTCCCAGGCCCAGGGTCCTCCACGGGAGGGAGGGGCCCCTCCTGGATTTGGTCTTCAGAAAGTGGGCAACTGCCTCGGGGGCCTGGGCAGTCCGTGCCCCTGCTGGCTTGGGCAGCACAGGGAGGCCTGTTCCCCATAGACCCTGGGCAGAGCTGGGCCCCTCCCCAGTGGCCTCCACCCAGGCATGTGCCTCCCTGGGCATGTCAGGGCCCCACTCTCTGGGGCGTTTGTGAGCCGCGGGACTCTGGGCAAGTCCCCCACGCCTTTCAGCTCAGCCTCCTCACCAGCACAGCGGGGGGACGTGGGATGGCCGCCTGGCCCAGCCACCGTGGGGAGGGTCTCCCTGGGACCTGAGCTGGCTGAGGCCTAGCAGCAGGCAGGACAGGAGCCCTGGGCAGGCCAGGCCTTGCCACAGACCAGTGCGTGGCTGCAGGCCCAGAGGCCTGTACAGGGTGGCACGAAGCATAGGTCAACTCCTCTGCGTGTGTGTGGCATGTGTGTGCACAGAGGGTGCATGTGCCTGGGTGTGTGTGCCTGGGTGTGTGTCTGCACAGAGGGTGTGTGTGCCTGGGTGTGTGTGCACACCTGGGGTCTGGGTGTGCTCAAGGGTGTGTGTGCCGCCTGAGGTGTGTATGTGTGCAGAGGGGTGTGTGCGCCTGTGGCATATCCACACAGGAGGTGTGTGTGTCTGGAGTGTGTGTGTGCACAGAGGGTGTGTGAGCACAAGTATGTGTGTGTGTAGGGGTGTGTGTGCCCAGGGTGTGTGTGTGCCCAGGGTGTGTGAACCACCCTTGCTCGGACACCTTGGCCAAGCATGAGGCTGCCCGTCCACTGCCCGCACCAGGCCTGTGCCCCGGGGCAGCCTGGTGCTGACCACCAGACTCTGTGTCTGGGACACGCCCTGCCCGGGAGGCGGCACACCCCGGCCTTCCAAGGCTCAGCTCTCTACCTGCTCAGACCACCTGCCTGCCTGTCCCCTCCTCAGCCCCGCCTTCCCAGCCCTCACCGGCAGACCATGCTCGGACCACCCTCTCCCTTCCTGCCCCCGCCACCCTGCTGGACTCTTCCCACGTGTGGGCCGGCCCCTCACGCATGTGCCTGCTGCCTGTGTCCCCCGAGGCCCAGCCCCAGCTGGGGGCCACAGTGAGGCCCAGCTGGGTCTGCCCCCATGGGAGGGGACGTAGTACACAGCCGGCCCGCAGGGAGCCCAGAGCCAGGATTGGGGGAAGGCTCCTTCGGGAGGAGGAGGTGATGTTTATAGACTGGGGCCCAGGGGGACACGCCCCTGTCCCGGGCCAGCGGGTTTCAGCAGCCCTCCTGGGGTGCCGGCGGGAGGGGCAGGCTCAGGTCCCCTGCCTTTGGGTCTCTGAGCCCAGCCTCGGCGTACTTTGGGGGCTCACCTGCAGCAGGGGGTGCTTCTCAGCTTCCACCATGTTCTAGCACTTGCCAGACCAGAAGGGTTGCCACCAGCATCTGAGTGACATTGTTACTCTGTTGCCCCCTCTGTGCGCACACACCCTGATGACAAAGCCAAGGTCACCTGGCCCGCGAGAGGGACTCGGTCTCACCTGACTCCGAGTGCGGGGTCTCCCCTCCCACATCACAGCTTCTCGACGCCCCGACTCCCGTGCCCCCCGGGGGCCCAACACCAGGCAGCGTCTCGAGCCCATGCTGCCCCCACCCGGAGGAAACCTCGTCCTCCCAGGCTGTCCTGGGACTGTGGCTGCTCAGACAGTTCTGCGCCCCAGCCCGGCTTCCTCACTGACAACGACGTGTCCCCAAGTAGCTCGTCCCGCCTCCAATCCAGCCAGAAATGCTGCCGTTTCAAATGAGCCCGGGGCGGGGGGGGGGGGGGAGCCCCGACAGCGGCCACGGCTACCTGGGCAGGGTGGGGCTCGGGGATGCACAGGCCTGCTCGGTGGCTCTGGCCTCCCCAGTGACCAGCGCTGAGCTGCCCACGCTCCCCTGTGGGCTCCGCTGGCCAGCCTTCCACAGCCCCTCGCCCCGATCTCTCCCCTCCTTCCAGCAGATGGGGGGCGGCCTCCCCTGCCTCTGTGCCGGGGCTGCCCCGCGCCCCACCTTTCTTCCAGTTCACGGTGTGGAAGCGGTTGACACGTCCCTGTCCCGTTCCCAGGGAGGTCCTGGACCCCGGCCCAGGCCTGGGGACAATTACCCTGACAGCCGTCTGCAGAGCTTGAATGTGTTTTCCTGGCGTTGGAAACACAGATTCGGCAGTGGGCTGGCGCGTGTCCCTTCCCGTTGGCCAGGCCCCCTGGGGACGGCCATTTCCACCACCGAGGGGCCGGGGGCTCCTTATTCAGCTGCTGGCACCAAGCCGAGCCCTGGACAGCAGGTGCCCAAGTGCCAGGGCCCCGACTCCCCCGTGCCCTGTGCTGGGGGGGCAGGTTCTACCTGAGGAGGGGGCTGGGCCCTGTGGGGAGGGGCAGCCGGGAACTGGCGGCCTTGCGAGTGCCCCGGGTGCCTGGTCTCACCTCTGGGCGAGGAGCTGTGACGGAGGGACCCAGGCTTGACCTTGGGGCAGGGTGGGGGCCAGGGCAGAGCATTCCTGGGCCAGGGCAGGCAGCAGGGCAGGTGAGTGGGCAGCATCTCGGGGAAGGACGGCCTCGAGTTCTGCAAAACCAGAATTCCAGACCAGTGGGGCTGCCAGGGGTGGCAGAGACCCTGCGGCTGGACACCCGTGTTTGAGGTGAGGAGACCCAGGGCAAGCCCCCAGCCGCACAACAGGTCTCTGGGGACCTCAGAGCAGGCTGCCACCTGGGACAGAGCCCGAGACGTCCAGCTCAGGACCACTGTCCTGTCCCCAATCCCATTAAACCCAGCAGACATCTCCTGGGCGTGTTGCCAGCCGCACAGGAAACAAAAGCTAAGCAGATCCACCACTCGGGTGCCGCAGAGCGTAGGTGCAGGGTGACAACTGGGGGAGGGGACAACTGGAATAATGACCTGAGTCCGTCCTTGGCCCAAGGGGACGGCAATGAGGCCGAGCTCTTCCCTGCACACCTGTCCCCACGTCTGCCTCTGCCCTGGCTCGCCTGGCTGCCCCCCATTCAGGTCTTGAATGGCAGCCCAGGGCCCCAAACAGCCCCCATGCCCCTCGCGGAGGGCGATCCGGCCATTCTCCGCCACGGCGAGTGACAGGCAGCACCGGGACGGTACCTCATGCGCGGCTGCAGGAAGGGCTCACTCGAGGGCAGGACGGGGACAGGAGGCCCCTTAGCCACCAGGACTGTGATGTGGTTCCAAGTGCACATTTTGGGGACCAGCTTCCGAGCCCCTGGCTCGCACAGGGGGTGGAGGAGCCCCGCCCTGGCTGCGCAGGCGTAAGAGGCGCCTGGGACCGACCTCTGCGGTTGAAAACCTGCCCGAGGAGGTCAGCCAGCCCGGGAGGAAGCCCCGGCTGGGCGGGAGCCAGTCTTCTCCCTCATCCAGCGGCTCCGAGGTTTGAGGTTTTGTGGTGGACACCAGCTTCGCCCTGGTCTGGACTGCAAGCGGGCGGGGCTCAGGCTCAACTTCCGGAGCATCTCACGGCACAGCGGGAGAGGTGCAGTCCCGGCTGCCCCGGCCGCTGTCACTGAGCCTTGGGCTGTCACTGAGCCTTGGGTTTGGGCCCGTGGGCTGCCCTCTGGACCCCAGGGACGGCCCACTGGGGCCTGGTCGAGCACGCCGGGAAGAGCCTGTTTGGGGCGCCTGCCCACCTGCCTGCTCCCACCAGACATGCCCCAGTCCCCCACAAGGACCTCCTGCTGCCTCCCTCTGTGGTGCCTGGCCCGGCACTCAGCTTCACCCCAGGGGAAACTGAGTCCCCACCTGGCAAAGGGCAATTGATGCAGCAAGGGCACTGGGCTCGGCCGCCCCCAGGTTGGGTGCGCAGCCTCCTCCACCTCGTGAGCCTCAGTTTCTCATCCATGAAGTGGGAGGAGCAGTGCCCAGGTGCTCAGTTGTGATGGTAAAAGAGCCCAAGATGGGAGCCTGGCCTGATGGTCCCCAAAACATCCCCAGCAGCCCCAGGGGAGCCAGGGACGGCCGGGGAGGCCACCGCGGCAACTGACCCCAGCCAGGGGCTGGACCACTGGGCTGGGCCGAGGGACACGGCAGGGGCTTGGCCGGGAAGACCTCAGGGCGGAGCGTGGACACAGAGCTCCCCAACTTCAGGCTGATCTTTTCAGCCCGTGGTGGGGGCACCTCCACCAGGCCAGCGCTGGCCCCCCTGTGGCAGCCGCCCTGGAGGAAGCCGGAGTCCCCAAGGACTGGGCAAATCCAGAGTCTTGTCTTAGAACCAGAGGACATTTAAAGGGCACTTCCTCCCGCAGTCCAGGTTCTCGGGCTGCTCACCTGAAGGGAAGGGGAGGGGACTTTGGGACGGAAGGAGGAGGGTCCCTGAGCTGGCTCAGACGGGCAGTGGCCTGAAGGGGCTGTCCCGGGAGGAGCAGCCTCCACCACCCTCCGACCCCAGTCAAACTTCCACCGACGGAACGGGATGCGGCTAATTAAGGTCCCTGCACTGCACCTCACGGCTTAATTAGCTGCGGCACCCCCACTGCCCTCAGCGGCTCCTCTTTGTCTCCCGCAGAGACGCCCGGAGGCTGAGCGGGTGTGTGGGCTCCTCTCATCTCCCGCGGGCTCGGCTGCAGGGCGCAGGCTCGCCAGGCAGGCAGAGAAGTGCCGCTCCAGAGATGCGCGGTTCCAGCGGTTTCGCCGCCCCAGGCTGCTCCCTGCGTGCAGCCTCCAGGGAGGAGTGGGGCGGGCGGGGGAAGGGAGAGAGTCAGGGCGGGGCCGGAGCCTCCCCTGCCCCCCAAGAGACAGTGCCAGGGTCTCGCCAGGGGGCACGTTTCAGGACGAGGGCCTGAGGTCACGGCATCGCTGGCCCCCAGGATGCGTCCAGACGTTGGCAGGTCTCACCTTCACCCAGGGCTCAGGACACACCTGGCGTCCACGCTGGCGTCCACCGGCTGGGCCAGGCCTGGGGTCTGTGCCCCCACCTGTATCTGGGACAGGCAGCCGTGGGCACCGCAGGCCGCTGCCCCAGATGGTGCCCCTGACGCTGTCTGTCCACAGGCCTCAACTTCAGAAGGAAGTTTACCTGATGGGGCTTCTGTTTATACGGAGAGGAAGGCAGGGCTGCCTTGATGCGGCTGGGAGGGCCCTGGGTCAGGCCAACCCGCCCTGCCCCTTCCCCAGCCCTGCACCCCCAAATCAGTCCTGCACCCCCACCAGCCCTGCACTCCCACTAGCCCTGCACCCCAAACCTGCCCTACCCCTCCCCCAGCCCTGCACCCCCAAACCAGCCCTGCACCCCCACAGCCCCACACCCCCAAACCAGCCCTGCACCCCCACTAGCCCTGCACCCCAAACCAGCCCTGCCCCTCCCCCAGCCCTGCACCCCCAAACCAGTCATGCACCCCCACCAGCCCTGCACCCCACCAGCCCTGCACCACCAGCCCTGCACCCCCACCAGCCCTGCACCCCAAACCAGCCCTGCCCCTTCCCCACCCCTGCACCCCCTACCAACCCTGCAGCCCCGCCCCCTTTGGTAGGCTCTGGGGCATTTCCTGGGAACCCAGGGCTCCAGGAAGCAGTTGAGAAACTGCCAGCTCTGCTGCTCTGTGACCTGGTATTTTTGTCAATTTTCTCAGTAGCAGGTGATAAGTCAACCACTTCCGGGGAAACAGTACTCCTAGGTTCACTCACTTTTCCTTTTGTATGCATTTCTTTTAATTTATTTTTAATTCCATGGGCGGGCGAGGCATGAATCTTTTCCGTGGAAAAGAGTTCAAACATTGCAGATGGAGGGTAACGCCCATGGAGGCTGCCAGTGTCCCCACTCCAGTGGGGCCCTGAGAATGGTCAGCCCAGGCTTGCTGACCACGCCCGAGGCCCCTCCCTCCCTGCATCAGGTGGGGGGGCGGGGTCAGAGGTTGGCTTCCGGGCCAGGTGGGAGCCCGGGGGCGGGTACAAGGCACAGTCCTCCACACTGTGGGCACACGAGGACCTCAGCAGCAGGTGTGTCCCTTGCAGGCTCTCAGCCACCTGCTTGGGGAGCAGGCCAAGCAGGTGCCACAGCGTCCGGGCCCAGGGGGGCAGGCTTCCCTGGAGGAGAGGGTCTGGCTTTGACCCCAGGCTCATGAAATCAGAGGCCAAGCAAACAAGGCACACGTGGGGAGTGGGTGGGCAACTCAGGTTCTGGGTGCCCCTGCCTGGGATCGGTGCCAAGACCTCTGGGGGACCCCTCTCTGTGCAGCCCCTTCGGGACATGGTCTGGGCTGTCAGGTGCATGCTGTGTGGACGTCTCCAGCCGGGCGGCCGGGCAGCCCAGCACCCCACCCCACCCTTCCCCATGGCCAGAGGCTTTGACACAGAAATTCAGAGGAGGAATTCTTCCTCCTGCTGCCACCACTGAGGCTAGGTTTGGGATGGTGGCGTCAGGGGACAGGCTGGGTGGGGGCACACTCACCTCCCCAGGGGAGCCCAAAGCCCTGGGGAAGAGGCACAGCCACCCCATCTGGAGGAGAGCGAGGGCAGGACACAGGCCTGGCTCTGGCGCTTGCAGCTGGGACTGCAGGGGCATCCTGAGACCCCTGAGCCTGCCTTTCTGAGGGCATAGGATGGGCACACGGTGGCAGAGCCCAGGTTCACGATGACACCAGGTGATCATGGGAGGTGCTGAGTGCAATGAGGCAAGAAGTGAGGGTCTGTGTGTGTCTGAGCATCACTGTTTTCCAGGACTCTAATAGAGTCCTCGGTCACATGCAGGTCTGGGCTGAGGCAGACACGTTGCTGGACTCTGTTCTCTCTGGACAAAGTGGAAACAGCAGACTGGGAACTTCTCCAGGGCTCTTTGGCCACATGGAAGCACTTGGCTCTGGTGGGAGCTCCCAGCCCTGGCAGATTCCCAGGGCCTGGCACCTCTGCCAGGGCAGGCGCAGGTGTGCAGCACAGATAGCCAGCTCCTGGCCCCGGCTCCTGCTCCCCCAACCCCAAGGAGGAAGCACAGCCAAGAAACAGGCCTGGGAGTCAGAGTCTTCATTTGATGGTGTGGGTGAGAAGGCTCTGGGAAAACGCTGGGCTGCTGGTGAAGATGGTGATGGTGGTGATGGTGATGGTGATGGTGATGATGGTGATGGTGATGGTGATGGTGGTGATGGTGGTGATGATGATGGTGATGATGGTGATGGTGGTGATGGTGGTAATGATGATGGTGATGGTGGTGATGGTGGTGATGATGATGGTGATGGTGGTGATGGTGGTGATGATGATGGTGATGGTGGTGATGGTGGTGATGATGGTGATGGTGGTGATGGTGGTGATGATGATGGTGATGGTGGTGATGGTGGTGATGATGATGGTGATGGTGGTGATGGTGGTGATGATGATGGTGGTGGTGATGATGGTGATGGTGGTGATGGTGATGGTGATGGTGATGGTGGTGATGATGGTGGTGATGATGGTGATGGTGGTGATGATGATGGTGGTGATGATGGTGATGGTGATGGTGGTGATGATGGTGATGGTGATGGTGGTGATGGTGGTGATGATGGTGGTGATGGTGGTGATGGTGATGGTGGTGATGATGGTGATGGTGGTGGTGGTGATGGTGGTGATGATGGTGGTGATGGTGGTGATGATGATGGTGATGATGGTGGTGGTGGTGATGGTGATGATGGTGATGATGGTGGTGATGGTGATGGCGATGGTGATGATGGTGATGGTGGTGATGGTGGTGATGATGGTGATGGTGGTGATGGTGATGGTGATGGTGATGATGGTGATGGTGATGGTGATGGTGATGATGGTGATGGTGATGGTGGTGATGGTGGTGATGATGGTGATGATGGTGATGGTGATGATGGTGATGATGGTGATGGTGGTGATGGTGGTGATGGTGGTGATGATGGTGATGATGATGGTGGTGATGATGGTGATGATGGTGATGATGATGGTGATGGTGATGATGGTGATGGTGGTGGTGGTGATGGTGGTGATGGTGGTGATGATGGTGATGATGATGGTGGTGATGATGGTGATGATGATGGTGGTGATGATGGTGGTGATGATGGTGGTGATGATGGTGATGATGGTGATGATGATGGTGATGGTGATGATGGTGATGGTGGTGGTGGTGATGGTGGTGATGGTGGTGATGATGGTGATGATGGTGATGATGATGGTGGTGGTGATGATGGTGATGGTGATGATGGTGATGATGGTGGTGATGGTGGTGGTGATGGTGATGATGGTGATGGTGGTGATGATGGTGATGATGGTGATGATGATGGTGGTGGTGATGATGGTGATGGTGATGATGGTGATGATGGTGGTGATGGTGGTGGTGATGGTGATGATGGTGATGGTGGTGATGATGGTGGTGATGGTGATGGTGATGATGGTGATGGTGATGATGGTGATGATGGTGGTGGTGATGATGGTGATGATGGTGGTGATGGTGATGATGGTGGTGATGATGGTGGTGATGATGGTGATGGTGATGGTGGTGATAATTGTGAACTGGAGAGCGGAGCCCCCACGCCTTCCGCTCAACAGGGCGATGGGTGGGGCCTGGGGGGCACGCGGGGCCAATGGTGGAGTCGGTGGTGGGTGGGGCAGGGCGGAGCTGGTGGTGTGAGGGGCCAAAGGTTGGTGGGAGGGTGGGTGGGGACAAAGCAGTGGGGCCCCGCCCCCTTCCCCACCTGTGAACCGGCACAGCCATTGCAGGCTGTTCTGAGGCTCCAGGTCCTGCTTGCTCGCGACACCCGTGGCTGAGGCCACTGTGGGGAGAACCTGGGGCCAGGTCTCCGGGTGACCCCCACAGATGCGCCGCGCGGGCTCCCTCTGGGCCAGGACGGGCCCACCCCACCTCCCTCCACCTGGACGGGGCCAGCCCGTGGCCGTGCCTTGGGGCACAGGGCAAGGGAGCCCATGTGCCACCGCAGAGCCCACCTGGCTGCAGCAGGGACCTGGGACTGCAGCGAGCAGGCGGTGCCCCGGCCCGGCTCTGCCCGGGCTGACGGCCGGCAGCGTTCTCTGAGGTGGCGCCGTCTCCTGGCCACGCTGGTGTGACAGGCGCATGGAGCACGCGTCACACCGGCTCTTGCCGTCTTCTCGTCCGCTGAGCGGCCCCTCAGATGCACCCCAGGGGTCATGGTTGGCGACTCCCCAACTGGTGGGGACCTTTCCCCGCACAGGCCGGCCCCGCCTTGCTGCTTTCATTGCGTCTGTTTCCCCGGTGGGAAAATCACCGAGGACTCATTTGTGTGTTTTTCCTCACAAAAGCGCCGTGTGGCGGCTGCAGCCGAGTCCAGTGTGGGCTGCACAGAGTCAGCGCGAGAAACCCCAGCCCTCCCGCATCCACCCGCCGCGGGGGCTTGGGAGAGAAACGCCACTGAAGGCTCTTGGGGGCAGCCTGTGCCCCCAGTCTCCCGTGGCCAGGGTGGGACTGCGGGTGCTCGGGGTGCTGGGGCCCGAGGGAGCTGGAGTAGCCCAGGGGCCGCCTGGCCCGCTGACCGCCTGTGGCCCGTCTGGGCCGTGACTCAGCCTCCCGGCAGGTTCCCCGGGTCAGTCAGGGCTCTTCGGTGTTGGAGTAGAAAGCCAGGAGAGCCAGTTGGGGACAGTGTCCTCGAGGGTCACCACAGGCAGGGCCTAGCCGGGAGGCCCAGAGAGAGCTAGGCCAGCAGCTGCCAGGCTGCCCACCCCACCCCATGGCTGTGGGAGCAGGACCCAGCTCGGACCTTCTCGGTGGCTGTCACGTCTGAGTCAGGGGAGAAGGGAGGAAAGCTCAGTCTGAAATGCCGTCGCGGTTCCCAGGTCCCCTCTCGGGACCCGGGTCTCAGGCATGTGTTCTCAGGCAGCACCTGAAGTCACTGTCCTAGGCCAAGAGTGGGTCACAAGTAAAAGACTGAAGGTCTCGGTGGACCACAAGCCCCCCAGGATACAATGTGGCCGCATTACAAGAGATCTCCTGTTTGGAATGTGGGAGGGTCTAGGGCCACTGGCCTCCGCCTGGGGTGCTGCCCTGCGGTCCGGGCTCCCGCCCTGAAAGGGGTCCGGTGTCGAGGCTACTAGACACGACCGTGAGGTGTGAGAACAAGGCCGTGTGGGGGCGGCGGAAAGTCCGGGGCAGACCGAAGCCAAGCGGCCACCCGTTGGCGGGGCTGTGGGGATTGCCAGGCACTCGGTCAGAGGGTACTGGGCGGTATCTGAGGCAGGGGTGACAGGGACGGACCCAGGGCCACCACCGAGTAACCGCTGGACACTGGGGGTCACCTCTGCCAGTCAGAGCAAGGGCTTGTCCTGACCATCTGTGCCCTGGGCTGACCGAGGGGCGACCTGCCTGGCCCTCCCTGGGGGAGGAGAGGGACACCCGAGTGGACAGTTGCCACGAAGGTCTGGTCGACCGTCCCTTCCCACCAGGTCACCGTCTGTCTGTGCACAGCCAGGGCCGGCGGGCAGGCGGCCCAGACCTGGGGAGGGTGCCCCTTCCCACCCAGCCCTGCTCGCAGCTGTGGCCTGGCTGGAGAGGGCCGGGGCAGCATGGCCCCTACTGTGCACAGGACCTGGGCCGGGGACCCTTCCCTGACTTTCTTAGTACTAGACCCCTGGTTTAGCCAGCACTCGGCACCCGGCACAAGAACTTCACTTCCCAGTCTTAGGCAATGGGACATAAGCAGAAGTGGCCGGTGTCATTGCTGAGACTCAACCTTAAAGGGAGAGGTGCGCCCTTCTTCCCTACACCCCCTTTCTGCCGGCCGGGATGCAGGTGTGATGGCCTGACTCTAGCAGCCGTGTTGAGCCATGTGGTGCCCTGCAGGAGGAAGACAGGCACAGCAGAGGGCAAGACAGGAGGACACGCGGTTCCTGCAGCACGAGGCTGCCCACGGACAAGCCCGGACAGCCTCTCTCCGGACGCTGGGAGGCAAATGTGAGTATTTGGTTGTTTAGGATTTCTGTCAGTCACAGGCAAGGCCTAATCCTAATCCTAATCCTAGGTGACAGTTCCTACAGAAGTTAAGAGAAATTTCTGGCATAGAAATAAGGCAAACAGTTCAAAGACCACTGAGAGGAAGCAGACGATGCCATTGTTGTCCTTTGGCCAGGGAGGTGGCCAGGGGATTGGTCCCTGCCTCCCACCGCAGCCTTGTGCCCCCGCAGCCAGGACGCAGGCGCGGATGGGGGATGGGAGCCAGAGACCCCCGCAGCCCCTGGGGTCCAAGCTGGCCACCAGCCTCCCCCAGACTGCAGAGAGCATCGCACCCGCCCAGACAGCTGAGGCGTTGCTGGTGCCGCCGCGGCGAGGCGTCCACCCAGCTGACAGGGCTGGCACCTGCCCCTGCCCCCGTGGCCCTGCAGACTTCCCGTGACAGCCCCTGTGGCACTAACAGGGGCACCGCAGACCAGTGGGGACCTCAGCAGCCGACCCCAGGGCCTGGGGGCAGGAGACCAGCTGACCTGGAGCCTGGCCCAGTTCTTCTCAAAGCTCCAGGACACGTGCAGCCCAGAACTTTCTGGAAGTCTTGGCCCCTCATGCTGCAGAACAGGGTCCAGGAAGGGGCCAAGGGGAGCAGCCGGCAGCGAGGCAACCTGGCTGCCCTGGCCACCGCCTCTCGGGTCACTGAGCCCCTCTGGGCCGCCTGTCCCCGCTCAGCTGAGCCCCAGAGGCCGGGGAGGGCCTGGCAGGGCGGGGGGGAGTTCCAGAGGTGGGACGGCCTGAAAACCGTCACCGGCTCGGGTGGAGCCACATGTCAGGAAGCCAGTGGCAGCCAGGCCCTGCGGGGGCCTCCTGGGGGTGGCAGGCAGTTGGCTGAGCATCCCCCACCACCCCCGCCATGCCCGGCCTGCTGGGTGCCCAGGGCTAAGCAGGAGGCGGGGTCGGGTAGGAAGGAGGCTGAGGAGCGGAGGGAGAGTGACGGGGCGAAGACAGCACAGGGTGTCACCAGCCGTCCCAGCGCACACGGCCCAGGCAGGAACCCTCTGCAGACCCGGCTGGCCTGGGCTGGGTGTCGCCCGCGGATCCACGCCTGGCCTCCAGGAGGGTGAGAGAGTGAATTTCCGGTGCTTTACGGCACCTGGTCTGTGGGACTGTGTGAGGCGGCCCCAGGACACCAACAGAGCGCAGGGCCCCGAGAACCCCGGGGCAGAGCCGGTCTCGCGGGGCGCGGTGCGGGGCGGGGGCCAGTGACGAGACCACACGCCGTCCAGGTTGAATCACTGCGTTTTACTAAGTGCACAGGCCCACCGGGCGTCCGAGCTCGTCCCCGCGGCAGCAGAACCTCCCAGAACTTCTCACGTGCACCCCTGGCGTGGGATCCTACCCCGAGCCCCCCGCGACCCACCTGGCCCGTTCTTGCAGCACGAGCGCCAGCCTGTCCGTGTGGAGCAAGTTCCCGTCTCGGCTAATCCGCTAGAAAACTAGAGTTCATTCCCTGGGCAGCATCTACCCTAGAAACAGACGGTGCGCGGGGTCGGACGGGTGTGCGGCACGACGTCCACCAGCAGGGGCCTGGTCACTGGTACACGATGCGTACAAAACGGTTAAAAGTGTACGTCAGTACTGAAGGCATTATGAAATATTCTTTGGAGCGTGAACAAAAGTGCAGACAGCCAAAGGCAACAGCGCAGGTGGGGCGGCTGCGGGGACGGCGGGCCGCAGGGGGCCACGGGGGGGCGTGGGGCACGCCATCCTGGGCAGACGAGGCGTCCAGGGGGTGGGGCTCGAGCGCCTCAGTGTGTGACGGCCAGTGAGACCCTCCTGCCCTGCACGCGTCCCTAGAGCCGGGCCCTCGCCGGCCCGATGGGGCGGGGTCCGGGGTGTCCGTGCCTGGCAGAGGCGGGGCCGTGGGGCCACCTTGGCGAGCTCCCGTCGACATGCATTAAGGCAACGACTTTGTAAAACCAGGTGGAATTGGACGTGGGGCGCGGAGTGACGGTCACCCTCCTGCCTGGGCACTGGCCCCTCCTCACCAGCACCTGACCAAGGGCCAGACACCGAGAATTTCCCAGGACTGGGCCACTGGCCAGACTCAGTGTCCTCGGTCATCCAGGGCCACCCAAGGCAAGTGTCCAAGACTGGCGCTCACTTGACTCTACGTCTCACCCCACAAATGCCGTTAAAAACTCTAGGGAGGGCGCCCTCCTCCCACTGCCTCTACCCTGTTTCCTAAAGGGCCCCCCCCCCAGCGCCACCTCCTCCGGGGGCTGCCGTTCCCCCGCCCTCACGGCCAGGTTCAGCAGACCGTGAGGAACGCGGGGCAGCTGCCTGGGACAGCCACGTGCCCCCGTGGCCACTCTGGCCTGCAGGCCGCGCAGGCCTGGCCTCTCCACCCCACGACCCGGGCACACACGCCTGGGAGGTTTGTACGGGGGCAGGGTCGCAGGGTCAGAGGGCAGGCCTGTCCGCGCCAGGGCTGAGGGCAGCTGACATCCACACTGGCGTCTGAACCCCCCATGGGCAAACCCGGGGCGCAGGCAGAGCCCCCACCGGGACACCAGGCACCCGGACCCCCTTGGAGCCTCTCCTCCACGGTGAGTCCTGCTGTCCAGCCCGCCCCGCTCACACCACGCTGTTCTGTGGTTCGTGTCCTTGGAGGCTGTTGAAAACGTCGTCCTCCCGATCCTGTGGGATCCAAGGTGCTTGCCTGCGACCCCACTCCGCACCGGATCCACCGCTCAGTGAGCCGCAAACACACCAACACCAGCGCGGTGTTTCTCAAAGGCTCCTGTGGCTTCTGGGAAGCATCTAGAACTATCTCTGGGCCCAGCTCTTTCCATGGAGAACGGGTGCTCTGTATGGGGTGTCCCCGGGACGTGGCAGCTTCCTCCTCCTTCCCTCCCACATCAGCTCTCGGCCCACGGCCACCAGCCTCCAGCTCGGGGAGGGGACAAAGGGATACATTAAAACGTTCATGGCACCCGGCTGGTGACTCTCCCCGGGGTGGGGACTCGGGGGATGGGCGCACGGCTTAGAGGGCCACCAGGGAGACGCCCCTGCACTGCCAGCCTCCTGGTGGGGGTTGAGACAAGGCCCCACAGGGAGGGCTGTGCTCAGGGGCCCCTCCCATAGGGACGGGCCAGGCGCATAGGCCTGGAGCAGCCCCGCTCCTGGCCCACGAGGGCCACGGTGTGCGGGAGGAGAGGGACAGGCCCACTCCCCGGGGGTCCGGCACAGGCCGTGGGGAGGACACCAAGGACCTCAATTTCACCTGGACAGGAGAGGCAGATGCTGGGCCAGGAAATGCTGACAGCAGATGGGGACACCGGCCCGGGGCGGGGCCGGGCATCCGAGAAGGACACGGAGCCACCAGCACCCCAGGCCGGCCGGACTCCAGGATGCCCCCGGGCCCAGCCCAGCCGCTGCAGCACTCAGCAGACCCTCACCCCCCGCGTGGCTCCGGTGGACCCTCTGCCACTGCTGCCCAGGAGCCCCGGAGAGCCGGAACCCCCACCCCAGGGCTCAACACTCCAGAACCATCCACGACTCCCGGACTCAGCGCTGCTCCCTTTCAGCCCCTCCCCAGCAGCTTAGATCCAGCACAGCTGGAGAGACCAGAGACAGAAGGACTGCCAGGGCCGGAAACACGGTATGTGCACACGTGTGTGTCAGAGTGTGCCTGTGTGAGCGTGCACATGTGCAAATGTCAAAATGTGCCTGTGTGAGCGTGCACATGTGTCAGAATGTCCTGTGTGAGTGTGCACGTGTGTCAGGGTGTACCTGTGAGTGTGCCCATGTGTCAGTGTGCCTGAGTGTGCACGTATGGCAGAATGTCCTGTGTGAGTGTGCACGTGTGTCAGAGTGTGCATGTGAGTGTTCACGTGTCTCAGTGTGCCCATGTGTGCGCATGTGTCACAGTGTGCCTGTGTGACTGTGCACGTGTGTCAGAATGTCCTGTGTGAGTGTGCACGTGTGTCAGAATGTCTTGTGTGAGTGTGCACCTGTGTCAGGGTGTACCTGTGAGTGTGCACGTGTCAGAATGTCCTGTGTGAGTGCCCATGTGACAGTGTGCCTGAGTGTGCACGTATGACAGAGTATCCTGTGTGAGTGTGCACGTGTGTCAGAGTGTGCATGTGAGTGTTCACGTGTGTCAGTGTGCCCATGTGTGCGCATGTGTCGAGTGTGCCTGTGTGCATGTGCACGTGTGTCAGGGTGTGCATGTGAGTGTTCACATGTGTCGGTGTGCCCATGTGTGCGCATGTGTCGAGTGTGCCTGTGTGCGTGTGCACGTGTGTCAGGGTGTGCCTGTGTGAGTGTGCACGTGTGTCAGAGTGTCCTGTGTGAGTGTGCACGTGTGAGTGCCCTTGTGAGACAGTGTGCCTTGTGTGTATGTGTGTGTCAGAGCGGAGTGTGTCATGTGGGTGTGTGCACCTATGTGCTTGCATGGGTGTGTGGTGAGTGTGCAGGTGTACACACGTGTGCAGGCGTGTGTGAGCACATGTATGTGCAGTGGGCACGTGGGGACGCATGTGCTAACAAATGTCTTGGGAAACCTCTGCCGCCCCTGCTGTGGGGGGCCCTGGCCACACTCACATGCCCGAGGAAGTGCACACTTCCCGCGGAAGCGTCCGGCCTCCTTCCTGTGCCCTTCTGTGGGGCGAGGAGCCGGGCGGTGACGCTGCTGGGCTCAGGCCAGGGTCTCCCACATGGCCCCCGAATGTCCCGCACAGACACGTGCCCTCCCTCTTTGCAGGGGACACACGCGCTCCTCACCCTCCTGCTGCAACCCGAGCGACTGTCCCGGCCTGGCCCACGGGGCAGCAGGGCTTCTGGGAGGGGAGGGGACGGGTCCACACTCCTTGCAGAGCCCCCAAGTGCCCAGGAGCTCCCAGCGCCCCGGGGAGGGGACTGCAGGGCACACACAGCACGGGGTGGCACTGCACACAGGCCTCCCCCAGGGGCCTGGAGCGGGGCGTGGGGAGGGCTGGGCCGGGCTGGGCCGGGCTGGTTTGGACGTGCTCAGCCCCCCGCCGTGGGCCCCTGGCTGGAGCCTCCCTGAGGGCGAGCGGGGCTCAGACCCCCAGGAAACTCCGCAGCGTCCACGCTGGAAGGGGCTTCTCGCCACCACAAGGCGTGAGGCCACCCAGCGCTGCCCTGGAGGCCCAGAGGGCAGGCTCCGCGCACAGGGAGGTAGGATGGGGGGCCCGGGGGGCCTGGCCGTGGTGGGGTGGGCAGGGAGGCTGCAGCAGCGGTGACTTGACCACCATGGGTGACAGACACGACTCCCCAAAGATCCCTGGGCACCCAGGACCCCTGAAAGCCAGGAGCATGTGACCCTCAAACGCTGCTTTCAAAGCTCTTCCCACGGCAAGACGGTCCACTCGCTGGGCACAAGGCCCCCCAGGCAGAACAGACTCAAAGCGGAAGTGGCATGAGGACAGCCAAGGGCTCTTCCTGCCTGCAGCGCTGTCACCCCAAATGGCACTAACGCTGAGGACCAGAACGGGGCCCCGCTCTGCCCCTGGGGGCTGGGCCCGCTGCCCCCTCAAGGCTGCCCTGAGTGCGCAGGCGGCCAGGACAGGAGGAGGCTCAGCCCAGGATGGGGGTGGCACGTCCCCTGAGACCCCGAGTGGCCACAGCCAAGGGACTGGTCAGTGGAGGACAGGGCAGGGCGGTGAGCTCCGGGGGGACAGAAGGGAGAGGCAGGACCCCCAGCCAGGCTGAGGCAGGGGTGACATCGTCCACTGACGGGGGTGGGCAAGCTGGTGGTGGGCGGCCCGGGCCTGTCAGGGTGGGGGACGGCCCAGGTGGGGGCCCCGGCTAAGAACTGTGGAGGTCTGGGCGGGTCTCATGGTGCTGGCCACAGCCCAGGGACCAGCACCCAGCGGGGCAGGTAGGAGAGCGGAGAGCCAGGGCCGAGGCCCCGGGAGCCCCCACAGACCCCCTTTTGGAGGAACCCGCAGAGCCAGAGCCCTGGGCCCACCCTGAGCCCGAGGCCCAGAGGGTCCGAGACTCCCTCTGGGCTCCGGTTTGGCTCCGAGGCCCCACCCCCTCCTCAGCTGCAGCCGAGGGTCCCAACCCCAGGCCACTCCCAGTGAAAGACCCCTCAGAACCCAGAAGGGACGAGAAGACGCTGACCAGCAGCTCTCTAGCCGGGTGCCCAGGAGGCCGGAGGGTGTCGCCCCGCCGAGCCCACAGACGGGGCAGAGGCAGGGACCCCGGTGGCCACGGCAGGCCTGGCCCGGGGTGGCCCTGCCTCCTGCAGCTGCCCGGCGGGGCTCACAAACAGGCCCCAAGGCCAAGATCGTCCCCAGCTCTGCTCCGGACCCCACACCTTCACCCGGGCGCCCAGGGCCTGTCCCCACGGCAGCCCCCACGCTGAGCAGGCGGGCAGGGTGGCCTTGCTGCCCCACGGTGCTCCTGGGGCCACCAGGGCCCCTCGCCGCCTCCCTCCAGCACGGTGGGAAAAGAACTCTCAGACAGCGTTGCCACCAGGCGCCCCTGCCCGTCCCCCCACAAACCCCACACCCCCGTTACTCTATGAAAAGGCCCCACGGGGTTCCCGCCTAAAAACCTCAGCGCCAGGAGTCGGAGGGGTGGCGGGCGGTCCTGCGGCCTCACTTCCTGGGCCCCGCCCAGCCCACGTCTCCGAAGGGGCCCTCGCCCGTGGCCGAGCGTGGCGGGGGCCCACACGGGGTGCAGAGGTCCGAGTCCGTGTCCGACTCGCCCTCGGCGATGTAGGGTCTGACTTTGGCGCAGGGCGCCACGGCCGCGTAGCAGCTGTTGAGGGCGTCCAGGTTCTCCTTGGACTGGGAGATGCTGAAGCCGCTGAAGGAGCGCTCCAGCTCCTCGTGGTCCACCGAGGGGATGGAGATGGACGTGTCGCTGTCCCGCAGGGCGGCCTCGTGGGGCCGGCAGGCGGCGTCCTCCTGCCTCAGGAACTCCGTGCTGGCCCGGCTGCCCCCGCCGTAGGCGGACAGCGACCGCTCGTGGGCCGGCGGCGGCGGGATGCGCACCAGCGAGCCGTGGTCCCCCACGGGGGAGGTGCCGTGGCCCTGGCGCGGGTGGCTCTGCTGCCACGAGGTGGAGGGCGGGCACTGGGCGGCAGGCGCGGCCGGCGGCGCCGAGAAGTTCTTCTGGCCGGTGGAGCTGGTGGAGCGCACGATCTTGATGATGCAGCCGTGCTTGTCCACCTGCTCCCGGCCGTCCTCCGGGCTGTGGTACGGCGGCGCCGGCTCCGGCTCCTTGGCCCCAAAGTAGGCCTCGGTCTCCGTCGGGGGGATGCCCATGCGCTGCATGTAGATGCTCACCAGGAAGTCCAGCTTCTTCTCCATGGACAAGACCTGCAAGAGGCGCTGCTGGGCCCGGCCCCTCGGGGAGGTGGGAGGATGTGGGGCGCTCCCTGGGGAGATACGGGGGTCCTGGGCTGGTCCCTGGGGAGATGCGGGGGTCCCGGGGTGGTCCCCGGGGAGATACGGGGGTCCCGGGCTGGTCCCCGGGGAGATGCGGGGGGTCCCGGGCTGGTCCCCGGGGAGATATGGGGGGGTCCTGGGCTGGTCCCTGGGGAGATGCAAGGGGGTCCCGGGCTGGTCCCCGGGGAGATACGGGGGTCCCGGGCTGGTCCCCAGGGAGATGCAGGGGGGGTCCCTGGCTGGTCCCCGGGGAGATGCAGGGGGGTCCCGGGTTAGTCCCCGGGGAGATACGGAGGTCCCGGGCTGGTGTCCGGGGAGATGCGGGGTGTCCCGGGCTGGTCCCCGGGGAGATGTGGGGGGGTCCCAGGCTGGTCCCTGGGGAGATGTGGGGGAGGAACCCATGGGGTGCAGGAGGAGGACCCAGGGCAGCTCAGCATCTGACCCCCCCGGTCAGTGTGTGCCACAGGGCCCCTGGTGTGTCCGGGCTGCCCGTGCTGCCTGCTGAGTGTCGCCGTCAGAGCAAACACTCCAGGGAAGGGGCCAGCTGTTCCTACCCCAGGCACGGGTGGTGGGGGGTCAGGCAGCAGGGCGCTGGAGGATGGCCGGCCTGTGTAACCCCTGGCAAGCTCCCCGGGGACCCCCCAAGGGATGCACGAATGCAGGCTGAGCCTGGCAGCTGCCCCACCTGGGCACTGTGGTGCTCGGGTGCTGGCGGGAGGCAAAGCACCTGAGCCCAGTGGTGGCCCGTGGTGGGATCTGCAAGGTCTGGCGGGAGCAGCCGCAGCTGGGACGGGGCCGTGTGCCCCCGGGGCTCAGGACCCCCCGCCCAGCCTCTCCTACCTGCCTCTCCACCTTCCCGAGACGCCCCATCATGCTGACGTCCTCCGGCAGCTCCGCCTCGGCCGGGCCCTTGGTGCGGTCCTTGTCTGTGATGGCCGGGCCCCGCCCCACGATCTGGTCCACTCTACCGGGAACAGAGACCCGCCCCCACGCATGAGTTCGGGTGGGTGCAGCAGGGCCCTGGCCCTCTCCTCCTGGGCCAGGCCCAGCCCAGAGCCGGCCAGGGGGGCAGCGGGTGCCAGGCCAGATGGGCACTGGTGCGTCCGTGTCACCCTGCGCTGACACGCGGGGTCCTGTGCCCTGTCCGTCCCGTCCCAGTGGATCTGGCACATTAGCGAGGAGTAAAGAGAGGGAGCCCCCACCCGGCCCAGCCCCACCCGGCTCCCCCTGGGCTGCAGCCCCCACCCCTGCCCCACCTGCCCGCCAGCCCCCTGCCCCAGCCAGGGCTTGCTGCAGGCCCAGAGGGTCACGTGGGGGCTGGCGGGCACCCCGCTGGGCCGCACCCGAGCCACGCCCGAGCCACACCCACCCAGAGCTTTACTCCCACGTAATGTGCCACTGTGACGCTGGCCCACCCGGGTGACGGGGACAGAGTCAAACGTCTACAGCAGGAACGACAGAAGCGGAGGGCGGTGAGAGCCACGGCTCCATGCACCAGGACGGGCGTGGGGGACAGAGAGCAGCACGAAACCACCACGCACAGACCGGGAGGGGCGAGACGAAGCCGCTGCCAACCAGAGAGGTTGTAAGTGTGCATGCGTGTTCACATGGAGGTGCATGTGCTTGTGTGTGCATGTGTGTGCACATGGGTGTGTGCATGCATGTGAGATGGTGTACTGTGTACATGTGTGTGCATGGGTATGCACATGTTTACACATGTGTGCATGTGTGTGCACGTGTGTGTGCAGGATGCAGAATTCGGCTGAGTTCCTCTCCAAGGAGGCAGCAGGTCACCAGTGACAGTGAGAAGGGAAGGAGGCTCCTTCGCGGGGCAGGGGCGTCTGTCTGCCCGGCGTGGCATCCACAGATGCACACGGCCCCGTGGACGGGAGGCCCTTGCGGGCGGGCAGGGCCGCGGGTGTTGTGGGCTGAGAGCTCCCCGGGAAGCAAAGGCCCTGCGCGAGGTCTACACGCCCAGCTGGGCGGACGCGGGTCGAGACGGGTGCGAGTGGGCAGGGCCGACCCGGGCGAGGTGCCGTCTGGCTCTCTGCACTGGAGCCTCACGCGTGACCCTCGGCAGGGCCACACCAGCCAGGCAGGGCCACACCCCACCTTCTGCCTCTGACGGGTGGGGGAGGGCGGGGTTCAGGCTTGCGTCGGCCACACTGCAGCCCCTCATGCTCCGCCGGGCGCCATGCTGGGCTCATGCAGAGGGCCGGGCGGCGGGGGGAGCCGGGCTCGCTGGTGTTCCCAAGTGTCACACGTTCCAGGCACAGACGCTCGGCACCTTCACCCCTGCCACATGACGGGCCGCCCAACTCGGTCCCATGGGAGCCTGGATACGGGCTCGGCCAGGAGCTGCTGCTGCTGGGGCCGGGCAGGGTCCTCCGAGACCCTGTGCCACCTGCTGCCCTCGACACCCTGGGGTGGGGCGGGTGCCCAGACGGGCCTTCCGCCTTCCTCTGCGTGTCCCCTGCCAGGGCTTCCCGGCTCCCGGCTCTGAGTGTCCGGCTGCCGTCCCTGCAGCAATGCCCAGAGGACAGGGCTTTGATCTCAGGGCACTGCAGACGCCGTCCTGCCCCGTCCCCGGGGCCTCCCCTCTCGTGGGCAGAGCGTCCGGCACACTGACCCTCAGCCTCGTGCAGACACCCTGGCCCACAGCACTCTGCTCATGGGCTGTCAGCCAGGTGGTGGTGGCCGTGGTCACCCTCCACGCACCCGCTTCCACCGCGAGCTCTGCCCCTTCTCCACGAGCAGGGACCACGTCCTCCCTACCAGCCACTCTGACCGGTGACAGCAGCTCGAGGCGAGTACCAGAGCCTGGGGCACTGCCCGGTGCTGGGCGCCTGGTGGGGGTCTCATGTGTCCTTCGCAGTGGCGCACGGGGCCAGCGCTGTCACTGCTGACCCTCACCCGTAAGGAAAGAGCTGCAGAGGCACCACGACCTGCTGGGGGCCACACGGCACCAAGGTCGACCCCAGTGGGGGGCTGGCCTTGGGGGGCACCTTGGTGGCCACTGTCCCTGCATCTGATCCCGGAGGTGCTGTCCCTCTGCCCAGGTGGGTGTCACAGGGGACGTCCGCGGAGGCCCCGGCTTCCCCAGGACCTGCCAAGAGAGCGCCTGGGCCCTCTCATCCTCACATCCCGCACGGCCTGCCGGGCCCTGGCCCAGGAGCAGAGAAAACCCAAGGTCCCCTGTGTCCAAGGAGAGAACAGTGGGGTGTTGCCGTCATGTGGCCTGGGGCAAAGGGCCGGCCATTCACAGAGACAGGCGGGGCGCGGCGCCATTGTCCTAACCTAGGTGAGTACTGGGGCGACTCTCTCGGAGGGGCGGTGGGTCCTTTGGTGGGGTACTTCTTGTGCCGGGGAGTTGAAGGGGGTGGGGGGCCCACAATC
Organism: Lemur catta; assembly: GCF_020740605.2. Classification (NCBI taxonomy): domain Eukaryota; kingdom Metazoa; phylum Chordata; class Mammalia; order Primates; family Lemuridae; genus Lemur; species Lemur catta. The sequence continues at coordinate 50,825,681 of NC_059144.1, forward strand.
ATATCTACCCTGGCAGAGCAAACAGAAGAGAGACACCAGCAAACGCATCGTAAGAGCAACACGAGAGGGAAAGGGGCAGTTGGCGAGAAAGTGGCAGGAACAGAGGGGACAACCCCGCCCGAAACAAGGGATGCTTTGCAGAAACACGGGCCGTGGCAACACCACACCCGCTGGACCTCGGAGTCTGGAGTGGGGCCCATGTGTGCACCCACACGCACCTTGGCGTGACCCTCCCGTGTCTCAAGCAAAGCACCTGCCCCCAGGAGCTGGGTGCTGGGCAGCCACGCTGCTGCCCCCAGGCGCCCGCCACTGGGAGCAGGCGCAGCGGGACCCCGTGCCACCACGTCTGACGCGGCGTCAGCAGCCGACAGCAAACACCCTGCGTTCCTCGGGGCGGCTGACTTGTTTTGTTTTTCCAGACAGAAAAGGAAGGAAAAAGGAAACTGAGGACGGAAGAGCCTGGAGAACAAACACGGCCGGGGTGGGAGATGTGGAGGCACCCACAGCAGTCGTGACCCGGACACTCTCGCGCGCGCACGCACACGGCACGCGTTGCCCACGCTCTGGGGAGGGCGCTGCGCCCGGCAGCGGGAGGCCCTCGGGCAGAAGCATGAAACTAACTCAGGAGCAGCTCACGACAACAGCCGCACGGGCTCCTTACGGTGCCCCAAACACACAGGCGTGTGCGGTGCTTGTATGTGGCTGAGGGTGCACACCTGTGAGCACGTGTGTGAACTCATGGGACACGTGTGTGGGCACCAGGCTAAAGCATGGCTGTGTGTGCACACGTGCATGAGGCCTGTACATGAGGATGCACATGGGTGCATGGGAGGCTCAGGCCCCTGCTTGTGTGTGTATGTAAGTGCTCGTATACGTGACTCTCACAGTGACAGCTCAGTTCCCACACATGTGGGGCCGACACACAAGAGCGCGTGTGCGCCCGGCTACCGCAAGCCTTGGACATGCGTCCACCCAGTGCCCGCTCAGGAGCTGGCCTCCCCTCTAGAAGAGCACCCCGTGTTCCAGAAGAAGAGGTGCCACGTGGCATAACCGCTGCCTGGTGGAGCCCACGGAAACCCTGCAGCTTCATCTCTCAATAGAACGACTCCGTTTCCAATACAGATGCACACGTGTGTGCACATGTGTCCACACACATGTATGCATCAGTACACGTGTGCATACATGGCACAGCACACAGGGTCACAAATGCACACACCCACACATTTGCACACACACAGGGGCACATGTACATACACCCATGTACATGCATACATTCAGGGACCCACACGCATGTATACTCACATGAGTGCATACATGTGTACACATATATGTGTGAGTGCACACACACCCTTGGCCACACAGCGTGCGTGGGGGGAGATGGGAGAGACGACAGAAACATTAAAAACAGACAGACCGTGTGAAGACACCGCAGAAAGCTGAGGGGGCCCTGCACGCCCTCCCACGCCGGCCCCCCTGGGCACCGCCCACTCTGGCCACGCCTGGGCTCTGGCCCCGAGGCCCCGCCCGTGTCCCCGCCAGCGGGCAGGTGGAGGCTCTTGCCTGGACTGCAGGCTCTTGATGCGGGACAGCATGTCCAGGTGGCCGGCAGAGTACTGCTCGATGACGTCCATCACGTCGTACGGCCGCAGACTCTCCTTGAACTTCCGCTTGGACACCAGGAAGCGCATGACACTGCAAGGGTGTGGGCAGGGCCGTGAGCCCCGGCCAGAGACCACCCCGGCCGCACTGACAGCCTGGCTCCAGTGTCTCCAAGGTCACAGCCCCTGGAGAGGGCCAGACGACGTAGCCTCTTCTCTGGGCCACTTCTGGGGTCTCCTGGCCCTGGGCAGGCCACAGCCCTCCCCGCCACACCGGACGCAGGTGACGCGAGCTGCTTCATAAACAATGAGAGCCAGACTAACGGGGGTGCCAGCCCCGAGGCCCCATCCCCAAAACCAGCCCCCGAGGCCTGCATGCCGGGAACAGTGGACCCCGGAACACCAGGCCGGACTTCTTGCCTGGCTCTGCCCTGGAAGCCTGCCACCTGCCACCTGCCACCGGCCACGGGGCCGGCACCATGAGGCCGGCACAGGTGCCCACGAGGGAGTTCCCCTCTGCGCCCAGCCGCGCCCCGCAGGATCCTCACCACACGGCTCTGATGCTGACTTTGAGGCCCGGGGTCAGGTCCTCGGTCACAAACTCGCAGTTACAGCTCTTGTCATCCACGATGTCCTCCCCCGGGAGACTTGCTTCTGGGTGGAAGGAGACAGGCTGTGAGGGGCGTCGCACCTGGGGCATCACCCCCGCGGTCCTGCGGCACATGCTGTCCACGCACCTGACCGGGCACCTCCTGTCCTGGAGACCCGCCCCTCTGTCCAGCCCCTGCCGCCGGTCCCCTGGCCGGGAATTTCTCCATAGGCCGTGGGCAGAGGGTGGCCGACCTGAGGGCTTAAAGGGCATCCCTGCCAGCCGATGACGGGCACACAAAATGTGACGTTGCCACACAACAGAATAGTGGCCAACTGGAAAAAGGAATGAAGCCTGACACACGCCACAGCACGGAAGAAGTGTCACACGCCACGCTCCTTGAAAGGAGCCACACGTATGATCCCACTCACGGGAGACACCCACGAGATTGGGGGTGGCTGGAGCTTGGGGAGGGGATGGCTAACGGGCACAGCTTTCCTCTGGGGCGATGAGAATATTCTGGAACTAGACTGAGGTGACGGCTACACAGCACTGAATGTACTAAACGCCACTGAATTTGTACACTTTCAAACAGTTCACGTTATGTTGCGTGAATTTCACCTCAACTGAAAAAAGAGGACGCGGGGGGGGGGCTTCCTGCCCCAGAGTGCAGGCAGGAGGCTGCGGCGCCAGGGGAGGGGGCGCCGTGGCCACACCCACCTTCCGAGTCCTGCCGAGACGCGGCGCCCTTGATCCGGAAAGCCTGGCGCGCCCGGCTGCGGTCCCCGAAGCTCCAGCTCTTGGGCACCTTGCTGGGGCTGTCCTCCAGGCTCTGGTCGGCGCTGGGTGACCGCCGCACGGTCTGGGCCTGCGGGGACCCCTTCCCCTTGGCAGCCACGCCTCGGGGGCTGGAGAAGACACGATCTTTCAAACTGACCTTCTGACTGCTCCCGCGAGAACCGACAGACAGACAGACGGACACAGAGAAACAGCAAGAGAAGTCACTCTGGCAAGAAGGCAGCCTGGGTCTGCCGTGCGTCACAGGCCCACGCGGGAGAGGTGCGGGACCACGGCGGGGGCGGCGGGGGCGCGGCCGGGGGACCAAGCACAGGGGAGGGCGGGGAGGGGCGGCCGGGGGACAGCAGCTCCCACGGCTGGCACAGAGCTCGGCTGTGCCGGGAGGCGGTGGTGATGTCTGCGGACTCTCTTTTTCTTTTTCAGAGACAGGGTCTCGCTCTGTCGCCCCGGCCGAGCACAGCGGCACGATCACAGCTCGCTGCAGCCCAAGCTCCTGGGCTCCAGTGACCCTCCCGCCTCAGCCTCCTGAGCAGCCGGGATGCAGGCGTGAGGCACCTGCGACTGTGGACCTCAAACTGCTCCCCGCTGCCACCAGCGGGCGCCAGAGCCTCCTCACACCATCCTGCCTGCCAGGGGACACTCGGCAGAGCCATCCCCAGATGCCCGGGGCAGTGGCTCTTCCCTGGGCACCTCTGTCTGCCGGGCCTGGAGTATCTGCCCTGCCAGCCCCTCCACGGCCTCCTCCACGCACCTCCAGCCCCCGGGTCTCCAGCAGCCCCAGCCCCTTCTTGTCCAGCTACCCCTGGGCCTTTCCCATCACCCCGGGCAGCCTCCTGGCAGGACGGGGCTTCGGGGGGCTTGGGCTGCCCCATGTCTGGGCTCCGCCCACAGCAGGACATGCCAAACGGGACACCCCGGCCCGGGAAGGATGGAAGGGATGAGGCTGGCCCCAGGGCAGTAGGACTGTGGCGGCCACCAGGCCCACGTAGTGGAGTGAGGCTCACGGCTGTGTCCAGCCAGGCCGTTGTCCCCACACTCTTGAGGGTCCTCAGGCCTCCCTGTCCCCACGCCCACCAGCTCCAAGGAGACAGGATGGTAGGGCGTGGCCTCCCCACAGCCTGCAGAGCTCAGGCCCGACTCCCTTCCTCCCGCCAGCCAGTCTCCGAGCTTCCCCGGCGGCTCTGGGCAGGGGCACGCGCACTGTCCCTGGCCCTGGCAAGCCTGACGTGGTCACCGACGCCTCCGACACCACTTCCCGGCCCCACCGTGGCTCCCACAGCCAGAGAGACACGTCCACCAGACGGCGCGGAGAAGAGAGCCCACGGCACCCGTCCGCCGGCCCAGACACCACGACGGGGTTGGCGCCCCTCCCCAGCCCACGCCCCAGGCTGCAGGCAACTGCGGGGACCGCCTGTGCCAGCTCAGGGGACTCTGGGAGGGAGAAAGAAGCCCCCAGCAGCGGGGGCCAGTCGGGAAGGCAGAGACCGCGGCCGGGAGGTTCCCGGACCCCCGAGACATGCTGTGCCCGGGAGCGTGGGGAGCTGGCGGCGCCCGCCGGCCTCTGCTGGGTGGTTCCGGCCAGCAGAGCCCCAGCCGGGGAGGCCCCAACACGGGCCCGCTGCGGGGCAGCTGGGGCACCAAGGCCCAACCAGGCACCGGCTCAGCGGGACCCTGGCTCTGGAATGTTCTCTCCTCCTCAGCAGCCGCACCGTTCCACAGGTGGGACCTGCCCTCCCGCAGCCGGCCCACCCTCAGGCAGGCGGAACTGTACGGTGCAGCGTCTTGCGGTCTCAGGCCTCCCGCCGCCCCCGGGGCCTGGCCGCGCGGGGAGAGAAGCGGCCGCTTCTTCCCAACCACAGCCGACCACGCGTGTGCAGGAGAACGGCGCCACCGGCCACGCCCTCCCGCGGGGCTGCCTGCGTCTAGGCATTGCCACCCCACCGGCCGGGCGAAGGGCAGAACCCCAGGGTCTGCCGGGAGCCGCAGGAGGGGCTGGAGGAGGCGCCCACGGGCCCCGGCGGGGGAGCTGGCTGCCGCCCTTTCCCTGTTCTAGCAGCGAGGCTCTCCCCGCGGGGGGTGACGGCCCCACCAGGCGGGGCCGGGGGAGACTCTGCACCGGGGCCTCCAGGGGTGCAGCCGCCGAGCCACCACACGCACACGGAGCCGCACACGGAGCCGCCCACGGGGCCTCGCCTGGCCTGTGCAGCGCCGCCGTCGCCGTGCGGCTGCCACCCCGGACCCGCGGGACGCTCTGCCGGAGGAGACAGCGAGGCCAGGCTCGGACACGCCCCTCCCGGACCTGCACAGTCGCGGGAACTCCGCACCCTCTGAGCACCCCTCGGACGACCGCGGTGGAGGCCGCAGGCCCCCAGCCAAGGACGAGCACGCGCGGGGCAAGGCTCCCCTGTCCCCGGCCGCTGCCCTCGGCCAGAGCCGCGCTCTCTGTGCAGGGGGCGTCCGCGGCACCTGCACCTCAGCGCTTGCAGGGGTCGGGCCGGGTCCCCTGCCTGCCCAGCAGGAGGCCGCGATCGCACCATCAGGCCGGACGCTGCCATCTAGAGACCTGCCTGGCCCGGTCCGGACCGACGGCGGCCCGGAGCGAGGGAGGGCAGACGGGCGCCCGGGACGGCGCAGGCAGGCAGAGCGTGGCCGGTTCGTGCGCCCTGGGCTGCCGGCCGCCGCACACCTGCACCCGTCTGGTCTCCAGGCAGCCGGACCCCAGCCCCTGCCTGAGGGACAGCCGTGGCCAAAGCACCGTGGACACAGCAGCTCTGGCCAAGCGGGACAGCGTCGGCCACGCGGGCGGCACCTCCCAGGCAGGCACATGCGCTCTCCCTTCCTGGGGCCACGAACCGTCTGCCCCGCCAGCAGCGGAGAGACCCCCACGGAGACGCGTGGGCGAGAGGCGGCCCGCTGGGGGCTGGGGGCCGGGGGTCTGGAGCATGCACGGATGCCCATGCACAAGCACAGCCGAGCCCGGCCCTGCCACGGTGCCGCTGCTCCAGGCCAGCACCGCGGCGGCATGCACGCACCTGGCACAGCACCGCCCACACGCTGCCAGCAGCACCTGCTGGGAGGGAGGGGCCCAGAGCCAGCGGCAGGGCAGCCACGGGGGCGGGACAGGGGGCGGGGCAGGGGGCGGGGCCTTCGGTGTACAGGCAGCTTCCCCACCGCTCCAGCCTGTCCCGCGCAGGCCTGTTGATCGGAAGGGGGAACCGCGGCCTTGGCTTTCGGGGGAGGGGTGCCTGCTGTGGCAGGCGGAGCTGCCTCCTGCGGGCAAGGCGGCCGGCGAGGCGCGGTCATCCTCAGGCGTGCGGGAGAGGTACCCGGGACCGGCCCCCGAGGAAGCTCCGAGAGCCGTCGGGGAGCCCAGGGGGCGCAGACGCCTGGCTGGGCACAGAGCCCTGGCCGGCCCCTCCTGCCATGTGCGGCGTCACCTCTGCCCAGCTCCGCCCTGCACGTGCGGCGTCACCGGGACCAGCGGGCACCGGGTGCCCCAGCACAAGGGGCTGGGGTGGCCGAGCTGCTGGGCAGAGCTGGGGTTGGGGCGCCAGCCTCCCCAACTCTCTGGGACCTCTGCAAGCAGGGAGCAGCCGTGCAGCAGGGGCCAGTCCGTGCGGCGCGTTCCGTGGTACCTAGAGCGTCCAGGGCAGCATCCACACGGGGACCCTCTGCACGGTCTGCCTTTACTGCAAACGAGGAGAGCACAGTTAGTCCCGGGCGCCCGCAGCAGGACGTGACCAGGGAGCGGGAAACTGAGGCCCGGCACCCCCCGGGGTGGCTCCAGGCTCACAGTCCTGGCCACAGAGCTTGTGTCTGACGAGGACAGCGGGGAGGGTGCCCCAGAGTCGTCATGGCCTGGAAAAGAAAACAGCGCCCTATTTTTGGGGGGAAAAAGGCCCTGGTTTTTTTCCCTCCAAAAATATCTTTTCCTTCCAAAGCCACAGCTTGGGTTTGTGTCTTAAAGCACATATTATTTTTTGCTATATTCATGCCAACCAAAAAATAATACGTGGGCTAAGACCTCACGAAGTCCTCCCTTGGGATGGACGTGGCCCCGGGCAGGGACTGGGGGTGGAGGACGCTGCCGGATAAGAGCGGTCGGCGTTGTGGGCCAGTCGGCGAGGCCACCCCACAGCGCCCGTGCCTGAGAACTGGGCCTCGGTTCACCCACAGCGGAGGGGAGCCCCAGAGGGCTCGGGTCACGGCGGGGTCGTCTGGCGGCCAATGCACCTTCTGCGGAGCGGCTCCCCCAGCACAGACCCCCCCCAGTCGCGGCGGCTGTTGGGCGTTTTCCAAGAACCTCCCTGGAAACCCCGAGACTTATCTCTGCATCAGAACGTGCAAATTTTAAGGCAAAAAAATGGCAATAAGCAGGAACTACGGAAAAGCTCCCTTTTCCTCCAGGCCTCTCCCCACCGTGGCAGGTGTTTCTCTGAGACGGCTCTTCTCAAAACTATGCACCAGGGAACCCCAGCGTGTGCCGGTCTCTCGGGAGAAATAAGCTCCGGAGGAAAGTGCTCAATGTTCCATTTTCCTCCCGCATCTGTTTAAACACCCGTGTTCCCCACCGCACACTGTCCGTGTGAGCACCTCTGCACGCACAGCACACGCTCTGCTAACCCCGTGAACGGCGCTGCTGCCCGGACCCCCGGCCGCGCGGTGGCTTCTGCTGAGTCAGGGGTGGCTTCAGTGACCCAGGTCCGCGACACAGGGCAGAGGCTGGACCCCATTGCTGGCTGACTTGCTGTTGGTAGCTCGATGTCTGGCCCAGGCAGGAGTGCTCCCTCAGGGACAGCGCTCCCTCGGGGACAGGGCTCCCAGCGACCTGCCCCAAGGCCCTGGCTGTTTGCAGAACCCCTCCCCCAAGGGCAACTGCTTCTCCTCAGGCTGCCCAGCACCCCCGGAGTCCCCAGGCCCAAACACAGGCCCCCCCCTGGCAAAGGAGTGGAATGCAGGCAGAGCCCCTGGCTCCCCAAAATTTTGAAGGCCCCCAGTTTAGACCCCAGCACAACCACTTTGCCCAAGAAGCGCCTCCCAGGACCCCGTGGTCCAATTCTGGGGTGGGAGAAAGTTCTATAGCCCCACGGTCTGACGCGGTGGCCACGGGCCACGCCTGGCCAGGGCACTTGAGACTCAGGAGTGAGTCTCTAACTGCACTTTAGTTGTATGAGTGTTGATTCTGCAGCCATGCATGGCTCATGGCTCTGTGTCATCGTCTGAGAGCCAGACGGAGCCACCGTGCCCCTAGCATGACCCATCCGGCCTGGGCCCGCAGGATGCCTGGGTCCGCTCTGAGCTGAGGCTAGCGCTGGCTCCTGCCCCTCCCCGACAGTCCTGTCAGAACCGCCCAGTGGGCCTCAAGCCGGGCCGGGGGACAGACAGGCCCACGGGGGTCCTGGGCCCAGGGGGGTGGGGCAGAGACGCCCACAGACCAGATGGGGCAGATGCACCCACACACGCAGCCACCACGCTGCGAAGGGTAGAGACAGACGCGGAGTCTGGGGCTCCTCCCGGCACAGGCACGGGGGCTGTGACAGGCAGGATGGACGACATGGACAGGCGCAGCAACGAGACCCATGTGGAGCAGCACAGGCTGCCCCGACCCGTCCAGCACGGGGGCCCCACTGGACCCCACAGTGGGACCCCAGTCAGCGGGGCCGGGGCTCTTGGAGCTGAGTGAGGGTCCTGTGTCCACCTGCCCAGACAAGCTGGCCCCGAGGGCCCTGCCAGGCGGCTGCAGGTCCCACGTCCAAAGGACAGAGACCAGCGTGGCCTGTGGCCCCCGTGGATAACTGTGCCCGGCGGGCAGCACGGGGGGGGGTAGGGAGCGCTGGGGAGCCCGGCCCTCGGCACCCTACAGAGCAGCCCCTCCGGGGTCACACCCGGCAGAGCCACTCCCTGCTCACCGACCACGTGTGGGGACAGAGGGTTCTGGCTGCCCCAGGCCAAGGACAGCGACGCCGCCCATTACCTGGCTGCAGGCCAGCACCCCAGAACGAGGGGTCTTCACCGGCAGGGACCACTCCTCAGGCCACGGCACCCCAGGCGCCTTCCGAAGCCTCAGACCGGGGTGGCTCAGCGCTGCTGCAGAGGCCCTGGCGGCCCTCCCGGTGGAGGAGGCCGGAATCGTGGCTTCGGGCATCCGGGGAGGGCTGGGGCAGGCGGGTTCTGCCCTCGGGGAAGGGCGTGGGGAGCACAGGCAGGCAGGGACCACTGGACACGCGGGAGGAGACGGGGCAGGCAGCGGGAAGCCACGGAACATACCAGAGAGCCCGGAGGCCCCGCGTGTCCTCACCTGGAGTCGGCATCAGGCCAGCACCTCCTCCCCACAACAGAGCAGACGAGAAAAGGGCCCCAGAAGGGCAGTGACAGTGAGTAAAGCACTTGGGGGCGGCAAGAGTGTCCGGATTGGGGAGGGGCAGGAGGGAGAGAGAGAGAGAGAGAGGCTGAGACCAGAGCCATCGCCAGCCAGGCCTGGGCAGCAAGCACGAGAACACGCCAGACCGCGGGGCCGCTCGCGGGTGCTCCCAGCGAGGTCAGAAGAGCCTCCCGGGTCTGTCCCAGGACAGCTCTGAGGGGCAGCCCCCAAACCGCGGCCTTGGGCATCCCCCCAACAGCGACACCGAGGCCGGCACCCCCCAACAAGCGCCAGGGCCATGGGCTCTCCTCTTAACCGCATCTGCGCCGGCCACGCTGAGGGCTCCGCTGGCAAACGCCAACCCGGCTCCCCGGGCTCCGCCGCCGGCTGTCAAAGCGTGGCCCATTTTTCCGTTCAAGGCACGACCCTAGTCCCCTTTGGGGGGGGGGGTCTGGGGAGTGGAGGCCCGGTCCTTCTCCAGTGCCGACCCCACCCTGAGCCCGTGTCCTGTCTGAGTCCCCAGCGCAGGGGCCACTAGGGAGGGCGGCGGGGGCCGAATTACTCTGCGGTGTGTGGGGGTGGGGCACCGGCTCAGGGAAGCTCAGGAACTCGCAACGGGCAGGGGGTCCTCAGACTCAAAATCTGTGAAATCATCTTGATTTTCTTTTTAATACCAGGGCAACGGCCAAGCGCTGCTCCCTTCTCCACCCTGGCCCTGACCTGCCTGACACGCAGCACCTCGGGCACCAGCGGGGGACCGGGCAGAACGAAGCAACCTGGACTCAGCATCTCCACGGAGCAGGACACGGGGCGCAGAGAGGACGCCCGGCCCTCCCGGGAGCACAAGGGACAGCGAGTCTCTCCCACGTGCTCCAGGGACTGTCCACAAACTCAGAGCCTCTGCCCAGGATCGGGCAGAGCCCCTCCTCCCACCCCGGGCTCTCCCCCTGCCCTGCGCGGGGCCTGGAGTGGAGGGAGTGCCCTAGCAGAAGCCCTGCCCGGTCCCTGGAGCTGGGCTCGTGGGCGGCTGGAGGAAGCCCACCCAGGAAGCCCCCAGCTGTCCGATCCACAGTGCCGCGAAGTCAGCCCAAAGCAGGGGGTGGGGGCGAGCAAGGAAGACTCGGGGGCCCACGTCCCCACGGGCAGCGGCCGACACAGCCCCAGGCCGGCACACCAGGCAACCGCAGCCCCCACGGCAGCCGCTGCCCCCAGACACGCTGTGCACAGACAGGGGAGCAGGGCCAGAAAGACCGGACCGGCGTGCACACGCAGACACACGGGTGTGCACACGCAGACACACGGGAGTGCACACGCAGGCACGTGGGCGGCCGGAGGCAGGAGGCACTGACCTTGGGGACGGCTCTGGCTGGGGCTCCTTCCTGCAAAAGGGAGCAGCGGAGTCAGCAGCTGCCACAGGAGCCCCGAGCGTCCTCCGGCCTGCGCCCACCCCAGGCCCCGCGGTCGGGGGCTGCGTCGGGGGCTCGGGAAGGCACAGGGCGCTGACCTGAAGGTGAGTCCCGACTTGCTCTTGAGGCTGCGCAGCAGCTCCAGCTGGTTCAGCGGGGGGATCAGCCTGGCGAGAGGAGGCCGCCCGTCAGCGGGACCCCGCCCCACCCTCACCTGCGCCTACAGCTCTCGCGGCGGAGCGGCTGTCACACGCGGGGCGTGGCGTGGCCAGGCTCCGTGGCAGCACCCACCCTCCCGCCCCCGGCTGCCCATGGAGCCTGGGGCCCTGGACGTGGGCCGTGACCGCAGGGCTGGCAGAGCCCGGCTGAGACCCCGGCCCTTGCAGCCTGGGCAGGCAGAGGAGGGGCACAGCCGGGGGCACCCTCCCCCCACCCCTGGACACCCCCAGGGCAGCACAGCCACAAACAGCACCCCAACACATTGTCTGCCCAGGGCAAGGGACCTGGCTCTGCTCCAAGCCCCCTTCCCAGTCCTGCTCATGCCCACCCTGCCCGCCGGCCCTGTCACTGCCACTCCCAGCCCCTGGGTGCAGCCACACCTGGCCCCTCGGTCCTGTGGGCTCTGCCCCCGTCTCTCCCACTCCCCCTGCCAGAGGGCGCCCACGGTCCAGGGGGGTCAGGACCAAGCAGGAGCCCAGGTGCTGGTCACCTGGCACCACAGGTGCAGCAGAGCCCCGCATGGGCCAGAGTCTGTCTTGAGGGGACAGCTGGCCACCCCCCAACTCAGGCCCTGGCCAGGCGGAAGTCATGGGAGGACACGCCTCAACACACAGTGGCAGCCCCCGGACAGACAGGCCGCTGGCCCGGCACAGATGTGCACACAGCCCTGGCCGCCTCTGGGGGGCCGTGGAGGACCAGGGTGCAACGTGCCAACGGAGGGAGCGGTGCGTCCCCTGGAGAGGCAGAGGCTGGTCTGGGGTCCGCCGGCTTCAGGGCGGGCCACCCAGGCCAGCCGAGGTCTCCGCACGTGTGGGGGCATCTTGTTTCTGAGCACGCTGGGGGTGGAGGTGGCCAAAGAGCCGGACCCGCCACTGCCTGGCACGGCAGCCCCTTCCCTCTGGCAGTGGCAGAGTTAACGTTCTAACGGGTTCCCAGGAGGGAGGGGTCCCGGAGAAGTCGCCCCTACTCCTGGCTGCCCCGCGGAGCTGGGCTGGATACTGTTGTCGGGCACTGCCTGGATACTGTCGTCGGGCACCAGCCCACCCACTCCGCAGGGAAAAGCCCCTGGCCCGTGTGGCGGCTCAGTGCCCCCCAGTCTGAGCAAGTCACCCATTTTCCCACTCGCAGGCCGTGGGGAGAGCCCTGGACCAGACAGGGCAGGAGACTCTGCTCCCCGGCCTGACACCCCCCCTTGGTGCAGTGGAAAGACTCGGGGGGCTCGAGTCCAGGGAGGGAGACCCCGAAGCCGGGCCCCAGAGTTGAGCTGCCCCAGGGCAGGACCGTCCCTGGCCCGGGCGGTGCCCTGTGCCGGGGGCAGAAGTGCCACATCCACACTCTCACTGGGGTTGTGGGTGGGGGCTGTGAGCCTGGGGGGGGGCACAGCTACAGGACAAGGCAGGAAGCGGGACGGGAACAGAGGACGAGGACAAGGACCCAGCAGCACAGAAGCAGCAGCTGAGGAGGGAGCGGGGACACGGGAGGGTGGGCACGGGGGCTCCAGGCAGGGCGGACCGCGGGGTGACAAGGCCTAGACTCCAGCATGGGACCACGCGGGCACAGTGCGGGGCGCGGGGTGGGGCGGGGCTGGCCGGGCCGGCAGGCCCAGACAGAACGAGAACCACACACACGGCTTCCGCCCCATGCATCTCCTACCTGGAGGCCCCGTAGGTTTGAGTTTGTGAGCTTTCAAGTGTTATCACACACACACACACACACAAAGGGAAAAGAACGGAAATTTTTTAAAAAGAACAGGATAAGGAAACGAAAATAAAAAAAAAAAAAATTAAGGAAAGTGGGGAAACAACAGAACAAAGAAAATTAGCAGGAGGGTCACCCTGCCCCCGACCCTGGGCTGGGAGTGGCCGCGCTGCACGGAGCACAGCTGGCGGGTGACATGAAACGCCCACATTTCCGGGAAAGACGGGCGCGGCCAGGCCCCCCAGGCCCCGTCTTCCACAGGTGCGGGTGGGACGGAGGCTGAGAGGGGCGGGGGAGGCCCAGAGGACGACTTCGGTGGCCAAGGACCACCCAGGACTCAGAACCCTCCTCAGGGGGTCACCCCCTACAGAGGCAGGAGTGGGGACGGCCTCTGGCCTGTCCGACCACAGCTGACCTCGGGACCCTTAAGGGGACCCCCCCACCCACAACTAGAAGTCCCAGCCGAGCCCTACGCCCACCCACGTGGGGAAGCTCAGGACAGAAACACCCCCTGGAGCAGGGAAGGGACCTTGGGGCAGCGAACAGGCAGGCAGGGAGGGCAGTGCCCACCCTAGGGGACTCTGGTCCCGGGGCATCGGGTACCCTCGGCACCTCTGATCCCCCGACCAGCCACACAGAGACCTCTGGGGGCTGCCACCCACCCTCAAGAAAGAGGAAACCTGGGACGCTGTCCTGTGGCCTCTCGGCCCACCTGGCCTGTGGGCGGGGCCTCCCCTGGGGCCCCCCAAAAGGCTCTCGGGGCCCCCCTCCTCTACTGCCCAGGGGCTCCTGGGTGTCTGTGTGCTCGGTCCTGCTGGGGGCACCTGGGACCCTCAGGATAACCCGGGTCTCCTGAGCCTCACTGTGCTCTGGGGTCACCTTCTTTCCCCCACCGGAAGCCCTGGTCTGGCTGGAGGTCACAGTGACCTTCCACCCCTCGGGCCTGGGAGCTGCAAACCCGCCGGGTGCCGGAGGCCTCGGGGAGGGGCCCGTCCTGGCCGCGTCCGCGACACAACGCAGCCCCCAGCCAAGGGGCAGAAGGCAAAGGGCGGTGAATGGAGGTGAGAAACACAAGCCGAACGCTAAAAACAAAGAAAAAAATCAATACTTCGAAATAAATCACACACAGAATTCTTTTGAAATATGCATACATTTTAAAGAAAAAAAAATCAACTGATCAAAATAATGAACAACAAAAAATGGGGTTGAAGAACAGATGGAAACTAAAAAACAAAACCGATGGGCCGTGGCTGGGCCTGGCAGGCCTGGCGGCGGTACCTGTACATGGGCACCGTCACCGTGCGCTCGTAGTACTGCCATGTGGAGTGCAGGTCAGTGCGCGACAGGTTGGTGGCGTAGAATCTCCAGGCCGACTGCAGGGAGAGGCGGAGGGTCAGCGAGGACGGCAAGGGCCACCCCGCCCTGCCTGGGACCTGCGGCCCCGGAACCACAGCTGTGGTGCCAGTCCCCACCCCAGAGCCTCAGTCTACCCACGGCAGGGCAGACAGGTAAGATCCCAGCGGGACGGTGGGGCCTGCGTCGGGTGCAGGAGCTTGCAGGGGGCCGGGGGGAGGAGGAGGAGGAGCAGGGTCGCGCCTCCCTCCTGCCAGTGCTGAGCGGCTGTGGGCGCCGACGGGCATGTGAGCTTCCCCGGTCGGTGGGGACTGAGCACAACTCGGCCGTGAGCCTGCGGGTCTCACTGACCCCACCTGGCCTCTGTTCCTAGCTTTTTTGTTTTTTGGTGAAATGCACGTAACATATAATTCAGCATTTTGACCACTCTGACGTGTGCGGTGCAGTGGCGTCTCCCACCTCCGCTGACGTGCAGCCATCACCACTGCCAAACTGCACACGCCTTCACCACCCCGGAAGGACGCCCCGCACGTAAAGCAGTTGCCCCACTGCCCCTGCCAGCCCTGTCCGCACCAGTCCCCACGGAGCCCCCACCCCAGGCATTTCCTGTCCGTGGGGCCGAACGCCACGTGGCCTTTCTGCCTGGCGCCTTTCACTGGGCACAGAGTCCTCAAAGCCCGTCCACATGGTAGCACGCGTCGCAGCCTTGTTCCTTGGCACGGCTGGACGGCTCCCGTCCCGTGGGCACGTCACAGCTCGTCTGCTCATCCCGATGGACTCCGGGGCTGTGTGAATAGCGCTGCTGCGAAATTCGTGCGGTTTTTGGCTGAAGACCTATTTTAAATTCTTTTGTCTATTCCCGGGAGTGGCACTGCTGGCCATGAACGACCACGTGTGACGTCTGAGGATCCCCCAAACCGTGCTGAAGAGCGGCCGCTCACGCTACACTCCCACCAGCATGCCTGAGGGTCCACGTTCTCCTCGTCCTCACCGACACTTATTTCCCATTTTTTTATAATTTCTGCCACCCCGTGGGTGAGGAGTGGCGTGGCACTGCGGTCCACGTTAGGCGGGGCACCCACCCAGCGACCACGACACCAGCGCCTTGCCCTGCGTGGAGTCTGCTTGTTGCCGAGTTTCAGCCGCTGATGGTCATGTGACTCCGTGGGCCGCCTGGAGCTGACACTGTTAATACCTGGAGTTCCCTGGCTCCTCGTAGGACGGATTCAAGGCATCCCTCACATCTGGGATGTTTTCAGCCATAACTTCCTCAAGGGCTCATTCTGCTGATGCCGGTGGAGCGGACGGCGTCCCCAGGCCTCTTAGGCTCTGTTCATTTTTCCTTTCTTTTTCCTTCTGCTCCTCAGACTAATTTCAACCGAGCTTTGCTAATTCTTCTTTCTGCCGCTCAGACCTGCTGTTGAACCCCTTCTAGCGAGTTTTCCATTTCAGTTAGTGTACTCTTCAGCTCCGGGATCTCTATCTGGTTCCTTTTCATAATTCCTGTCTCTCTGGAGTGATGCTCAATTTGGTGAGACATCATGCTCCTGATTTCCCTGAGTCCTTTCCCATGGCTTCCTGTAGTGTTTTGAGCTTATTTAAGACAGTTAACTTAAAGTCTTTGGTAGGTTGAATGTCCGAAACTCCTCGGGGAGAGTTTCTATTAATTTCTTTTCTCCTGGGCATGACCCACACT
Source organism: Lemur catta (assembly GCF_020740605.2). NCBI lineage: Eukaryota > Metazoa > Chordata > Mammalia > Primates > Lemuridae > Lemur > Lemur catta. The sequence goes on from NC_059144.1 coordinate 50,841,399, forward strand.
TTCTTGTTTCTTTGCATGCTTCATAAATTTTTGTTGAAAATTTGACATTTGGAAAACTACACGGTGGTCACTCTCAACACCAGATCATCCTCCCTCCCCAGGGACAACTGTTGCTGCTTGTTGTTGGCTGTAGTTGTTTGGTGACTTTCCTGAACTATTTTATAAAGACTGCATTTTTTGTCACATATGTTCACTGAAGTCAAATTGTCAACAGTGGGGTGAGATTTGGGGCGGCATTTTTGTTCTCATTGATACTCTATTGCATTTTTTAAAAACAGCCATTTAGAGTTTTTGTACTGAAAGATGAATACATACATACATTAAAGCAGGCTGGACCCAGGGCTAAGACCACGAGAGCCACATCTTTTTCTCATGTGTCTTTTTGTTTTTGTTCTTCTTTAATGAGAGACAGGGTCTCACTCTGATGTCCGGGTGGCAGCGCAGTGTCTACTCACAGGTGCCACACGGCTCACTGCAGCCTCAGCCTTCTGAGCTCCAGCGAGCCTCCCACCTCAGCCTCCTGAGCAGCTGGGTCTACAGTCACGTGCCACCATGTGCTGCAAGACCCGTATCTTTAAAAAAGAAACGCAGGAGAGCCCAGGGCCACGTCTAGCTCCCTGTGCCCCGCGGGTCCAACTCTGGTAGAGCTGAGGGTGTCCTGCTGTTCTGCTCACATTTGCAGGCTCAGGAATGGCTTGCTGAGTGTCAGAGCGGCCACTGGGCCCCCTGGCCTCCTGAGTGACGGGACAGGGCCGCACGGCTCGGGGGTCCACAGCCAGGCTCAGCAGTCAACAGACAAGGCTCAGGCACCTACTCGCAACCGAGTGCCGACCTCTCTGGGCCTCAGCCTGCAGCGGCAGAACGAGTGAGCACCTACCTGCCGGGACGCTGAGGACGATGACACGGATGGCAGGGGCTCAGGCACCCGCACAGGACAAGGGCCACCCACAGCGCCCACACGTCGCTGGTGTGCGACCTCCTGTCTGAACGTTTCTCAGCACACTGACTTGGAACCCGCCTCCCCTCGACACATTCCTGGGAGGAACGAGGGCGGCGGCCCCGTCTGCAGACGAGGAGCTGCCAGAGACGGCAACACGGCCGGACGGGACGGCTCCCTGGGCCCCAGGCGGGGGCCGCCAGGACCCACCTGGATCAAGCCTGCAGCGGGGTTCCGCCTCTTCTCAAAGTGCTTCTGCCGATGCTGCTCCTGCACCTTCAGGGCGAAGCCCGACCCCAGGATGCCCTGCAAAGCGCCAGGCAGATCACACCGAGACCCAGCCCCGCTCGGCAGGGCCGGGCCACATCCCGGGACCCACGTCCCCACTGCCACCACATTCCGTGGCCCAGGGGCTCCGCCTTCTGACATCACGCCCCCACTCCCTGGAGACCAGATTGGGAGAAGCCCTCACATTTGGGGTCAAGGAAACCTCTGGCTCGCAGGAGACACAGCCAGACCCAGAGAGGACACTCCTTCTTGGCGTGTGCACCCCGAAGGCAGTCCTGAGACGAGTGCCCCACCCTCCAGGCTGCCAGCCCCACGCCAGCTGCCCGTCCGCCCTGCCCTGCTGCCCAGGACGGCCAGCAGAGCCCTCCCCCTCCTGCCTGCAATGGCCCCTGTGTCCCCTGGAGACCACAGAAGGGCCTGTGCCACGGGGCAGCCATGCTCCGCCGGGAAGACCCCCCTGTGCAGCCCCATCCCGACGCAGGGCAGCTGCCAGGCACCCACAGGGCAGCGGAAGCCACGCCGTGGCTTTGGGAGTGGTCATCGGGCACCGGGCACCGGGTGCCAGCAGTTCAGGGCTCGGGCCTCCAGGCCGGCACAGCCCACTCCAGTGGTCCCGGCCCAGGGCCTCCGGGGGACGGTGCCAGGGTGGCCTGTGGTCACCTTGGGAGCCTGCAAGACCCCGTCTCCCGCAAAGGCAGGAGGGCATGGGACTCACCGCCGGGAGGGCAAAGAAGGAGACACCAATGAGGGTGAAGGTCGCTGCCAGGAGCCTCCCATTCCAGGTCTGGGGGTACTTATCCCCGTAGCCGATGGTCGTCAGGGTGATCTGTGGGACACGGGCTCCGGTCACTCGGGGCTTGTTGCACCCCGAGAGCAGGCTGGACGCCAGCCACCCACCTGGCGGTCTGGGCTGGGACAGACGTGGGCCACCTCCTCCCATCACCCCCTCGGGCCTGATGGGGACAGGGTGAGCTGCCTGGCCCAGGGGTGGCGCAGAGGAGAGACGGCCATGGGAGGGGCGGGAGTGTCCCCACAGGGAGGTGCAGCGGGGAGGGAGGGAGGGTGGGCTGTTTGGGGCCTCGGGAAGCCCTGGGGGACTCGTGTTTCCAGGCAGCTCGGCAAGACTGGAGGTTGGGGATGGGGCAGCGCGAGTCCTGGCAGGTGGGGACGGCAGCACCCCCGCCCACCAGAGCCGCAGCGCTGCAGTCTGGAGGACCAGGCCAGGCCCTGGGCGGACGCAGTTGTAGACTGGGGGGTTGAGCTGTGAGTGAAGACCCAGCCCCAGGTCAGGGGACGCAGGCAGCAAAGCCAACTGTCCCGTGCGCTGGGGGCACAGGACACCTCACCGTGGTCCAGGTGCCACCACTGGGCATTTGTCCCCAGGCCCTGAAGATGTGCACAGGGCACACCGGGCAGCCGAGGAACTGCCTGGCCCCTGCTGTGTGTGGCGGGTGGACGGGCTCGGCCTCCCCTCCCCCTACGGTCCCCGGTGAGCGAGGGCAGGGCAGGTGGTGGTCACGGAGGAAGGACAACAACCGGCCACAGAGGCTCCCCGGGGGCCCAGCCTCTTCCCACCCGCACACTCATCCCAGACCACGACCTTGGCCGCCACCACCACACGCCATCATGGCCTGGGGTGGCCAGCAGGTGGCCCCCGAGAGACGTGTGCGGCCAGCTCAGCCGCAGGAGCCCGGGGCACAGGTCCTGGAGAAGTGAGAAGTGACATCCTCCGGGAAGGGGCACGACCCAAGGACCAGGACTCACCAGCCCCCACCAGAGCGCGTCCGCGTAGGTGTCGAAGTGGTCATTCTCGCCCTTCTCCGCCAAGTACACCAGGAAGGAGGCCAGGATGAGGCAGAGGAAGCCGATGTACCAGGCGGTGACCAGCTCCTGCGAGACAGGAGGGGCCGCGTCCGTCCAGCCCTGGGCCCTGCTGCTGGCTCCACGCATGGGGCCGGCGGGAGGGCTGGCGCAGCGGCACCAAGAAGGGCCGGCAGCTTCGTGGTCCCAGCCCCGGCAGCCCCTCCCCGTGCGTCTCTGCCCGGGGACAGCAGCTCACGCGCCCGGCGCCCACCCCGGCTCTGGGAGCGGCTGGCCCCGCGTGGCCCAGCTCACCTTGCTGTGGGCGTAGACCACGGAGCCCAGGAGCTTCCAGGTGCCGCCCCTCCGGTCCATGCGGATCATCCGCAGGATCTGCAGGAACCGCAGGCTCCGGAGCGCGGACGTGGCGAAGACGTTGCCCTGGGAGCCCGCAGCCAGAACCGCGATGGAGGCGATGAGCACCATGATGTCTGCGGGACACGGCGGAGCGCTCGCGGTGCGGACCGGAGCCCGCAGGTGGCCGGCGTGGGGCCCTCCCTGCGGGGTCTGGGACGGGCTGCCCGGCGCCCTGTCCGTCCTCGTGGCGTTAGCCACAGGCTCTGCCTCCCAGTCAGCAGGTGAGAGAAACTTCCAGAAGGTGCCAGCCCTGCTCCTGCAGTCGGGCCCCACCCTGGGCCCCACCCCACGGGCCTCACCAATCACGCAGAACGGCTTCCTGGCAAACTTGAGCCGGCCCCGCCAGCCGCGGTACCGGCAGCAGCAGCCCGCGGCCCAGATCCGCACAAAGTACTCGACGCCGAACACCACAATGGTCACGATTTCCTGCGGGGGAGGCCACGGCTGAGGCCGCCTCGAGGCCAGGGGTTGAGGCCGCCTAGACACCCACGCAGGCAGCTCTGGCCCAGGGACAGTGCAGGGGCCCCCAGACGGGAACCACAAGCTTGGCCCGGCCCCCCCAGACGGCCTCTGAGGACCCTGCAGCCACGAGAACGCCTGGGCCCGAAGACCACTGGGGGTCCACCCTCTTCACCCTCCTCCGAGCTAAGGGTCCTGCTCTGTCCGAGCTGGGGGGCCTTGTCCGAGCTGCGGGTCCTGCCCTGGCAGAGCAGTGGGGGGGGCGCAGCAGGGCTGACCGAGGGAGGATCCCAGGTAACTGCACAAAGGGGCGGCCTGTGCCCAGAACACAGGGGCTGCATTCCGTGGGGGTCCATCTCCCTGAGGCCCCCACCATTACCAACAGCAGCACAGAAATCGCACTCCCGTTGCCATGGCTCCCGTGTGTCAACACTCGGTAGCTGTGTCACAGCCCCCCCAGTGTCCACGTCTGCAGGGAGCACCCCACGCCTCCCGTGGGGGCCGCCTGAGCCCTCCAGCTCGAGAGAGGAGGATGGGAAAGGGGAGCTGGACCCCTGGGGGCAATGGGGGCGGGGCAGGCAGGAGCTGTGACATCACCAGGAGGTGGGGGCCTGTGGTGTCACCGCGGGGTCCCTGTCCTGGGAGCAGGGTTCGGGTGTCAGAGGAGACCCTGCCTCAGGGAAGGAGGCCCCGCCGGGCTCACCAGGATGTACAGGGCGCCCTCGGAGCTCTTCTCGTACTCCTTGATGGTGGAGAACACGGACAGCACGAGGCAGGAGAAGACCAGCAGGAACCTGGGGCGGAGGGACAGCGTCAGCGCCCGGTGGACGGGGACCAGGCGCCAGGCCGTCTTCTGGAAGCAGCAGGCCCCACCCCACCGCCCCTCCGAGAGCCAGCGTGGGAGGAGCAGGGGCCCTGTCCATGGCTGCCCTAGGACCCCACCCCGACCCGGACACCCTCCGCCTGTTTCTTCCCGACACCCTCGTGCTTTGGGAGCAGGGAGGGAACAACGTCTGCCCGTCGACCGCTGTAGAAACAGGAAAACGAGCAGAACCCGCAGCGCCCGCCCCACAGCCAGCGTCTGATCGCCGCTCCTGCCCGCTCCGTGCACGTGACATTTCCTCTCCACACTCTGGAGCACAGAGCTCGCCAATGGCACTTGCTGCTCAGCCGCCAGGTCCCACCTGTCACCTCCCAGCCCCGTCCTGGCTGCCGGGAAGCTCAGCTTCTCCTTTTCCCAAGTTGCAGGAGCCTCGGCCCCCCCAGCCACGCGTTCCTGCCACGGTTGCTCCTTGCCGTCCTCCCCCTCACCTGACTCCTACCGACCCTTTGCCAGCTCTTCCCTCAAGGTCGTGGCCACACCAATATTTCCCCAAGTGCTCTCTGACTGTGGGGCACACAGCCTGCTCCATACACCTGCTCTGACACACCTGCTCCATACACCTGCTCTGACACACCTGCTCCATACACCTGCTCTGACACACCTGCTCCATACACCTGCTCTGACACACCTGGCCTGATACACCTGCCCCCTTGCCCCACCCCAGACAGCCACAGACAGGAGGTGCCCCTGCCCCAAGGACCCTGCCGTGGGAACCTGGCTGGTGGCCCATGACAAGGCCACCCACAAGCAGCCCAGACACGTGTGATCTCCCCCCTTCCTGGGGGCAGCGCTGTGAGCCACAAGCCACAAACTGCCATTTGGCAGGAAGTCCTCGGTGGGAGGGCAGGAAAGAAACTCCCACATGCTGAAGTCATGGTACATGCTAGAAAACCCACTGGTTATGAAGCAAATCATAGTTTCATTTATATTTTCTGCAGGCGTCCTGGGATACGCAGGGGACGTGGCCAATGGGTCAACGAGTCCTTGGTCACAGCTACAAACGAGCCGTGCTCGTAACAAGCCACGGTCACTGGGCCACAAGAGGAGCCCCATGCTCACCCGGCCTGACGACAAACAGGGGCCGGCAGGGACGGAGCCGCCGGGCCAACCGTCACCTCCTGTTCTCCTGGGCTGTCTGCCCAATCGACCGGCAATTCACACAGCCGGGGATGCGGTAACCACGGAGCCTCGGGGCCCAGACCCCGCCCTGCCCTCGGGTGCCCAGCGGAGGCCTCGGCCAGACCCCAGGGACCCCGACACGGTCCCCACACTTCCCAGCTCCTGGGCAGAGGAGATGGAGCCTGCTGGCACAGACAAAACACCCGCAAAGACACAACCACATTGCAAAACCGCAATTAATTTCCTTTGCTCATTAGCTGATTTATTCAATTAGCTGAGCACTGGGAAAACGGACAACGTGGCGTGTGCCTCTGCTCGCAGCCGGACTGCCCAGGGGTCAGCAGGAAGGAGTGGGAGGGACAGCCCCACAGACCCACGCGCTGCGTCCTTGGTGCCGGGCCAGGAAGGCGGCTGCTCACGCTGCGGAGAATACGGAGGCGGCCAGGCACGGCGAGCAGGGGCCCCAGCCCTGCTTCCCACGGTGGCTGCACCGTGGCAGAAAGCCCGACACGGCCACGTGTGGACCCGGCCGCGGTGCGCCCCTCCCAGCCCCTCCCAGGACCAGGGCGAACCGACCTAGAAACACAGGATCTTGCAGCCGGCCCCTTGGAATGTTCCAGAGACTTCCAGCTGGGCTCCCACCGCACCGGCTGTGCCCACAGACCCTCCTCGGAGGAAACCGGCTCTGGGAGCCATCTCTGCCCAGCACCCCCACCCGGAAAGTGCCGGCGACGGCTCCAAGTTTTGTTTTTAAGTTTTCAGAACAGATGGTGCAGATGGCTGGGCCGGGGGTGGCCGGTGCCAGGGAGGAGAGAGACGGACGGGCAGGAGCCCGGGGGCGCGCTGGGCACACATCGGGGCTCCGCCCCGGACACACGCACCCGGGAGGGACAGCAGCCCTGCCAGGGCTGTGGCTCCCGCGCCAGGGTGGGGCGAGAGAGAGACGCTCCAGACCGCAGTTCACTCCCCTCCCTCCTCAGCCGCCGGCCCACTCAGCGCACGCGGAGAAACGCGCCCACTCCCAGACCCCGTCCCGAGGGAAGGCTCCCTCGCCCAGCGCCTGCCCCGCCCCACACGGCAGCGTCCCCAAGGCATCCACACTCGTGCCCACTTTAGAGACAGGTAAACTGAGGCTCAATGAGGGGCAGGGCCTGTCACTTCCCGCCGTCTGTCCCGGGACGGGCAGGCAACCCCAGGCACGGCCCCAGCAGGGGACGCTCCCTGTCCCTCGGGCCACATGGTCCCGAAGGGCGTCCCTGGTGGCCTGAGGTCCTCTCGAGGTCCAGCCCCTCCGAGCTTCCGGGGTGGGGGCTCAGCACCCTCAGGCCCAGCCCAGGCAGGCAGGGGCACAGCCCACGGTGGGCCTCTGTGCGCCCCCGACTCTCGTCACCCTGCGACGTCCCACTCCTGACTTTTCTGCTTTGAGGGGGGACGGGGGCCTGGGTGGGGGCTGGGGGGTCTATGGGGGCCGTGTGTTCAGAGCACTGAGGGGCCCAGAACCTTCCGCAGTGGCCGGCCCCTCATAGCACACGGCTGGACTCTGGGATTGGAGATGGGCGCCCTGCAGGGGGGGTGGCACCCCCACTGCGGGACCAGGCGGGAGGCCCAGCCCTGTCCTGACGGCCACAGGTAAACTAAGACCCGGGAGCCCTGGGGAGGCTGGCCCCTCGCCCCCCCACCCCGAGGGGGAGCCGGCCACGCCTGCAGGTGAGGAAAGGACAGAGAATCACAGCACAGGGTTTCGGGCTAATTATGATAATTGATTCAACTCCAGGAGCTTCCCTGGCAGCAGTTGCCAAGGCAACAGCATCGCAAGGAACCTGGGGCCAGAACGGGGCAGGCAGGACCCCCACGGCCTGGGCAGCGGCACCGAGTGGGGTGAGACCCACCCCACACCCCCGACACACACGGGCCCACCCCACACCCCCGAGACACACGGGCCCACCCCACACCCCCGATGCACACGGGCCCTTGTGCCACCAGAGACCCCCAAATCACAAGGGAAGCCACAAGGAAGGGCTGGGCCACAGCACCCCCGGATCCAGCACAGACGGACTGTCTCTATGCAGCAGCAGGGACCTCAGGCGGATGTGAGGAGGGACTTCCCAGCCACAGCCTGAGCCCCCAGCTTCGGTGACAGCCCCTCCTCTGAAATGAGTCCCATGTGCAAAGAGGGGGAGACAGGGCTGGGGGCCGTGGGAGGGACTGAGGGGGGACATAGGCACTGGGCCAGAGGGGCCCCCCACTGGGGCCAGACAGCGCCCTGGGTGGTCGCCCACAGCCGGCACCAGCAGGTCCCGAGATGCAGGAGGGCGTGTGTGCATACGTGTCCCTGCGTGTTCGTGCATGTGCGCTGTGCATGCGTGTGCCTCTGCGCTCCAGAGAGGGACCCCCACCTCCAGGGAGACTCCTCTGCTTCTGCCTCCCCTTCCCGCCCCCCCCATTACAGGGGACATTTCTTTTCTAGGAAAGCATGACACAGCTGCTGCCACCGCGGTGCTGAGTCACCTCATGTGCTTGGGGAGGGCGGCAGCAGGGAAGGGGGCCCCAGGCCCATCCCGCAGCCCAGACCTCCTCACTCCGGGGCCAGGTGCCCCAGACAGGCCCCTTCCCCAGGTCATCGGTCTCATTTCACATCAACAAAACTGAAATTTAAGACGCAAAGGGCAGGGAGGAAGGGAAGGACGCCTCCAGCACCCTCCGCCACCCCGGCCCCTGGCGGCGACTCCCAGGCCCCAGGGGCTAAAATTCTCTGGGTGTCTCTGAGCCAGGCAGGGAGCGACCCCTGGACACGCACGTCCACTTCACAGGTGAGCAACAGAGGCCCAGAGCGACTCTCCGCCGCCACGAGGGGCCAGAGTCCAAGCTGGCTGCAGCCACCCTGCACCCTCCTCTACGCCAGCAAGGTCGTGCCCCCCGGGAGGGGGCCCAGGAGCCCAGCAGGGCCCCGGGCTGAGCAAGAAACCAGTGTGGGGCCAAAGCCGCCGCCTGCCCCAGAGGCTGCTGGGCTCGCGGGGAATCCCACCACCTCGCCCGTTAGGCTGCAGCCACGCAGCCACCGGAATCTAATTTCACCCCTAATGAACTGCGGCTTCCAGGCCCTGCCACATCCAATCTCGGGAGTGAAGGACAGCAGTCCCGGGGACGGCTGCTCCAGGCGTGACGCAGGCGTGCAGCAGGCATGCGGATCGCTGCACACAGAGCCCTCTCTCCTGGAACCTCCCAGCCCTGGGGCTGCCACGCGGAAGCCCCCTGAACCCAGGCCTGGCACACACCAAGGGCCCCTGACAGGCCGCAGCCCAAGATGGCCCAGCTGCTGGCTCTGACTCGTGGTCTCCGCACCCGCCCGCCGGCCCCTCCCCACAGGCCAGCGACCCAGGACGCAGAGTCCCTCCTCCAGCCGGGGGGGCTCTCCCAGGATGGGGCGGCGGGGGTGCTGGAAGTCGGGGTCCTGCCCTCTCCGCACATGGCCAGATGCCCAAGGTGCCCAGGGACCCCCAGGGCCGCAGAGAGCACCCCCCTGCACTGCTGTAGCACCCACAGGGGGCCCAGGACCTGTGGGCGGGGGCAGGACTCCTAGGTCCCTGGCAGGAAACCCACTGGTGCTGCACGGGGTAGAAGCTGCCCCCAGCCACGGCCTCGCCCCAGGCATGGTGGCCCCACATGGCTAATTTGCTCCACACGGACCGCAAGTGCTACAGAGACCCGGCAGGTGCACCAGGCAGGGCTGGCCGCCCAGTCCCACGCAGAGGTCCCTGGCCCACCCTCCCGGCTGCATCCCCCGGCCCCCGCCCCCGGGCTCACGGCCCCCAACCCAGGTGCTCCCGGCCATGGCTGCCAGGCGCTCCCAGGGCTCTTCCTTCCAACCAGTCCCGACTGCGCCCACTCTCCACTGCCCCCCAGACCACGGGGACAGCCACGCCCTACTGCCAGCCCAAAAGCAGTGAGAGAAACCAGTCACCCCGCCCAGGCCCCGTCCTGAGGACAGACCCAGGCCCCGGCCTGGCCCTCGACGCTGCTCCGGCCACACCGGACACCACCCGCCTGGCTCCCTCCTGCGTCTCAGCCCAGGGCCTTTGCACATGCTCTTCCTGCCGCCCGAATCCTCTTCCCCTGCACATCCCGGGGCGGCCTCCTCCTCGGCCCAGTCTCACTCTCAGTGCCCCCTTCTGCAAGGGGCTGCCGCCCACCCGCCCAGGCAGCCCCCAGCGCCCTCCAGGCCCCTCTCTGAGGGGCCGACCAGTCCCGAGGGCGGGGCCTGCTCTGCTCACGCTGCCCAGGGCCCCCCAGCCCTTCCTCAGTCTCCTCACGCCCCAGGGACAGATGCAGGTGTCCACACACACGCAAGGGACGCTCCTGCCGCACAGTGACACTCCGGTCACCGGCTCAGCCGAGTGTCCACGGACGGCGTGACAGGAACGGCAGCCTCAAGACGGAGATGGCCGAGCACCTGCCCAACGGGCACGTCTGACCCACGAGGACATCGCAGGACAGACTGTGGCACAGGGAAGGGCAGTGTGAGCCGGAGCCCTGCCTGGTTAGGAAACACCTCGATGGGAGCAGATGCTCGGAAAGGATCAGGAAGAACCAATGTCCCTCCTCCGTTTTCCAGCACCTTCCCAGTTTGCTACATGGAAATGCCTTATTTCTGTAAGAAACCAAGCAGGGCTCGCTGGGCAGGGGCCGCCAGAGCCCCCCAGAAATGCAGCACGGTGTGCCCCGGCTCAGGGCGGAGCACTCGGCCTTTGCACGTGACCTTAACTCAGCTCTGGCTAATTAAACCACACTCGTCACAGGGACGGTCTGCGAGTCGCTAGCTGAAATGCCAGTTGTAGGGGAAAGAGGCCTCCCGTGTCTTTGCCCCAAGAGGCCCGAGCCCTGCACCCGGCAGGTGCCGCCCAAATGCCAGGCCCTCCCTGCCATTGCCACCCCCACCCTCTGTGGGCCGGGCTGGGCCCACCTGGGAGTCACACGACCCGGCCCCTCCGCCCACAAGGAGGCCCCACCGTGGGCTCCGGTTCAGGACCACGGTCAGCGGCCCCGCCCCGCCCCCTCCCTGGAGCACGCACCCGGCAGGGCCGAGCACCCTGCAGGGCCGAGCACCCAGCAGGGCCGAGCACCCAGCAGGGCCGAGCACTCTGCAGGGCAGGGCCGAGCGCAGGGCCCTGGGGCCTCCCTCTCTGCACCCAACGGCCTCCCTGGCCAGGACGCTTCTCACAAAATGCGGCTCTTCACTAACCGTGAGCAACAGCTCCTCTGCATACTTGGCCCAAGGAAAACCGCCATTTGGGATGAGAACATTTTACAGTAACCAGACAGCTTCTAGGAACTCACCCTGCAGACGTGTGCACGGAGGCCTCACCGCAGTGCTGCCCGCGGGGGCGAAACGCTGGGAGCCCCGGTGTCTGCCCCTGGGGAACCAGTCGCTGCTTCCACACACACCGCGCCCGGACCCGCGCAGCCTGAGCCCCGCGCAGGGGCAGAGACACATTTCCCAGCCGCCTGCCTGGCTCTCCAGCCCCTTCTGAATGGGCTTCCGGAAGCTTCTCACCCCTCCCCCAGGACGCTGGCCTTCCTCCCTTGCCCAGGGCTCCCGGGGGCAGGACAAGCCCACAGGCGGCTGGGGGCCAGGGGCGCGGCCCCCACTCTGCTGATGCGGACGAGGCTCTGGGGGGCCCGGCCCCCCCAGATGATAGAGCGATAGGGACGCCTGTTTCCACCTCCCACTGGCGCTTCCTGGACACCTGCTCTTCTGCGAACTGACCAAGTCGTTCCCAGTAACCCCCAAAATTACAGACTTAATTTATTCAAGCCGAGCAACCACAGAGCTTGATGGCAGCTCTGGAGCATGTCTGGGAAACATCCTTCCGTCCCCTAAGCGGAGCGGCCACTGTCCCCAAACCATCACTTCCTCTGCCAGACCCTGCTTGACAAGCCGGTCACTGCCGTGCCGGGTCCCCGTCCTTTGGCCAGCCCGGGCCACCGGGCAGCAGGACAGACACCAGCGGAGGGGCCTCCTCGTGGGCAGACTCCCGCCCGGAGCACACGAGGGGCGGCCACTCTCCGCGAGCCCTCAGTCCCCTGCCTCGCTGATGTCTGGGGATTACAGGCCCGAGAGGCTCTTGTCACCCCGCGTCCCCTCAGTGCTGCCATCCTAGAGACCCTGGTGTGTCTGCACAGCACGAGGTCACTCACCCGCTCCTGGGAGCCCCCCCAGGGACGCCCAACCCCCCCCACAGAGCACAGCTCGGCCCGTTTCTAACGGAGGAAACGTTTTAGATTCTAACTCCCCGATGCTGGAACCCACATCCCTGGCCCAGGGCCAGCAAAGGGCTCCCGGAATCCAGTGGGGGTCAGGGTCCTGCTGACTCAGTGGCACTGGCTGGGAGTCACCCAGCCGCAGACCTGGACAGTCCTCTTCCCCGCGGGACAGAGTGGCACCTCCCCTCACCATCCTTCCCCGCAGGGTCCTGGCACACCGGAGACACCCCGAGTGGCTGCGGGGAAAACAAGCCACCGCCACCTCCAGAGGGCAGAGCATCTCAGAGTCTCCTTATCCTTCCGGAAACACCAGCCCCACGGGGCCAGGGCAGCGCTGGGCTCGGGGTCGGGTGGATGAAAAGCGTGGCCCATGAGGTTCAGACAAAAACCCAATCCTGCTGCCTCAACTCCAGGCCGACCCATCTGCTAAGCAGCGTCCAGGCCGCCCTCCTCCGACACAGGAGCAGACTTGGGGGACGGTCCCTGGCCACTTCCTGCCACCTTACCCAGAGCCAGGGGGACAGAGCCTGGTTCTGCAGGGCTCGTGGACACCCTTCCCGGAAGGAAGAACCAAGCTCGGGTCAGCAGAGCCGGTCTGCATCTCAGCTGAGAGCTCCTCAGCAGGCCTGGCCAGCAAAGGGAAGTCAGTTCCAGAATGTTCTTTGGGGACAGCCACAGAGATCCACAGGTTCTTTTGACCTTGATCCAATAACCTGCTTTGGCCTTTACTAAGCAGGTTGGACAGGTGTCACCCATGACAACAGGAAGGCACTTTTCCTCCCGCAGTCATGGCAACTGTCGAGAGCAGAGCTGAGCTCCAGCCCCGTAGAGGGAAGGGCTGTGCTTGGCAGGCGTCCCCACGCTCTGGGGACAGTGCTCCGCCCTCCATCCTGGGGGCTCAGGCGTCCCCACGCTCTGGGGACAGTGCTCAGCCCTCCGTCCTGGCGGCTCAGGCGTCCCCACGCTCAGGGGACGGTGCTCCGCCCTCCGTCCTGGGGGCTCAGCCTTGCCAGGCCGAGCTGTCGTGTGGGTTTGCATGTCGTCTGCGTGGAAACCACATGTCCACAGGGCTCAGGGCTCCGTTCACGGTCTCGGGTCCACTGATAACACCTGCCCACGATGGTGTTTTTCAAGCCAAAGTCGCTCCAACCCTCAGGATGCCACAAACAGGAATCTGTCCCCAAACACCTGGCAGAACACCGGGCAAGCTCCGTTCTAGGAAGACGCCAGCATCTCCGCGGCCAGGCCCGCCAGACACACGGGCCGGCAAGCTTCTGAGGCTCAGAAGCGGGTCTCGCACCTGAACACACGCTCTTCTCCTCCAGCGCACCCGCACCTCCTCGTCAGGGGAGGGGCGGCCTCAACCCCTTCGGGGCAGACGGCAGAGGAACGCCGCCAGGACAGGTGAGGACTCTCATTCCGCGGAAGCTCATCATGCCACCACCTCCGTGGTGGTGCCCTTGAGAGCGCTGTGTGGACCCACATCCAACTAGCACCATGGCAACCAGACAGGCAGACAGAGCTGTGACCCAGACAACGAAACCAGGGTCCTCCCGGGGGAGGCAGGATCCCAGCCAGAGCCCAGTCCCAACTTGACCATCCTGCGCACCCAACAGCTAGCTCAGGGCCTCTAAACCATCCCCAGCAGTGATAACCACTTAGGGAACACACGTGACCCAGGGCACAGGCACAGACGGGCCACCTCCGTGGGAGACGAGGCCCTCTGTCTGCATGCTGGTCAGGCCCTGCCCTGTTCCGCCCTGCCCAGGCTCAAGGCTCTGCTGTCAGCACCTTCCACGAAGTTCCCCCAGGGCCCTTGGTCCCCCAGGCCCGGCCATTTCCCCTCTGTGCAGCGAACTCCTCTCCAAACTGCGAGCACCCGCAGGGCGGAGGACTGTCCCGCACCGGTGCCTTCTCTGCAGCGGGAGGACTGTCAGCCCCCGGGGCGGAGGCCAGCCCTGCGCTCTCACCAGCAGAGGCTCGGAGCGTCTTGCTGAGTGAGCACCCTGCGTGGACGTGCCAGGAGCACAGGGACTGAAAAGATCTGCGGATTAATTAATTTATTGACTAAAACAAACGGAGGAAACACTGTCTCCAGACGCCCCCCACCACTGCGCTCAGCCCACGCTTACGGGAGCGAAACTTCTCCGGAAACTCTCAGGGCTGGAGCATTGTCAACAGTGGAGACGGGGCTCCCACCCAGACGGTGGGCACCGGGGGCCGGCCAGCCGAGCTGGGCCCCCCGCCTCTCTGCGATGATTGGTTTGAACATCTGACTTGTACTGATTTCTAATACAGCTGAGATTTTCTCTGCTCTGATCTGTGAAACCGTCAAGAAGTGAGCTTCCTACCTACCTGTTAATATTAATTATTTTTCCTATTACCTGGCACATATAACAATGTTTATGGAGATTCATTCCGTAACATAATTAGACATAGTGATTAAAAATATTTTATCATGTTAGAGTAACTGCTTTAAACCATCCTCAAGCCTCCCAGCAGGCCCGGAGAGTCTGACACACCAGGTTTCCCTGGAAACCACAACCCTCTGAGGCACTTTCGCCTTTTGGGAAATTTCCATAAAATTCTTCAAGTCTTCAATCAACAGACATTTCCCCCCAGGGAGCTGCAGGGAGGCTCCCACTCGCAGGCAGTGGAGACGCAGCCGTTGGGAGACTCAGGTCTCCTCGGCACAAAATGCTCCATCGGCAGACCGGACCCCGGCCCTGCAGGTGGCCCCTGCCCCTCAAAGGCGGCCAACACCCAGCACCACGCCCGGGGACCCCCAGGTGGCCCTCCCAGGGCCAGCAGCAGAGCTGAGGGGGCGGCAGGGGGCCTGCACCCCCTCGGGTCACTGAGGGCCACTCGGGGAGCCCAGCCACACACAGGACACCTACAGCGTGTGGCCCCGTCCCGCCTCTGTGGGACACCCACTCTCACTGCTGAGAAATGGCCGTGGCCACAGGACTCTGAGACCTCGGAGCCTCCGGAGGTCACCCGGACACCTGCACAGGACATCGTCTGGGCCCCGCCCGGGCCGTCACCACTGAGCCAGAGTCTCCATCTGGCCTGTGTCAGACTCAATCCACGTGGCTTGTGCACTGGGAGGATCCAGCCACACAGCCCAAGCCCTCATCTCTGAGGCTGGGACCCCCTTCAGCCTGCAGGACAGCTCTGGGGCTCGCACAACCTTTGCTGGCCTCAGTTTCCCCCTCAGTGAAAACGGGGCTACCCGACCCTCTGCAGGTGCACAGTGAGACCGGCACACGGGGGAAGCACAGGTGCGGTTCCCCCCCACCCCACTCCTCACTTGAGCCAGGTAGAGACTTGACCTCTGTGGGGAGTGAAGAATGGAACGAGGGTGGAGCCCAGCTCAGGCTCCAAAAACCCCCCACAGCGCTGGGACACCCCAGGGAGCTCCCTGGGGCAGCCCCATGGGGACACATATGCCAGTTTGGGGGCTTTTCTGTGGTTCACACCCCCTTTGGGGGGGCTGATGGAGGAGGGTCCACACCTCGGTCCCCACCCCAGCCAAGGCAGGTTCTCCAACCCCTTCTGACTCAGGGAAGGCCGCTGTGTCCAGAAGAGGTTTTGGGGAAGCTCACAGCGGAGCGAGCGGTGGCCGTGGCTGTGCACAGAGGCCACCAGCAGAGAAAGCCCCTTCTGCAGAGAAGAGGCCGCCAGTGGGCCTGGCCCAAGGCCACCGAGCCCTGGGGGCACAGGGCACAGCCTCCCTCTCCACCTTTGTCCCCAGCAGGGACACCCGGAGAGGCTGGCACAACCTGACTCCTCAAAGCCAGACGTTGGTGGCAACAGGCAGGAGGCAGGTGACCAGGAGGGGACTTGCTTCCGGACAAGCACAGCAGCTGCGGAACCCCAGCCCCAGACTCCACCGCAGGCCCAGCTCAGCTCGATCTTCATGACACGAATAAACAAACAAAATGATGCCCACTGCACAACACAGGCGGGGCCAGGCAGGGGACACGGGGCACACACTCGGAAAGTCAGAGTGGAGCTGGGTCCCCAGACGGGCCTCGAGTCAGGAACAGCGGAGGATTCCACACCTGGGGTCTGGGGTGGGTGCTGAGTTACAACAGCGGTGCCGAGATGTGCCCCCTTCACAAACGGCCTGCTGGGTACCCTCAGTGGTCTCCGTGCACCAAGCAGCTGTGCCCACTTTACAGATGGGAAAACTGAGACTTGCAGAGCTTCTGAGACCAGGCGCACGTGTCCAACTGAGAGAGTCAGTCCCGGAGCCCCTGCTCTTTAGCACTGTCCCTCCTGCCCACTCCCAGAAGAAACCCCCGGCTAGTGGGGCCGCCTCCCCTGAGTCCAGGCCGCCCTGTGGGACCAGGGGACACCCTGTGCCCACAGCAGAAGAGCCGAGCAAGCTGAGGCCGGGCAGCCCCGATGCTGAGGGTCTCGCCCAGAAGGGGCAGAGCTGCTCTGAGGAGAGGCCCGTCCTGACTCGGGGATGCCCAGGTGGGGACGACACAGCCCCCTACACGTGCAGGGCTCCCCACGATTTGCTCAAGTGCTGGATGCAGCAGCTGTCAGGAGACAGGAAACAGGCAGGAGGGACGCAGGGGCTGACCAACGCAGGCCCGGGAAGGGACTGGCCACACACAGGACTCTTGACCCAGAGGGCAGCCCTGGAAATGCCGCCAGCCAGGGCTGCCCACACCCAGCCCACGGGACCCAAAGCAGAACCAAGCCTTGGTCAGCAGGAACACGGGTCAGATGCAGAGGAGGCACTGACCACTGGGCCCAGGGCCACCCTGGCAGGTGGCTGTGAGGGGTGGGCTCTGTCCTGTCCAGGTCCCAGAAGCCACCTCAGGCCAGGACCTGGCTGAACACGGCCAGTCCCACTGGGAGCCCCTCTGCCTCCCGCCAGGTGGGGACGGAGGTGGGGCTGGCGCTCCCAGCACTGCCCGTCCCCACCAGGCCTGGCCCTTCCTTGGGAGTCTCAGGACCGGCAGGTGTGTGTGGCACACGGCTGCAGGTGCCCAGGGGCCCTCCCAAGGCTGTGGTCTCACCCAGGACACCCTCCTGCATCCCCCTTCTAGGACCTTCCCCCACCCCAAAACCCTCCCCCACACGTTCCACCGAGGGTCTGTCCAGAACACACCGGCCCAGGGCACGCTGTGGGCACTCTCTGGGCACGCACCCTCTGTCCCGTGGGCACCCGGCAGAGACCATTTCCCAGAATGCGCTCTGCACTCCCATCCCAAAATGCCTCTTTCACACAAAATGGCCGAGTCCCTGGCTGGGTTGGGATGGGGGGGCGGGCGCCCTCGTGCTCAGAGGTTGTGCGCGCCAGCCACGCAGGCCGCACACGACTCCCACACGCAGCGACTTGTGCAAATGCCACGCAGAACCCCCATGGGCTCAGGCATGTGGGTCTGGGCCGCCCCCGCCTCCCTGCTCCAGGACGCAGCCGTTCGCCGAGCGCCAGGCCTGGGGAGGCAGGACAGCCTTTCTCGGTCCTTCCAGGTCCAGGGCTGGCGCCCGGGACAGCCGCAGCCCCTCCTGCAGGGTCTCCGCTCCGCCAAGCAGGGGTCGGGAGCCCAGAGAGCGCACGGAGGCGGCTGCAGAGACGGTCAGAGCTGCGCTGGGGGCCGGGCCGCGGATGGGTGCAGGCACCCATGGGGTCAGCTGCCCTCGCCTGCGGCTGGGATGGGGGTAATGGCGGGACCCCTCCCCGACCTCAGCAACCCCGAAGCTCGCCCCAGCCGGAGAGGCGGAGGGAGGCCAGCCCCTCCCCCGCACCCCAGCCGGAGGGTCCCGAGTCCAGACCCGCGCGGCCCGCAGCGCCGCCCTCCCTCCGCGCAGGCCTTTGTTCGGCGCAGGGCCGCGGGGAGGGGCCGCCCAGGCTGAGGAGGGGGCTGGGGGCCGACACTCCCGGCGCTGCGGGGGAGGGGCCGACACAACCCAGGCGGGGCCTCCCCGCCCCGGGAACGGCCCCTGACCCCAGAACTCCCCGAACTCCCTCCGGCCTGGCCCTTCCCAAATCGCTCTCCAATCTCCGCGCTTCGCCCTCGCAGGGGACGCGGTCCCGACCCAGCCCCCGGACGCGCGCGCAGGGGCCGCTCCGTCGCGGGCTGCGCGCCCGGCCGGGGTCGCGAGCGGGACCCGGGCCGCGCCCCACGCCCGGCCGGCCACTCACACGTAGGCGTGGTAGATGAACGCCCAGCCGCGCGGCCGCTCCAGCACGTTGTAGAGGAAATTCTGCAGCTTGCGGTAGAAGGCGTTGCGCTTGGGGGGCTTCCCGGCGCCCGCGCCGCCCGCGCGCGGCTTGCTCAGGATGCTGCCGCGCTTGGGGGCCTCGGAGCCCGCGATGAGCAGCGCGCCGTCCCGCGTGGAGTCGGGCGCGCCGGGGTCCAGCCCCACGAAGCCCACCTTGAGCTTCTTCTCCCCGCTCGGGCCGGGGTACACGCCGCCGTTGCGCGACTTCTGCACCATGGTGCCGGCGGCGCCCGGCGGGCGCGGGCTCAGCGGGCGCGGCGCGCGGGGGGCGGCGCGGGCCTCAGCCCAGGCCCCCGGCCCGGGAGCCGCATGGCCGAGGCGGCAGCGGCGGCGGCGGTGGCTCCGCGCTCCTGCCGGGCCCGGGCCGCGCGCGGGGACGCTGCGGCCACCTCGCTCCGCGCGCCTCGGCGCCTGGCCCGGAGCCGCGCCGGCTCCGCCCGCTGCCTCGCCCCGCCCCGCGTTAACCCCTGCGACGCCAGGCGGGACGCAGCAGGGACCGAGAGGGCAGGGGAGGAGGACCTGCCGGAGTAGTCATCTGAGCCACCCGGACCGACCCCTTCCTCCTCTGACCACGGGCACACTGACCGGGAATCAGCCCGTGGTCACCTCTGAGCTGGGCAGGACCAAGCAAGCGGACAGCCCTACGGGCCCTGCTCTCCCAGGGGTCCCAAAGCCCCCAGCGCCTGGCAGGGCTGGGTTCTCCCCCGCTGGCCGGGAGTGGACGTCTCCGGAAAGGGGGAGGGACCGGCCGTAGCTGAGCTGTCTGTTGGGGCTCAGCCCGCAGGGCCCTCACACTAGCCCCTTAGGTCGCTGTATGCAGGGAGGATCTACTGAGGCTTCCCAAGAGGTGGCCTGAGCCCCGCCTGGAGGAGTCCTGGGAGGGGCGTTCCCAGAGGCCACCAGGCCAGAAGAGGGAAAGTGCAGGCAGAGGGGAGGCCTGAGAGAATCACCCAGAAGGCGCTGGAGCAGGGGCCACGTGCTAGTGCCACCATTCAGGACAAAGGAGGGTGTCCCCTTGGGGGGAGGGGGCACCTCTGCCCACCCCTCTGCCAGGGAATGATGGGTGATCTGGGAGGGTCCCCCTGGAAGCTGTTGCTGGGAGGCCAGAGGGACCCATCTTTGAGCCCTGCAGGGCCCCGGAGCACTCAATGCCATCAGCACACACCTGGTCGGAGCCTTCCCTGCACACCTGGGAGGGTGTCGGCCACAGGTGCATCTCCTGATGACATCCAGCCCCCTTCCGCGTTCACCTGGCACCACAGGTCTACTAAGAGAAAGGCCCTCTGTTGAGTAGCTGGCACTGTCCTCACAGGTCACTCATAAGACAGCACTAACTGGCCTGGCACGGTGGCTCACGCCTGTAATCCCAGCACTGTGGGAGGCCAAGGCAGGAGGATCGCTTGAGGCCAAGAGTTTGAGACCAGCCTGGGCAACACAGCGAGACCCTGTCTCTACAAAAAGTAAAACTTTAATTAGCTGGATGTGGTGGCATTTGCCTGTAGTCTGCCTGTAGTCCCAGCTACTCAGGAGGCTGAGGCAGGAGGGTCACTTGAGCCCAGGAGTCTGAGGTTGCTGTGAGCTAGGCTGACACCATGGCACTCTGGCCTGGGTGATAGTGTGAGAACTTGTCACTAAATAAATAGACAGTGCTAACCCTGGCACAGGGTCAGCCCTTTGGTTTCCAGAGCTAGTTACCATGGGGTTTGTTGGTTTTTTTTAATTCGACTGGAAGCATGAGGGTCCATGCAGGCAGCTACTTTGTAAATTATCTAGACTGTTGGGATGGACTGCAGCTTACACAAGCATGTGCACATCCCTGGGCACACGCCTGATCCTCCACCTCCCTGCCTCCATGCCAGTACCTTGGCTATGTTGCCAGCGTTAGGCGGGCTTGCCCCCATGCAGCTGCAATTTCTCTCAGTTGCATGACCACCACCCCCCCCAGCCTACGGAGCCAAGCCCAGGCCTGGGTTAAGGGAGGAGGCACCGCGCCGGCCCTCAGGGGAGGGGCGGGAGACTTCATCGTGCAAGAGGAAGAAAGGCACCGCCTGCATCTCCCTGCACCGCTGGCCGGATTTCTTCCTCCGCATCTGGGCGACCCTCCTTCACACTCACCGGAAGCGGGACAAAGCAACCACGGCTCACACGTATATGCTCCGGAAGGGCTGAGCTGCCTCACTCTGTCACGGGGAAGCCCCAGACTACCGGGCACCACCTGGGCAGTTCCGGAGCTAGGCATGGTCCCTCCTGGGGAACAAGCGTGCCGGGTTTGATGCCAGAGCAAAGAGGGGCCCGTGGTAAGGGCTGGCTCACAGAGAATGAGGGAAAAGAGATTCCCGGCTTCCACTGCCGCAGATGCACCAGCCCTGAGATGGGAGCAAGGTTTAGGGCTCCCTCGGCTTCCAGGACACTGGGGAGAGACAAACATGCTCGTCTTATTTTCCAGAAAAAAGGAGAACACATCCCTGAGGTCTGGGGGAGCCATCGGCTGCCTTCGCAGTCTCCTGGGGCAGCCGTGAAGGACGCCACGGCCAGGCCGAGGGGCCAGCCCCGGACGCAGGCAGACCTCCACCCTCGCCTGCCCCCGGCCTCTGCGCCAGCGGCTTTGCCCCCTCCCCGAAGGTTCTGGAAAGTGAATCCTGCCATCAAGGTTTGAAAATCTTTGCTTCCTTTGTTTAGGATGTCCTTTCAAGGAGCTAGCTCATTAATCATTTATGCTTTTAATTCTGTGTCTTGCACACCCACGGCTGTACGCTGTCAGCAGTCTGGGCACCCTCGTGCCGCCCCACCCCACCCACCCGCACCCAGGCAAAGCGTGCAGGGTCGTGAAGATGCCCAGTTCGGGTAAATTTCATGCAAGCAGCAGGAATTCCATTTATTTAAAAATAGATGGGAAAAGCTTTCAGGCTCAAACAGGCTTTGCCAAGACTGCATCGACAGGATTCCAGAGAGGATGAGTGGAAAAATTCAGCCGCACACGACGCCCCGCTCCGGCTGGGGAGACGGCTTTCGCCCAGTGGCCGGGGCATCCGCGGGCGCTGTCCTTTCAGCACAGTCTCTCCCTGGGAAGCTTCCAAGCCCAGCCCACTTCTCTCTCCTCTGCTGGGGCAGGTGGCCTCGTGGCTGCACCAACAGGGGCTCCAGCCAGATCGCCCGCTGCACTAAGCAGCTGGAGAAGTGAACTATTGACAGCCAGAACTGACGGTCAAGGCCAGAGAACTCAGCGCTGAGCTCTCACAAATCCCCAGCTGCCCCAAAGCCCTCCCGGGCCTTCCTTCCCCATCAGAAGCTCCCGCAAGGGGCTGTGGCTGCCTGCTCCCGGGTGCCCCGGACTGCGCCCACAGGTAGGGCCCACGGTCAGTGGTCGTTGTGGCCACCGGGGTGGAGGCTGAGTCCGGCAACCTGGATGACCCTCTCTGGGGAACCTACACGTGACCCTGCCCGCATGACGCGCTTGGGGAGCACACTCGCTTCCACCTGCATCGCCCTTCTCTGCTCTCACTCAGGTGGGGCTGCAGCCCTGCTGGGCCACGACCCTGGTCTCACGGATCAGCGCTGGGACGCTGGGACCGCAAGGGAAGAGCACACGCACAGGGATGTGAGTGGAGACGCCTCCAGCCACAGGGTGCGGGCAGCGCCACGAGCTGCACAGGACACGTCCACGGTGCAGGTAGAAGCAGCCAGACAGCAGCTGGCTGGAGCCCCTGTCAGCACTGCCCCAGTGTGCCGCCACGCAGATGCTACCTGAGTTCAGGTGTTCAGCCACACCTGAGTTCCACTGCAGTTGCACACTGGGCACTGAAAAGCCAAGCTTCCTGCCTCATCCCTCCCCCACGGCCCCCCAGGAAAGGAGAGAGCTCCTCCCCAGTCACAGGCCTGCAGGAAAGCAGATGACCCCAGCAGAGGCCCAGAAACAAAAGCTCCACCAGCCGAGAAGCGAGACTTAATTTGGGGAAATGAGAAGAGACAGGTTCTCAATCACTTAACCTGGGTCGGAGCTGCTGTTGTTTTAATCCTGTAATTTGGGCAACAGGAAATACCTACCAGACAGACGGGGCCGGCACCCTCCCCCCGAGGAATTTTCCGTTATTAGGAGAAGGAAGGCTGTGTTCCTCCAGCCGCAGGGGAGCAGGGACGTGAGGAAAAGATTTAAGATATGAAAGCATTGATTTTTTTTTTTAACATCTTACGCTAAAGTCAATAAAAATTTAATTTATAGTTTTTTAAAAAGGACCAGAGCTCTCAACAAGCTTCCCTAGCCCCTGGCAAGCCAGATAATTGCATGAGGGTGTTTACTCGCATTTCTCAACCACCCGGAACACCTGGACTCCTCCTGTGGTTGTCTGTGACGGCCAAGGTGGCCGTGGCAGCGTCCCGAACCCGCCGCAGGGTTTGTAAGCAGCCTCCCACACGCCCCTCCTGCGCCTTCAGGCAAATGAAGAAGCTGTGACCAGCGTCCTGTTCTGTGGCAGCTAAATTGTGAGGCACAGAGGCCCCACGGCTCTCTGGGGCTGTGCTCGCGGCCTGCCGGGTGGCTACATGTCCCCCCCCCCCGCCCCCTCCTCACCGTGTGCTGCTCACCTGTGCAGCCTGCCCGGCCACTCGCTCTGTGCCGCGCCGCTCTGCCCCCACGTGGGAACACTGCCACCTGGGTGCCACGCGAGCAGGGGAAGCAGCCCTGGTGTGGACTGTTCCCTCTGCTAGTATCGGGGACACCCTGCGTCTTCTCAGGCAGGCCCTGCCCGCCCGGGGGCTTCCCTGGAGCGGGACCCCCCCCCCAACACCGTCGTCTCTGGGCTCTGGTTCCTCAGCACAATCCGAAAAGGTCTCACACTCACTTCCCCCTAGTGCTCCCTCTCCCGCTGCCCAGGGAGCTCAGCCAGGGGCCCCGGTAGCCGTCACAGCCCCCAGCCCACCCAGGGAAGGTGCTCCCCGACTCTGTCACTGGGACCTAGAGCTGGACGTGCTGGGGCCTCCCGTCGGGCTGCCCTTGGCTGGCCAGGGGCCGTGTGCTCAGGCTGCCGGGAGGATGTGGGCAGCAGAGCTCGGTGCGGTGGCGACGTCCTGCCCAAGCACAGGCTGCCGGCATCTGCCCTGGCCGCCCGCCCACTGCCAGCCCGGGCTCCTCTGAGTGCCTGGCTTGGACAGATGTCCAGTAGGCTTTGCACAGAGTGTCTGGCTGGGGGCAGGGCCCGTGGGCTGTCGAGTGTCCACCTCCACCCTGCCCTCGCCCAGCACAAGGTCGCCAAATGCTTCTCTCACCAGCAAGCCAGGGACACATCAGCCTGGGCAGGAGCTGGAGCCCCGCCAGTACCGGGGGCCTTGCGGTGGCCCCAAAGAGCCACCTTCACCAGCAAACACCGCCCATGGCCCCCGCAGCTCTTGCTCCTGCCCGGGCATGAGCACGGACACCCCGAGGGGGGCACACTGGGTTCACCTGAGCGGGGTGGCCTTGAGCAGACTGGTGACCATTCGGAGCCTGCTGTGGACTGAATGTCTGTGTCCCCCAAATCCACACATTGAAACCCTAGCTCCAGTGTGACGGTGTTAGGAGGTGGGGCCTTTGGGATGACGAGGTCCCCTCCGAGGGCTACAGGGTCCCAAAGCCACTGTTCAGACCCAGGACTATCACCACCCGGGGCACCCTGGGCACCTGGGGGAGGGGGCGGCAGTCCTGGGCAGATGAGGGGAGGGGGCAGATTGGATTCGGCCGGCTCAGCAGGGCCTCACAGCCATTCCGCTCCCGCAGCGTCCAAAGTGCAGACTGAAGCTGGCGGATCCTGTTTGAATTATTCACCAGCCCCGCGTGCAGGGCCACCACTCTCTGCACCAGGGTCCTCCCCAGCCACGCGGCAGCCCCGGTGCCCTAGCTGGGTGCAAGCACCAGCCCACGTCCCCTCTTGGGCCCCCAGCCCTGCCAGGATGTGCCAGTTCCCCAGGGACACTGCTGTCCTGGCTGTGGTGCCCAATCTCACCGCACCCCGCCCCATCTGGCTGCCTACCAGGCTCCCCGAGTGGACAGCCTCAGGGGATCTGCCCAGGCCTCAGCCACAGAGAGCTCCGCCTGGGTGCTGTGGGGAAAGGCCCACCCCCCACTGGGCCCAGGGGGGCCGCGAGTTTGCATCTCCCTCTCAGGCCCACTTGAGTGCAGCTCTCGGAGCTAGACTCCGGCCCACACAAAGCATCCTCTCACCCAATACTGGGGATGGCCCCCAGGGCAGGCCCTCCCTAGGTGGGTGCTCCCCCTCCAGGGCAGGTGCTCCCCCTCCCCAAGGTAGGTGCTCCCCTGGGAAGGTGACCCCTGGCAGGTGCCATCTGACCTTTTCACTGCAGGAAAAACGAGGCGTGGAGATGCCCCCCCATCACTCCACGCCAGGCGTCAGCGCTCGGACTTGAACCTGCACACTTGCCCCCACCCTGCCGCCTAGAGCAGAGGCTCACAGAGTGCCACCCACCACCCCAGCATCCTCCAAAACCTTCCAGAAGGCCCCAGGGCCAAACCTGTCTTCACAGCAACACAAAGGGTCCTGGCTCTCATTCCTGCTCGTGCAGCGTTCTCCAGAGGCCACAGGGCACCTGCCGATGTTTTTGTGCTGTGTGTGTGCTGCTTGTGTTTTCACTATTTCTCATGGCTAATTTCCAGTGCCAAATGGTGACGTGGCCTGTACACGGTCATGAGACCACAGGTGTGAGAACGCAGCCTAGAGTAACACCTGCCGCTCTGCCTGTCGTCCCCCCAGCCCTGTCCCCTTCCTCTCTCACACCGGTCTGTGGTCAGTGCCCACCTGCCCACCCGAAGCCCCTCCCACCCTGAGTGTGGGCGGCTGCAGGGACTCCCCAGAAGCCACAGCTGCAACCCAGAGTGGACAGTGGGCTGGACAAGGGACAGGCCCCCCTGGAGGTCGGTGGAAAAATCTTGGTGCCCTGATTCCATGTGCCGCCCCTCCCCCACAGGCAGTGGGAAGCCCAGCCCCGCCCTGGACCCCACCGGTGCACTAGGGGTGCCCCGAGGCCCGGAGCCCTGCCGGGCAGCCTTCGCCACAGCCTTCGCCACCCCACCCAGGAGGGGAGCCAAAGGCTGAGACCCTCCCTGGACACCTCACCCTCCCAGCCAGCACGTCTGCTGAGCACTCTGGGGAGCAGAGAGTGCTCCACCGGTCCCCACGCCCTCCTGGGCCCTGCCCCAGCTGGAGCGGGCAGGGTGGCTCCGGAACCGACCGCTGCAGGCAGGGTGGCAGACCCGGGCAGCTGGCTGGCCTCACCCCACCCACAGCGTCTGGGTGACCTGGGTTCCAAGGAGGCCAGAGTTTGCAGTTGGGGGACCCCTTGGCCCCTCAGGGACTGCCCAAAGGGGGTTTCCTGCGATTCCAGGGGCTGTTTTCCACTCTTGCCCCATCTCAGGCTGACAAATTTCTCCAGTTTGACCCCAGCTCTAACTGGGCCACTCTAGGTCCCAAGCATCAATGATGGTGCCCAGGAAAGCCGGGGATGGGCTGGCAGGTCCATCTGGAGGCCCCTAGTGTCGTAGGTGCGATCACCAGACAAATGAGTGTCACTGTAGTGTAAATGCGACCCACGTATTTTACACTGAAAAAAATTGTTTGGTATTTATCTGAGGCTGGGGTTTGACTGGCATCCGGTATCTTCATGTGCTGACTCGGCTGCCCTCTCCGGAGGCCTCGGTGGCCTGACACCATCTGCCCAACCCTTTCCACGTGGGCCCGCGGCTGCCAGCAGCCCCCTGGGGAACCGAGTTCCCAACCACACTGCTGCCTGGCTCCAGGGGTCTTCCTTTGTCCTACTCTCCTCCAGGTGGTTTTCGGGGCCCCCAGTTTGGGACTGGGTGGAGATACCAGCAGCCCCTCCAGGGGCTCCCAGGGACCAGGGTGCCCATCTCTCCTGGGTGGCGGAACTGCCATGACACGGACTGCCTCAGTCCACCCTCACCCAGCTCAGTGGGCTCAAGGTGCCCCCAGGACATCAGGCCCTCGTTCCTGGAAACTGGGACTGTGGCTTCACTTCGCAAGAAAGGATTTTGCAGATTCAGTTAAGGGCCTGGCGATGGGGAGATTGTCCTGGGTTACAGGGATCCTCATAAGAGGGAGACTTGACACCCACGGAGGAGGAGCAGGCAACGTGGTCACAGAGGCAGAGACTGGAGTGACTGGGCCACAAGCCCAGGAATGCCGCCGCCCCTGGGAGCTGGGAGCGGCGGGGAACGGGCTCTCCCCTCCCCCCTACAGAGGGGCGACTCTGCTGACACCTTGACTTGGGCCGGTGATTCTGATTCTGAGTGGCCCCCAGAAGCCATGCTGTTTGTGGTCATTGTCACAGCAGCCCTAAGAGACTAACACACTAGTCGTTCTGAGTGCCCCGCAGGACCCCGCAGTCCGGCACCACTGCAGGAGAGAGGCCTCACCCTCAGCACTGTGCACACGCCCCGGGGTGTCACCTCACCCCGACCCAACCTTGGTCTGCGACAGGAAGACCCGACGTCGGCCGGGAGGCTTTCCAGGAGCAGAGAGGGCTGCAAAGCAGCGTCCTGCCACCGCCTGGCCTCACTGGCCCAGACGTACCCAGGGCCCTGGTGAAGACTCAAAGCCCCCAGGCCCACTGGCCTCCCGGCTTCCAAGTGTGGAGACCCTACACGACCCCTGTGCTGAGGACCTGGGCTGGCTCCAGCCACAGGTGACCAGCTTGGGACAGGGAGCAAGACCAGGCTCCAAGGTCACAGGGACCCGCAGCCCTACGAAGAACACGTGTGGGGGACCATCACTCATGGTGAGCTCTTATCCGGTCCTCAGAGAGATCCCCAAACGCTCAGCCCCTGCCCTGCAGGTCTGCAGGGGTGCGTCTGTCCCAGGCCGCCCTCCGGACGCCAGGCCCGCGGGCCTCGGACCCGGGCTCCGGTGCGGGCCCCGGCCCGGGCGCGGGAGGACGGGTCCCGCAGGGCTTCGGGGTCCGGGCAGGGCACCGGGCCGAAGGGCTTCGGAGCGCGGCGCAGCGACCCCCGCACGCGACCCCCCAGCAGGCGCACACGGCTCTGGGTCGCTCAGTTTATTGGCAAAACGGGCACTGAGCGCGGCGGCGCCGGGAAGCCGGGGCGGGGCCTTTCCTCTTGAAGAACTTCCACTGGACCTTGATGGCGAGCATCCAGTCGCGCACCGGCGGGCCCGGGCAGGCGGAGGTGCAGGCGTGCGCCGGGGGGGGCGGGGCGCGGGGGCCGCGCCGGGGGCGGGGCCGGGGCCGGGGGCGGGGCGCGGCGCCGCCGTCGGGGGCCGCGCTTCACTTGCCCGCCTTCTGCGCCTTCTGCGCAGACTTGGTGACCTTGCCGGCGCCGCCGCTCTTCTTCTCCACGTTCTTGATGACGCCCACGGCCACCGTCTGCCTCATGTCGCGCACGGCGAAGCGGCCTGCGGGGAGGGGCGCGTGAGGCACGGGGCCTGGGGGTGGGGGCGCAGGGCGCAGGGGTCGGGGACCCAGGGCCCGGGGGTGGGGGGCGCCTGGGGACGTGGGGCCCAGGGGTGGGGGACGCGGGGCTCGGGGCTGGGGGGCGCGTGGAGGGCGCGGGGCCCGGGGCGGGGCTCGGCGGCTGGCGGAGCAGGATGCAGCGCGCAGGCGCACTGGCGCTCGCGCATCCTCCCTTGCGGGCCCAGCCGCCCCAGCAGAGCTCTGCGCCTGCTCCTGCCGGCTGCGTCTGCAAAGCCCTGCCTGTCTATGTGGCCCCGTGATTAGCAGATAGGGCTCTCCCAAGGCGATGGTGCCGGAATTAAACGATGTTCGAAACGTCCTTAGAAACCGTTTGGCTCGGAGTGCGCCCCTCTAGCTGTGATGACAATGGCCAGCCGCAGCCCTGCCCAAGGCAGCTGTCAGATGGACGTCTGTGGGTTGGCCACTTGGGGCAGGCCAACCCTAATTCAGCTACTAGACTGAGGGCCTTAGTCACTCCAGGGGGGTGCGGAGAGGACGCCACCCCAGGTCTGCCCAGTCACACGGAGGACGTGGGTCTCCTGCTACACTCTAAGCCTGAGCTCAGCAGAAAAGGTTGCCATAATAAAGGAGGTCCTGCTTTTGTCACCCACCGCCCCCATCCCTGCCACCCAGCAGTCCCTGCCCTTGGCCTGGATCAGCTGCCCCCAGGGCTGCACCTCCCCCGACCGACCGCGCTGGCTCACCGAGAGGCGGGTACTGGGAGAAGCTCTCCACACACATGGGCTTCCCTGGGACCATCTCCACGATGGCAGCATCACCCGACTTCAGGGACTTGGGATTGTCCTCCAGCTTCTTGCCTGAGCGCCGGTCAATCTTCTCCTTCAGCTCTGCAAACTTGCAGGCAATGTGCGCCGTGTGGCAGTCAATGACTGGCGAGTAGCCAGCGCTGATCTGCCCGGGGTGGTTTAGGATGATGACCTGGGGCAGAGTTGCACGTGGCCGTCAGGCACAGTGGGCACCAGGGGAGGCTCCAGTCGCGGGGCCCAGAGTGCCAGCTGCGGAGGAGGCTCAGGCTGTGGGGACCCACACCCCAGACCTGGACCCAGCGTCCTCATTAAGCATGTGACGATCCATGAGGGATAAACAGCTGACAAGTGCATTGTTTGAAAAGGCCAGGGCAGCGCTTACACTGCCAACCCTGGCCAGAGCTAAGGCGGGAAGGTGGGGGGTGACAAAACTGCACCTCAATTATTGTATTTCAATTGTATCTCAAAGCAGTTTTTAAAAATCAGTGTCAGGCTGGTCATGGTACCACACGCCTGTAATCCCAGCACATTGGGAGGCCCAGGTGGGAGGATCCCGTGAGCCCAGGAGTCTGAGGTTAGAGTGAGCTAGGATGACACCACTGCACTCCAGCCTGGGTGACAGAGCCAGACCCTGTCTCAAAACAGAAATCATTGTCATATGAAAAGGTGGCCAAAGAGGGTGCAATGAAAAATGGAGAGAATAAAAGTATTACAGAGCTGTCTCAGGCAGTAAGTCAATGAAAACGTTTTGCAGGACAGCCGTGGGATCCGCACACTCAGGAGTGCACAGAGTCTGGTGCCCGTCCCAGCAGCGGTTTCACCCCTCATGGCCTGAGAGGGGGGCTGCTTCCTGCCGGGCACCAGGCGATGTGCCCGACAGCAACCCCACCGAGGGCGGCCCCGCTGTCCTGCACAGGCAGGGCCCACCGGACTCCAGCACAGCGGCCCACCTGGGAGGTGAACTGGGCGGCCTCCTGCGGCGGGTCGGACTTGCTGTCGCCGCACACGTTGCCCCGGCGGATGTCCTTGACTGACACGTTCTTCACGTTGAAGCCGACGTTGTCGCCGGGCAGGGCCTCGCTCAGCGCCTCGTGGTGCATCTCCACCGACTTCACCTCCGTGGTGATGTTCACGGGGGCAAAGGTCACCACCATGCCCGGCCGCAGGATGCCCGTCTCCACTCGGCCCACGGGCACTGTGCCGATGCCTGGCCGAGAGGAGGGGGATGTGAGGGGCAGGCGGGGCAGAGGGGATGTGGGGGGCAGAATATTTGGAGGCGGAGCCTGGCATCTGACAAGGCTGGGATGTGATCCTCCCCGGCAGGGCTGGGAGGACACAGCCACGGGGAGGAGGGCGGGGAGGAGGCCGGGGACCAGGCAGATGCTGAGATTCTGGCAGAAGTGGGGGCTCCCGGCCCAGCTGGGGGAGTAAGAGTCTGGATGGACAAGTGAGAGCTCCCAGGGACCAGGGGACATTGACAGAGGCAGAGAGGGGAGGCCTGGCAAGGCGCGGGCCTGTCCAGACCTGGGTCTCATCCCTGCCCCCAGGGGTGGCTGTCTCTGGAGGGAGCAGTATGGGGACCCTCCTGTCTCTGAGGAGCCCTCCTTGTGGCCCAGGCTACGGTGACTGCTCTGCGTGGGACCCGGTGGCCCTGCCCACAGAAGGCTCCCTGCCCTCAGTCTCCGTCACTGAACCACCTGTCACGGACCTGCTTATAATCCTGTGTCTTGTCTGCCCTGGGGCGTGGGATGCCCCACCTGGTCTCCCTGGGCCGCAGTGGAGGCTTGTGTGGCATTTGGGGATGGAGGAGGCAGGCCGGTGGCTGTTCTCGGTGCTGGGCTGAGCACCCCGCCCTGCACTCAGACATGCCTGCCTTCCCTGGCCGGGGGCCCCTTCCAGTACCCCTCTCTGGGGGCCTCATATTTGCTTATGGTTTCTCATTCCTGCAGTGGGGCGGTGTCTCTGGGAGACTGGGACCTCGTGGGGACATGTGAGTCACCTCTATGCCCCCACACTATGCCACCAGCTGCTGGCACAGGGCTGGGCACTCACCTGGAGGGAGAAAGACCCTGGCAAATGCTGGATGGGTGGGTGGGTGGCTGCCTGGGGTGGGCAGTCAACCAGAAGCCGTGTGGTATGGGGAGAGAAGCCGGCCTCAGAGCCCCCTGTGGGGGTCCCGGTCTCGGGAGAGGGGGCGGGGGGTGAAGGGCACGAGTTCTGGCACGTGACCCTCTCTTACCGCCGATCTTGTACACGTCCTGCAGCGGCAGGCGCAGGGGCTTGTCCGTGGGGCGCGTGGGGGGCAGGATCGTGTCCAGGGCCTCGAGCAGGGACACGCCACTTGCATTCCCTTCCTTGCGCTCCACTTTCCAGCCTTTGAACCACGGCATCTGAGCAGCAGAGACGAGACTGATCAGACCATGGAGACCGCGACAGCTGCCCCACCCCACGGCCTGTCCCACCGAGACCCAGGTCTCCCGGGATCCCCAGGAGTCCTGGTGGAGACGCCGGCTGCGGGGTCCGGGGATGGCAGCCCAGCCCCGTCACTGCCTGAAGCCCACAGTTCACGCTGAACCGCCTCATGCTCTTCAGGACGCAGAACACTTGCCCTGCCCCGGCCACCCCAGCTCTCAGTCAGACGGGGAGGCCTCCTGGGGGGTCACAGAGGAGTAAAGCCTCCACCTCGGCCCAGACCTGCTCAGAGCCTCCAGCCCTGCTCCCCTCCCCGCAGCCCCCCGGGGCCCAGGACCATGAGAGCCCTGGCAGCGCAGGTGACCAGAGCGGGAGCCAACGGCCAGGCCAGAGTCAGAGTCCAGCCTGGGCCCAGCACCAGCAGCTCTGCGGGAACAGCAGGCCACCTCCAGTCTGGGCCGGCCCGTCACTGCCAAGCTTCTCTCAACGCAGACCCCCGCACAGTGCCTCCCCGGCCCACCCCCTACAAACAGTGAGAAGGGCAGGGGCCACAGCACTGTACCCCCAGGGCCACCCCTGTGTCCTGCCTTTGTCTTCAGGGCTGGATCCCAGCACCCCTGCCAACAGGTGGCTCCCTGAGCAGGGGCGGATGGGGTGCACTCAGCAGGCCAGGCCAATGGCAAGGGCAGGGCTGGGGGTCCCTGGTGGCTGGAGGCTCCCAGGAGGGGGATCTGCTGCAGCGGGTCCGGAGGGAAGGTGTGATCCTCGGTAAACAACCCTCAGCCCGGCAAGAGGGAGGCCGGCTGGGAGCAGTCCCTACAGCTCGGTCCCCAACCACGGGGCTCTGGGCTCCTGCTGGTCTGTCTCCCCGGCTGTCCCTCAGTGTGGCAGCTGCAGCACTGGCCAGAGCCGACTGGCCACCTTCTGGGCCAGGAATCTCGTCTGGCTTGACAGCCCTGGGAACACAGCCTCAGGTCCCCCCAAGCGTCCCCACTGGTCACCTCCAGCCCAGTCAGTCCCTGGCCCCAGGCTGCCCGTACCTTGAGCTTCAGAGACCAGGCAAGAGCCAGCCCTCAGCCCTCTGCCCATGCAGGAACACACACACTTCCCGGGATCCCAGGGAGGCCACCCCCCCCCCCGGCCCTGCTGCCCCACCCGGGGTCCAGGGCCAGGACAGCAGCCCGGGACTCTGGGACCACACACGTGGGCCTGGCCCAGAGGCTACTGCCCTTGCGGTGTCTGCATGGAAGAGCGTCCCTGGCCAGAGAAGGGCCTGGGCCCTCGGGAGTCTCGGCGCCCGCCCGCCCCGGCGCACTCACGTTGGGGGAGGGCTCCAGCATGTTGTCGCCGTGCCAGCCTGAGATGGGCACGAAGGGCACGGTGGCCGGGTTGTAGCCGATCTTCTTGATGTAGGCGCTGACCTCCTTGACGATCTCGTCGTAGCGCTTCTCGCTGTAGGCTGGCTCCGTGGAGTCCATCTTGTTCACGCCCACGATGAGCTGCTTCACGCCCAGCGTGTAGGCCAGCAGCGCGTGCTCCCGCGTCTGCCCGTTCTTGGAGATGCCCGCCTCGAACTCGCCCACGCCCGCCGCCACGATCAGCACCGCGCAGTCCGCCTGCCCGGCAGGGGCCACAGTGAGCCTCGGCCCCTCGCACCTGGGCTGCTCCGGGCAGACGGGGGCCTGAGCAGTTGCCCTGGGGACGGACACTGAGGGGTCTCCACCTCAAGGGCAGTGGGGGGCTCATCCGCGAAGCCCTGAGCCGGGGAGACCCCCAGCAGGCTGTGTGTCCCTGGACAAGTCACCCAGCCTCTCTGGTCCTGTCCCTCGCTGGAGGACAGAGTGTGGGCACAGTTGTAAAAGCAGCTTGGAGAGAAGGACCTCAAGGAACAGGGGAAAGTGCTGCATCTCAGGCCTGCTGCCCACACGGCGCCGTGTCCCCCATCTGTGCCTGCGTGGGTGCCCTGGGATGGCCGCCTGTCTGCTGTACCCACATCCCCCTGCCCCACCTGGCCCCAGGTCCCTGTGTCTGTGAGGGCGTGTCAGCGTGTCCACACTGCCCCGTCTGGGGGCCCTGACGGTGGCTGGGCGTCCTCACAGGCACTGAGTCCGTTCCTGGGGGGCTCCGTGCCAGGTGGGGTGAGGGGTGGCAAAGGTGAGGGGCCCCCAGCCTGGCCCTGCCCCCAGGCCTGCCCACCTGGGACGTGCCGGTGATCATGTTCTTGATGAAGTCGCGGTGGCCGGGGGCGTCGATGATGGTGATGTAGTACTTGGTGGTCTCGAACTTCCAGAGGGAGATGTCGATGGTGATGCCGCGCTCGCGCTCCGCCTTCAGCTTGTCCAGCACCCAGGCGTATTTGAAGGAGCCCTTCCCCATCTGGCGGGCATGGGGGTCACGGCTCAGAGCAGGGTCTGGGACTTGGTCACATCCGCCTGCCAGGGCTGGCCCTGGGCCGTGGCAGCCGCGGGTGGCAGCAGAGCGGCCGGCGGGAGGCGGGCTCCATCCCCCCCCTTGCTCCCCGCTGGGGTCCTGGGACTCCGGTGCCAACCCAGCCCCTGCCCTGCCCAGGGCCGTCCTCGTCCTCGTGCCTCCCCAGGCCACCCCCAGGTGGGCGTGGATGCACAGGTCCCCCAGCAGGGGGCGCCAGGGCCTGGGGGCTGCCGGAGAGAAGGTGCCAGGAGGGTGCAACCCCCCTCCCCTGCCAGGGGCACCCCTTGTCTGAAGCTGGGGCACCCCAGGTCCCTTCCACAGCTGGAGACACACACTACTGCTGGGCTGGGGCTATCAAATAAATAACCCCTCTGCGCTGTTTTTTTTTTTAAAGGGGAAAGGAAAAAAGAAAAGTCAAATAAGGTCGTGAGGAGGGCCTGGTTTCCTCCCTTCCTGCTGGGGGTCTCCCCCCAGGAACAAGGCTCTGCAAGCACCAGGGAACTGGGGAGCAGCGCGTGAGGCCCCAGGGCCTGGGCCGGGCTGAGCTGTGCTCCCTGCCGGGGCCTCCCACGGACCGGCCTCTGCCCCCAGGGAGGCTGCCCAGCCTGGGGGGCCTCCAGCGCCAGAATAGACAGGACCCAGCTGGGACCTGAACCAGTGGCCCTTGGAGCCCCTCGGCCTCCTCCCAAGGCTGGGTAGAGAGGGACCCATGGCAGGGGTGTGGCTCGGGGCACCCCCAGCCTCACCAGGGTGGGAATTCAGCCCAGGCCAGTGACTGCCCCTCGTGGGCCCTGGCCTCCACCCGCGACATCCAGGGGCCAGGGCACTCCCAGAAGGGGGCTTCTCCTAGAGCTGGGGGCAGAGGGGGGAGGTCAGAGAGCAGACACCCATTCGTGGCCCCTTCTGACCCACGGGTCTCAGCCGTGGAGGGGGTGCAGCTGCACAGGCAGAGGCCAGCAAGGGGCCCCTCTCCTGCTCAGCAGGCAGCCAGGACCCCAGGCCGGGGCAGCAGCCTGGACAAGCCCTCCCAGCCCACAGGAGCAAGTGGAGCAGATGGGCG
This sequence comes from Lemur catta, assembly GCF_020740605.2. Taxonomy (NCBI): domain Eukaryota; kingdom Metazoa; phylum Chordata; class Mammalia; order Primates; family Lemuridae; genus Lemur; species Lemur catta. The sequence continues at coordinate 50,875,949 of NC_059144.1, forward strand.
GGCTGCCCACCGGTCAGCTATTAATAGCAGCCCTGAGTGCCTGCTGGCCCGGGGACAAGTGAGGGCTGCACCACCTGCAGCCCTGGCCCCGGCCTGGGGGCAAAGGAAACAGCTCAAGGGCCTCCAGCCTGGCAGCGGCAGACAGCGCCAGAGCCCTGCCACCTCCCCAGCACGGGGCAAATCTGGCAGCTGCCCCACCGAGCACCCCTCAGAGAGAGGCTGCCCTGCCCATCCCCACCCTGCATGTCTCCTCTGAGCCCTGAGACAGGCGCCGCCCACAGCAGGCTCCCCTGGGGGAGACAAACTGAGGCACACCCAGGGTCCCAGCTGCCAGTGGAGCCAGTCCCTCTGGGGGAGGGGAGTTGGAGCCCCCGGGGCTCACCTCAGCGGCCTCCTTCTCGAACTTCTCAATGGTCCTCTTGTCGATGCCCCCGCATTTGTAGATGAGGTGGCCTGTCGTGGTGGACTTGCCGGAGTCCACGTGGCCGATGACCACGATGTTGATGTGGGTCTTCTCCTTGCCCATGCTGCCCGGCGCGTGGGGAGGGGCTGGCAGGACCTGAGGTGCTCTGGCTCAGGACGGGGGTGCTGAGTGGTGCTTCTGTGAAACCAGGGTGGAGGGAGAGAGGTGACCGGGAGCCCCGGGGAGCCCGCAGAGATGGCCCTGGCAGAGGTCGGAGCGTGCCCCACGGACCTCGCCCCACATTTGGTGGGGAGGGAAGAGCCCCCCAAGCCGGGGCCTGCGGCCGCTGAGCCAGGTGGCAAGCACAGGCGAGCGCTCCCCGCACCCACACTTTAGCCAACGGCCCAATCTGCTGCAAACGTCTGGGCGTTGGTGCCCACGGAACCCGCTCCTCGGAGAGGCTCACCTCCATCTGGAGAGGCACCGCGGCCGAGCCCGGGGCCAGCCTGCGCCTGGGTGATGAGTCACGCTGCCCAGTTCTCCAGGCCTGTCCTCAGTGCTGCTCCCCGCCCCCCCAGCCTGGGCCAGGGACACCGCGCCCCACCCCCACCTGCCACCACCGAGGAGAGGGCCCGTGCTCCCACTCCCCTCCCGGCAGGGACGACGCCATCTTCCCCTCACCCCTGCCGGGCAGGCTGGCACCGGCACTCGACAGGCGCCGTGGGACCCAGCTTAGGGACCCAGAATAGCTCGAGTCCCCCCACGGGGCAGGGGCGGACAGCAGGGGCCCTGTTCTGGCTGGAGGGGGAAGATCTGGCCCCAGCCAATCTCAGCAAGCGCCGGCAGAGATGCCCTCCACCCCGCGGGGGTCGCGGGGTACCCCTCCCCCTTCCCTCTGGTCAAGGCCCGGGGTCACAGCCCGTGTCCCATCCTGGAGGTCAGTGGAGAAACGCCAGCAGCCCAGGAGGCGATGGGGGCCGGGGAGGAAAGGGCAGGACGCAAACCCTAGGGTGGCGAGGGACCCCCAGATCTCACCACCTCCCTCGCCCTCCTGCAGCCCATCGCCCCGGCACTCCCGAGGCCCGACCCCCTTCAGCCTCCAGCGCTAACTACCGTGCCCCCACCCCCAGGCCCCGGAGGCTCCAAGGTCACAGCTGCAGGGTGACCGTCACCGGCCGGGATCCGGCCCCGCCGCCACCAATGCCGCCGCCGCGTAAACAAGCGCCGCGGCGCCCCCTCCCCAGCCCGGCTGCCCGCGGGGACCGACCGGCGCGGTCCGGGCGCGCGCGGGGGGCGGCCGATGCTCCAGCCTCGCCGCGCAGCCTCGCCAGGCGCCCGGCCGGCCGCTCTGTCCCCAGGACCGGAGCACGGGGAGGGGTCCCTCTGTGGAAAGCTGGGGCCGGGGCGCGGACCCCGAGGCCGAGCGTCCTTACCCGGAGCCGAGGTCTCAGCCAGAGGGACTGGCGGCGCCGGCGCCGGCGGTTTTATCTCTCCAGGAGGGGGTCCGCCTATTGACGGTGCGGGCGCAATGCACTGCGCCCCTGCACTACGGCAATGCGGTACCGCGGGGGAGCGGGCGGGGCCGGGGGCGGGGACGCGAGGCACGCGAGGCGTGCAGGGCCCGCGGACCCACGGACGCGCGCGGGCAGGCGCGACAGCGGCGCGGGAGGCAGCGGGGGAGACAGCCACAAAGACGCGCGCGGGAGGCGCAGGCAGGCAGAGGAAAACAGGCGGCGGCGGGCGGGGGCGGAGAGCTGGGGGCAGGGAGAGGGAGCCGAAAGGCAGGGAGGGACAGAGATGGGGAGAGGACGGGAGAGACGCGACAGGGGACGGGGGGAGAGGGTGACAGAGGCTCAGACACACCGGCTGGAGAGACGCTGTCCACATAAAAAGAGGTCCCCAGGGATGGGGTAAAAACCCAGGACAGGAAGCAGGCAACTGGGGGCATGGGAGGAGGGATGTGGCCCTAGGAGCAGGTGGTGACCTGGACAGGGGAAGCCTGGGGTCCAGGGCCTGGGCCGTGCCCTGGTCAGCGGTGCCACTGCCTCTTGAGGGCTGCCCTGGCTAATGCCGGGGAACAAAGGAAGCTGGGCGCTGAGGGCTCTCCCTGCACCGTGTGCCTGTGCACCCGGCCACTGCCACAGGCCCAGTCAGCAGAGCCAGCCCAGAACCTCCCTCCCTCTGTGGGCCTGGAAAGAACCTTGTCCAGGGGTCCCCTGTGCAGGGGGTTCCCGAAGCCCACGCCCAGAGCCCACGAGTACCTGCAAGGGGCGCCCCTGGTGTGCCCTCCCAGGCAGCAGTTCCCGGGAAAACAGCACCAGCCAGAGATGAGCCGGGTTCAAGCAGACCCAGGCCCGACCCGCAGCCTCCCCTAGCAGAGCCCCCTCGCCCCGGCCCTTGGGGGTCCCAATGCCAAGCCAAAGGCAGGCCCCATGCTGTAGGAAGTGGGCCGTCCCTGAAGATCCCAGGCAGATGCAGGCAGTGGACAAAACGGGTGCAAGGAGGGGTGTGGCTGGCTTGCACGAGTGAGGACGGAGGTCAGGACTTCCTCCCAAGACCCCATCCTGTCCTCTCACCCAGGGGTTCTCATGCTCCCCATCTGACAGGGTCTTCTAGGCACAGGGTCCATCTCAGAGGTGTGTGCTGAGTGAGTGGCCCGGGGCCGTGCCTGTCCTGTGAGGGTCCCCTGGGTCTGGAGGCCCCGTCCTGGCCCTTCCTCGGGGGCGATGCCCAGCTGGCAGGTGTGAGGAGGCGGGAAGACGGGGGCCCTGGGCAGGTGTTGGGGGCCAAGCCGTTCTCCCCAGCCGTGGAGAGGGGCTCCGGGAGGGGCTCCTCACTCCAGGTCAGGACCACAGTGGGAGGGAGCACAGGGGGGGCCTCCCAGGTGACCAGCATTTCTGAGTGCTGCTGATACCATCAAACAGGAGCCAGGAATTAAAAATAACTGCCTGGCGGGAAAGCACCCCCAGCTGGTCTCTGTATTTAATGCCTCCCTCGGAGCCTGGAGGTCAGGCCTCGCCTGCAGGAGGCTGGCTTGCTGCCGCTCTGGCTGGCCCAGGCCGGAGTGGGTCAAAGGGGATAGGAGGCTGGGGTCCCTGGGAAGCCCACTCCCACTACTCCCAAGGGACCACCAGTACCCAGGATCTGGGTTGCCTGCTGCGTGGGAGGGTCTTCATCAAACACCCCCTCCCCATCACAGGTTGAGCTGCTGCTCCCGGCTTGCCCACAGCAGACGGCTGGCAAGGCCCCGGGGCCAGAGGCTCCCTGTGGCTGGGGGCATGTGCGCCAGGGGAGTGGCTGCTGATGGGGAAATCGCGTCCTCCCTGAAGCACCTGTGCTCTGACCCTGGGGAGGGTGTCAGGTGGTTCCTGCAAAGGGTCTCCTGTTGCCAGGATGCCCTCGGTCTGCCAGCAGCTGTGCTTAGACTCAACCTAACGAGTCTAAGTTAGGTAATATTGCTAAATAATAACACACTAACAGTACCAAGGAACTACTAATACTGAATAGTACTACACGGCTGAATAACTACTGCTATGGTCTCAAAGTGGCCCCCAAAATCCATGTGTTGGAAGCTTAAGCCCCAACGCAACAGTGTTGGGAGGTGGGACCTCTGGGCAGGTGTCTGGGTCATGAAGGCGGAGCCTTAGAAGACATGGAGTTTTTTTTTGTTTTGTTTTTGTTTTTTTTTTGAGACAGAGTCTCACTCCCTTGCCCTGGGCTAGAGTGCCATGGCGTCATCCTTGCTCATAGCAACCCCAAACTCCTGGACTCAAGCGATCCTCCCGCCTCAGCTTCCCAAAGTGCTGGGACTAACCTGGGCGGGCGTGGGTTAATGCCCTATAAAAAGGGCTTGTGGGAGCGGGTTCTCTCTCATCCTGCCAAGTGAGGACATAGCAAGAGGGCCCCTGCCAGGTGCCAGCACTCTGATCTTGCACTTCCTGGTCTTCAGAACTGTGAGGAATAAATTTCTGTTCTTTATAAATTACCCAGTCTTAAGTATTGTGTTAGAGCAGCACAAAAGGACTAAGGCAACCAGTAACTAGTGAATAATACCAAATGACTACCCAGTACCAAGCAATGCTAAATAACTACAGCACGCACTAACGGCCAGTCACCAGGCCATGGGAGTTCAGTGTGCGCGGCAGGAGCTGTGAGGCCGGCCCCACGGGGCAGGCCAGAGGACCTCGGAAACTGAGGAGGCACCTGGGCACAGAGAGGCCAAGCATCCTGCCCAAGGTCACCACAGCAAGTAAGTGGTTCAGAAGGCCTTAGCCATGCCAGTGTGACTTCCAGCCAGAAACCCAGGTCCCACCTTGGCCCCGGCCGGTGCTTTCTCTGTCCCCGGGTCAGGCCTAGGCCCCCTCAGTAGCCCTCCTGCTGCGTCTGAGTCACTGGCCGGTGACAGCCGGTGGAGGGTGGCCAGCCGGAGGAGGGCACCAGCAGTCAGGGCTACTCCAGGGAGCAGGACTGAGGGAGGGGCATAGGCCCCGCCCCCGCCCCCTCCCGGGGCCCCCAGGGCCCATTCACGAGCTGTCTGGGGAGACGCAGGCAGCCCCTTCTTTGGCTGGCTAGGGTTTCACCAGCCTCAGGAAAGAAGATCCAGCTAAAATTAACCGTTATCAAGCTGTCAGCCCTGGAAATAAACCTGCCTCCCATTGGCTGCTGGTGACGTCACTGCCGGGTTAATAATAGCAGCGTGTGCATAACCAACCACCTGTGCCTGTGCCCTGCCGCGGGGCCACAGCCAGGCCGCCACCCTGGGGGCTGCCGCCCTGAGCAGGTGGTGGCTGCAGCCCAGATCCAGACGGGGCTTGGGACACGGTGGGGATCGGGGCTGGGGAAGGCCCCTCCCTGGCCTCGGAGTGTCTCAGGATGACCTCAACCCTGGCCTTGGGCCACAGCTGCCCTCTGACCCCAGAGCACGGTGGATTCAGTCACTGCATGGAGCATCTGCTCTGCAGCCTGCCTGGGGGCTGGGCAAGCCCTTGGGGCAGCAAATCAAACTGTCCCCAGGCAGAAGAGGAGTTCTTGCCCCTGAACAGCAAGGCCAGGTCCCCTGAGTCAGGGAGCTGGGGCTGCACAGGCGACACGCAGGCCCAGGGCCAGCCAAGGGCCTCCTCCAACACCCAGCGTCAGGCAGGTCTGGGGCAGACCTGAGTCTCCCAGGGAAGCCCAGAGAGGGATGCAGCCCCCCACAGAGGGGGGGAAGCCTGGCCTGGCCCCCATCTAAGGCCACCTGCAGTGTCCCAGCAGGGATCATGGCCAGGGGACAGGCAGCCAGAGCACGCAAGGCCCCTCCTCCCCAGGAGCGCAGCCCACCTGGTGGGGAGCGGGGATGCAAGCCCCTCACATTCAGCCCGTTGCAGGCTGGGAGGCGAAGCAGGAGGCAGGGGCCACTGACGGGGGAAGCGGTCAGCCTTGGGGACCCAAGAAGGGGCAGCCCCTGAGGTCAGGGCAGGTCAGGACCCTCCAATGCTCAGAGATGGGGGAGAACCCAGAGAGGGTCTGCGGGCCCACCGCCCCACAGTTGGTCTCCCCAGGCCCAGGTGGGAAGGGCCTCACCTGCACAGCTAGGTCCAGCGGAGAACGAGGGGGTCCCGGGTCTGTGGTCAGGTCCCCTGCAAGGGCTCACTGAAAGCCCTCCCCCCCCGCCAGCACCCCCGGCCCCATGTCCTTTCCCGGACACTGGACTCCAGGTTCAAGGAGGTGGCCGTGGGGTGGTTAGCAGCTCCGAGGCCCTGCCTTCACCCCGGCACAGAGCTCCCCAGCTAGGCGGCTGGGGTCTCACCGGGGATAACTGGCCACTCCCACCGCATCCTGGCCACCAGCCGCTGAGGAGGCAGCTGGCGCCATCATTCTCGGGGTCCATGGAAGAGACCCAGGAAGACCCCTCCCCACGGCCAGAGCAGGGAGGCCGGGCTGTGGCGGGGAAGGCGCAGAGAGAGCCCCATGGGGCACAGCTGCCCCTCGTCAGAGAGCCGCTAGGCGTGTTCTTAGAGAAAAGCGCACACATTACAAACATGCTTGATGAATTATTACAAAGAACCCGACCAAGAAACAAACGTGCCCTCTCGCCCCTCAGAGGTGACCACCATGCTACCCCACAGATCGCTTTTGCCTGTTTTTAACCCTCCTGTGGACGAACGTACGGTGCGTCCCCCGGGCCTGGCTGCTCTCACACGCCGGTGTGTCTGCAAGGGTCATCTCTGCTGTCCCATGTAGCAACACTTGTTTGTTTTCATTGCTGTATAGTATTCCACTGCCCATTTTGGGCTACTACAAGCAAAGCTGCTGTGAACACTTTTGCGCGTGTTGCTTGTGCAGGTGCTTCTGTTTGGTGTGTGCCCCAGGAGCAGTTTTGAGTCCCGGGGTGTGTGCGTTTCACCGATCATTAGTTTATTGTCTCTTGGCTCTACGTTCACCCTTCAGTCCCTGTTCCACAGCAACAGACAGGAATTACCGAGCATTTCTCCTTTGCACTAAGCAGATCCATCTTTTCCGGGCAGGCAAGGAAGGGTGAATTTGCACCTGAGAGGAAATTAATCGATAATTGGCTTTTTTCCTTGACTGTGGGTGCATTTTCCTACTTCTTTGTATGTCTAGTGATTTTTACTGAGTACCGGACATCGTGTAGAGACTCTGGATTTTGCTGTCTTTCTCTGAAGAGTGTTGGTTCTTCTTGTAGCAGGTCTAACCACTGCAGGCTGGTCCTCATGCTGTTAGTGTCCGTCTGTGGATGGCCACGTGTTTCCGGCCCCTCCGACATGGTGAGAGTCAATCTTTGACCTCCGTCTCCCCTGCAGACGCCGGTGGGACTTGGTTTGAGCTTGTGCTTGGTGGGTTTAGAGTAGGCATTACTGTAAGCTTTCTCCTAAAAATAGAAGAAGATCTCTCCACTCCGGCTGTGTCCAAATGCAGCGCGGCCTGGCACTGCGTGTCTCCCCCCTAACCTTGGTGAGCCACGGCCTTCAGTCATGCCTGCCCTGAGCGCAGAGGAAAACTGTGCCATGGAACACGAGAAGGGGGATGAGACGCTGCCGCCCTTGACTGGTTCCCCGTACTCAGGACCCCGTCCTGGCGGACTGGGTGGTGCGAGCTCCACTGTCCTCGCGGGCGTCCGAAGGCCTGTGAGGGGCCACACACCGGGGAGCTGTGGGGGCCTCACAGCTGAGGGTCCCCCAGGCCATCGGCCAGCGAGAAAGCAGGGACCTCAGTCCTACGACCGCAGGAACTGAATGCTGCCCCTACCAGGTGACCTCTGTCATCTTCCGTCCTCTAGCTGGGTGGGGTCCGCAGGTTCCTCAGTCAAGTGACGCGTCCCCTCTGCACTTACTGAGCTATCGGTGAGGGTGGACCGGATTGCGCAAACGTCCAACAACCCTCCCGAGACTTCGCTTCACTGAGGACTCACACCCACGTCGATGTTCACCATCATGGTTGTGCTTTCCAAATCACGTACCCAAATGTTTATATTTTTTGAATTATCATACAGAAAACTGGCTTTTTGGGAAGCAGCGCAGCTCTATGGATAGTCTCACATGTACAGAGAGGCCTGTGACCACTGCCACACAGGATGTTCCACCACGTGGACCTTTCCTGTGCCCCGGAAACCTCATTGCTTCCCCATCACCACAGCTTGTCTTCCGGAGAATGTCAATGAGGCGTCGGGCACACACGCTGTGTCACGGTGAGGTCTGGCTGTTTCCACTTAGCGTGATGCCTCGGGGTCCATCCGGGTTGCTTGGTGTGTCGGTGGTTCGCGCCTTTGCGTCACTGAGTAGGAGTCCCCGGGTACCCCATCAGCCCTTGAAGGCCGTTTGGGTTGTTTCCAGTTTGAGCAATTGTGAACAAAGTTGCGATAAACATTCTATGCAATGTTTTCTGTAGACGTAGTTTGAACTTCTCCTGCATAAATGCTCAGGAGGGGAACTGCCGAGCCGTACGGAGGGGCAGCTGCCTGGCTGACGGCCGCAGTGGCTGGGCCGTTTGCATGCCCACCGGCAGCGCCGGGAAAAGTTCCGGTTGCTCCATCTCCTAACAGCACTGGATACTGTTGGTTGGTTTGGAATCTTTTCTCTAGCTGTTCCGACAGGTGTGCGATGGCATCTCGTGGTGCTTTTATCATGCACATCCCCAGCGGTTAACGTTGTTGAAGATCTTTTCATGAGCAGATTGGTACCTCGTCTTCAGTGACGTTCCCACGTGAGTCTTTTATCCCTTTTTAAAAACAGTTTTATCGAGGTATCTACATACCATAAGGTTCACCCATTCAAAGTGTATAGTGTAATGGCTCTTAGCGTATTTGCAGAGTTGTGTGACATCACCATTATCTGATTTGGGAACACGGTCGCCATCTCAGAGAGAAACCTGGCGCCACGAGGCAGAAATGCTCACTCCCTCTCCTGCCCCATCACGCCTGGGCAGCCGCTGCTCTGCTCTCTGTCTCTGAGCCTATTCTGGACATTTCACGGAAATAAAATTGCACAGCGCGTGGTCCTGTGTGACTGGCTGCTTCCGCATAGCACGTCTATGGGATTTATTTGCTGTAGCATGTACCGGCACTTCGTTCTTTTTGGTTGCCACGTGACGCTCCACCGTGTGGACACAGCACACTTTGTCACTCATTCCTCAGGTGCCCGACCTGGGGCTGTGCCCACTTTCGAGCTGATGTGAATGACGCTGCCATGGGGGCACAAGGGTTTACGTGGACATGTCCTCACTTATCCTGGGTAGATACCTAAGAGCAAAATGGCGAGTCACGTGACTCCCCTTTGGAGGAACTGCCACAGTGTCTTCCAGAGTGGTTACACTGTTTCACTTTCCCGACAGCTCTGTAGCAGGTCTCAATGTCCTCACAGCCGTGTCACTGTGTCTTACCGCAGGTCTGACTAGAGCTGTCCCAGTGGGCTGAGGTGGTATCTTCTATTCTGATGTGTGTTTCCCTAATGACCAACGGCGTGGAGCATCGTTTCATGGGCTTATTATCCACGCGTATGTCTTCTCTGGAGAAATATCTATGCATATCCTTGGCCCATTTTTACATTGAGTTGTTTGTTCTTTCAGTCTTGAGTTTTGGGAGTTCTCTGTGTGTTCTGGATACAAGTCCTTTGCAGATGTGTCATTTGCAAACATCTTCTCCCAGTGTGTGTTTTATCTTTCTGATCTCTTAACAGCGTCGGTCATGGGACAGAGTGTTTAATTTTAATGAAGTCCAATGTGTTCATATTTTCCTTAAATGGATCATGCTTTTGACATTAGCTTGCCCAAGTCCCAAAGATTATCTCCTATGTTTCCTTCTAAATGATTTATAGTTTTACATTTTATATTTAGATACATTATCCATTTATATAGTTAATTTTTGTATAAGATGTGAGATTTAGGTCAAGGTTATCTTTTTTTGCATGAGTATGTCCAATTCTTCCAGCACCATCTGTTGACAAGATTATACTTTCTCCATTGAATCACTGTTGTGCCGTTCTCAAAGAACGATTGGACACATCTGTGTGGGTGAATTTCTGGACTCTATTGTGTCACATTGATCTATGTGTCTGTCTCCTCACCAAGACCACATTGTCTTGATTACTTCAGTGTTTTAGGAATTTCTAAAATCAGAGAGTATGTGGAAAGAAATGGTGTTGGGACACTGTAAATCCACCTGCAAAAGAAGGAAGCTGGACCCTTATCTCACACCGTATAGTAAAAAGTCAACTAGAAATGAAGCAAAAATCTCATAAAATGTAAAACTGTGAGAAGAACACATAAGTGTAAATCCTCATGATCTCGGATTTGGCAACAAAGTCTTAGACATGACACTAAAACCACAAGCAACAAAAGAAAAGGTATATAAAGTGGACTTCACCAAAATTAAAAATTTTTGTGCATCAAAGGACACTCAAGGAAATGAAAATATGACCCACACAATGGGAAAAAATATTTGCAAGCCGTATCACCTAAGGGTCTGGTGTTCAGAATACATAAACAACTCTTAAAAATCAAAAATAAAAAGACAAACAACCCGGCCCAGAGATGGGCAACGGGTCTGGAGAAACATTTCTCCAGAGAAGACACACAAATGGCCAATAAGCATAGAAAGACGCTCGGCATCACTGGGCATTAGGAAAACACATCAAGCCCACGATGAGATACCAGGTCACCCTTTTTCTAAAGTGGCTATAACCAGAAATACGAAAAATAACAAGTGTTGGCAAAACGTGGAGAAATTGGAACCTCTTACATCGCTGGTGGGAATATAAAGTGGTCCAGCCACTGTGGAGGACAGTCTGGCAGTTTCCCCAGTAAGTTAGACACAGGCTCACCGTGCACAATTCCACTCCCAGGTGCAGATGCGAGAGAGCTGAAGACAGGTCTCCAAACAAAAACTCATGCATGGAATGTTCACAACAGCACCATTCACAGCATCCAGAAGGTAGAACAGCTCGATGTCCGTCGCAGGGTGAGCGGATAAACAAGATGCCGTGTGTCCACGCAATGGAATATTATTCAGCCATAAAAAGCAATGAATTTCTGACACGTGTTACAATGTGGGTGAACCTTGGAAACACTGTGTGAGTGACAGAGGCCAACACAAAAGGCCACATAGTGTTTGAGTCCATTGATACGAACCGTCCAGAGCAGGACGCAGATGAGTGGCTGCCAGGGGCTGGGCAGTGCGGTGGCAGAACCCTCACCGTGCCCCCAAACACCGGGACAGCACAGGAGGTGACGGCAGCCTGTCACTGTCACCGAGACGGCCGAGAGCCTCACACAGGCGCCATCCCCACCTACGGGGGGAGACGGAGCCTTTCCCTCCCTCCCTGCAGAAGCCCTCTGGGTCCAGCCTTGGCCTCACAGCCTGCGGGTGATGAGTCTCCCGTCCCACTGGCCTCTCTGTCCCCGTTTCCCTGAAGCTGGACACTCAGGGCAGTGTCTCTCCTGCTCCTGCTTCCCAGCCCCGTGGCCTCTGCGGCCCCGGCAGCCCTCCCAACCCGCCCAGTGGGCTGCGGAGCCCTCGGAGCCGGCAGCAGAGCAGGGCTGCCACTCCCGCCACACGCAGAGTGTCCGTGGACACCGCCACGGAGAAGCGAACCGGCCGCTGGCAGCCGAGAGAAAGGGCTATGGGGCCAGCCCGGGCCCTGCGGCTCCTGAGCCTGGCTTCTCCCCGCACCAGCACCGTCCGGGCCGGTCAGCGGCCGCACGGCAGGACAGCGACCTGGCCCCGCGTCTCGGAGGGTCTTCACCGAGGCTGGGCTGTCCGGGTGGGGACAGAGACCCCGCAGCCCTGCCCCCCTCAGACCAGGGTGTACCCGGATCACCGTCCACTCCTGACTCAGGAAACGCACCTTTTACTTCCTGAGTTTCTGATACTGACGTTGCTGGTGAGACTGAGAATCACCTGGGCCAGGCCGGCCCTGAGGGCCTCCGGGACACTGCAGAAGGCCTTGGTGCCCGTTGGGGACAGCAGACAGCCCTCCCTTCCCTGGGCAGCTGCATCAGTCCGAGCACGGCACAAAGGTGGTGCCGGCTGGCCACTCCCTTCCCAGGTGCCGAGTCCAACACATTCTGCACCCCAAACTGCATCTCAGCGTCTGCCCCAGAACCTGGGGCACCTCCACACTTCCCCGGGAGGGAGCCCAGCAGGGTGGCCACAGAGGGCCGGCCAAGCACCCGGCTCCCTGCAGGGTCCCACACCGGCCTGCCACAGGCTGACCCCAGGGGTGTGGCTGGCCTTGCCCTCGGCCTCAGAGGACAATGTGGGCTCTGCCCAGCGTCCACGCCCAGCATGTGTCTGTACCTAGTGAACAGAACCTAATCTAATCAAATCTAGTCAAATGGCACCTAATGGTTACCACTTGGTTGCAGTGACGACTCTTGAATACAGAAGGAGACACAGCAGGTCCCCCACGCCCATCCTGGGAGGCTGCAGCTCCGAGCCAGACAGGAGAGTTCAGAGCGTCCCCTCAGCCTTAGAGGTGCCCCGGGCAGCCCCGAGCTCCCTCCTGTGATGGCCGAGACTTCTCCCTCCTGAGGGTGGGGCTCTGTGTCAGCGGTGCGGGCTCCGTGGCTTTTTGAGGTCTGGAGACGGCTCTCAGGACCCCAAGTAAAGTGGGGCATCAGAGGGCTCTGCCTGGCCCCTCTCCCCTTCTCCTCTCTCCCAGCTGCCCCGGCCTGAGCCAGCCCGGGAGGCCCGAGGGAGGGATGGAGCCTCAGGCCTACTGGGAATAGCCCAGGGCCAGCCCAGTTCGTGAGCCCTGGGGAAGAAGGTGCTGCCATGGCCCCAGGGCAGGACAGCCCAGCCGTGAGGCACTGGGGTCAACATCTCACTCTCTGCTCCCTCACCTCCCACACTCACAGCCAGCCCCAGGGCCTTTGCACATACTGGTCCCCCCACTAGGAGCACCTTCCTGCTCTGGCGCTGAGACTACCCAGCCCACCCATCTCTGCATACTGTGCCTGGCACACAGTGGAACCTACCAAATGAACCAGGAGACGGGTCCCAGCCTAGAAGCAACAGCAACAAGGCCAGAGCCAGCGCCCAGCCCCAAGCTCCTCCCAGCAGAAGCTCAGGCAGGCCTCCCGTCCCCATGGATCCCTAAGCCAGCCCCCTTCTTCAGGGCAGCCCCCCAGGTCCAGCTGTTACTGCTCAGAGCCCCCACGGCATGGGTCTGCTGCAGGGGACCTGGCCCAGCTGTCCTCCCACACCCGCCTGCCCTGCGACACTCTTTGTCCTGCCCTCACCCCAGCCAGCTGTGCCCCCGCCCGAGTAACCACCATGCCCAGGATTTGGCTGGGCAGCTCCCCGCCTCTGAGACAGGGTGGCCTGGGCCCTAACCCCACTTCCTGGACTCTAGAAGTCGGCCGAGGTCTTCTCCCAAGGCTGTTGTGCTGGCAGTCGCTGGCAGGTCCTGGAGCTGGCCACAGTCCGTCTGAGCCCCTGAGGCCACACAAGCACAGGAGCCCGGGGGAGGGCCGAGCCCTGGGCTTCAGTCTTTTAGAGCCTGTGGCTCAAGGAGCCACGAGACAAGCCTGGGCCCTGCCAAAATGTTCCACCCTCCTGGTGTCAGCTGGCCTGACCCACCTGCCTGGCCCACTGGCCCCGGGCTGCTGCCCACAGCACCAGGCACCGAGTCCCAGGGTGTCCACCCAGGTCCTCCCCCAGGCTCCTTCCTTAGACTGCAGCTTGAACCCAGCGCCCCTTCTCCCACCCGGCCACTGGACTGGCCCCTCCACCGGAAGGCAGCCCTTGTGTGGTTCTCCCACCATTCCCTGCGCCTGGCTGAGCCACCTGCACCCCACGAAGGCACCGTCCCTCTCAGTATCCCAAACAGCACCCAGCAGGGAGCCAGCACACAGCCGTCCCTGCCAGCTGGGAACAGCAAACCCCGTCAGGTGTCAAACCCACCAGGGCTGACTCGAGAAGCCCTGCAGTCTACCTGTCCCCAGGGACCTCCCCAGACCCTCTCATCCAGGGGGGAAGCCACCACCCAGCCAGGTAAAGAAACCAAATTTCCAGCTCAGAGGGCGACTTCCTCTCTGGGGCTGAGGGAGGCGGCAGGGAGGTTCCGGCAGGAAGAGGGAGGCTGACTTCTGCCTGGGAAGGAAGCCAGACACCTCCTCCCGGTTTACAAGCGAGGGTGTGGCAGGCCATCCCCAAGGCCCCAGGCAGCTGCCAGAGACATCCTGGGGTCCCCCCAACAAGGGGCCTCTGAGCAGTGGGGCCCGGCCTCTGCCTCCAGCGACTGGAGATGTGTCCCCAGACAGCAACCCCTGACCCGAACCACCCAGATAAGCCTCCCTCTGCGCCTGGGCCACCTTCCACTCCGCGACAGCCCCCGGCAGGATGCCAGCTGGGGCTACGGACCGGGCTCAAGGTTGCAGAGCCAGCAGAGCCCGAGCGGGGCGCGGGTGGAGTGCCCAGCTTCCCGGGGCTGAGAAGACCTGGAAGCCGGGCTGGAGGGCTCCAGGCACACGGCACTCCTGGGTACCGCCCAGTGCCCACAGCTGGGGGCAGGGGGACGCCGCGGGGCCCCTGTCGGGATGGAGGGCGCACGAGCAGACGCCCCCTCCTGTCCGGGAGAGGGTGGGGCAGGCCCCTCCGGAGCTAGGACCGCAGAGGGGACACTGCGGGGCTGCGCCTCCCCCGGGCCAGAGAGTGCGAGACGGGCTGGCCAGGCTGGGCCGGACCGAGAGGGACACCCGGGCCGGGGGAGGAGGCACAGCCCAGCCCTAAGACCCGGGCGAGGAGCTCTTGAACCATTCGGAGCTTAGGCCAGGCCGCGACGCGCTTCCCGGACCGCCACAGGCTAACGGGGCGGGGCCGGGGGCGGGGCCGGGGGCGGGGCCGGGGGCGGGGCCGGGGGGCGGGGCCGGGGCCTGGGTGGGGGCGGGGCCTTTGGCGCTCCGCCCCCCATGACCCGCCGTGGCCCCGGCGCATATAAGGGGGCACGTCCGCGCGTGCGCACCCCGCGCGCACGCGCGCGCGCGTCTGGGTCGAAGAGCGGCTCTGGGAGTGCTCTCTGCACATGGGCTCGGTGGCCTAGCGTCCCCGTCCCTGCGACCCGTGACCGCGCGCTGAGGCCCGCGAGGGGTCGCCGCCGAGGTGAGGCCGCCCGGCGGGTGGGTGGGATGAGCGGGGCCGGGGGCGGGCGGGACGGAGGGCGGGGGCGGGGACGCGGGCCCAGGGCTCCTCTCGGGTGGGGGCGCGGGGCCCGGGGCGCGCTCCCGGGCCGGGTGGTTTGGGCCGGCCGGGCCCCGCGCACAAAGCGCCTTTGTTCCGCCTGCGAGGCCGGTTCGGACCGGTTGGAGCCGCCCGCGCCCCAAGGCGACGGCGGCCGCGGTCCGAGCCCCGCCTGGCTCGCTGCGGACCCGCGGGGCGCCCTTCCCGAGCGCGGCGCTGACCGCGGGCCCCCCTGCCGCGCGCAGCTGCCCCCAGCCCAGCCGGACCATGGCGGCCATCCCCTCCGGCGGCTCGCTCGTGGCCACCCACGACTACTACCGGCGTAAGTAGACCCCGCGTGGACCCCCAGCGCTGCCTCCGGGCCGGGGCTGGGGCTTGGGGGCTCCGCGTCGCTCACTGGGCCCCCCTGGGCCTCTCCGCTCCAGGCCGTCTGGGCTCCGCTTCCAGCAGCAGCTCGTGCGGGAGCGCCGAGGGCCCCGGGGAAGCCGTCCCCCACCCCCCGGGTGAGTGCGCCCCGCCCTCGCGCCCCGCGACCTCAGGAGCGTCCCCCGGGAGCGGGCCGGCTTGTGACCCCCTTTGCTTCTCCCAGGTCTGCCCAAGGCCGACCCAGGTCACTGGTGGGCGAGCTTCTTTTTCGGGAAGTCCACTCTCCCTTTCATGACCACGGTCGTGGAGTCCCCGGAGCAGTGAGTCCCCCTTCCTGGGAATGGGGGGGCGGGTGTCAGGCAGCCTCTGACCCATGCTCTCCCCCAGCTCGGAAGTCCCCCAGGCCTCCAGCAGCGTGACCACCTGCGGCCTGGCCCCGGCAACCGCGAGGACGCAGCCCTGCAGCCCGCCCGGCACAGCTGGGCCCCCGCCCTGACCGCTGCCACCAGCCCAGGCTGGGTTGCAGGGCCCTGCCCTGCCCTAGACCAGGGTGCGGGAGCAGGAAGGAAGTTGGGTTCTTTGGTGGCAACACCGCAGCCACCAGCCGGAAGTTGGCAAGTCCTGCACTCTGTTGTCCCAGCACACACGAGCTTCCTGACACCCTAACTCCTCGTCTCGCACCAGTTGGAAAATAAACTCCAAGCAGCCGGCTGTGCCTGGTAGTGTGTGGTGAATTGTGTGGCCCCAGGGTCTGTTTGAGCAGTTGGTGACCCTCTGACCTCCTCCCTCTCTGGCGAGGGGCAGGCCCTGCTGCCGACCTTCCTCACCACAGGGCCACTTCTGAGGCCTGGCTCAGGTGCGGTTGAGCCCAGGCCCGGGAAGGGTGGGGTGCCTTGCTGCTCCTGGGGGCCTGGGACAGCAGGCAGTCCTGGAGCTGTACAGGAAACCGCCAGGACAGCCACTCGGGAAGGGCTCCCTGCGCCCACCTTGCGCCAGGGAGGCTGGTGCTCTGAGTGCCTCGGGCTCTGCCCCGTGGCCACCAGGTGGGGCTGCTGGGGGAGCCTGGGCCCCTGGCCTTGGATTTGGGAGCCCTCAACAGGAGGGACCTGGTGCCCCTTGAGGAGACCATTCCTCCTGGCTGTCGTGGGCAGTTGCATGGGGCTGTCTCTCCCAGGGGCCTCCTGTAATTGCCCCCCACCATGGAAGCACCCAAAACAGGCTGAGGCTGGGGCCTCCTGGCACACGTAGCCCAGTTTACAGGTCAGAGGTGGGCACCTGCCCGGTGCACTGGAGGACCTGGGGCATGCAGGCCAAGCATTTGGCACAGAGCCTCGGGTAGGGGCTCAGCGGGGCTCATTAGCTCTTGGGATAGGCGTCCTCAACCAAGGTGAGTGGTCGGCTGGCCAGCAGGTGTGGACTCAGATCTTTTGGGGGGCATCTTAGGGGGCTGGAGTCAGGTGGATGAAGGCTTGGTGGGAGGCCAGGGACAGTGAGGGGAGGGCCGTCCTGGCTGCTGCCCCACCCCCACTGTGCTATAAATAGCTGCATGAGTCCATTGGAAGGCATCTGTGTGGCTTGTGGCCACTGATGGCCCAGCCTCCCTCCTGCCTGCCCCCCTGGTGGGGTCATCTTCACCCAGGCGCCCCAGCCAGGTGGTCAGTGCTGAGGCCGGGACGCGGAGTGCTCTTTCCCACCTCGGATGGTCCCATGAAGGGAGAGTATCCAAAGGGTAGCCTGAGCCCCACTCAGAGGTTGCCGGGGTGGCTGGGGGCTGGTGTTGCAGGGAGAGCCCAGCTGAAGCTCAGGACCCACCACGCAAGGCCAGGGGAGGGCTTTGGGTCAGGACCAACGACGGAGCCCCGCTGGCAGGGGGCAGTCCTGGCTCTGGAGTCGGCTGGGGATGGGCAGCGCAGTGTTGGGCAGTGTTGGGCCGGGCCGGGCGCTGTCCAGAGTTGGTGTCTGCAGAAGGGTGCACTTCCCCTGCCCCAGCCAGGGCCCGGCTGGAAGAGCTCCCTCCCCTGGCAGTGCCCTTGGCCTGGGGGCTGTCTCTGCACGTAGCTGTCTGTAGGGAGAAAAAGTATTACCTGTTCCTTACCCGTTGAAAGCTTCATCGCTGAGACCCTTATAACAAAAAAGATTAGCAAAAGAAAAGCCACGTATTTATCTGATACAAGTTTTATGTGACATGGGAGCCTTTGGAATGAAGGTCCGAAGAAACAGGGGAACCTCTGTGTTTCGTGGAAAGTGGTGCAGAGGTACAGCTGGAGGACAGTGTGATCTGATGGCAGTAAACTGAGGGGACTGAGCGCCTGGGTGTGCAGATTCTCCTTGGTCACCCTGTGGGCCTTCCTTCCCTCTGGGCATAGAGCAGGACACCTGCCACATGGGGGTCTTCACGGGGTCGGGAGGGAGGAGGTCAGGGAGGGAGGAGGTCAGAGCGCACCCTTCCTGGGCCTGCTTCCGGGAAGAAGAGTCGGGGGGAGGTGAGAGAGGCTTCCTGCTTCTATTTTCTCAGTTTCCAAGCTGCTGTGTCTCCTGCATCACACCCCAGGAAGCAGTGTGGTCCAGACGCCGTGTTGGTGGATTGTCCCACTGCACTGTGGCCTGGCCTCCTGCACCGGGGGGTGGGCTGGTCCCGTTAGACAGCAGTTGTCTTAGTTCAGGAGGCAGCATTGCAGGTGGGATTCCACCAAAGGTAGGCCTGTGTGTGGTTGCTGAATCAGGTGTTTAATAAGAGGCATTTCTGTGCAAACAAAAGAAAAAGGCTAATGATTAGAACAAACTATAAACTCAGTATTTCAGTCCAGAGGGCAGCTGGTAGAGATCGTAGATGTTGCGCTTGAAGCATCTTCAGAGGGGAGGGCAGGCAGTGGCAAGCAGACAGATTGGTTTGCGGTTTGCATGTCATGGAGGTGGTCCACACGCGAGTCGTGGTGATCTCTGAAGTCTGTCCAGGGGCCCAGCTCCGGCTTGCGGGGCTTCAGGAAAAGGGCAGTTTCAATCTTTAGTAATCAGTCCCAAGCTGGAACGGTGGGAGAGAAATCGGAAATATTAGTTTGGAGAGTTGTAGCCAGATATTGGGGGATTCAGAATCCAGTCCATATTACAGGTAGAAAACAGACCTCAAAAACACTGAACAGGGCTAGAATCTATTAATAGTATCAGGTGCACCAGCGTTTTCTTCTGAAACAACTTTTCTGTCTACAGTCAACACATATTAAAGTTGTCCTAACTATGCACGTAAGTGCAGCAAGAATAGTCATTAACCACATAGACTCTTTTTAAGTTTGTTTTGCTGGAACCTTTGATGAGGAATCTGAGAGTGGACTTTTAAAAGCTCTTGAGGCCCGGAAAGCAAGCCAAAGCCTTTCCCTGCAGTACCTGTAGATTTGGGTGAATTTCTCTCTTCTTGAAGTCCCTAAAGTATCTTAAGATTTTCTGGGCATGCCGGGAACTGACATTCCTCACCCATCTGTAACACAGCTGTGTAAGGGAACCGTGTACGAGGTAGGAAGCTAGTTTTTTTCCAGGGGGCTTTTTTGGCTCCTTAAAGTTATTTGGTGGTATCTGAAAATAATGACATTCCAGTCAAAGCCTTGGCAATAAAACCAGTGTTTCCAACTGTGTCATTTCAAGAACAGGTTCTTACTGAACTCATGCAGATAACTATATATTGCCATAAAAATAAGAATACTAATAGTTTCTGAATTTTGGAGGGATTAGGTAGGAAGAAAAAAACGTTTCACCTTGTTTACAAAGGCATCCTTTACGAAATTGCTGTAAGCTATAGATAGTTTAAGGAAAAGAGAAAGCATTGCCTTAAATCTGAAAAACCAAACAGTAAAGAGTTAGTAATGTTTCAAACAAAAAGTCATAAAAAATTATCCTCATCGAGTCATTCATTCCCATGTAATTAAATCTTGTTCTGATTGAGCTCGGATAGCAGCTTCACCAACCTGTCAGGTTCTCCATCAGCGTTCTGGAGGTTCTTGCCCGGTCCGATGGTGTGATCTCGGGGTTATCAGAAGCCTGTATTCCAGATGCCTGTCCCACTTCTCCATGGGTCTCCTTGAAGAGGAAACAAGTTGGGACTGTAGCTGATGGCAAACACTTTCATAAAAGAAAGTAAAACAGTAACTGAATTGCCAAAGACTTAAGATAGCGTGGTTAGGGACCCGATGAACGTGCGTTATATCAATGATGCCATCAACAAGGAAACGTGGTTCTTCTGTGGCACATTTTAACATGGCCAGAATTACGACTGGTAACATTATACCAGATTTCTAGGAATAATGTCAGATAGGATATGTATCATAGGGTAACAGTAGATTTCTAGGAATTTTATACAATTTCTGCAACACTCATCAATAACACCCATAAATTTAACCGCAAGAAGATTTAGCATTACTTACTGTTTGAAAATGCTTTCCATATAATGTAACATATCAAATTAAACCTAATTAATTTAACATCTCTTTTATTAGGTGGGAGAAAAGTTCTTTTGAGATGTCCCAGGAGCCTTTCTGGAAGCTCCCAAAGTTAGTTCATGGTCAAAAAGACTTAATTTAGAATTTTAGGAAGTTGTAACAAATATCAAAAAGTTTTAAAAACTTGATTAAATATGACCTTGGTTATTTAATGAAAGTGAAAATAAAATTAAAGGCAAATACAATGGGTTACATAGTTGTAAACAAAACTTGGCTCTTTTAATATTGAGAAGACTCACTTTTCTTCAATAATAAAAGACCAAATAAAAGATATGAAGCACAAGAAATTACCTTAAAAAAGACAAACTTTTCTTAATACCAAATTCCAGTTTTGCATCCGTATACTATTAATACTAGAGCTAATTTTGGATGGAGCTTTATAAATAAATCATCCAGTCTTAGCCAGTGTTGGCTATGCAGATAAGATTCCTTTTCCACAAACCTTTTATGATCTCTTAATATCCACCAATGCTTTTTCCTTCCTGCATTTTTCTTTTTCTCCTTCTGGAAGAACCAGTAATTCTACTTCAGCACAGAACTAATTGCTGCTTCTTCCCTTAACAGGAAACAGCCTCGCCCTTGGTACCAAGGACTTTCCTCACCAAAAGTGCGTTTTCTTTTCCTTATGTACTTTTGCATACAGAGTTACTTCCTTTATTATTTCTAGTAGCTTTAATTATATGTATCCGTCATGACTCTTAGTAACCTTAATTTCCAGTGAAAACGGGAAGTGAGCCAGGCTGGTGTCTGTCACAGCAACCTCCCGTGGGACACTGGTTCTTCTGGAAGCTGGCACTTCCTCCTGTTTATCAACAGACGCAGATGTGTTTGGCTTTTCTATACCGTGTGGAAACAAGATTCCAGAAGTATAGAAGCTTAAACTTATGCTTAGTAATTAACGTTTCAGTATTTTATCTTACTTGGAAATGCCCCAGACGTTGAAGGAATATCTATTACTTAATTTAACTTAGCACAATTTTTCAGGTTGCACATTACCAAAAAGATTTTGGAAACTATGTTAAAATTTTGTTTTCTATTGACCGGGAATATTTTCTTTGTTACAATGTATAACTACTTCCCTAAGACTCAACATGATTTATTACATTTAGTAACATTTTGTAACAAAAGGTTACCTTCAAAATGCTGTGCTCTTACCCAAGGATCACAGATGCTGCACAAAGTATTCCAATTACTTTAAGAAACCATCCCTAAGGATCACTTGAGACCAAGAGTTTGAGACCAGCCTGGGCAACATAGCGAGAGCTTGTCTCTAAAAATGTTTTTAAAAAGAAAACCGAGAAAGAAACCATCCCTAGGAGGAAGGCAGGAGGAGCCAACACCTCTGAGGTCAGGCAGCAGCCGCAGACTGAATATTTCCTAAGGAATCTCTGCTTCCAAATTGTTCTCAGGGCTTTGGTTCTGCCCACAAGTTTTCTCTTTAATTAAAAGGATAATTAATGTAGTCTCCTTTAAAAAAAAAAAAAAAAAGCTGAGCATTTCTTCTCTGTATGACAAGTTCGTGTGAATGGCCAGACCTCTGAAGAGCTGACACCCGTCCGTCCACGGACGGACGTTCCTGGTCTGGCCGGCGGCTTCCCGTCCTCCCTGGTGGGACACGCGGCGGCAGCCATGACGTGTGGGACCCGCGTCGTGGATCCAGCAGGTCTGTGTTTGTGGGGTTCCCCCTCAGGTGCCAGGGAGCCTCTTGAGGATGAGAAGTCCCGCTGGCGTGAACGGGCAGCTTGGAGCTAACTCTCCTGGGACCACGCCCCTCCTGACGGTCGTGTGTGGAGGGACACAGCTGCCGGGTCCTGATGACCGCCCGTCCACGTGCAGCCCTTGCAGGACGGTCACTGTCACGGCCTCTTTCTTGCCTTGCCTACTTCTGTTTCGTCTGATGAGATACTTGGGCGTCTGCTTGTGATTCTTGTTCCACTGCCCAGACGTCACCGGGCGCCTCCCACCAGGTCCCAGGTGTCCGACAAGCGCTTGCAGAGCTGCCGCCCTGGTCCTGCTGCTGCCACGCGGCGAACGGCAACGGAGGTGGAGCTGCTGCATCTGCGTCTCGCGGCCCGCTGTGCCCGGCCTGAACGTGGCCCTACCTGCGACGCCCGCGGGGTTCGATCACATCCGACCCTGCGTGCTGCCCTGCTGATGCCAACACACTTCCCATTTCCACGGCCAGCGTCGGCCTCTGTCCACCACTAGGCGAAACCTTCAGAAAATCCCTCCAGCAATGTGGGGGAGTCTCTAGATGCAAGCGCAGTTACACCTCACAGGTGTAAGTCATGTCCACGTTCCCTTCTGGCTCAAAGTATTTTATTGACAATCTGAGACCTAATTTTATTTACCGAAGATTGTCCCAGATCTCATAAACTTTAAAAACAATTTGGCTTAGTTTCTATATTTCTGAGAGTTTTAGGAATATCTACTCTATGCAAGCACTCATCTCTAAACCAATCTGAACAGGACTTTTCACAGGTATTTTATAATTGTTGGTAATACCATCTGGAGACAAAGTCACACACAATATAAGCACCCATATGTACATAAAGATACAGACAGATGCAAACAGATCTTATAACTTTAGTCTTGAAATGTTTATTCATGAGTCAGCAGAGCATAGTCAGACAGACAGGTTTATCTCCATTTATGTTTTTATCCAAATTGTGTTTCTGGCGAAATGGGATGAGTTAATATCACCCACTCAGATGGCTAGAGCTTTTTGCTAATATTTGTGGGAAAGACCTCTAAGATTTTTCATTTGCCCAGTTTCCAAATCCCTCTTTTTTTCCTTTCTGATAACAGTCATTTCCCTGCAGTTTGTACTTCGAAACGATGACAGATTTTAGAGGTGACAGGGTAGAAGGTAGAGGGTAGATGACAAGGTAAGAGGATGTTTTCTCCAGGAATTTGGGGCGTCTGCCTGTTCGCAGGCCGGTCTGGGCAGCAGTGGATTCGTTTTCACGCATCAGCCCTGTCACGTCTCTTCCAGCCTCTTCCCTCTGGCTCCAGGCAGTAGTTCTGGGGGACGTGGAGCCCCCTGAGAGCAGGGCCCAGAGGCCAGTGCCCGAGGGGCTGCAGCGGGGAGGGAAGCTGGGGCAGGGGTGGGCGGTGGAGCAGTTAGGCTTTTGGGGGACCGACCAAGAGTCACAGGAGCTGGCCGGGGCCACGGCTGGCCAAGGGCGGGAGTGTCAGAAGCCAGCGGAAAGCAGAGGCCTCGGGCCGGGAGCTCCAACGGGGAGTGGACAGTTGGGGCATCTTGTGGGCAGGGGTTCAAGAACCGAGACGTTCCCACGGGAGAAGCAGGATCCATTAGAGAGATGAGAGAGGCCTTAGAAAGTTATACATATGGCCTGACTGTCAACTTCCAATTAGGCCAACTTCTGACCATGGAGTTCTTTGCTAAAAAATCCTTTCAGGCTGGGTGTGGTGGCTGATGCCTGTAATCCTAGCACTCTGGAAGGCTGAGGCGAGAGGATCGCTTGAGGTCAGGAGTTCAAGACCAGTCTGAGCAAAAGCGAGAACCTATCTCTACTAAAAATAGAAAAAAATCAGCTGGGCGTGGTGGTGCACACCTGTAGTCCCAGCTACTTGGGAGGCTGAGGCAGGAGGATCACCTGAGCCCAGGAGTCTGAGGCTGCAGTGAGCCGTGGTGAGGCCACTGCACTCCACCTTCCAGCCCGGAAGGCAGCGCAAGATCCTGTCTCAAAAACAAACAAAGAAAAAACCAAACATCCTGCTGTCAAGTTTCAGCTGGAACAAACAGTAAACATCATTCCAGACAGTACTGAACTCTTTCGTTTTCTTCTTTTACACCCAAAATACCTTTCAAGTGACTCAGAACCAAGACCAATAAGCCTTTTAGGACTTGACCATGGACAAAAGAGATGCCCTGGAAAGAGGGTGCAGACGGATGCAGCCCTGCTAAGATGCAGAACCACCCCACGGCCCCAGGAGAGAAAAGCCGCCGCTGCCTCCCAGCAACAGGGCTGCGGCGAAAGCCGCTGTGGACAGGAGGAGGATCCGCGGTGGGCAGGGTGGCCTGAGAGCCGCCTCCCTGGTCGAGGGGCCCTGGGTGAGACCTCCCACCTGGGCCAGGCCTCCGTCTGAGAGCAGGACAGCCAGCGGCTCTGCCCGCGTGTGAGGCTCTGCCCTGCAGGGGCCACCCCAGCCGACAGGGAGGGCTGGGGACGTCGGGGCTCAGGACAGTGACAGCTGTGCAGGGTCCACAGGAGTTCCTGGAAGAGGGCGGAGGGCGTGGGGGTCCCCAGAGGTGGAGTTGGGGTTCCCGGCCGGCTCCTCTGGGCTACAGACCCCGGCTAAGGAAGCTGGCACTGCCCTCCCCAAGACAGACACAAGGGGGCGTCCTAAGACCGTGAGCGGCGGCCCAGCCGCGCCGACACCGCCAGGGTCCTGCGGGCTCCGCCTCCCCCCTCCCTCCTGCCTCCGGCGCCCGCACCCCCTCCCCGTCAGCCTCCCGTCCCCCCCCCCCAGGGAGCCCCTCCGAGACTCAGCGGACCCCTCTCCCTGGGGCGGCCCCGCCAGCTCCCAGCCAAGTCTGTGAGGAAGACCTACAGGAGAATCACAAACTAAACTCCGCGTGTTTAAAGTTTTCATTGAACAGAGAAACGATGGCACCGTCGGCCCCACCTGCCCCGCTCCCTCGGGCCCTGGGCTCTGGGCAGCTGAGCCTGTGTCCGGGGGCCTCTCGCGACCCTGGCACACAGGTGCGGGGGCTCTGTCTGGGCCACACCTGCAGGCCCTCCCGAGGCCCAGGGGCCCCACGCCTGTGGCTGACGGAGGCCCTCCTGGGGCCCGTTGTGCACCGTGCCCAGCCACACCTGCTCTGGGCCTGGCCGTGCCCCCCCAGCCCCGGTCAGATGCGGGCTCAAAGCCCCAGCTTCTGGGCCCTCCCAGGACGGACGGAGGTCGGGGGTGAGGCCGGGGCAGGGGTGAGGCCGGGGCAGGGGCGAGCCCTTACTGGCCAGAGCCCCAGAGACCCAGACAGACCCTGCTGCCCCCGCACTGCAGGGCTCGGTGCCAGCCCCCAGCCGGCATCCAAGGACCTCTGTCCCCTCTGTGCCTGAGCTCCCGCCGGGCCTATCCTGTTCCTGCCACTTCCGACTGCTGTGCCGCCCTGCCCGGTGCCCCAGCGGGCCCCTGCCCCCCTGCCTGCAGCCGCATTTCCCGGCCCTCCTGTGCCGGTGCCCGGCGGGGCTGTGGTCAGCGGTGTGGCGCCAACTGGCCTCAGCGAGGGCAGCGCTGACCCTGGGCTCTGGCCCCTGCAAGGGACGCTGAGCCGAGCACGCCTGAGCTTGTCTCTGCGCTCTCTGCCCCGCAGGCCCCCGCAGCCTGGCGCAGGGCGCGAGGGGCCGCTGTGCCGACCTCTGCCAGCTGCTGGGGGTTCACTCCGAGAGGCAGACTCTGCCGTCCGCACTGGTTCCCCAGAGAGCTGGCTGTTACGCGTTGCCAGCACACCACGGCTCCCCGACCCCCAACCCTGACCCCGCCCCCGCCCAGCCAGGAGACCGCCCTGGCCACGGCCTGTCCTGGGCCCTGGAAACAGCCTCGGGACGGCTTGCTGGCCCCTGTGGCCTGACCGCACCTCTCCCTCGTCAGTCCCAGCCTGTCCGTTCCACTCGGGCCCCGGGGACTGAAACGCTTCTCACGAAGCTCCTGCGGGCGCCCCAGGGGCCCCCACTCTCTGGGCACCACGGGACCAGCTCCCTCCTACCTGTTCTAGCCACGGGAACCCCCTCAGCTCCACACCTGGGTCTGGGTTTGGGGGGCTGATTTGTGTGTGACGCATGCCTGTACGTGTCTGAGTCGGGTGGTACGCATTTATTGAGTGCTGTCTGTATGCGTGCACGGGTTTGCACACCGGCAGCAGAGTGCCGGGGGGCTGGGGCAGGGCGGTCCCCACACGTGCACAGCCTGGGAACCTGGCACCAGCCACTTCAGCAAACCTGACGTGGGACTTGGGGGGAAACCGGCCTCCAGCTCTTGGCCCTGGAGGGGGTCAGGGGGCTGGAGCGGCAGGCTCGGGCAGGGAGGGACCACTCTGGGCCCCAGCCTTCTCTGCCCGGCGTCTCCCGAGGGCTCCGCCTGACCCTTCTGTGCTGCTTGGGCAGAGGACGTCGGGCCCTCCACTGTCTGGGCGCGTGTCTGCCTCTTGTGCACACACGTGTGTGTGTCCGTGCCCGAGGCCCACACCCAGAGGCATCCTGTGCCCGGCTACCCGGCGTTCTGGATGTGCTGTCCTGGGGGGACCTCCTGCCACAGCCCGGGAGGTGTCAGGTCCCGGTCACGTCGGGGCAAGGGGGAGGTGCTGGTGGAGGACATGCAGCCGCTCCTGAAGCGCGGCGAAGGTGGGCCGCTCCTCCGGGCTGCCCCTCCAGCACTCCAGCATGAGCACGTAGACCTCCGCCGGGCAGGCGGCCGGACGCGGCAGGCGGTAGCCCCGCAGGATCTGCTGCAGCGTCTCGTGGTTGGTCATTCCTGGGGAGGGCGTGCAAGAGGGGCTGCCGCGGGGACCTCCCCCAGCCCCACCTCCACGCCTGGCCCGCCCTCGGCTGGACCCTGCAGCCCCGGCGGCAGCCCTGAGGCCTTGGGACGCACCCTCGTAGGGACACTGGCCGTAGGTGAAGACCTCGAACAGCAGGACGCCGAAGGACCAGACGTCCGACTTCTGGGAGAAGACGCGGTAAGTGGCCGCCTCGGGCGCCGTCCACTTGATGGGGATCTTGGAGCCGCTGCGCGGGGAGTAGACGTCGTCCTGGGCGGGGAGGCCAGCAGTGGGGCTGGTGGAGCCACGACCTCCCACCCTGCCCGCTCTGGCCCCCGCTGACCTTGAGCAGCCGGGCCAGGCCGAAGTCAGCCACCTTGCAGGCAAGGCCGTCGTCCACAAGCACGTTCCTGGCGGCCAGGTCGCGGTGCACGATGTGCCGCCGCTCCAGGTAGCTCATGCCCTCGACCACCTGGCGGGCGAAGCTCAGCAGCACGGGGGGACTCAGGGCCTGGCCCTCGGGGCCTGCAGGGGAGGGGGCTCAGGGCCTCACGTGGCAGGGCAGGGACCGTATAGGGGCATCTGCCACGTCACTTCGCCCCTCAGCGTCCCCTTCTCTCTAAGCTGGGGTGAGGACAGCACCGCCCGCGAACCTACGCTGGGCACTGAGCAAGACAGGAAGGGGTCACGCGCCCCAGTGACCCCTCAGGGCAGCTGCTCCTTGGCACGTGGCCCAGGCCCCTGTCGGAAACCAGGGGCAGAGAAGGGCCAGAGGGGAGGGGCCTGGGGGCGGGCTGGGTCCACGATCCCACAGACAGAGGCTGTGGCCAGGCGGGCTGCACCCTCCGCCTGGACTCCGGCCCCAGCCCTGGACCCACAGGGCTCCGACGGTCCCTCAGCAGAGCCCAGGCCTGGCCCGACCCCGGCTGCAGGGCCCCCAGCAGGGCCACCTGCATCCACCCAACGGCCGCGTCACCTTTGACGGCCCTGGGGCTCAGCTGCCAGGCGGGGGGTTACTCACTGCCCAGGAAGGCCTGCAGGTTCCCCTTGCGCATGAGCTCGGTGACGATGTACACGGGCTCCCCGGCAGAGCACACCGCGTGCAGCCGGATCAGCCGCTCGTGCCTCAGGCTCTTCAGCGTCTGGATCTCCTTGGCGAGGTCGGCAAGCTTCACGTCGGCTGCGGGGAGGGCCCAGCTCCAGGACCGCCCAGGCCGCCAGCGTTGCTGCCGGGGCTCGGGGGGGCAGAGGGTGGTGGCCTCACCTGACCTGATGACCTTGATGGCCACGGGCACGGAGCCCCGCCACAGGCCTTCCCACACCTCCCCGAAGTAGCCTTTGCCCAGCTTCCTCCGGAGGGCGAACTCGGAGCGCGGCCTCTCCCACTGGTCCTGCTCCGGGGTCTTCTGTGGGGAGGGGCGCTCAGGGCCCTGCCCTCCCAGGGCCTCAGGCCCCCTGCCCCTGCCCACGCTCCCCGGGTGCTGGCAGGGCAGCCCCGCCCAACGTAGCAGGAGCTAATTGCTTTGGGGACCTAAGTGGCACCTTTGCCCAAGCCAGACATCCATCTACAAACATTCATTACTGCCCCGGCCAGGCTGCCATCGTGGGACCAGAGGAACCAGATTGCTGCCCTGGCCCCTCGGCAGGACCAGGATGGCTTGTCTGGGACAGTCCTGGCTCCAGCCAGGTGCAGCGGCCTGTGATTGGCGTCACCTCCCACAGGTTCCACCTGGGGCCTGGGGCAGCTGCTCCCTGGCAGGGCTGGGCACAGCCTGTGGCCTCCGCTCCCAACCCCAAGCCCCAGGAATCCCCGCACCTTCCTCCACCAGCCTCAGGGGCCGGGATGAAACTCCTGCCCGGAGCAGCCCGACCCGGACCCGGGCAGGGCCCCCTGGGAGCTCATCCACCACCCGGGGACTCCAGGATGGGCGGGCACAGGCGCAGGGCCCACCTGGAGTACGCAGGGCTGCAGCAGCGGCTGCTGGATCAGCTTCCAGTTGGCCTTGTAGTAGGCGAGCAGCGCCTCCAGGCTGGGGAAGGGCCGGCCCTTCTGCAGGTAGAGGCTGCCATCGGCCGCCGTGGAGATTCGGTAGTGGCAGACTCTGGCCTGGGCCCGCACTGGGGAGGGTGCAGGGGTGGAGACCACACTGGCTGCGGAGGCCCCACATCCACACCACAGACGACCCCACACCCTGCCGGGGCCTGGCTCGACCCGGGCCGGGGACTCCGGACGGCAGAGCCGTGGGAGGAGGAGAGAGTGCACAGCAGCTGGCCGGGGGCAGCTGGGGGAGCTTTTCTGTCAACAACGTGCCTGGAGCAGGCACTTAATAGATACTTGCTGGGTGCAGGAGAGAGGGAAGGAGGAGGAGAAAGAGGGAACGGGTGAGCAAGTGTGGGAGGTGACCGGCATGTCTCCTTCAGGCCCTGGTGGGGCTGGGAGTGAGCCAGGGGCCAGCACTGCCGGGGGACGCTGGCCTGGTGGGCTGGGCGAGCACCTCTGCGGGGATGGCGGGGCACCAGGTACCTGACAGCGCGTAGCCCCCCAGGCTGCTCTCGCTGGGCCGGACCAGGAAGGCCCCGGGTGCATTGTCAGGGGCAAGGAGCATCCGCTGGGCCTGCATCCGGCTGGTGCCGCCGAAGAACCAGCTGCCAACAGCGGGCGTGGGGTCAGCTTGGGGGCCCGGGCGCCCCGTGACCCCTGCCAGGCCACGGGCACCTCAGCTGCAGGTCCCAGCGCCTTGCTCCGTGCTGGCTCCTGGCCCGCCCAGCTGCCGCCCACCTCTCAGGGGGAAGGTGCGCCAGGGCCGGGGCTGGGGTCTGCCGTGGGGAGATGACACCTTCCCACGTGTGAAGGGACTCAAGGGTCCCCTCCCAGCACAGCAGGGCCTGGGGGATGTGGGCTGGGCCCCTGTGCACCCCCTGAGCTATAGGGGATGGGCCTCGGGGTCTCTCCCTGGGGCGTGGGCCAGGCTCCGGGCTAATGACACCATACCGTGAGTGTGTTCAGCCCTTTCATCTCCTGCCAGGCGGTTATTAGCTCCCAGCCCTACCCGGCCTCCGGGAGCTACACGCCGCGGTGACTGTGAGCCCCCCACCCCAGAACCGCTGCTCGGCCCTGCCTGCTGCCCAGAGCAAGCCGGCAGGTGTGCGGTGAGGGCTGGAGCCCAGCTTCACCCACCATGGGCAGCCCCCAGGGGAATGTGTTGGGTGCCTGGGGCCCCCAGGAGACCGGAGGAGCCCGGGCAATGCCAAGGCTTGTCGTGGGACTGCAGAGGGCAGGCCAGGGCTCAGGCCTGGCCTGGCTGGGCATGGGACCAGGGCAGCTGCCCGGCAGCCAGACCTGGCTTTGCCCAACCAGCACTCCTGGGCATGATGCCTCCTAGCGACTGCTGGAGGAGGTTGGCTCTGCCCGAGGGTCCCCGGCTGGGCCAGAGCCTGGCCTGTTGGACAGTGGGGACTTGTAGCAGCCAGGACTCTGGGCTGACCACTGTGCTGGGGAGGCAAGTGGGGTCGCATCCCAGGGTCTGGGTCAGGAGTTTTCCCCCTGCCCTGTGTCCACTGCACACCTCTGAGGAGCCCCTGGTGAGCCCCAGCCCTGGGGCCCAGGAGATCTGGGGGAACAGGTGGACCCAACCTGTGCCACTCAGCAAACAAGCCTGTGGGGAGCAGTGCGGGCCAGGCTGCACCTGCCCACACCTGGGCGCAGCTCTGGCGGTTGGCTTGAGTGTGGATGCGTGAGGGGCAGGAGGACGCATCACCTGGCTGGCTTGTCCCTCTCGACACTCGGCACCTGAGTCCCGTGCTCACTGTGCCCCCCCTTGGGAGCTCCCAGAGCATGAGCCCCCTCTCACCTGGTGCTGCCCCTAGCCCCAGCCGCTGCCCACTCAGTGAACACCAGACTCCCTGTGTGAGGGCAGGAGGGCCCGGTGATGCCTGCTGGGTGCCTGGTGATGCCCGCTGGGTGCCCGAGTGATGCCTGCTGGGTGCCTGGTGATGCCCGCTGGGTGCCCGAGTGATGCCTGCTGGGTGCCCGGCCCGAGCAGCTCCTCGGCCTCCAGAACTGCCCCCTCCTGCTGCTGGAGCCGCCCCTCCCGGCAGCACAGGCTGCACCTGGCTGCTCAGTCGTCACCGCACCTGGGTGCCATGCTGCCACTGCCCGTGTGCGGAAGACGAATGGCCGTGGGCATGTGATGCCCGGCTCACCGCCAGGGGTGGCAGGCTTGGGCTCTGAGGCTGCGGTACTCACGGTTGGTCTGTGAGCGTCTCTGGGGTGGCCTTGGCCACGCAGGTGATGGGCACGAGCCCGGTGCTGTGCCCACCCGAGAGCCTGCAGGCGAGGATGTAGGGCCCCTCCTCCCTGAGGGCATAGAGCCGCTCCCCGCAGCTGACGCTCAGCTCCTCGGGGCTCCGCGCCGTGAAGTCATGCAGGGCGCGGTAGAGCCGAGCGCCCGGCGCCGGGGGCTCTGGCCCTGCATCAGCAGCTGGATCCGGAGGCACCAGTGTGCTGCTGCCCGGCTCACCTGCCGGCCAGACCTTGTCCCAGAAGAAGGACAGGAAGGTCAGCCGTTTCCTGAGGAAGGGCTCCATGCCCCGCGCTGGCCAGCCTGGTTGCCACGCCAGGCTGCAGGCCCTGCCAGGCAGAGCTGAGTGCGGCGGGCCACGGAGCTGGCTGGGACTCTGGGGAGAAACTGGAAGGGCCGATGGGATGGCCGGGTGTGGTCCAGGAGCTCCCTGCACCCGCGTCCCTACCCACACATGCAGGGGGGTTGACAGGTGACACCACCCCCACGGTCATTCCAGAGGCTCCCGCCTGTTTCCGGCAGGTGTGTAGACTGGAGTGGGGCGGGGCTGGCAGGGACGGGCAACCCTCTTCCTTCCTCCGCCCAGGCCAGGCGTGTGGCAACCCGAGGACAGTAGGACATGAGGGCACACCCAGCCTGGCAGCCACTCCTAGAAAAGTGGGGTGGGTAGCCGCTGCTCAGTGCCAGCCGCAAGCTGGACTTGTGTGAAAAACTGCCTGGTTGTTTCCATGTTGGCCAAGTCCTGCATTAATGACAGCCTGAGACCCCTGGGAGGGGCAGGGGGTGGGCTTCCAGTGCCCCAGTTTCCACACTGTGAAGTGGGGGGCTGGTTGTGGGAGGCTCAGGAGAGGCGCACAGAGCCTCGCAGATGCACAGATGACATGTGGCTTCTGGGCCACCCGATGGCCAGGAGATACCCAAGGGCCACTGCCACCAGGGCATCTGGTCCCCCAGCTCGGGGATGTGAATGAACTGGGAAGCCAGTGTGCCGGGAAGGGGCTGTGGGCAAGTCAAGTCCCCTCCAGGGGCCTACAATCCCCTTCTGGAATTGGGGTGGGGTTAGGAGAGAAAATCCTGGCTGGCCCAGGTCTGGGGCAGGGTCCTGGGTCGGGTTGGGGTTGGAGAGGGTCCTGGCTGCAGGCTCTCCCTCCCCTTGCTGGCCTCCCCCTCCCCTTGCCAGCCTCTCCCAGGTGGTCCCTTTGGCACCTGGTGGTCTTCATGGCACCTCATGCCCCTCTGTGCCTGCTGCAGAGCTCCACGTCCCACCCCTGGTCAGTGCCCCAGTCCTGTGGCTGGACCTGCCACTGAAGAGCCACCTGCCTGGCCGGGAGCTGCAGGTGACTTCTCTGAACCCTCACATCTAGGGGATGATGGAGTATGAGTTCAATGTGAGTGACAGGGATGCACTGGCCCTCATGGGCCCTGTTGGAGGGAGCTGCCCTCCTGGGCGGGACAGTGGGGCGAGTGGCCAACCTCACCAGGCTCTGTGCCAGGGAGATGCCTGCCGGGTGGGGCTCAGGCAGCGGCACTCACAGGTGAGACTGGGGGGCCCAGAAGGGCCCGGAGCTCATGCCTGTTGTGAAGTCATCCACAGGGGGAGAAAGAATTCTCCAAGTTTAGGATATACACAGGTCAAACTTTATTTTCCTGAGAGAGAGACCAGGCCAGAGAGGACTACCCAGGGGAGAAAGATTGGGAGGGAGCATCTCCACAGGCTGCTGACTGACCCCCCCACCCTACCCTGCACCCCAGCCAGCCTGGACAGGGCCCTCCTCAGTCCTGGCTGCAGCCCCATCAAACCCTCAGCCCCTGGTGGGCCTCTGCCCTGCCATGTCCCCGCCCCACCAGCCCACCCCCATCTTTCTCCAAGCACTTGCTGCCCCTTGCTCTGCCCACAGCTGGTTTCGCCCCCTCCTCCTGGGTGGTCCTCGGCACCCCTGAGAGTCACCCACACCTTCCCCCTCCCCACCACCTCCCCCTGGGGCAATGTGGGCTGTGGACAGCCCCTCCCCTGCTCTGCCCGACACCCCCATGAGCTCCTCTCCCCCGCGGCCCTAACTGGGTGGTGGAGGGCAGAGGTGAGGGAGGGGAGGGCCATGGGCGCAGGGCTGCTCTTGGACAGGGGTCAGAAGACTGGGGCTAGAATCCAGCTCTCAGTCTCACCAGCCATGTGCCCTTGGGGACGGGGCTAACGTCTCTGTCCTTAGTCCTTTCCTGTTGGAGCACTGAGCTGTGAGTGAGGACGCGGAAGGGGGCGGAGGGGCCTTCCTGGTTCTGGGGGGGGGGTTGGCAGCTGGGGCTCTGCTGCGTCCGTGTCAGCTTTGCTGCCCCCCTGCCCGGGTCAGGTGTCTGCAGCTCACGCCCCCTGACCTCACTTGACACCCACCCTCTTGGCCAGGGGCGATCTGTCCCCCAGGGCGGCAGACCCTAGTGCTCACTGCCCACCCTGGTGGCTGCAAGCAGATCCCCGCACCGCGCCGCTCCATGAACAGAACATTCTGGAACTGGCAGTCACAGCCATGGAGAGACCAGTGGCCGTGGGGACCTGCAGCGTCCACGCCAGTGTCCTGGTGCCCTCTGGTGACATCACCGTTGGCGGAAACTGGGTGAAGTGTAGACAGGACCTGTGTTTATTTCTTACGACTGCATGTGAATCTACAATTAACTCCAAAATAAAAGTGTAACTTGGGGGTGGAGCCGGGAGAGCAGGAGCGCTGCTCCGCCTCCAGTGCTCCTGCGCGGGCGCAGGGCCGCGGGGCCGGGGCTGGGTGGCCACCCCAGCGGTCGAGTCCAGCTGGGGGTACCCCCGGGATCGGAGGGCCTCAGAAGCTCCGGGGGCTCCCTGGAGCTGTCTCTCCAGACCCGGTTGGGGCCCCCACACCCGCCCCGCAGGTCTCGGCCTCTTCCTCTCCCGGATTCCTCCGAGCGGTTCCCGAGAGCGGTTGGGTCCTCGAGCGGGAGACCCATCCCGGCACCCAGCCGGAGAGGCCCCGGCGCTCTGCCCGCAGGACGGCGGCCGTCTCAGCCCCCCGCTTTCGCGGAACCCGCTTCCCGCCTGGCCCACGGGGGCCCCAAGTGGGGCGCGGGTCCCGCCCGACGGTTCCCCGGCGCTGCGGGCGGGGGACCCGGGAGCCCGCGGCCGGGCCTGGGCAAAGCGCGCGCGCCGCCGCTCTGGCGCCCGAGAACCGGCTTTCGCGGCCCCGGCGTTGGGGGACCCGAAGGCGCGACGGGGGCGGGGTCTTCTCTCACCCGACGCCGTGGGCTCTCCCCG
Organism: Lemur catta; assembly: GCF_020740605.2. Taxonomy (NCBI): domain Eukaryota; kingdom Metazoa; phylum Chordata; class Mammalia; order Primates; family Lemuridae; genus Lemur; species Lemur catta. The sequence continues at coordinate 50,909,959 of NC_059144.1, forward strand.
CCCCCACCCCCGCTGTCACAGTGGCCCGTGGTCGCCATGGCAACCCTCTGGCCTTCCAGGCGCTCGCCTGGTGGCACCGGGCAGTGGCCTCGGCTCGGTCCGCTGCGGGAGACGGGGCAAGTCGGGGTGGGGTCCGGCGGGGCGCGGGCATGGGGGCACCCGGACTGGGAGAGGAGGGCTCGCGGCTCCGGGCGAGGGGGGCGGGGTGGAGTGTGGTGGAGAGGGGGTCTCAGGGCTACAGTGGGGGCTCAGAGCCACCCTCCCCTGGGTCACAGCAGCCCCTCTGCCGTGCTCCGGGAGGGCGGCTGGTGGGGCCGCCCTGGTGAAACCCGCCCAGCCTCGGCCAGAGCAGGGCGCGCGCGGGGGTCCCAGGGCCTGCTCTCAGCTTGCTCCTGGCCCCAGCTGGCCTCTGTGCTGGCCCCCCCACCAAAAGGTCATGGGGCAGACTTGAGTCCCAGCTTTAGCACCCACTTACCTGGCAGGTCTCATTTGCGATTTTTCCAAGCAACCACCCTTTGCTGTGACAACCTGGAGTCTCCAGGGGATGCCATGGCCCGGCCCTGGGGGCTGCCCTCCCCTCGAGGGTGGCTGGGAGCGGGGACTGTGGCCAGGGATGCGGGCCTGTTCTCCGGGAGCCTCGGGCCAGCTGCACCCAGCCCCTCGCGCCAGAGCATGGAGGTCCAGGAGGGGTCGGGCTCTGGGGCCCCAGCTGGGCTCAAACCCTGAAGCAAGAGCAAGCACTCAGGCTCCTGTCTGTGAGGTGGGGGTGACAGTCTACCCTCGGTGGGGGCTTTCCTGTGAGCCAGGGAGTGCATCAGGAGGCCCCCGGTAGCCACGGGCTTGGCGAGCAGGTGCCAGCGCCCACGCCTGCCTGTTCCCAGGGCTGCCCTCTGCACTGCCACAGGGGTGGGCTGTGGAGAGTCCCCAGGGAGGACCTAGGAAGGACAGTCCACCCGTGTCCCCAAGGGGGTCCCTGCCACTTGGGGTCACACTGAATCCTCGCCATAGCCCTGAGGGGCACCAGCGCCCCATTTCAGGGGAGGAAATGAGGCCTTGGCCAGGCCACATGTTGGTCAGTGGCTGGGGCTTCTGCCCAGACATTCTGGCCCCACCCTGTCTTGTCACTGCAAATGGCCACTGGCCCCTGGAAACAGGCTCCTTGGCCCTTAACACACTTGTCCAAACCACGGCTGGCCCTCCAGGCAGTCTCTTCCCCGAGAGATGAGCCCTGAGGGAAGGATGGAGGCCCAGTGCGGGGCAGTGGCCTGATGCTTCCCCCACCCACTGAAACCCTGTCCCGAGTGTGCCCCTGGGTGGGTGGCAGAGGCCAGCCTGGCCGCAGTGGCTCATGCCTGGCCCTCCATCCTCAGCTCCCGGACCATGAGCTTCCCGGCGACGGGCTTGGGCCTGGATGAGATGAAGCTGGACAGTCGCCAGCCCTTCCTGGACCAGGAGGAGGCTGAGGACCAGCAGCTGCTGGAGCCGGAGGCTTGGAGGACCTACATGGGCCGGCGCAACGTGCTGCAGGAGTTCCTGACCACGGACCTGAGCCCCCACCTGCTCAAGCGCCACCACGCCCGCTTGCAGCTGCTGAGGAAGTGCTCCTACTACATCGAGGTGCTGCCCAAGCACCTGGCCCTGGGCGACCAGAACCCGCTGGTGCTGCCCAACACCATGTTCCAGCTCATCGACCCCTGGAAGTTCCAGCGCATGAAGAAGGTGGGCACGGCACAGACCAAGATCCAGCTCCTGCTGCTTGGGGACCTGCTGGAGCAACTGGACTGCAGCCGTGCCGAGCTGGATGCCCTGCTCGAGTCACCGGACCCGCGGCCCTTCCTGGCGGGCTGGGGGCACGTGGAGCAGCGGCTGGCAGACCTGTCGGCCGTCATGGACAACTTCCTGGCCATGATGGTGCCAGGACGCCTGCACATCAAGCACCGCCTTGTGTCCGATGTCGGCGCCACCAAGATCCCGCACATCCGGCTCATGCTGAGCACGAAGATGCCCGTCATGTTCGACCGGAAGGAGTCGGTGGCCCACCAGGACTGGGTCAGTCTGCGCTGGTTCGTCACCATCCAGCCCCCAGCGCCGGAGCCGTTCGAGCTGCGCTTCAAGCTCCTGGACCCGCGGACGCAGCAGGAGTGCGCCCAGCGCGGCATCATCCCGGTGGGCGCCTGCACCTTCGACATCCGAAACCTGCTGCCCAGCCGCTCCTACAAGTTCACCATCAAGAGGGCGGAGAGCTACACGCTGGTGTACGAGCCCTGGCGGGACAGCCTCACCCTGCAGACCAAGCCGAGACCCCCCGAAGGGCCTGCCCCCCGGTGGCTGGGCAAGCCCGGCCCGCCCCTGACTGCACCCTCCGAGAGATGATTTTCTAGTATTTATCCACTAATAAAGAGGAGCAACCTACTTAACGTTTCACAGGCAGCAGTGGGTGTGTTCTTCCTGGCTCCGCCCCTTTAGTGCCTGCGCCCTCCGGGGGCAGCCCGGGCTGGACCCTCCGGGCGGCTGACCCCAGAGCAAGAAGCGCCTGCTCCCGCGGCGAGAGCTACTCCGCGGGGGCCCAGCCCAGTCCACCCCGTCACCACAGCCAGGCTCTGGCTTTCTTGACCCACTTCCTGTGTGGGGGGGGTTCCTGGGAGGCTGGCACTCCTGGGTCCTGTCTGGGGACAGTTGCAGCCCTGGTGCTAGTGCCCCCAGCCTCTTTGGAGCCAGGGTGTCCACGGCCAAGGCCTCAGCAAGAGAGTATTTTATTTTTAAAATAAAGGATAAAAGTCTTATCTTCTCCCCAAGGAAAGCTGACGTTTGTGGGCACCCACATCTTGAGGTGGTCCTACGGGCCAGTGCTGAGGCTGCTTTTCGGGTGGCCGTCCTTCCAGCCCCCGACCCCCAGCCCCACCGTTGCCTGGGGAGCCTCCAGCCTGGTCATGTGACCCCCAGCGGGGCCGACAGCTGGCTCCCCAGACGCTGTCCGGCTCGATGGTGTGGGTGCATGGCTCTGCCTGCCCTACTGGTTGGCCCCGCCAAGGTCTGGAGGGATGGCACCTTGCACCCGGCACACGGACGCTGGCTTCCATCCACCACTGCTGTCACTGGGACCTGCTCTGGGATGACCGGGTCTGGCGGGCGCAGGGCAGGCAGGGACAGGGAACCCCTATTGACAGTGGGGTGGTTTGGTGAGAAAGGCCCGGCTCCCCTCGGCTCTGTGGGGGTGTCCCATGGCCGTGGGCTCCCCGCCCTCCCGGGGTCAAGCCAGCACTCTGGCCTGTGGCTGTGGGGAGTCACTCCTGGATGTCTTGCAGGACAGGGCCACCCCCGGAGTCTGGGGCAGAGTCGTCACGCTCCCCAGAAATGGCACCAACCCCAAGGAGACGGGCAGCCTGGGTGGGGGTCGTCTGCCACCCCATGCTCTGACCACTGCTCCCCACTGCCCTCCAGATGGTCCAGATGCTGCTAATGCCCCTTCCTCCTGGAACCCCCGCACCCCTCGCCTAGAGGCCCCTTCGTGATTTCCCAGAATCCCCTCCCCTCCGTGGAGAGAAGTGTCTTCCCCCCCAAATGCCTGGGACACGGAGGCCTGTGGGGGCCCTCTTCCCCACAGTGACGCCGCAGCCCCCCCACAGCGGGGCCCGTGCAGGCTCACGGGCCGGGTCCCCCCTGCAATTCCAGCAGCAGCCGGGCCTGGGAGCCACTGGGGACCCGGCCACCAACCAGCCAAATGCTGACAGAATCCCAGTCCCAAGTCGGCCTGGAGGGTGTGCGGTACCTGGGACAGAGCGCACTGGGCGGGCCCCTCAGCACCCAGAACTGCCCCCCAGCTCCTGGCAGACCCCCCTCAGCCTCCACAGCCTGAGCCATCGGCCACAAACGGGGGCCGGCCCCCCACGTGCTCCGGAGTCCAGTATCCCACGGCCCCTCCCCAGCCAGACCTCAAAACACCAAGAAGTGAGAAGAGCTTTCAGGGTGGCATTTATAATGAAATCCCTATACAACCACATGATTCAGAGTCTGAGATACAAAAATCGGAATGTAGCAACTGGGTTTGTGGAAACACCAGGACAGTCCCCCGGGTGCCGCACAGGCACGGGGCGAGAGCGGGAGCGGCCTGGTGCAGCCGGGGGCTGACCTCCTGGCGGGAGTCTGTGGGCTGCTGGAAACGGACACCCACCAGGCTGCCAGCCCAGCTGGTGCCACCGCTGCCCACAGGGCTCCACGCAGCTGCAGGGCTGGGGGCGGCTGGCGCAGGTACCTGGTTCTGGTCTGCCCTGTGCCCGGTGGGCGGCCCCCGAAGGACACAGGGCTGGGTCCCAGCGTCAGACAGGCCTCCCTGCCGAGTCGGGCCGGTCTCTGTGCCAGTGGGAACACTGGCTTTGGTTTATTTCAAAATAGAAAATCAAGCTCAACTCCACGGGTGGCATCCAAAGATCAAAGTGCAGTTTCCTTCTTGGTCCCAAACGTCCCAGTAACAGCAGAACCTCTTCAAGCCGGTCCAACGAGGCCCCTGTTAGTCCCTGAAGGGCTTCACTGTCCCCAAATGTCCCCACAATAGCAGCACAGCAGGAGGGGATGGCCCCTCTAAGCGCTTCTCCTTGCTGCCGGGTTTGCGCCCTGCAGGTGGCCACGCCTGGCCTGCGTCCTGGCCCGCAGAGGCCACCACTGAGCCGTGCTTTGCTGTAGTCGCAGGCCGGCAGACCCCCGCCAGGGCAGGTGGGCCGAGCCAGTGGTCCCCAAGGCATGTGGCAATCTGTCGAGTGGACCCCCCAGGCTGGCAGCAGAGTCGCTGGGACATGCCCGCCCCGTCCCGGCACCTCAAGGCTCCTCAGGAGGACAGCGCCGGCCTCCTCCGGACCCGCACCTGTCTGGCAGGCACCAGGCTCTGCTGGGCCTCGCAGAAGTCCAGGAGGTGCCGCCAGAGTGGGCAGCAGCGCAGGAGGAGATGGTCGCCTGTGGGGGGGTCAGAGGAGGCTGCCGTGCCCAGCCCCGGCCCCCCGGCCCCCACCACCCGGGAGGAGCCAGCCCCAGCCTCACCGATCAGGCAGAGCCCCTCCTGGGCCCGGGTGATGGCCACGTTCACTTGGTTGGGGTCCACGACAAAGCCCAGGAACTTGCGGAGCCAGGCCTTGGTGGGCTGCGGGTCCAGGTCTCTCCTGCCGCAGGTGCGGACGGTACTCACCAGCACGTAGCGCCACTCGCTGCCTGCGGGGGGGGGGGGCAGGTGAGGCCCTGTGCGGCTGCCCACGCCCAGGTGCGCCCCGCCCACGCCAGCCTCACCCTGGCTCTTGGCGATGGAGGACACCATCACTCCGCTCACACCCTCCCGCCGGAGGCCCCTGCGGATCTCCGCGGCCTGCGCGTTGTAGGGGGTGAGGACGGCGACGTCCCCGGGCTCCACCGTCCTCCCCAGGGTCAGCTGCTTGGCAATGGAGACCTGGGGGACGAAGATGACCCTGGTGCCTCTGCTGCCCCGGGCAGGGGAGCCTCACTTGTTCCCTCAGCTCCTCTGCCCCCTCCTCCAGGAAGCCCTCCCTGGCCCCTCCTCTGATCCCTCCTCCAGGAAGCCCCCTCCCCACTCACAGGGCTCCAGGGAGGGTCTCGCTGACACTCACCACCACCGCCACCTCCTCCGGGTTGGCCTTGGAGTTCTCATTCCCTTCGTCTGTGGACACCAGCAGGCTCTGCTCGTGGCCCTGCACGTGGCCAAAGATGACAGGGCAGCTCTCCTTGCCGGCGTGGCCCAGGACACTGGGTGGCCGCCTCAGGCCCTGCCAGGTCTTCAGCTTCCTGTGGTAGAACTCCGCGGAGGGGAAGGCACAGATGCCATCGTGCTGCGGGGATGGACGTGCTGGTGAGAGGCCCCGTCGGCAGGCCGGCTGTGGCCCCGCGGGGGCCGGGGCTCACCATGCGGTACTGCGTGTCCAGCATGTAGGCGTCCCTGTGGTAGCGCTCGAAGAGGGACCGGTCCAGCCCCAAGTTCTGCAGCCGCTCGTTCCTGACCACGGGCCGCAGCTGCTTGTGGTCCCCAAGAAGAACCACCTGGGGGACACCAGCCATCAGCACTCAGCTCTGCACAGCGGCACCCCCAGCAGGAAGCTGCCCCAGGGACGCCGGCTGGGGCACCGGGCCAGCGCCGACCCTCACCTTCTCAGCTCTTGGGAAGTGCACCAGGGGGATGAGGGTCTCGGGCTCGGTGGCCATGCCTGCCTCGTCAACCAGGATCTGCCGGACGTCCAGGGCCCTGAGGCTGGCGGCGGCCGCACAGGAGCACGTGCAGAGAATGACCACATGCTGGCCCAGCTCGAACTTGCGAGCCTTCGCCAAGACCCGCTTGTACCTGCGGCGGGAACACTGGCTGCGTCAGCCGGGTGCCCGCGCCAGCCCGCAGCTCCCGCCCCGGCCCAGCCACTCACCAGACGAGGTCCTCCCTGGAGAAGACCTCCCCGTTCTGCAGCCGGGCGTCAAAGGCCCTGAGGGTGGGCGCGTACGGGTTGGAGGCCTGCCGGATCCGGTGGTGCAGCGTGATGCTCCTGCGGGCAGAGGGTCGGTGAGCCCCACCCCCCCGCGGCAGGGCCGCCTACAGACACCGGGGCCACCCCGCCAGGCCTGAGCGCAGGCAGCCGCACCTGAGGGCCGGGTTGGGCTGCCCCTCCCGAGGCGCCTTCTTGGGCAGGGCCCTGCTGCCCACGCCGGGCACCGGGAACTCGGTGGCCTCCACCTGCTCACTGTACACCCGGAGGGGCCTCAGCTCCGCCCTGCTCAGGAGCATCCCTGCGGGAGCCAGGGGCTGAGTGCCCGGCCTGCGCCGGCGCCCCGCAGCCCCTCAGCGCCCCCCGCACACCTGCCAGCACGTCCACCGACTTGTTGGAGGGGCCGCAGTACAGGATGCAGGGGCCCCCGGGCTGCTTCTCCCCGCCAGGCCGTCCCTGCTCCTGGTTGGACTTGTGGAACCAGTAGATGACGTGGAGGCCCACGACCGTCTTCCCCGTCCCTGTGGGCAGAGAACGGTGAACAGAGCCCCCCACCCCCACCGCCCCACGCGCCCCACACGCCCCACACGCCCACCTGGTGGACCCTGGATGACCGAAAATGGCTTCCTCAGGGCTTCCCTGACGGCCCCGTTCTGGCTGGCGTTCAGCTTGTGGCGGCCTCCGGGGATGTCGAAGGTCTGTCGTGCCAGGAACCTGCTGCTGGCCGCTGAGGGGTGGCGTGGGGACAGGTGGCCTGAGCAGGGGTGCAGGGCAGGGTGGGGAGGGGCAGGTGGGGGCGGGGCGGGCCTACCTTGGGGGCGGGGCTGCTGGAGGGGCAGGTGGCAGGCCTGCAGGACGGGCTGCCCGAGGGCAATGCTGGTGACCAGCGGGGACGCCCTCCCCAGAGCGCGAACGGCTTCCTCCTTGCGGCTGGGTGGAGACAGACACTGGAGATGCACAGTCCCGGGGAGGGCTGTGCCCCACAGGCCGCTGCCCCTGAGGAGGGAGTCAGGGAGCCCGTCCCACCCGGCCCCGCCACTCACAGATCGGGAAGCTGCTTGGGCAGCACCTCAACGGTGAACTGGGTGCCCGGCCTCAGCACGTCTTCTGGAACCTTCTCCATGGCCATGTGGTGGATGAAGAAGTGCACCCGCCTGGGGGCCTCCTGCCTGTCCGCGCAGCCCTCCTGGTCCCCGTCCTCGGTCAGCCCGTGGGCCACCCAGGTGTACGTGCTGGGGTCCACGCTCAGGACGGGGCCCAGGCTGCTGGGCCCAGGGGCCAGGGGGCCGGGGGGCGTGGGCAGCCCCTCGAGCCGGAGGCAGAGGTAGCAGCAGCCGAGGTCGACGTCGATGCCATTCTCCCAGAGGAAGGAGGTCTCCAGCTGGAAGGTGCCCTGCAGCTGCCCCTGTGGCGTCCGCTCTGCGTCCCAGCAAACCCGCAGGTGCTGCAGCGTGATGGAGCTGTTCTCGGCCACCGCGTTGGTGACCGACTCCAGGGCGCAGAACGGCGCCCACACACGGGCGTACTCACCCACGTCTTGGTACCAGTCCTGAGGCGCCTGCGGTGCGTGGCCCAGGAAGCAGTCCCCGGGACGCTCCACGTGCTCCAGGCAGAGGCTGAGGCCGGGCGCCACCGCCCACAGCTGCAGGGTGGGCACCAGGAAGCCGCGCTGCAGGCTGGCGCCGAGCTGCACCTGCAGCGTGTCCCCGCTGCCCAGCTCCTGGGCCACCTCCAGGAAGTGGCCGCAGCGGCTCCGCTGCACCTGCACCAGCTCCCGCCCTGGGGCCGCCTCCTCCCCCTGCTCCCGGACGAGAGTGGCCGCCTCTGGCCAGCGCTGCTCCTCCACCAGCGCCAGCAGCCGCTGCCACACGGCCGCGCTGACGGTCTGGGTGTGCGGGCTGCACAGGGTGCCAGGCGTCGGCAAGGACAGCTTGGGGCCCCGCACGGAGTAGACGCGGCGCCGCCACAGGAGCCGCAGGCCCGGCTGGCCTGGCAGGTCCTGGGGCGGCTCGGCCAGCTGCAGGGAGCGGTAGTGGACGGGGCAGGGGTCAGGCAGCGTCTCCCGGTTGGTGGGGAAGAGGAGCCTGAAGCCGCGGCTGCCGGCGTCCACGTCCACCACGAAGCCCAGCTTGTGGCGAGGCTGGGCCTGGAGCTGCACGGCCAGGTGCAGGCCGCGGGCCCGGCGCTGGTAGCTCTGCGCCTGTGCGTGCTGCCGGCTGAAGTCCAGGCAGAGCCTGTCGATGTCCCTCTCCGAGTACGCGGCGCCCCCGTGGCCCAGCGCCAGCAGGATCTGCCGCTGCAGCACCACGTCCAGGTACCTGCGGATGGGCGAGGTGGCCCAGGTGTAGCGGTCCACCTGCAGCGCGTAGTGGCCGGCCTGCTGCTGTGCGCCCCGGCTGGAGCGGCCGAAGACGGAGCGGCCCAGCGCCTTCCGGAAGTCGAGGCCCGCGGGCGCCAGGGAAGGGTGCATGTCGTCCGTGGCGATCAGGTCTGCCATCTGCTCGTAGTCCTGGCCACGGGCGGCGCACCGGACCTGCCTCCAGAGCGAGGCCAGGAGCTGCAGCTGTGGCGCAGGGCTGCCGCTGCCGCGCAGGTGGTGGCTGAGGTGCAGCGACAGGGGCACGAGCGGCCCGTGCTTCTCGGCCACGGCCCTCAGCTGGGGGCCGCCGGGCGCGGGCTGCCAGCGCAGAGGCGTGACCGTGTGCGTGCGCTCGTTGCCCACCAGGAACTCGGCCGCGAGGCTGTTGAACTGGATCATGTACTCCTTGACCATGAGGTGGGCTGCGCGGAAACCCAGGGCGTTGTCCTCGTCCAGCTGCTCGTAGAGACAGGTGGCCTGCAGGCGGCGCCGGCGCAGCACGCGGGAGATGTGGAACGCGGCCACCACGCAGGCGTCCACGGAGTCCAGGTGGGCCGGCAGCTCCCGGCCAGCGCCCAGGTGCTCCCGGATCAGCCGCTCGGCCTCCTCGTAGCTCAGCTGCCGGTCGGAGCAGACCACGGAGAGCCCGAAGCGCAGGCTCCTGAGCTGGCCGCTGCCCTTCTCCATGGTGAGGAAGAGCGACAGGGCCGGGCGGTCCTGGCCCGGCAGGAGGCTGAGCACGTCGCGGCAGAGGCTGGCTGGCAGCATGGGCACGGGCTCGCGGCCGGGCGCATAGAAGGCCGTGCCGCGCCTGCGGGCCTCCACGTCCAGCGCCCCGTCCCTGGGCAGGAGGCTGGCCACGTCGGCGATGTGCACGGCCACCTCGTAGCTGGGGCCCAGGTCCCGCACACTGAGGGCATCGTCCAGGTTGCAGGCGCCCTGGGGGTCCACCGTGAAGGTCAGGAAGCGGCGGCAGTCCTCCCGCCGGCTACCGACACGGCTGAGCTCCGCACGGTGTTTCTTCAGCACCTTGGTGACAGCGGCCAGGTCCGGCGAGGGCTCCCTCAGGCCAAACTCCAGGTCCAGGACGCGGAGACCCCGGTCCCAGCTGGTGGCCTCGGGCAGCACCTCCAGGACGACGCCCAGCGGGTAGTAGAACCGGGTCCGCCACAGGACAATGCGGACCCAGAAAAGCCGGCCACGCCGGGCCTCGGGCGTGAGCCTCTCTTGGCCCACACGCTGCACCCGGCCCTGGCACAGGCGGTAGACGGGCACCTGCAGTGGGTCCTTCAGCTCAGCCACGAAGATCTTGGTCACGGAGCCATTGATGGGGACCATGATGCGGGGGTCCCACTCGTCCACGCGGCACACGAACGCCAGGTCCTGCCGCCGCCTCTTCAGCACGCCCACCACGCGGCCCTGCGACTGCTCCGCCGGGCCTCTGTCACTAGTGGCCCCGGGCAGGACCTTCACCAGTACCTCGTCCCCACTGAAGGCCATCCCGCAGTTGCGGCGGCCCCTGAGCTGGATGGCACCGGAGGCCTCACCCTCCAGCGGCACGGCGGACGCCCGGTCAAAGGTCTCCTGCAGGAAGGCGCAGCGGCGGTACAGCTCGGGCTCCTGGGCCAGCAGCTTGAGCAGAACCGCCGAGGGCAGGTTCACATAGTGACGGGCCTGGCGCGGGCACGTGGGCCTGGCAACGGTGTCCAGCAGCCCGTCCTCCCCGACGGTCACTGTCACCTTCCGGCTCTCATCCAGGAGCTCCTGCAGGATGGAGTCGTCCGCGTTGAGCTCCCCGTCAGACGGCCAGAAGTCAGACTCGGCGTCCTCGGTGTCCTCAGACTCCCCGCCCTCCGGGGCAGGCGCTCCTGCTGCCTTGTTCCCCAGTGCTGCGTCTCCTGCCGGCGCTGCCGTCCTGGCCGCCGTCTGCGCTGGGGCCGCCTCCTGCACAGCGGGACCCCCCACGGCCGTGATGTCACGGGCCATGGTGCACAAGGCCTGGTCCCCAACCTCTGCTCTTGCCGTGGCTGTGGCGGCAGCCGTGCACTCCATGGCCGGGCCCCCCGCGGGCCCCTCCAAGATGGCCTCACTGGCCACAGCCGCCCCGGCCCCCTCTGCTCTGAGGGTGCCACGCTGCCCCCGGGCCACGGCCTGCTCGATCTGCTCCAGCGACAGGCCCTCGGGGAGGACGCTGCGCCGCTCCACGCACTCGCGGATGAAGCTCTTCCAGAGCTTGCTGCAGGTCCCGAAGGAGCAGAGGGCCACGGCGTCCCCCACGGCCACCAGCAGGGACTGCGCGCGGGTCATGACGGTGTTGAGCACACGGGGGTTGGTGAAGAAGTCCGCGGACGGCGCCCCAGGGCCCAGCAGGCTGTCGCGGTTGTGCACAGTGCTCAGCACCACCACGCGGAACTCCCGCCCTGCGGGGGGACATGGCTCAGGCAGGCACCGGGTGGGGACGAGGCGCCCGCACTGCCACGGCCCCCTGTCACCCACCTGGCAGGATCTCGAAGCTGCCCACGGACACCGCGCCCAGGTTCCTCCTCCGGAGCTCCTGCCTCAGTGCGCCGACCTGCAGGCAACACGGGCCGGGCAGCAGGCGCCTGCCGTTCGCTGGCAAGGAGAGGGCATGCCGCACCCCCAGCCCCGCACGCCCGAAGGGCTGAGCCCCCTGCAGATGGGGAAACCGAGGCTGGGGTGGTCGGAGGGGCCGCCCGCCAGGCCAGCTCACCTGGGCACCATGGGAGACGACACAGATGTGTCTCTGCTCCCGCCCGCCCCAGCAGCCGGGCCAGGTGTCGTAGACTTCCTGCACCTTCTCGACGACCTGGACAATCTCAGCCAGGTTCACCCAGGACGTCAGCGCCATGTCCCGCTCGGGGCTGCCCGCCACGTGGCAGAACACGAGTGGGTAGCATCGGGGGTGGCGCGGGACCTTGCCGCTGGCGTGGATGGGGCTGCCCTTGGCCAGGTAGAAGTGGCGGGAGACAAACCTGACGATGGCTTCCGTGGAGCGGTAGTTCTCGTGGAAGACGACCCGGCTCTGCCGCGCGACCTCGTGCTCTGCCCGCTGGTAGTACAGGAACAGGCGGTACAGCAGCGTGTGCTCCGCCGCCCTGGCCCTGGCCACGCTGAACAGCCTGGGCGCCACCTGCATGTGGTCGCCCGCCAGCACCACGCGGGTGCCGGGCGCGGCGTGGCGCAGCGGGGTGAGGGCCTCGCACTCCAGCATCTGGGCGGCCTCGTCGATGAGGATGTGCGAGAAGAAGCCAGCGGGCACCCTGAGCTCGCGGGCCTGGGAGGTGGTGGTGACCACCACGCGGTGCCGCTCCAGCTCCGCCTCCGTGGGCTGGCGGAAGGCCCGGCGGTCCTGGGTCAGGCAGCAGTAGCGCAGCGTGGTGGGGTCCGTCTGGCTGGGGGGCCGGTCCGTGTACATCACCCGCAGCGGAGCCGCCTCGGGGTGGCCGCTGCTGACGCAGCCGTGGAAATACTCCCGCACGTAGATGTCGGCGGCGCTGTGGGGAAGGGCCTGGCTGCTCACTGGGGCCTTGGGGTGTCGGCCGTCGCTCCCACTGTGCGCCCCGCCCACCTGGATCCCAGGGACCCCGACCAGAAGACAGACGCGGGTCTTGTCCCCACAGCTCAAGGCCCATGGAGGGGACAGGCACTCAGATGAAAAATAAGATCAGAGCCAATGAGGGCAGGGCCACGGCAGAAAGCCAGGTGGTCAGGGAGGGCTCCCTAGAGGAGGCAAAGGAGATGCCCATATGGATTGGAAAGGACACAGCAGGGCTGTGGCCAGAGGCTGGAGCTGAGCCTGAGCATAGCCCCCGATGCTGCCGGGTGAGCAGCCGCAGCCGGCACCCGCTGCCCGAGCAGGCTCAAGGGCAGAGGCCAGGGAAGGGCTACAGGCACCACTGGCACAGCCTCGCCCCACCGGCCCCTCAGACACTCTGCAGAGACCAGGCCACCCCAGGAACCAGCCCGGGGCACGTGGCTGCTGTCCTGGGCTCCCCCTCCCCACTGGGCAGGGGAGTCGGGGGAGGGGGAGACCATGCTGGCCAGAGGGGACCGGCAGGGCTGTGACAGAAACCTGTTTCCATAAGAATCAAGACAAGCCTTGCCCCAGAAAGTGCCGGGCGGGCCGAGCCGCACCCTCCCCGTGGCCGTCTCCTCCTCCCAGCCTCTGTGCAGCCCCCGGCCCCTCACCTGGACAGCAGGCCTGCCCCCAGGGGCCCCCCAGCCTGGTAAAGCCCAGGCCGACCCCTGTGGGGAGGGTCCCTGCAAGGGTCAGAGGACGGGAACTGCTGCCTGGCGTGGACAGGGCAGCTGGGGGCCGTGCACCCAGCCCGGCGGCTCCGCCCACCTGTTGGTGTGTGTGCAGATGAGCACCCTGGTGCACGGCTGCCGCAGGACCTGCAGGGAGGCCATGGCCAGCGTGTAGGTCTTGCCGGTGCCAAAGGGGCCGTAGATGAGCAGCGGGGACACAGGCCTCCCGTCCCCGGGGCCGCTGCCCGCAATGAGCGCCATGGCCAGCTTCTGCTTGCAGTTGCCGTGCAGGGAGGGCGGGACACGCCACGGGCTCGGCAGGGCGCAGGCGGGCAAGTCCGGCACCACCAAGTGCTCCTCGGGCAGCGCGTCCACTGCCTCGTGCCAGAGGCAGAAGGTCAGCGGGTTGATCTGGAACTGCACCTCCAGGAGGGGGCTGGCCTCGGGCCGCAGCCCCAGGGCCACACAGCAGCGGACCGGCAGCAGCAGCCAGAGCGCCTGCTCCGACCGGGCCCGTGGCTCCAGCTGCACTTCGAACACTGTGCTGTTGGGCGCGGGCACGGGGGCCACGAGGGCCGTGCTGACCGCCCGGCCCAGCAGGAAGCCCTGCTCCGTGTTGGGCGTCAGGGAGGCGGGGATGGGGACCTCAGCGTAGAGCGCTCCGGGTGGTGCGAACAGCATGCCCAGGGCTGGCGTCTGCAGCGCCGTCTTCAGGGACACTTGGGCCCGAAGGGACAACCTGGCAGGAGGACCCAGGTCAGCCCACAGGGCCACAGCCGCCGGCCCAGCTCCAAGTCCTGACTCCCAGCCGCCCCTGCCTGCCCCAGCCCCGCTCACTTGGCCACCAGCCGTTGCTGAGCCGCCTCCTCCTCATAGAGAAACTGCTGCATCCTCTGCCGATAGTTGGTCCGAGACAGGGGGCCCGAGGCGGGGCTGCTGCGCGTGAGCTCCAGGGCCTGGGCAGGCACCTTGTACTTGGCCAGCAGCGCTGTCTGCTCGGCCGTCTGCTCCACACCAGGCACCACGTGGCGGTTGCCGGCGTGCCAGCGCTCCAGCTCCTCGGAGTGGCCGGGCACTGTCCTGCCCCGGAGTTCCGGGGAGTGAACCTGGCCCAGCTGCAGCTCCAGCTTTTGAAGCAGCACCGGCCGGCGGCCAAAGTCAAAGACCACCCACTGCTTAAAGGTGCCAAAGGAGGTAGTCTGCACACGTACTCCCACCTGGAAGTCCGTCGGGGACTGGGCCTCGCGGAAGCGCTCCCCCTGTGCATAGAGCCGGCCTGGCGGGAGGCTGGGCGCCAGCAGGGAGAAGTGTGCTCCAGGCTCCTGCTTGAGCAGGGCCACGTGTAACAGGGGGTCCTGGGGAGGACAGACATGGTGAGGTGGCCCCAGCACCCCTCCCCTCCCGAGATGCCACGGGCGGGGAGCAGCTGAAGTGTGGGGCTCGGGTCCCGGCTGTGCCACTAGCTGGCGTGTGGCCCAGGCAGGTCACTGAGACTCTCTCAACCTGTTTTCTCCTCTGCAAAGTGGGGGGCACAGAACCTGCCTGAGGCCCTGGGGCTTGACCTTCACTCCCTAGGCCCAAACATGGAGAACCCCATCCACGTCTCAGTCACCCTGTGTGCAGGAGAGGAAACTGAGGCAGAGAGGCTGGGGCCCTGCTCCGGGCCACACAGACACAGAGGCAGTGCCTGGGTGTCGGCCCAGACCCCAGGATCCCCAAGTTGGCCCACCGTGTGGTCTTCACCCCTGCTGCCCCTCCACCCGGGGCTGGGGCGCCTGGCTGGCCCGAGGCTGCAGGAGCTGCGTCAACCCCTCACCTCCGAGTGGATGGTGAACACCCAGCTGTGCTGGGTCTTCTTCTCCCGGGCCTGATGCACCAGGGGCTGGTCGCAGGAGACAGACACGCCCGCGACGGTCTCGGACAGCTGCACAGGGAAGCCTGGCCCTCAGCAGGGCTGCCCCGGACCCCACCCCACACCTGCCCACAGGGTCCCACTTACCACCAGGGCCTCGCCGCTGCTGCCATGGTACTCGGCCAGCAGCCGCTCCCGGTAGGACACCAGCCCGTCCTGCCAGGCCGCCTGCTCCCGCAGCTCTGCTGCTTGCACCCTCTGGACCCACTCCTGCAGCTCCTGTGCCGAGTGTGCCTTGGTGCAGTTGTCCCCGTACTCACAGAGGTCAGGCCTGGGGACAGGGAGGTTAGGGTCTCACACAGGTGCAGCCACCAAGGCAGGCTCAAAGGCTGGGACCCCCACGGCCCAATATCAGCCTGTGTGGGGGGAGCAGGAATAGGCTCCAGGCCAGAGGGTGGCAGAGAGCAGGGACTTCACCCGTCCTGTCCACTCCCGAGCAGGGCCTAGCAACGGACCTTCTGTACCCAGGTCCTGGGAGGCCCTAGGCCCAGTGAACATGAGGGCCCCTGGCTCTGGCCTTGGCAGCTCATCCCCCACCCTGAGCCCCCACCCCAAGCACCCTTACTCTGGGCAGAGCTCGAATTTGGAGAGCCCTGTGGGTGGGCGGCGGTGCTCCCAGGGCACGGCCAGGTCGACGGCCACCATGTGTGTGTGCTCCCAGGAGGAGCAGTGGTTCTCGAAAGCCTCCTGAGACGGGCAGGTAACCCGGCAGGCGTGGCAGTACAGCTGGGCCCCGGGGAGCCGGCTGCGTGGCGCTGTGCACCCGTCCCTCGGGGCAGCGGGAGCGAGCAGGTCCTCCCGCTTGAGGCTGGCCAGCTGCTCGGCCTCCCACACAGCCATCTCCACGGCGCTGTGCGCGTACTGGCAGCGAGACGCCCCATGCCGGCACGGCCGCCCGCGCCCCACGAACGTGCAGTAGGCCAGCGGCTGGCCGTACTGGGGCTGTGGCCGCACCTCCACGAACTGCTGCTTGCGGGGGCCCTTGGCGCTCACGTGAGTCAGGAGTGAGGGGCAGGCTCCGTGCTCGGGGCACTGCCCCTGGGGGTCTACAGGGCGGATGTGCGGGGGGCTGTGCCGGAAGCAGAGGGAGCAGAGCAGCTCGAAGTGGCCACCGAACTCCTCTCGGATGGCGTCGGCCACGCTGCCCGGCCCGCCCTGGGCCCTGCCGCCCTGCACCGCCGCCTTCAGCCACAGGCGCTGCAGCTTGTGCTCCCGCTCGAAGGTCCAGACCAGGGCCTCCTCTCGGCTGCGGGCGAAGGTGCACTGGTTCCGGTGGCGCCGGCAGCCGAGCCCTGGGCTGTAGTAGCGACAGACCTCGTAGCGGGAAGGCCTTGGGAAGCTGGGCCGGCGGCCCACCTTGCGCCAGACCTTGCTCTTGCTGGCTTGCCTGAAGCGGGCCAGCAGGATCTCTCGGGGGCAGCTGTGCTCCACCCCGCGCAGGACGTATGTGCTCTCATTGAGGCGCTGCGCGCAGCGGGAGCAGCCTAGATGCAGGTCCACCTGGGCGCACAGCCTGGCCAGGGATGGTCCCTTGCTGGCGGTGGGGCTGGCAGGCAACGCATGGGACCCGGGGGCCTCCATCTCCGACGCTGCCCTGGGTCTTCCGGGCAGGATCCGAGGCTGCTGAGCTCAGCTGGTCCACTGGGACGACCAGAGGTGTGAAGTCTGGGACAGGAGGGACAAGGGCAGGCTGAGGCCAGAGGCACCCTGCCCCAGGGGGCTCAGACACACGACCCCCCCCTGCCCAACCTGGGGGGGAGGGAGTCAGGGCCCACTGACCCGACCCCAGCCCCAACCTCCTGAAGGGTCTCCAAGCCCCACCCAAGAGGTGCCAAAGCCGCTGCTGTGGGGCCGCTGGGGCTCCTGGAGCCCAGGAGGAAGGCAGAGCCCTTGTGGCAGGCGGCTCCCCCGGAGCAGACCCCACTCCAGGGTCCTGTGCACTCAAAGGCCCCTTAGGCCCCCAGCCCCCTGACTTCCAAAGACACGGCACCGTCTCTCTGTGACATGACAGCTGGCTCCTAGGAACAGAGGCCCTCAGCCTGGCCTGGGCAGGGGGCGTCCCAGGCGGGGACACAGCCTTGCAGAGGCCTGGCCTGTCAGGTGGGGTGTCTGGGTCAGCGCTCCTGCCAGGGGGTGCCAGGGAGAAGTGGGGACTCAGGGTCCCCATCCCAGCTAAGGCGGGCCAGGGGACAGCTCCGTGCAAACTGCCGGCTGGGTCTAAAGGGACTTTCAGGGGAAACCTCAGGAGAGGCAGAAAGCCCAGCCCGTCTGGGGACTCACCGCTGTGCACTGGGAAACTGAGTCCACAGTCGTGAAAGTCGCCAGAGCTGACTCCAAAGCCCGCGGCCGCAGCCAGCGGGGACAAAGTTTTGGCGCGAGACCCCCACCCTCCCCGGGGGCCGCGCTGCCACCAGCCTGGGGCAGGACGGCGGGAGCCGGGTGCGGACCTCCCCCCGCTGCCAGCCCCCGCCCGGCCGCGGAGACCCCCGCGCGGAGACCCCCGCCCGGCCCGGAGCCCCCGCCGGCCGCGCTCACCCTCCGACGACCCAGCGGCTGGCCTGTCCGCCCCGCGATCACTTTCGATTCTGCGATCAGTTTCGATTCTGCCCGGGGCGACTCAGCCTCCGCCGCCGGATCGCGGAAATTACCTCACTGCCCACCCGCCCCGCCCCGGCGACACGCCCCCGCCCCGCCCGCCAGCTCCCGCCGCGCAAGGGGAGACCCCCGGCCCCGCCGACGCCCTCGGGAACCGCGGGCGCGCGAGCCCCGGGCCGACCCCGCTGGGGCCGAGAGGTGCCCGGGCGCCACCGCGGGAGGGGCGAGGGTGGGGAGGGCTGCCCGGGGGAGGCGGCCAGACCGGCACATCCAACCCCTGAACACTCCGAGTCGGAACTGCGCCAGAGCCCAGCGGAGTGAGGACACTCCCGGTTCTGGAGGGCAGGTCCACGGTGGTCCCGCGGTGGTCCCGCGCGAGCCTCCCAACCTCACTGGGGCAGCCACCGTCAGCCCCGGGTAAGTTGAGGCACTGCGGTTGCAAAGGCTGAGCAGGCTGAGCACTGGCCAGCCACAAAGCTGAGACCCCTGCCCAGCGGTGGCCCTGTCCCTGGCTCTGGGGGACCCTCCAGCGCCGCTGTGGCCTCCTGCCAACAACAGTCCCAGCCAACAGACTGCAAGCTCAGGGGAGCCCCCAGCCTGGACCACCCACCTGGCCATTCCACACTGTGAGATGAGGGGTGGTTTGCTGCACAGCAGGGGACGAGCACTGCCTGCCTCCAGCCTCCAGCAACAGAGCAGCCTTCACACCCCAGGCACCCTGTCGGCAGGGGTCTCGGGAGGTGTCCCATTCAAGCCACCACAGGGCTGGGAATGCCCCGAACAGTCACATAGTCACACCAGGAGCCTCAGCACAAATAGAGTCCATAAAAATAGCAACAAGAGACCCAGGGATCACTTTAAAAAGATGCAAAACTTCTTGAGATGTTGCTGAGAGACACGGGTTGAACTGGTGTGGAATACTATGTTCTTGGATGGGGGACTTCACACCACACCTCGATGCCAGCTCTTCCTAAATCTGTGAATTTAGTGCAACCTCAGCAAATGCCAGGAGGACTTGGAGGCCAGGTGCACAGCGACTTGAATGTTCATTTACAAAAGCATAAGATAAATGACGAAACAGGCAGGAAAATGATTTAAAAGGCCTCTGGCAGGTCTGAGGGCGACCAGACACTAAAGCACACGGCACAACCACGGGAGCAGTGTGGGGCACGGGGACACGGGTCCGGAGCAGGACGGAGTCCAGGAATAGACTGAGGTGCACAGGGGTCCGGGGCAGGTGACAGCATTTCAGACCGGGGGGCCGGTGCCTCGTGCAGCAGGTCTCGTGAGCACTGGGTACCATCTTGAAACAAAAACGGAAGGAAGGTCTCCACCCAGCACCTAACACCAAAATTAGATGGCAGGTGGGTCACAGATGTACACAGGAAGAACTGGTCAACCACATGGAACTGCAGAGCCCACACGGAAAAAACAAGAAAAAAAAGAGGGAAGTGGTGAACCAGAGAGGTGCACAGAGAAACCGAGGCGGAATGTGTTCTTTGTCAGTGCTGTTGCAGGAGAGGATGCCACCCGCAGGGCTGAGCAGGAAAGGGCCCCCGCCAGAGCTCCAGGACGGAGGGGAACACGCGTGACACAGACCAACACACGCTGGCAGGCGGGGCAGTGCTTTCCCTCCTTGGAAAACCAGTTGTTGAACATCTGCCAGACGTCACTGATACGTTCAACCACAGAAAAATAAAACAAGTTTATATGGGGAAGAAAAACACCATCAACACAGTCAAAAGCCAAATACTAAATGAAAAAAAGGCACAGCTCATATCACAGCTACAAGTCTGATTTCTTCAACATATATCTTAAAGATCCAATAAATTAGAAAAAGATTCCACGAGAAAAATAAGCAAACGATGGGAAACAGTATTTTACAAAGATATAGAAATACTTTTGGGTTTTGGCTCGGAGGCCGCCAAGGTACAACTGTCTTTGGTCCCAAACCCGGGTTAACCGGACACCAGCTGCCTGCACCAAGCCGCCTGAGTTTGACCCCAGCGAGATCAAGGTCGAGTACCTGAGGTGCCCGGGTGGCAAAGTCGGTGCCACACCTGCCCTGGCCCCCAAGATCCGGCCCCTGGGTCTGTCTCCAAAAGAGGTTGGTGATGACATCGCCAAGACAACCGGTGACTGGAAGGTCCGAGTTCACAGTGAAACTGTTCAGAGCAGACAGGCCCAGACTGAAGTGGCACCTTCTGCCCCTGCCCTGATCACCAAGGAACCACCAAGGGGCAGAAAGAAACAGGAAAACATTAAACACACTGGAAATATCACTGTAGATGAGAGTGTTGACACTGCCAGACAGATCTTTAGCCAGAGAACTCTCTGGAACCATCGAAGCGATCCCGGGGACTGCCCCTCTGCGGGCTGCAGTGCTGATGGCCGCCACCCTCGTGGCATCGCAGGTGACACCCACAGGGGTGTGTGAAAGCCCAGCCAGTCAGAAAGTACAAAGGATCATTTGATGCCCCCCCACCACCAAAAGTAGAAATGGCTCCAAGTGCAGTGAACATGTTCAACCTCATTCTCAGGAAATGAAAACCAGAACCGCAGGATAACATTTCACCCCTCCACGAGGCAGAGCTGACACTGCCCCACACTCGGCCACCGGCAGCCCCGTGTGGCAACTGGGCCCCAGAAGCACAGGGCACACACCCGTCACCCGCGCTCCGCAGACACACCTGTTTGAAGACAAGTGACATCTGTGCGTGTCGGGGCTCACGGCAGCCTTTCTCTTTGTTGTCATTGTAGAGCCCGGGTCTCGCTGTCGCCCACGCTGGTCTCGACTCCTTGACTTCATGCGATCCTCCCACCTCGGCCTCCCCTAGCGCAGGATCACAGGCGCGGCCGCCGCCGCTGCAGGCTCCTTTCTGCTCACAGCAGGCCTGGACGCCCCAGTGCCCCTGGGGGTCGCTGGCAGCCTCCCCCACCCGTGCCATGAAATACTTATTCTGAGGCCATTAAAAAGGAGCCATCTCAAATGTTCTGAAATGCGGACTTTTCCTTGCTAAGGAAAGAAATCGAAGACAACAATGCAAGAACAAAAACATATGTTAAGTACAAAAACCTGTTACAGAAACAGAAGTAAACTGCGTGGCTGGGACAGGAGAGGACTTGCCTTTCACACCTGCAGTGTTTGTGTGTCCAGTGCACATCGTCTTTACTCGAACAGAAAAGTGCCACGTCGAGCACGAGTCGCAGCCCCGTCACACGGGTGCCCTGTGCGTTGCAGCGGGATGTTCTGCAGGCTTCGCTCTGGCCTGATCATGCAGCTGCTGACGGCATTTTGTCACCGGGCCCAGTCTCTTCCCTGGATGCCAGACACCCACATCCCAGGATAGAGCGGACAGATGTCACAAGCCCCCGGACACAGGGCCCCAAGGAGGACAGGACAACGCCGTGGTCTCTGCCCAAATGCAAGACTCAGCCCAGTCACCAGAAGATACCACACAGACCCAGCGTGGGGGACGTTCTACAGAGCAGCTGCCCTGTGCCCCTCGGAACCTACACGCCATGGACGGTGAAAGGTAAAAGAAGAGGAAGGGCTAAGGAGCCACCCGGCCCGGGGGGCACACAGATGTGCCTGCCAGGTGCTAAGAGAGTGGAGCAGCCTCAGTACCAGGAATGTCACCGTGTCAGGCAGGCCTCCCGCCGCGACAGTGGGCAGAGCACGTGTGCTCAGGAAACACGCTAAGGTGCGAGGGCTAAGGGCAAGATGTCACGCCAATGGTTCCAGAAATAAAGGTTTTTATGCAATAAAGCAAATGGGGCAAAATGTGACCAGTAGGTGAATCTAGATAGAGTATATAGAAAGAAGCCCTGAGTACCATTTTTACAACTTTTGTGTAAATTTGCTTAAAGTACCGTATCAAGTTACAAAGTAAGCAAAACAGCTGCCTGACACACCCTCAGCTCCGCCTCCCCCCAGGTAAACCAGAACGTCCTCACTTGGCCTCTTTCCCGGTCACTGGGCCCCTCAGCATCTGCACCTGCACCTGCCACTGCCCAGCCTGCTGCACCAGCCAGCACCCTCCCCGCACCCCAGTGAGCACGGAGGTCCCCAGGGGCTGGGAGCCTCTGCTTACCTGAGACGCTGGGTCCTGTGGGGGACCCGCCCACCCAGCCAAAAGGTCACGCCCTGAGTGGAGGGTGATTGGGTCCGTGTGGGAGGTGGGTGGAGTCGAGTCCTGTTGCGCACAGCTGTACGGGGGGGGGACAGACGTGGCCCTGAGGCCTCCTTAGAGATGTGTGGGGCCTGCGTCTCCTTCCTTGGGGGGCCCGGGAAGGGTCTGTGCCCCTGGGGCCTCCTGGCTGCCCGGGGCCCATAGCATCTTTGCACCAAGGGTTCTGTGATACTGTGAAATATATATTTGGTCCTTGTCCTCTTTCCTGGCATATGACTCCTAAAATCCTCGGGATAACCAAAGTAATCAGTGTCTCCTTGTTTGCAAAGGAGTTGGCTGGTGGCTCCTCCTAGGAGCTTCGGGTGGGGCTGTCACAGGACAGACCAAGGCAGGGTCAGAGGGTGCGACTTTCAGCCCCAGCCCCCACCATCCGGGGAGGGGAGGAGGTGAAGTCGATCACCAGCGGCCAGTGATGTGATCAATCACGCGGCAGCTGAACACGGGGTGTCCCTGGAGGGTGGCACAGGAGGGGGGGCAGAGGAGCTCCCACACACACACACAGCTTGTCCATGTGGCCGTTACCTGCATCCTCTGTGATACCCTTCATGATAAACTAGTAAACCTAGGTGACTCCCTGAGTTCTGTGAGGGCTCCAGCAAATTAATCCAGCCCAGCGGGGGTCTTGGGAACCCCGATACCTAGCCGGTCAGTCAGAGGCACCTGGGGCTTCCACTGGCATTGGAAGTGGGGGACAGTCTGTGGGACTGAGCCCTCCACCTGTGAGGTCTGACGCCACCTCCAGGCAGGTGTCGGGATTGAATTGGGGGAGCCCAGGGGTGTCCACGGCACAACTGGCTGATTTGATGTTGGAGTGAAAACCCCCCACACCTGGTGTCAGAAGTGATCTGTGTCGTGAGAGGACAGCAAAAGCGCAGCTTGGCTTTTCCTACATCCTCAGAGGTTCTCACCCCGCCCCCCCCCCCCCGAACTGAACCCCACCTGGAGCACTCAGCCCCGTGGCTGCACAGCTGGTCAGTTGTCCGGTGAGGACTGAGTGGGCTATGTCTTCCTCTGCCTGCCCCCCCGCCCCCTCCACCCCAGCCAGCCCCCAGCCTCCCTGCTCCACCCAGGGACACAGACACGTGGCCGGCTCCAGCTGCCCAGAGGTTCAAGATCACACTCCAGGCCCCACCCCTCACTGTGCATCCCGCCCTGTTCCCCCCCACCCCAGAGGACTCTACCCCAGCAATACCCAGCCCGTGCCCGGCAGCTGCAGGACCTGCTGCTGTGGACAGAGACTGACCGTGGTCAAAAGAAAATGAACAGTGACCATGAGCTACTCACGGCAGGTGCTGGGGCTGCCTGGGGAGCTGGAGGAGGATCCTTTGCAGCCATCAAAATGTGTGCAGTGCCCGACAGAGCAGGCTGCATGAGTCCAGGAAGACGGGATGGGTGGACAGAAGACAGTCCAGGGCAGACCCACACGTGTGGCCAGTTGGTCTCCAAACCGTCCGTGCCAGAGCAACTGAGAGGAAGGAAGTGTGGCTCATACCCCAGGCTGCACAAAGAAGTTAATTCAAGATGGGTTGTCTGGGGCAGGGCGCGGTGGCTCACGCCTGTCATCCCAGCACTCTGGGAGGCTGAGGAGGGAGGATTGTTTGAGCTCAGGAGTTCGAGACCAGCCTGAGTAAGAGTGAGACCCCGTCTCTACTGAAAATAGAAGTTAGCTGGACAACTAAAAAAATATATAGAAAAAATTAGCCGGGCATGGTGGTGCATGCCTGTAGTCCCAGCTACTTGGGAGGCTGAGGCAGGAGGATCACTTGAGCCCAGGAGTCTGAGGTTGCTGTGAGTTAGGCTGACTCCACGGCACTCTAGCCCGGGCAACAGAGTGAGACTCTGTCTCAAAAAAAAAAAAAAGGAAAATACATATTATTCAATTGCTTTCGATGAATCAACTGACACTACTGACTCGGTACAGGTTTTATACTTCATTCGGGTCATAACAGAAGATTTTCTTTGCTACAAAGAGTTACTCACGCTGGGCACTCTTGCAAATAAAATATGGGGAACAGATATCCTCAACAACTTTCAAGATAAATGTGGTGAAGTTGGACTGAATTTGGTAAATTTAGTGAGTGTATGTATAGACGGTGCACCTTCCGTGACAGGACAACATGAAGAGTTTATTGCACAGATAAAAAAAAAGTATTAACAGAGCCAGACGCTCTGATTTCTTTTAATTGTATCTTGCATCAGCAAAATCTCCTGCTAGCTACTTTAAGTGACACTTTGCAACAAGTTATAAGTATTGTTAACTATGTTTGTGCAAATGCAACAGGGCATCGTCAGTTTTTTGCCACATCTATCGCAGGGACAGGTGTGAGCCAAGATTTTATCTCTGCAAGAACAGAGAGTTAAATTTTATGAAGAACAGAACAGCAATGTGAATTGTTGAAAGAAGATTTCTATGGGAATGCACCATTTCTGTGTGATATCATGTCAAATAAAAATGACTTGAATATTTCTTTGCAAGGTAAAACTAAGTCTATATATGATATGCGGCAAAAAAATATAAGCATTTTGACAAAAGCTATCTTTTTTCAAAACACTTCTTCAGAAGGAAATTTTGGATGAACATTTTCCCCAGTTGGCAAAGGTCGTTGATGAGCAGGATGATATATGCGAATTATTTGAATATGAAGCTATTACAGGCCTATTAACTGGAGAATACAATGAAAGTTTCACTGACTTTGAGAATCATGACATCACGCTCAGATTAGCATTTCAGCCTCACCTACTTGATATCACCAAGGCACCTAAAGACTACAGATGGAATTGTTTGAGCTCTCAGTAGATGACATTTTAAAGTCATTGTTTGATGCTAAGAAAGATCCAATTGGAATATGGAAAATCCCAGAACACCTAGGCCTTCGCAACATGCCCCCAAAATGCTTTCTTGCTTTTCAACCACTTATTGCTACAAATCTACTACCTAACCCAAATCAAGACGCCCTTAAGGTCTCAAGTGACTGACACCCATCTAGAGGATCAACTGAAACTGTGAACCTCCACGCTGCAACCAAACATTCAAATGCTTTCCAACAAAAAGCAGACACAACACAGTCATTAAAAGGTTAGTTAACTTTAAAATTAACAAATAGTTTTGGCCGGGCACAGTGGCTCACGCCTGTAATCCTAGCACTCTGGGAGGCTGAGGTGGGAGGATCACTCGAGGTCAGGAGTTCGAGACCAGCCTGAGCAAGAGCGAGACCTCATCTCTACTAAAAATAGAAAGAAATGATTTGGACAGTTAAAAATATATATAGAAAAAATTAGCCAGGCATGGTGGCGCATGCCTGTAGTCCCAGCTACTCGGGAGGCTGAGGCAGGAGGATAGCTTGAGCCCAGGAGTTTGAGGTTGCTGTGAGCTAGGCTGATGCCACGGCACTCTAGCCTGGGCAACAGAGCGAGACTCTGTCTCAAAAAAAAAAAAACCAAAAAAAAGTTTGCATTTTTTGAAATTATTAAGTCCATAATAGATTTTTACAAAATAAGGTATATTTTTATCTAATTCAAGTTTCTTGAATGTGGCCTTATTTGATTACAGCTAAATTAATGGGGCTTCCAACATGAACAGGGTCCCCACCCCTGTAATAGCCTGACCTTAAAATACATAAGGTCCCCAACTTGATCCAGAGCTTTGATGTAATCCCAACCCAAATCCCACCAAGTTTTTCTGTGGATATCGACACACTGGTTCTCCAGTTTCCATGGGAGGAAAGGACGCAGAATCCCCTACACGAGAGTGGAGGAGGAGCATGAAGTCGGAGCACAGGGATTACCCAACTCTGAGACTCAACATAAAGCTACAGCAATCCAGACAGTGTGGCATTGGCAAGAGCATAAATGTATCGATGAAAGAGAATAGAGTCCAGACATAGTCAAGTGATCTCTGACAAAGGATCGAATACAGGAAAGAAAGCCTTTCAACAAACAGTGCTGAGCAACCCGACAGCCACATGCAAAAAAAAAAAAGAAAGAAAAAAGAACCTAGGATCTAGGCACAGACCCTATACCCTTCATAAAACTTAACTCAGAATGAGTCATAGACCTAAATGTAAAACACAAAACTATAAAGCTTAAAAGATGACGCAGAGGAAACTCCAGAAGACTTTTGGCCACGGTGACTTTCCAGGCACAACACCAGACCCACGACCCACGGAGGCAGCGCTGGATGCGCGGGCGTCACTCTCTGTCATCACACTGCAAGTCGTCATGGCGGCCCATTGGGGGAATAGTCGTGCCTCGGATAAGGCTCCTTGGCTGCGATGCTGCAGCCAGGAGTGGCAAGTGTCACAGAGGGTATTGATGAGGGTGCAGCCCTCGCCAGGGCAGAGGGGACAACAGGGGCCCAGGCAGAGAATGGGGGGCAGGAGACTCAGAGGCCAGAGGCAGGAGCTGGGGCTATCTCTGCCAAGAGATGGGACTTGCCCAGAGAGGAGGGGACACATCTGACAGGAAGGGACTGAGCACCTGGGGGCACATTGGTGCCTCCCCCCCGAGGCACGACAGGGAAGGAGCAGGTTTGGGATAACCAGAGGCAGGAGCTGTCTTAGCCCCAGAGATGTGAGGAGACAGAGGCCTGGGAGTCTGGCGCTAACGCCCACTGCAGGGAGCGTGTGACTGGGAGACCACCCACCTCAGAAGGTCACCTGGTAACCACACCTGGATCAAGGCGGAGGTGTCCTCAAACCCAGCATCCCACGCTGCTCTGGCCACTCCTTACCAGGAACGTGCCCCAACTTTCAGAGCACGTGTTTCTGCCTTGTGGGCGGCACCAAACTTCCCTACGTGGCGCCGTGCGGGGTGGACCCCTGCGTCTGCGGTGTCCGAGAGGCTGGCCGGTGGCCGGGGCGCACCACCTCCTGCAGCCTTGGGGCAGGCGATGGCACCAGGATGGCAGCAGCCGGCACAGGGGAGGATCTGGAACCGAGCCCTGGGGATGGGGGGAAGCGGCCGGCTGGAGGGTGAGCTTGCCCGGCTCCTACCGGCAGGCACAGGCCGTGCCGGCGGGCGGAGGCGTCTCTGACCCCAGCCCTGGGTCAGGGGGAGCCAAGGCTGTTCTCAGTCCCTCGACCCCCAGCGACTGGCGGAACAGCCTCAAACCTGAGCTAGGCCTCGGACCTCCCAACCTCCAGAACCACGAGAAACAAACCTGCTGGTCCTGAGCCACCCAGCCTGCGCTACTTTGTTGCAGCAACTGGACAGGCTGAGACAGCCGCCGCCCATCCATCAGGCCTCTGGGAGGGAACGAGAACGCAAATGGCACCTGGTGCTGTCACAAAAAGTGTTGACCTTGGGGACATGTGGCAGGGTCCTGGAGCCCCCAGACGACACTCTGCAAAGGCTAAGTGGATGCGTGAACAGCCTGGACAAGCTGGCGCTGTCCAGTGGGCACGTTCTTACAAATTGAATTCTGTTCTGTCCACAACCTTCCCTCATAAGAGACAGACACACAGACTAAGAAAAATGTTTTTATTTTAAATCAAAGTACCAAGCAGATACTTGCAAAAGAACATACAAAGCAGAATTCAAACACGGCCCTTCCCCGGGTGCCTCTGGGCACACACAGAGAGGAGGTCCCCACTCTCCCTGCAGAAACACACCAGTCCTGCCTCCGCAGAAAACCAGGCCAGAGGCAGCCACAAAACCCGCGTTTGTAGGTGGTCAAGAGGCTCTTCCCTTCTAGGTCCTGGTCGGACCCTGAGGGGCAGGACCAGGAGGTCCTGGGACCCTGCAGGGCGCAGGGGGCATGCGCTGGGGACGGGGACGGTGCCACCAACCTCCTCCCTGCAGCACGTGTGGTTGCCCTGAGGATGGGCCTTCCCCACACTGGGCTTGGAGCCCCTGCCGGGAACAGCCGCAGGAGCAGCCACCGGCTGCAAGTGGCTTCACGGAGCACTGGGAAGGGCCCCCCAGCCCGGGGGTGGGGGCAGAACAGGTCCCCCTTGCTCTTCAACGGGCAGAAAGAACTGACCCACAGCCCCTTCAAGTTCGACTGAGCAAGCGGCCGGCCGTGAGGGCAGACGCACGTGCGACCCGGACAGAGGGAAGCCACTAGAAGGTCCCAGGCTCTCAGGCCACAGAGCTGCGTCCGTCATGCGGCCGAGCTGGTGGGTGGGCACAGGGCCCTGCTGACGCATGTGACAGGACCCACACTCGAGTGAAAATGGGTTTAAAAAGGTGTATGTACACAAACCAGTAACCATTGTGCCGAAACCAGCTGACTCGTGACAACAGCAAACAGAAACGTAACAGAAAGAAAACAAGACAGACAGAAACTCAGTAGCTTGACAAGGGGTGGGGAGCAGGCCAGGTCCCGTCACAACAGCGCTGAGGTGGGGCCCAGGGCACCCCAGGGACGCATGGGTGGGCAGCTGGTTCCCTCCAGAGCCGCAGAGTGGGACAGGGCTCCCTCCCACTGCCGGGCACCCAGGACTGTTGAGGACGCCCCCTGCAGGAGGCAGCAGGAGGCGGGGCTTGCTGCCCCTGAGACATCTGGCCCCAGAGGCTCTGGCCTGGAGGGTGGCCCCCTGCGTGGTTGTCCTCAGACCAAGCCAGACTGCAGGCAGCCCGCGCACGGCCCTGCAAGGCGCGTCTGGGCTGCACCTTCCCCAGCCGGCACCCACCAGCCTGCCCTGGGCTCTCCCTTGGACCAGGACCACCGGGTATCAGCCAGGGGACTCCCAGGGGGCCTGGGTCTGGGGGCCGTCATGGTGGCCCCACTGGCAGGGGGCACGCAGGGGCCACACTGAGCCTCCTGAGCGCCAAAGGGGAACCTCGACAAACCATCCATGCGCCTCTCCTACTCACGCCTCCACCCCAGGACCGAGCCTTAGGGACACACCCACAGATCTCACACCTAGCAGGGGCGTCTCGGGAAGGGGCCATACCTAGGACTCCGCACCTGGCCAGGTGAACACACAGGTTCTGGGCCCACCCTCGGAGCCGACCTGGGAAGCCGAGGCACTCAGCATCGTTTTGGTTGAAAATGCTATAAATTTGACTCTTCCTAGAAGCCTACTAAGCGATTCACTTAAAAACACCTGCAGCACACGTGCAGCGGCGTGTGGCCCACGCCTCGTCTCTGCGGCCCCTCAGCCACCTAAGCACCTGCCAGGGCGGGGAGGTCGGAGCCCGCCGGGACCTGCACCGAGGCTCCGGCAAGGGCCCCACGTGGGCAGGACGGGGCACGAGCCACACTAAACCTACAGAAAACTGTGGGAAGAAACCAAATCCATAGGATCCACGGGTTTCCACACTTGGGTGAGCTTCCCAAGACATGTGTAGTAATGTTGCCGGCATTTTCGGTCCCGAGGGCCTGCAGGTGCAGCGACCGGAGTGCGCGGGGGCTGCGGCACCTCCAGCGCCTGCAGGGTCTCGGCACCACGGCCCCCGCTGCTCCCTACACCCGCAGCACCCAGGCCGCCTCCTGTCCTCATCCACCTGGCTCCTGACCACGGCCCAACGTGTAAACAGTATTAATAAGCAACAGATGGAAAAATATATTTCCCAAGAAAAAAGGGGGAGAAAGTTTGGAACTTGAAGACCGATTTTCCAGGTTGTTGTCATCGTCCCTTTCTCTCTTCTCTTGATTGGTTTTGGCGATTCCTCTCTTTGGTTCAGCAGCCCACGCGACCCGCCTGCCCACGCCAGCCCTGCGGCCTCGCCGTGCTCCGGCCTGCAGCTGCGGAAAGGCAGCCAGCCCTGTCCGCCTCAGGGGCCTCACCTCCCACCGGCTACTTCTGCTCGTGGTCCTCTGCCATGGTGGCCACCTCGATGGTGGCCGTGTGCTCCTCAGGCCCCGGGGCAGCCCCCGCAGGCACTGTCACAATCGTGCTGCCCCCAGGCGACGCCTGGGCCACATTCTGCAGGGCGGGGCCCAGGCCGGGCAGGGTGAGCAGCTGCAGCGGGCTGACCACCTTGAACACCGTGCTGCCATCCTGCACGGCGGCCGTGCTCAGCACCGTGAGGCTGGATGCGTCCGGGTGGATCTCCACGGTGCTGGGGAAGGTGGAGCCCGAGGAGGCCAGGACCGTGTAGCCCCCGAGCAGCGGGGAGGCCGGCGAGCTGGCAGGAGGGGCCTGAGGGGAGCCCTTGCCCAGGACCGTGGAGGGCAGGGTGGACACCACTTTGCCGAGCGGCACGCTGGTGATCGGGGAGACGGGCACGCCCGGGCCGAGCGCGATCTGGGCGGACTGGGTGAGCACCTGTGAGGCCACAGCCGCTGGTCCTGACGTGGCCCGTGCCAGCCGGGGCCGCTTCACCGGGGGTGGAAGGGACACGGGCGTCAGCGTCATGAGCACGTTGCTGAGGTGCTGTGACTTGTGCTTGAGCTCCTTGGCGCGCCGGCGGTGCTCGTCACACTGCTGCTCCAGGGCTGCGGGGACGGGGGACAGCAGTGTCACCGAGGGGGATGAGGAAGGGGCAGACAGCATCACTGCGGGGGACGGGGACGAGTCACTACAGGGGACGGGGATGGGGGCAGACAGCGTCACCGTGGGGGACGGGCAGGGTCACTGCAGGGGACAAGGACACCCACCATCACTGGGTGGCCCTGGGGCCAATGGCCAGCAGGTGTGCCTGCCTCACACAACACACCCAGGTGGCCACACGGCAGCCACCGCGGGGGAGGTCAGCGGAAGGGCCCTCGGTGGCCTGCTGGGACCAGCCTGAGCACGGCGTGGCGGTGCTGCCGGACCTGTCTCGGGCTCTCACGTGTCCCAGTCATTATTTTTGCCTGGGAAGTTGCTCTTGTGATACGATGACATAAAAAGTAGGTCAAAACAGCATCTACAAGTCTGTCGTGAGCATACGCGTGCACACACGGTAGGTACAGCCCAAGCATGAGCCGAGAGCAACGCACACACGCCAGAGGCGAGCTGGTCTCCAGGTGGTCTCTTCCACTCCCCGCCACTCTCTCTGAAGTGACCACCTGGTGCACCGCAGACAGTTGGTAACGGCAACCCCCCCCGGCAACGGGGTCTGACTACGTCACTTGCCTCGCTGACAGCTGCCTCGCACGGCAGCTGCCGGTCACCTGCTGCCTGGGCTTCCAGGAACGGCTGTGCCTCAGAAGTGTGTGCACGGCGGAGAGGCGAGCCCGGGGCGCGGCGGGCGTACCTGCTAGGTCCCGGGCGTACTGCTCCCGCGAGCGGTCCATCTGGCACTTGTGGCTGGCCAGCACCTTCTTCACCAGGTCCAGCATGCCAAAGTTCTGCACAATGTTGTTGAGCAGCACGGCGTCTGAGGGGACACGAGTACCCACTGAGGACCCTGGGACCGGCCCCAGCCGGCCACGGGGGCCCCACTCAGCAGATGTCTGAGGAGCAGGCACGGCAACCCCCCCCACCAGATGCTCAGCCTCGGCCTCCACCCCAGGCACACGGAGAGGCCTGAGCGCCCCACGCTGGCCACGCTGCCTGCCTTTGCTGGAAGGAGCTCCTCACCTCGGAGCTGCAGGGGGGGGTCCTGGACCCGCCGCTGCAGGCCCCTCATGGTCTCTGTCAGCTCCTGGTGGAACTCCTGCACGACCTCGTCCAGCAGCCCAGCATCCTTCAGGCCCCGCCAGAAGGCAAACGTGTCATCTGTGGGGGAAGGAGGAGCTCGGTGGGCAGGAAGAGCATCGCCACATGGGGCAGCCACCATGGGGAGAGCAGGGGACGGCAGACACCACCCAGGGGTCAGCCACACGCCCAGCCACGTCACAGCGCCTAAGTCCAGCAGGCAGGCCACGGGGCTGGGCTGGGAGCACCCCGGAGGACAGCAGCCCAGCCCGCCTCTCCCTGCAAGGCCTGCCCAGCCCCAGCTGGCTCCCAAGCCTGTGTGGCCCGCGGCGGGCACGGACCCTACTGCCCAGCCCTGCACCCGTGAGAGGCCCGCAGGGGACCCGGTACCTCCAATGGCCGCCGTCCAGTCGCCAGGGTCCTCACATGTCTCAATGGTGATGGTCGCAGGAGACCCGTTCACTGCGGCCGAGAGGGAAGTCGGGTGAGCACTGCTGCGGATGCAAGTCCACGCCCCCCTCTGCCAGCCCCTGGCACCCACCCCTCCTCCCCACCCCTCCTCCCCACCCCTCCGCCCTACCCCTCCTCCCCACCCCTCCGCCCTACCCCTCCTTCCCACCCTTCCTTCCCACCGCTCCTCCCCACCCCTCCTCCCCACCCCTCCTCCCCACCCCTCCTCCCCACAGCTCTCGCTCAGGCAGCCAGCGCAGCGAAAGCTCGCAGGGCGGAGGCCAGGGCTTGGCCCGCGTCTGGGGGTCAGACAGACCAGGGGAGAATTGGGAACCACCCCTCAGCCATCACTGGTCTCAGCCACTCTCCACCTTCCTCTTCCTGTGTTCGAGACTCCACCCAGCACGCCTTGCGATCGTGGGGCCAGGCGGGCGACCTCCTCGCCCACCTACGACCTCCTCACCCACCTACGAGCCCCTGGGCCACTCACAGTTGGCTCTGCCGCCCGGTTCCCCGCCCCGTGTCTTTATGCCACGTTCCCTGACGCCGTTGTCAATCTCAGCACCTAGACATGCCCATTTTTCTAAATCGGAAGAGGTGGGCCTTTGGGAGAGACACCAACTATCTGTCCATTTCTGGTGGCAAAAACCCGCCATTGCTGGCGCTGCGGACGTCTGGGCTCTGAGCTCAGGCCTGGCTGAGACACACCTGCCACAGGTCACAGCCTGGGGCGTTTTGCTCTCACGCTGCCTTTTCCACACGCCTCCAGGATGTGGTGGGGAGTGTTGTCACATACTTGGCATTTGGGGCAGGAAGGAATGTTTTTCATAGTTTGGGCGAATACACAATCTTTTATCGACTACACAATAGCCAGGTCAGGCGTTCTTACAGATTCCAGGCGGAAGGAAACAAAACCTCAGAAGAGCTAACCTTGAACCTGATTCTGCCTCTCCCAGGCCGAGCGGGCATTGACTGGAGGGCTCAGGGGCCCTGTCCTTGCTGGGGAGAAGGTACGAACCAGGCTGGTCTGTCCGTGTCGGTCACTGGGGCAGCCACCAGCAGGGCACAGACGGGAGGCTGGGCCTCGGTCCCCCCACCGACCCCGGCCCACCGGGAGCGCCTGGCCAGCCCCACCCCGTGCACCCAGGCTGGGCTCTGGTGCAGAGCGCGCTGACCCCCCCACCTCCCCGATGGCTGTAAACCTTAACCACCGACCGAGGATGGGGCCAACAGAGGTTAGCCCGACACAGCAATGCAGAGTCCTGCGCCTCTCAGGACGCAGCTCCGCGAGCTACCGCCTGCTCTGGCCAGGCACAGGGAAGGCCTGGGGTGCAGGGTGTGGCCCCCCTGCCACCCGGCCTCACCCTCCCTCTCGAACATGGGTCAAAGGCCTCTACTGGTCGCCGTCTGGGCCAGTGACAAGGACGTCTCTGGTCACACAGAAGCACAGTCCAGCCCACGCTGCGGAGGAACAGTTTGGGGACAATGCAAGTGACATTTTTGGGAACACGATACTGCCAAAGATCACCCGATGACATGGCCAGGGAACTCAGGACCTAATTTCACTCTTCCATTCTTAGAAGACTTTATTCACAAAGCTGGAAAGGATTCCAGGGATATCTACTCTTTCCACAACTCAGAGCCACAGAAGCCACCATGGAAGAACACCATCACCCAAAAATCCACGCAGCAGGGACACCTGCAGCAGGACACCCAGGACGGCAGGTCGGAGGGACGACACGCAGATCCACAGCCGCCAAGCCACGGGGGAAGCGGCTGCAGACTTGGGGCAGGCGAGGGGATGAGGGGGTGGGGTCCAGGGTCCCTTACTGCTCTTGCGCCTTCTGCACGTGTGATTATCAGAGCAGACGCGGCTTAGAAAGACCCGAACTTCACCTTTCCTATCTCTGAAAACAGCAACGCGGCGGCTCCCTTTGTGTGGAGAACGGGGGCTGAGCCCCCCTCGCCAGGGCAGCACGAACCACGTGACCCGTGAGGGCGGCCCTGCGCACCTACCGTCGGCCGCCGCGGGCGTGAGCGGGATGTACTCGGCAGAGGCCGGGCTGCTCAGGGACACGCGGGCTCCCGAGAGGTCGATCTTGGTGCTGCGGCAGGTGTTGGAGCAGACCTTGTCATGCTGGTAGAAGTCCAGCTCCCCGGAGTCCATGATCTTCCTGGGGCACAGGACAGAGGACCGGAGGGTCCAGGTGAGGCCATGGCCCCAGAACCTCGTCCAGCCGCCCGACGTGGGCCACCGCCTGCGTGGGGCAGGTCCCAGCAGAGGCGCTGCCCAGGTGCACTCCGCGAGGCAGGGCTGGGCTCTGAGCACGGGAACTGAAGCGGCCCCGGCACTGGGGGGCGGGCCCTGCCCGGAGGTCCTGGGTCGCAGCCCGGCCTGCCTCGATGAGCTGCCTCGACCCCTGACAGGGGGGTCAGAGGCTCCAGCCTCACTTGGCCCTTGGGCAGCGCTGACCCCGGGCACCTGCTGAGCTGGCGCCTGTGCGAGCAGCTCCTCCACTGGTGGTCTCCACGGCCGCGCCACCCGCGTGTTCTGGGAATCAGAGGCTCTGCAGCACGGGGCCGCCACGTGGGCAAGGGCAGGGCCAGCATTCCGGAGCCCCCAGAACCCGACACGGAGCAGTGCCCTTGCTCGGGAGGCGTGGCGGAGGCCTGGCCCACCGGCCACTCTGTCCCTGGGGTGTCTGCACCCTCCAGACACACAGGCGCAGGCTGTGGTTCACAGGTACAAAGAGAGCAACTGTGAACACCACTTGTATACGTCAGGAAAAAGTGATGACAAGGACAAAATAGAGAACAACATAAAAGACCACGCTAAGAGATTAAATGTGACACCTACACCTATCTGTTGCACAAACGCCAGATTATACCCTTAACCTTCTTTTTTTTTTTTTTTTTTATTGAGAAAGAGTCTCACTCTGTTGCCCGGGCTAGAGTGCCGTGGCGTCAGCGTAGCTCACAGAAACCTCAAACTCCTGGGCCCAAGCGATCCTCCTGCCTCAGCCTCCCGAGTAGCTGAGACTACAGGCATGCACCAACCACCATGCCTGGGTAGTTTTTTCTATTTTTAGTTGTTTTGGCTAATTGCTTTTTATTTATAGTAGAGATGGAGGTCTTGCTCTTGCTCAGGCTGGTCTCGAACTCCTGAGCTCAAGCGATCCGCCTGCCTTGGCCTCCCAGAGTCCTGGGATTACAGGCATGAGCCACCGCGCCTGGCAACCCTTAACCTTCTAACAGTGAAATAGCCACAAGTGCGCCAGGTAAAAAATTGGTGGAAATTAAAATGTGTCCGTGTTGGCAGGGATGTGGGGAGACGTGGCCACCTGGGAGGTCGTTAGCACTCACATCTAAAATGGGCCTCGTCTTCAAAATCCCAAAAGCAAATGAAAAAGCAATGGGTGCTGTGTCCCCTTCCACTGGGAAGGGCCGCCGGGCTGCGGGGCGCCCGCAACACCCACCTGAGCATGATGCCGTTCATGCGGATGGCTCTCTTCCAGTCCTTTAGGGTGGACTTCCCTGCCAGGTGCACAAACTCCTTCGGGCTGATCACGTGCTCGTCGTACTGCGGAGAGAGCACAGCAGCGTGGTCAGGCTCCGCGAGGCAGGCGGGGCTCGCCCTCCTCTCCTGCCCAACCCCTGCAGAGCACCGGGCAGAACGAGGACCTGCCCCTCGGCACAGCGGCTGCCCTGCACGGCTGTGGCCTCCGGCACGTGTGCTGCCCCCGCTGTGAGGGAGCCCAGCAGGGCAGGGTCAGCTGGTTCGAAGGCACGTGGCCCTCTCTTCTCAGCAAACCTCTTCTGTGCTACTTACTCCATAACAACACGTATGTACACGATACCCCGACATGGCAAAGGACGCCAGCACGCAGCCTGAGCTGTGAAGGACCCCTTGGTCTGGCCCAGCTCCCCCGACACCGCCATCCCCTGTGCGGGAAGCACACGGCACCTGCTCCCACGCTGGTGACACGTCTGTCCCAAAGCCGGGGAACCATGACTCACGTGTCTCTGGGGCTGCCTAGTTTCACCCCAGCTGGTGCTCAGAGAGCCTGAGAAGGAAAAATATCCTGTCGTCTTGGTAAAAAAGCAATTATTGGAACCAAAGAATGAAAATAAAACTGTGGTTACTCAGAAAACAAGCAGGATGGGGAAGGGAGGTCTCAGTAGCAGATGCCAGGACAGGGCACCGCCAAGCCCAGGCCAGTCTGTGGGGCACCGGCATGCCCACTCTCACGACACCCATGCCACGGGCAGGACACAGAGCCTCGCAGGTGCCTGGCCTTGCACGGCTGCTCAGGAGACCAGATGGACACACAGGCAGGTGGAGTCTGGCAGACCCTCCAGCCACTGCCCAAGCCCAGCAGGAAGCCCCAGCTGGTGGCCCTGACTGAGGCCCCTCCTGGCCACCACCACTGCCCACCATAGCTCATACCCGGGTCACCTGGCTGCACCGGACAGGCCGTTCCCACTGCAGGTCTGGGGTCAGTCCTGTCTCCCCTTCCAGCACTGCCTTCCTCCTCGCCTTCCTCGGGGCTGCCAGCTCCTCCCTCCGGGCTCCCTGCCCCGGGGTGGGGGGGAGCTGCATGCTCCTCTCCTTAGGGGCCCCCAGGCTTGAGCGTCTCTGGCTCCGCTGGGCCATCAGAGCCCAGAGCTCACGTGGCCTCCCCTGAGTGCTGCTGCTGCTGCCTGGCCCCACAGTGCACCTTCAGAAGCCCAGAGACGCCACTCTCGGAGCGCAGCGTCAGCCGCTAGGATTTACCCTCCTTTCTCCACCCTGACCCCCAGGCTTTTTGCGCCTCAGCTTAAAATGCCTACTAGGAACATCTTTTAGTGACAACATGCTGGCAGCAAACTCAGTCTTGTCTGAAAATGTCTTCATCTCGGCCTACTTCTTGTCTTGTTTTCAGAGACGGGGCCTTGCTGTTGCCGGGTGCAGTGCAGTGGCACGACCACAGCTCCCTGCCGCCCCGGGCTCCACCACCCAGTCTGAGCACCCGTGGCAACGCTGGCCTCCCCATTCCCGCCAGGCTGTGCAGCTGGTGTTCTAACATCAGAGCTGACCGCACTACACATTTACTCAAGGTAAATAACTGATGTGAAATACACTGCAATAAATATGACCCCGTAGATTTTATTTCACTTGAGTTAAAATTCATGACTATCGTTATTTATGTTGATGTTACACTGTCCTGGATGGAGGTGGTGGGGTCTTTTCATCCAACTTGGGCCTCGTTAGGGCTCTGGCACTGTGGACTCTGTCTCTCCTCGGTCATGAGAGTTCCTGGCCTCTTCCTCTCCTCCTCCCAGAACTTAAACATGGGTTAGACTTTCTCATGCTCCTATTTTTCTTCTTTTTATTTCTGTGGAGTACATTCTGAATGATTTTTTTTTTTTTACTTTTTTTTTTGAGATAGAGTCTCCGTTTCCTGGGCTAGAGTGCCCTGGCATCAGCCTAGTTCACAGCAACCTCAAACTCCTGGGCTCAAGCGATCCTCCTGCCTCAGCCTCCCAAGTAGCTGGGACTACAGGCATGTGCCACCATGCCTGGCTAATTTTTTCTATATATTTTTAGTTGGCCAGATAATTTCTATTTTTCAGTAGAGACGGGTCTTGCTCTTGCTCAGGCTGGTCTCGAACTCCTGACCTTGAGTGATCCTCCCACCTTGGCCTCCCAGAATGCTAGGATTACAGGCGTGAGCCACCACACCTGGCCCTGAATGATTTCTTTAATTCTATCTTCCACTTCACTAATTATCTCTTCAGCTATGTCTCATCTGCTATAAGAGACCTAGCCACTAAATGCTTAATTTTATTTTTTGTTTTTTTTTGAGACAGTCTCACTCTGTTGCCCAGGCTAGAGTGCCGTGGCATCAGCCTAGCTCACAGCAACCTCAAACTCCTGGGCTCAAGTAATCCTCCTGTCTCAGTCTCCCAAGTAGCTGGGACTACAGCTGTGCACCACCATGCCTGGCTAATTTTTCTATTTTTAGTAGAGATGGGGTCTCACTATGTTGCCGAGGCAGGTTTTGAATGAACTCCTGAGTTCAAGCGATCTTCCCACCTCAGCCTCCAACTGCTAGGATTACAGGCATGAGCCACTGTACGCGGTCTAAATGTTTAATTTTAATCCTATTTTTCCAGTTGTGTTTCTGTAACATCTGCTATGTTTTTACTCATGTTCTTATTTCTTGACATAAATTAACACGTAGTTATTTTATACCCTGTGTG
The DNA here is from genome assembly GCF_020740605.2 of Lemur catta. Taxonomy (NCBI): domain Eukaryota; kingdom Metazoa; phylum Chordata; class Mammalia; order Primates; family Lemuridae; genus Lemur; species Lemur catta. The sequence goes on from NC_059144.1 coordinate 50,947,956, forward strand.
TTAAAATGCCGAGACCTGAGCTGTTTCTGTGGCCGACCCTGCTGTCTGCTGCTTCCGCCTGTTCTCTCCTGGGGACTGGTTTCCTGTGTGTCCAGCATTTTTCGTCTCACTCTGAGCTGTTACCTTCCTTGGAAATGTGTGGAAATCACTTGAAACCGGAGATAAAGATGAATTCTTCCAAAAATAATTCCCTTACCTGCACGCACTTCACGTTGATACCAGGACACACAAACTTTCTCCAGATGAGGTTGGCTCTGCTGTCCCCGCAGGTGATGGGGTACACGATCTCAGCCTCCAGGTTCTCCCCCTCTTCAGCCATCTTCACTTCTCACAGGCACGTGGAGAGGAAAGGAAAGGCAGAAAGTCAGTCACGACCTCTCCGAGCACTTCCCCAGACGCAGAAAACAGCTACCAATCTGGGAACTAAAATGAAAGCCCAGGAAGGCCCGAGAGAGAACCACAGCGGGAGGGTGTTCTCTGCAGCCCAAAGAGACCTCACTACAAACATTAATGTAGTTCCATTAAACTGTGGTTCAACTGAAGAGCCACTTAAGGAAACAAAACCAGATTTACTTGAAACTGTAGGGAAATGTAAGGTTTTAAAGATTCTAGGGCCTTTAACCGTGAGCAACAGAAAAATACCAAAAGTGTTATATAAAGAACTTTTACCACCACTCCCCGAGAGTTACGACGGACAGATGTGGGAAAGGCAACAGGGACAGACAGCGAGAAGGAAACCGAAACCCCGAGGAGAGAGGGCTGCGAGACCCGGGGCCGACCCCTCTGTGCTCGCGCCAGCCACAGGCGGGACGGAGGTGCCAGCGGACGCAGGACGGGCCCTACCTAACACGGCTTCCTTGAGCTGGGAGGAGGCTGTGAAGGCGGCGGCAGCGGCGGCTGCGGCATTTTCCGTCTCCATGCTGTCTTCCGCCAGGTCGCCCCTGTGGATGGTAGAAGAGAGAACAGAGTCCCTGAGCCGGACACCTGCAGGAAACAGTGCCCTTCACGCACTTTCACTAAGGACGCCGCTCGCTGTGGATCTTGTCACACTCTCCTAATTTAGGCAGCAATGGCAGAGGCTCGAAGTCAGGGGACTGCGCGCTGATGGCTCTGCGCTGTGCCCTCACGCCAGCGCAGGCTCCCGCTGTGTCCGCGGCCCCGTCGCTGGTGACAGAGTGGCACCTGGCACACGTAACCCACATGCCAGGGCTGTGGACACAAGGACAGCTCACGCGGGAGTTCCACACGTCCATTTCTGTCTTTGATAAAGCTTTTTATTTCCCTTATATGGTTATAGAAACTATCAGAAAATAGAAAATTTCAGACCACCCGCTAGGCCCAGCAGCACTGGCCAGGGCCAGAATATCCTAAGGAACAACAAACATCTGTCATTTTAAGCCACCAAGTTTTGTGGTGGTTTGTACGCAGCAAACAGGCTCCTACAGGAGTGGAGCCAGAAGTGGGCATGCCCTCCCCCCCGGCGCTGCCTCTGGCTGGAGGGGCAGAGGTTGGGTCGGGGCAAAGCAGGAGACATGCGGGGCTGTAGGCAGAGACTCCCGTGCTGTGGGGCAGGACCCTACACCACGGAGGTGACAAAGGAGGAAACGTCAGTGAAGTTGTGGATCTCATCAGGGAAATTTCGGGCAGAAGGCACAAAGTGCCGACTGGCTTCTCTGAAGTTGGATAATTGTTCTCTTGAACAAAAATCTCCAGGGACTGAAAGGGATTGGACTGTGTCACATCTCCCGTTCCCAGGCGACAAGACCCTCACAGGAGACACGGCCTCAGGGCAAAGACCACAGCTTGTGGCTGTGAGACCTTCAAGCCTGGCCAAGTTCTGAGGCCACGTCCAGCCAAAGGGCTCCTAGGAATCTGCAGGCCCCCCAAAGGCTGGGCGCGGTGGCTTCTGAACGGGACCCCTGCCCGCTGCCCGGCCGTCTTGCTGCCACTGCACCGTGGGTGCACGGGAGGGCCGCGGCTCTTGCTCACGGGTCTCTGCACCAGCAGTCGGCACCTCCGACCAGCCTCAGCCCACCCAGACCTGAGGCCATGTGAGGCCAGGCCTTGGGCCAGGTGCCACTCACGGCTGAGACACACAAGGTCCAGGAAGAGGTGAGAGGTGGACTGGCCAGGCCAGAGGACAGGCTGCTGCCAGCATAGAAATGGCCACAATGTTCTGTAACTTCCTGCCAAGGGGCAGAGTCTCAGTTTCACCCCCGAGCCTGCGCTCGGTCCCAGGACTGGCCTCAGCCCACAGGACACGTGCAAATGGTGCGTTTTTCTACGGAGTCCTGAGACTGTCAGGTGAGGACATGCAGGCCACCAGCAGCGGATGAGACCTCGCTGACAGAGGTGACACGTCCCAGCAGACGCCACCCGCTGCCACCTCCAGACAGGGAGGAAGTCAGACGCTCCCTGTCAGTGACAGGCTGAGGACAGCGAGAAGCTGCCATGCCTAAGACACGGCCAAGACTGGGAGTCAGGAAGAGCATCCCAGCCCAAGGGCCAGGCCCCTCGAGGGGGCCAGAGTGATAGCCCCTGGCGCAGGGCGCCCTCATGGCACCCCAGGGGGCGGTGATGCCGTTCACAGCAGGAGCCTCGCCTACGGGCCAGCAAAAGGAAGCTGGCAGTTTGGGCAAACGTGAGCCTTTCGCCAACTAGTATTCGACCTGGACAGCTGGTACGAGAGCTGAGGAAGAAACTCACAGTTTCATGCGGAACGGCAAGAGAAGCACTGGCCCTTCCGCTTCATTTCTGAAAAAACGGCTCCCAACCATCCCTGCTGCTCCATCTCATCAGAGGGGAAACTACCATGTATTTCGGGAAAGGAAACCACTCGGCCACGCTGACGCAGGACAGGCGGCGTCCGACCAAAGTCTGCACCGGAGCCTCCCAGCCGACGCGCGTTTCTGCTTCCCTCATACTCTGCACTCACAGGGACACTGTGTCCCGTCTCAGAAGTAAAGGAAACCTAAGCTCACCCAGACGTGTGTCCACGCCAGCCACGCCAGGGCGAGCCCGCCCCACCCCACTCGGCCCCAGCAGCCCCGAGGCCCAGGCCTTACCCGTGAGGAGCCAAGTTGGTCGTCACCAGCACCGTCTTCACCCCCTCCACGTTACTGCCATCGCCCGCAGTGTCCGGGGTTGTCACGACCACCACCTCCTCCATGTGCACGCTCACATCTGGAGTGGCCATGGCGCAGCTGGGGGGGCCGCCCGGGACCAGCAGCGTCACTCCCCAGGCCTGCGTCCTGCAGGGACAAGGCGGGTACCGCGTTACAGGACACCCCCCGACGGCTCTTCATCTCCAAAGACCCATCTGCTCGCCCCAGCCGCTCCTTTCCGGCAGGAAATCGCAGCCACACAAAGGCTGCTCCAGGGCTCTGGTTCTCGGGTGGCAGAAGCACAACCCTCCCGTCCTTGTCACTGGATGGACACAGAGCCGCTCGCGCCACACGGGCCTGCCAGCCCCGCAGGAGCCCAGCGGGAGGACGGGCACGAGCCTGGAATTCAAGCACAGGTCCCTGAAGGTGAGTGTCCTGGCTGACCCCGCCGCCCTCTGTGGCTCCTGGCCTCAATGCAGAGCAGCCCAAACCCCTGACCAGGTACCAGGCGCAGGGAGAAAGCACTCCCAGAGAAGTCTTCTCTCTGGTCCGGGGAAAGCGACAGGAAACCCATAAACAGCAGACGGCGAGGGCAGACGCCTTGGTTCCTTCCATTATTGCGCTGTCGTTGCTGGCTCTGCCCGCAGTGAGGCCTGCGGACACCCCGTGATGGTGGCAGCGCCCAGAGGCACCTAATGCTCGGGGGGCGGGGGCCTTCCTCCTGACTGGAAGAACGGTGGCCCCAAGAGCACAGGGGTCCCTGTTGTTCTCGTTCCCCATCCTCCACGCTCGTCCCGGGGTAGGCTCTGTCCCGAGTGCCACGGCACAGAAGGGACCTGAAAGGGGCCGGAGCCCGAGTGCGGGGAGGTGGTGAGAGGAGGGTGTGGACGGGGCCGCACGCTGTGTGTGAACAGCTAGGTTGTCCCAGGACGGTCCCGTGTGGACCTGACCCCACATGGCAAACCAGAGAGAGCTGTCCTGAGGCTAGACCATCGCCCAGGTCTCAAACTGGCCCCACACCTAGGTCGTCCCAGGACAGTCCCCGTGTGGACCTGACCCCACACGGCAAACCAGAGAGAGCTGTCCTGAGGCTAGACCATCGCCCAGGTCTCAAACTGGCCCCGAGCGGCGCTAAGGGACAAGTCTGCAAAGGCGCTGACACCGAGCTGGCCTGTGAACGCAGCCACAGGAGAGGGGTTCAAAACTTGCCCCGAACCTAACAGGCCGATTTCCTGCTGTCACGAAAACGTCTACATTTTCTGTGAGACTACAAAAGTCCCAGAGTCTGGTAACATCGTACCCAAAGTCATCCAGAACGTAACCCAGCGTGACGTGACTCACAGAGAGCCACAACGTCGGCTCAGTTCTCCGAGCAAACAGCCATCAGGAGATGCCCTTACAGTGGCTACCACACCAGTTCCCAAGAGCAAAGCCAAACCTTCCTGAACCAAAGCAAAAAAAAGTCTTGGTACAGAAAACAGAAGTTACAACCAAATGAAAATCTGAGGCCGGGCGCGGTGGCTCACGCCTGTAATCCTAGCTCTGGGAGGCCGAGGCGGGTGGATCGCTCGAGGTCAGGAGTTCGAGACCAGCCTGAGCAAGAGTGAGACCCCGTCTCTACCAAAAATAGAAAGAAATTATCTGGCCAACTAAAAATATATATACAAAAAAAATTAGCCGGGCATGGTGGCTCATGCCTGTAGTCCCAGCTACTCGGGAAGCTGAGGCAGGAGGATCGCTTAAGCCCGGGAGTCTGAGGTTGCTGTGAGCTAGGCTGATGCCACGGCACTCACTCTAGCCCGGGCAACAAAGTGAGACTCTGTCTCAAAAAAAAAAAAAAAAAAAGAAAATCTGAGTTAAAAAATATAGTAACTAAAATGAAAAATTAAGGGGATGGGCTCCATAGCAGAATGGAGCTGACAGAGGGGAAGTCCGCGAACACAAACAGCAACAGAATCACCCAATCTGAGCAGAAAAAAGATCAGGACACTAAACGAACAGAGCTCCAGGGAACGCGCCCGCCCCAGGCTCACAAGCCGAGCATTTGCGCACTGGAGCTCCAGAAGGAGAGATGAAAAAAGTTTTAAGCTGAAAACATATTTGAAGAAATAGGCCAGGCGTGGTGGCTCACACTTGTAATCCCAGCACGCTGGGAGGCCGAGGCAGGAGGATCGCTTGAGCTCAGGAGTTCAAGACCAGCCTGGGCAACAGCAAGATCCCATCTCTACCAAAAATAGAAAAATTAGCTGGGTGTGGTGTGGTGGCACATGCCTGTAGTCTCAGCTACTCGGGAGGCCGAGGCAGGAGGATTGCTTGAGCCCAGAAGTCTGAGGCTGCAGTGAGCTGTGATAATGCCACGGCACTCTAGCCGGGGCAACAGAGCAAGACTCTGTCTCAAAAAAAAAAAAAAAAAGAAGAAGAAGAAATAAAATAATAGCCGGGCTGGTCCGATGGCAGTGGGTTATCAGAACTTATTTACATTAGTGTTACTAAAGTTGGTATACACCGCCCCCCACCAATAAATTTGACAGGCTAAAAAAAAGAAAAGAAATACTAGCTGAACACTTCCCAAATTCAGCGAAAGACATGAATACACATTCAAGAGGCCTGGCAAACCTCAAACATGATAAGCTCAAAGAAACCCATGCCCAAATCATAATCAAATTGCTGAAAACCAAAAACAAAGTAAAAAAAATCTGGAAACAGTCAGATAAAGAAGTATGCATGACCTCCATGGAAACAACTCAATGACTGGAATTCTCACCAAAACCACAGAAGCCAGAAGGCAAGGAAACATTTTTAATGTGCTGAAAGCAAAACGACCATTAATCTAGGATTCTACAGCCAGGGAAAAGGTCCTTTAGAAGAGAAAGCAAAATATCAGGTCTGAATGGGGAAAAGAAAAAAGAAATGAAAGCAAAATAAAGACATTTTCAGATGAAGGAGAATTAAGAGAATTGGTCACAAGCAGACCTGCTGGAAAAGAAATGTGAATTGAAGTTCTTCAGACAGAAGGAAATCATACCAGAGGGAAACCTGGAACTTCAGGAATAAAGGAACAGCGCCTGGAACGGTAATGTGACAAGCTGCTGTCCCCTTGTGTTCTTCACGTGTGCGCAACAGCTGAGCTCCCAGCACCGTCTGGGGTCTCAGTGCACACGTGCAGACACATGGCAACCCCAAGCCGGAAGGCCGGGGCTACGCGGTGCTGCTGCTTCCACATTTCATGGGAAGTCACGGGACATTCTAAGGAGGCCGGGAAAAGCAAAGTCCCTTAAGAGGCGAATGGACAAACTGTTCGTTTACATTCCGGACCACAGATCGGCATGCAGAGATGAGAAGAGATGAGCGATCGGGCCGTGAAAAGACGTGAAGAATGCCGAGTGCGCATCACTCGGTGACAGGAGCCGACCTGAAGAGGCTACAGGGTGTGACCCGCCCCACGACACTGGAGAAGGCCCAACCCCAGAGACGGCAAAAGATCAGCGGCTGCCAGGCTTGGGGGGGCGGGGGGAGGAACAGGCTTCGGGGCAGTGAAGCCGTCCAAGGTGAAGACACAGCAGTGGATATGTGTCACTATGCAGTTCCCAAACCCACAGAACGCAAAACACCAGCAGGGAGTCGAGGTGAGAGAGGCCTCTGGGGTGACGGCCCCAGAGCAGGTCGTGGACTGTGGAACCGGCCACTCCGCGGGAGGTGCGGGGAGGGAGGCCGAGGGAGAGCGCGTGGAACTCGGTGCACTCTCAGCTCGGTTTTGCTGGGAACCTACAACTTGTCTAAAAAATAAAGTCTCTTAATTTTTAAAAATTAAGTGTGTGTATTACAATGGGCCAAATGAAGAATATGATGGAGAATGAAAATACAAGCTACAGACTGGAAGAAAACGTGCAAACCACGTATCCCACAGAGAACCTGCGTCCAGAACGTGCAAAGAGTAACAGCAAGAAACTAAACCACCCAGTTTTAAAAACGGACAAAAGACTTGAGCAGACACTTCACCAAAGATGACAGGCGGACGGGAAATAAGCACGTGAAAAGACATTCCACACCACTAACCCACCGGGACGCCATCCAGCCTCGACACGCCCAGGCAGCGTGAAAGAGCTGCGACAAGGAGCTGACACTGCCGAGTGCCACCACGGCGTGAAGCGGGGAGTCAGGACGGAAAGTGGCACAACCACTCTGGATAGCCCGGGCAGTTTCTTATGAAGTTAAACCTACTCTCTCCCCAAGATCCAGCAATCCCACTCCCAAACATCCACCCTGGAGAAATAAAAACCGGTGTCTACTTGAAAGCTTGTACACAAATTTTTATGGTGGCTTTATTTGTAACTGACAAAAGCTGGAAAGAATCCGAGTCCTTCAACAGGAGGACGGAGAAAGCAGCCGTGGTACACCCGCGCACCATGTTACTACTCCACACGAAGCAACACACCACTGACACCCGCATGCGTTTCCGGAGGGCATGCTGAGTGAGAACAGCCAGTCCCGAAGGTTACACGCCGCGAGAGTCCTTACGTGCTCTCCGCGAAAAGACAAAGCTGTGAGACGGAGAACACATCGTGGATGTCAGGGTCAGGGAGGAGGATGGGACTACAGAAGGAGCACAGGGACATTTTTGGACAGACTGTTCTCCATTCTGACTGTGGCAGCAGCTACATGAATCTCCGTGTTAAAATTCACAGAGCCGTACACTAAAAAAGAAGTTTATTTTACTGTTTGTAAATCTTTTAAAAAAAATCAAACTGGCCACAAAAAAAAAGCTATCGCACCCTTGCATACATGGTCAACTGATTTTCCATAAGCGTGATGTGACCATTTGACAGGGGAAGGACAGTTTTCTCAAAATACAGGGTTGGGCCGGGCACGGTGGCTCATATCTGTAATCCCAGCACTTTGGGAGGCTGAGGCCGGAGGATTGCTTGAAGCCAGGAGTTTGAGACCAGCTTGAGCACAAGTGAGACCCTGTTTCTACAAAAAAAGAAAAATTCACTGGGCGTGGTGGTGCATGCCTGTAGTAACAGCTGCTAGGGAGGCTGAGGCGGGAGGATCGCTGGAGCCTAGGAGTTGGAGGCTGCAGTGAGCTATGATGACACCACTGCACTCTAGCCTGGGCCACAGAGCGAGAAAATGGTGCTGGACAACTGGACATCCACATGCAGAAAAACAAAGCTGAGCTCTTATCTTACATCACATACAAAAATTAATTCAAAATGGATCAAAGACAGAAACCTAAGAGCTAAAAGTATAAAATGCTTAAAAGATAACAGAGGGCAAATCTTCATGACATTGGATTTGGCAATGATTTCTTAGATGACACCAGAAACATAGGCAACAAAAGAAAAATCAGATAATTTGGACTTCATCAAAATTTAAAACTCTTATGCATCAAAGGACACTATTAAGAGAGTGAAAACCCCCAGAGAATGGAAGGAAATATTTACAAATCATGTATTTGGTCGGGAGTTAATTCCGGAAGGTATAAAGAATTCCTACAACAAGAACAACAAAACCACCCAACTTAAAACATGGGCAAAGGACTGAGAATAGACATTTCTGAAAAGAATATATACAGCTAGCCAATAAAAACATGAAAAGATGCTCTACATCACTGGCCCGTAGGGAGATGCAAATTACAACCACAGTGAGATACCGTCTCACACCCACTGGGATGTGACAATACCAAGTTGTGCTGAGGATGTAAAGAAAGCGGAACCCATATATGCTGTGAGCAGAAAAGTAAAATGATGCAGCCACTGTGCAAACAGCGCAGCAGTTCCTCAAAAAGTTAACCTTAGAATTGCTACATGATCCAGCAATCCTACTTCTAGGTACAGACCCAGATAACGGAAAGCAGGGACTAAAGCAGACACTGGTACACCAGTGCCGGTAACAGCACCGTCCACAAGAGCCAAAGTGGAAACACCCACACGCCCATCAGCAGACGGGTAAGCAGAACACAGCGCGTGTATGCAACAGAGTATTATTCAGCCTTAAAAAGGAATAAAATCCTAACACTGAAAATGTGCTAAGTGAGAGAAAGCAGACACAAGAGGACAGATGCTGTATGATGCCACTTACACGAATTACCTAGAACAGGCAAAGTCATAGACAGGGAAAGCAGAACAGCGGTTGCCAGGGGCTGGGGGAGGCAGAATGGGGACTCATTCTGTAACAAGTGTAGGATTTCTGTCTGGGCTGATGAAAATGTTCTGGAAATGCACAGCAGCAATAGTTGCACAACACTGTGAATATATGTCATCCTACTGAATTGTACTCTTAAAAAGGGTTAAAATGGGCTGGGCATGGTGGCTCACACCTGTAATCCTAGCACTTTGGGAGGCTAAGGCAGAGCTTACTTAAGGCCAGGAGTTCAAGACCAGCCTAAGCAATAGCAAAACCCATCTCTACAAAAACCAGAAAAATGAGCTGGATGTAGTGGTGTCTGAGGCAGGAGGGTCCACGAGCCCAGCAGTGTAAGTGAGGTTGTAGCTATGAGCACGCCACGGCACTCTAGCCCAGGCAATGGAGTGTGACCGTCTCAAAAAAAAAAAAAAGGTTACAATGGGTCGGGCACAGTGACTCATGTCTGTAATCCCAGCATTTGGGGAGGCTGAGGCAGGAGGATCCCTTGAGCCCAGGAGTTCAAGACCAGTCTGGGCAACATAGTGAGGCCCCATCTCTATAAACAAATAGAAACGAAAGCCAGGTGTGGTGATGGGCACCTGTAGTCCCAGTTACTCGGGAGGCTGAGCCAGAAGGATCGCTTGAGCTCAGGAGTCTGAGGTTGCAGTGGGCTATGATGACGAAACTGCACTCTAGCCTGGGTGACAGAGCAAGCCCCATCTCTTAAAAAAAAAAAAAAAGGAAAAAACAAGAAAAAATTTCAGGACTACTTTTTTATCACCTGCCCCTAGGACTATACGAAACCCTAAGTGTGTCCAAGGACAGAAGCCAGGCCCATCTGGAGCTGGCACACAGCGGCCGCCCTGTGCACTGGATGAACTGCCCTCAGCTCAGGAGAGAAGACACCCACACCCAGCCAGGCCTCGGCCACGAAGCCTTCAAGGCCAGAACTAACCAGCCCACGCTGAACACCAATCGCAGAGCATGCCCTGAGGAGCTCCGGCTTCTGCTAACTCACACCGAACCTACTCATCTGGCACGGGAGTTCCTCTGCATCTCCGTCTCACACATGTGCCCTTGTCTCGGTATAGAGCAGGGCCAGAGTGCCACTGTTTCCTAACTGAGGATGGTCCCCAGGCAGCTCCAAGGGCAAAAGAAACCCTCCCCATGATCGTGGGCCAGTGTCTCTGAAGACTGTCTTCAGATGCTTTTTAGCCGGGAAAACTACAACAATGAATTCATTTACATTGACAGATTTACTTCACATTTCTAAAATATTTTTTTTCACTACCATAACTTTGGTGTTCTAGATTTAGGCTTTGAAACAAACAGCTTCAAATGAACAGGAATAAAAGACGACTTTAGAATTTCACTTAAAAGATGTATCTAGGCCGGGCGGTGGCTCATGCCTGTAATCCTAGCACTCTGGGAGGCCGAGGCGGGAGGATCGCTCGAGGTCAGGAGTTTGAGACCAGGCTGACCAAGAGCGAGACCCCCGTCTCTACTAAAAATAGAAAGATCGGCTGGACAACTAAAAATATATAGAGAAAAAATTAGCCGGGCTTGGTGGTGCATGCCTGTAGTCCCAGCTACTCGGGAGGCTGAGGCAGGAGGATCACTAGAGCCCAGGAGTTTGAGGTTGCTGTGAGCGAGGCTGACACCACGGCACTCTAGCCTGGGCAACAGAGTTGAGACTCTGTCTCAAAAAAAAAAAAAAAAAAAAATGCACAAAACTGAATTCCATCCTCTCCAATGCCAACTATTAAATGTTCAAAACAACACACACAAAAGCTACTTCACAGAAAATAGTTCCAAGTGCTTGATACAATATTTAGACACAGAACAAGCATTCCCCAGCATCCGGCCACCCACTTAGGGGAACCCCTTCGCCAGGGGCAAGCTTGCACACGCTCACAGCCGTGAGCAACTCTGAACCCAGCTCTGATCCCAAGGCTTGGGTTCCAAGACTCGTGTAAATCGAGCCCCAAATTAACTTAGAGGTAAATTGGATATGAGGAAAAAAAACTTTTTTAGAGACAGGGTCTTGCTTGTTGCCCAGGCTAGAGTGCTGTGGCATCATCACAGCTCACTGCAGCCGCCAACTCCTAGGCTCAAGCAGTCCTGCTGCCTCAGCCTCCCAAGTAGCTGGCACTATAAGCCCACACCACCGCGCCTAATCTTTTGTTTTTTGCAGAGACAGGGTCTTGCTATGTTACCCAGGCTGGTCTTAAACTCCTGGCCTCAAGGGATCTTCCTGCCTCAGCCTCCCAAAGCACTGAGATTATAGGCATGAGCCACCACACCTGCCCAGAAAATATTTTCAAAATAGCATTCTTAGGCACAAATATACAAAACCAGTATCAAAGTATTAGTGTGAAGCTGGGCGTGGTGGCGCACACCTGCAGTCCCAGCTACTCGGGAGGCTGAGGCAGGAGGACCACCTGATCCAAGGAGTCAGTCAGTACACAAGATTCCCATACATGGCTTTCCGTTTCTTCTGGACAAAATTGTTTTCCTTTGATAAAAATACCACTGCAGAGGTCACCAACCACTGGCCCATAGGCACAATTTCTTTGATCCTCACAGTGCTTCAAAAAATTTTAACTAGCTCCAAAACTGCAAATCTCCAGCTTCTCTTGAAAAATATCACGAGCGGTGAGCCATGGATGTGGCGCTGCCCTCACAGCAGTCCTGCAGGAGCAACCGCGCCCTCAGCATCACACCCAGACACGCACGGGTGCAGCCCCAAATCCAATGGACTTGTCTCCTGGCCCTGAGCAGGTATCTGAACAGCCTCCCTTCCCAGTTCAGGCATAAAATGGGGCATCCTAAAGCCTAGGTTTGAAAGTGGTTCTGTAAGTGCTGTAAATTCACAGAAACACTTATCATGATTGCACACATATGTATACTAACACCTCCACCCTCCAGCATTCCAGTATGTCTTCCTAAAAAGTTGTAGGGCACTGTCTATGAAGAAACAAATTCTTTTTTTTTTTTCGGAGACAGGGTCTTGATGTATTGCCAGGCTATTCACAGGTGTGAGTACAGCACTGTAGCCTCAAACTCTTGATCCTCCTGCCTCAGCTTCCCCAGTAGCTGAGACTACAGGCTGTACCCCACTGTGCCCAGCTAAAGAAACAATTTCTGAACAAGTAGTCTACTTATCTTGTTATATTTGGGCTTTATTTAGGTCATCTGGTTTTACCTTTAATAAGGTGATGTAATCGAAACTGTTGTATTTGAATTCTTAGCAAAGAAAGAAAACTTTGGTTCAACAGTCAGTCAACTCAATGCATTACAAAGTTAAGCAAATATGTAACAAATCATTACTAACAAGTGGCCCACGTTGCTACGGTTCTTACTAATGGATCCACATTAATACAACCATTAAATACAAACCAACTCAGTTGCTACAAATGGGTTTGCTTCAACGTGGTTCCCATCAGTGGATCTATATACTGATCCTGGGCCACCCCCCCCAGCCGGTCTCTGCAGCAACACTGGTCCCCACAGGCCGGTCTACACTGACCCTGGTCCCCCCCTAGCCGGTCTCTGCAGCAACACCAGTCCCCCCCAGGGCGGTCTACACTGACACTGGTCCCCACAAGCCGGTCTACAGTGATCCTGTTCCCCCCCCCAAGCCGGTCTGCACTGACACCGGTCCCCCCAGGCCGGTCTATAGACACTGGTCCCCCCCCCCAGCCGATGTCTACACCGACACCGGTCCCCCCAGGCCGGTCTACAGACACTGGTCCCCCCCCCCAACCAATGTCTACACCGACACCGGTCCCCCCAGGCCGGTCTACACTGACACTGCCCCCCCCCAGCTGGTCTACAGTGATTCTGGTCCCCCCCAAGCCGATGCCTACACCGACACCGGTCCCCCCAGGCCGGTCTACACTGACACTGCCCCCCCCAGCCGGTCTACACTGACACTGGTCCCCCCCAGCCGGTCTCTGCAGCAACACCAGTCCCCCCAGGGCGGTCTACACTGACACCGGTCCCCCCAAGCCAGTCTACAGTGATCCTGTTCCCCCCCCAGCCGGTCTGCACCGACACTGGTCCCCCCCCAGCCGATGTCTACACCGACACCGGTCCCCCCAGGCCGGTCTACAGTGATCCTGGTCCCCCCCCCAGCCGATGCCTACACCGACACCGGTCCCCCTAGGCCGGTCTACACTGACACTGGTCCCCACAAGCCGGTCTACACTGATCCTATTCCCCGCCCCCCCGGCCTGTCTGCACCGACACCGGTCCCCCCAGGCCGGTCTACACTGATCTATTCCCCCCCCCTGGCCTGTCTGCACCGACACCGGTCCCCCCAGGCCGGTCTACACTGACACTGGTCCCCACAAGCCGGTCTACACTGATCCTATTCCCCCCCCCCCGGCCTGTCTGCACCGACACCGGTCCCCCCAGGCCGGTCTACAGACACCGGTCCCCCCCCAGCCGGTGTCTACACCGACACCGGTCCCCCCAGCCGGTCTACAGTGATCCTGGTCCCCCCCCAGCCGGTGTCTACACCGACACCGGTCCCCCCAGGCCGGTCTACAGTGATCCTGGTCCCCCCCCAGCCGGTGTCTACACCGACACCGGTCCCCCCAGCCGGTCTACAGTGATCCTGGTCCCCCCCCCAGCCGGTGTCTCCACCGACACTGCCCCCCCCAGCCGGTCTACAGTGATCCTGGTCCCCCCCCAGCCGATGCCTACACCGACACCGGTCCCCCCAGGCCGGTCTACACTGACACTGGTCCCCACAAGCCGGTCTACACTGATCCTATTCCCCCCCCCGGCCTGTCTGCACCGACACCGGTCCCCCCAGCCGGTGTCTACACCGACACCGGTCCCCCCAGCCGGTCTACATACACCGGTCCCCCCCCAGCCGGTGTCTACACCGACACCGGTCCCCCCAGCCGGTCTACAGTGATCCTGGTCCCCCCCCAGCCGGTGTCTACACCGACACCGGTCCCCCCAGCCGGTCTACAGTGATCCTGGTCCCCCCCCAGCCCGTGTCTCCACCGACACCGGTCCCCCAGGGCGGCATACACCGACGCGGACCCCGAGGAGGCCGCGAGAGCCCGGCCCGCCCCGGCCCAAAATGGAGGCAGGAAGCGCCGCCGCCCGCGCCGCCGCCCGCGCCCGCCCGCCTGACGCCGCCGTCGCGCCTGACGCCGCCGCCCTCGCGCGCCCGCCGCCCCTCCCCCGGCCCTCCCCTCCCCCCGCCGTAACGTCCTGACGCTCCGCAGGGACCCCTGACTGGACGGCGGCGCGTGAGCGGAGCGAGAGGCCTCGCCGCGGGGGGGCCGCGGGCGCGCCGGCGCCGCTTACCTGGGGCCGCCCCGGCCTGCTCGGGCGCCCGGCGGTGGCGGCGGCGCGGGCGGTGGCGGCGGCGGGCGGCGGCGGCGGCGGCGGGCTTCGCTCCTTGTTGGGGATTCGGCGGCGGCGGCGGCGGCGCGGGCGCGCGCTTCCTAGTGACGCAGTCGGCGGAGGCGCGCACGCAGAGCCGGGAGGGCCTGCGACTTATTTGGCGCTCCGCGAGGAGGCGGGAGGAGCCTTGAAATAAGGCTCGACGGGCCACGGCGCACGTGCGCGGGCGGACGTGGTTGGGTCCTAGTGCCGCCGGCTGCTGAGCGGCGGGTGCGCGCCGCGGGCTGCTTTGGGGCCCGGCTGGGGCGCTGACTCCCTTGTGGACGGGCGGACCGCCGGGATGGCGGCCCGTGGCGCACGGTGGCTGGGCGCGGTGCCGGCGCGCGGCGGGCCGGGGTGGCCAGCGGGGGCGGTACCGATGGGCCTCCAGGTGTGCGCACCTGCGACCGGCCCCCGGGGCCCAGAGGCTGCCCCCGCACGGGCGCGCGGCGGGCCAGCCCGCGGAGCTGCCGCCGTGGGAACGGGCGCTGGGAAGGCGTTAGGGATGGAGGACACGGGCGCGAAGGGGCGACGCGGCCAGAGCGAGCTGCGGTCTACCTGGGATCGCACACCTGGGCAACGAAGGCCCAGGAAGAGAGAAGCCTGCAAGGCGCGCTCGGAGGGGTAGCTAGCTCCGCTTTACTCCTCAGGCTTGTCTGTAGTTCAAATGTTACAGTTCACGTGTTTTATTTTTTTATAATAAACTGTCAAAAGAGCTTTGAACGTTATGTTGCTTCTGAGTCTGCGCAGTGCCACGCGGTGCTGTGGCCTGTGGCCACTGGCCACGTGTGGTGATTTACGCTTGATGAAAGTTAAGATTCGGTTCCTCAGTTAACTCGGAGCCACAAAAATCACATAGTTGTAGTGTTAGGTATGCCCTGAGAATTGCTCGTGTTTTTTTGAATTGTGAGTAAAGGGCTGGAATATAAAGTCCTTGGATTTCCCAGAATGTTAAGAAGGTAAGCATCGTTCATCAAACTTCGAGAGCGGGGACAGCTAGTCTTGCTGTTTGATTAAAAAGGACAGTGTGAGGCCCCCACGTGGCAGTGAGCATTACTTACCTGCGCTGCCCAGAGCCTGGGTCCTGAGGCCTCAGGACGTTGGCCCGGCCGGTGGCCTTCCTGTGTCTGGTTTCCCATCTGCCAGGAGAGCGGCTGAGACTTCCGGGTCTCAGGACAGGGCAGCTTGTGTGACCTCTCGAATGTAATCACTATCATTGCTCTTGCCCTTAGCAGCAGTTGGAGAACTGGGAGTTGGATGAAAAGCTGCATTGCCTGAAATTAGGAAGTGGGAGACAAGTGCTTGTTTGGGGCGGAGCCCTGACTGCACTGCGGGAGGAGCTGCCGCAGGCCTGGGTGATACTGTAATTAGCAGAGTTGCACTTTCATTCTGCTTTCAAAAATGGGGAATGGACTAAAACCAGTGATGGGGAAAGCCTTTAAAAATTAAACTATTGAGCCCTAGTCAGTGCTGCTATTTTAATTATCATCTGGTAAATATGAGAGGTGTGCACAGTCTGTGTGTTCGTCATTCGTCTGAGTTTGCCTGCCTGCGCTTTTTGGAAATAAATGCTAGTGAAGGCAAAGGGCAGTGCTGGAGGGCCCTGGGGACTGGGCGGCGGCTGCATCACCTGCTTGGCAGGGGAAGGGCAGGGCCTGCACCCCCTCCTTCCCTGGAACCCCATCCCCTGTTCCGCTGACCCTGCTTCCAGAGAGGCTGGGAGCAGGAGGCCAGACCACCATGGTGTGAAGGCACAGGGGTGAACCAGACCCGTGAGGTTTTTAAGTTTCGCATCACAAACATCGAAACTTCAAAAGCTGCGGTCTACTGAGAGTTACAGCTTCTGTTTACTCCAAAGCCTGAAGTTAGTCCTGAGTCTGCTGAGACAGGTGAGGGAGTCTCGAGGGAGGGCTGCTGTCTCTGGGGGGACCCTCCTGAATGGGATTAGTGCCCTTAGAGAAGGGGCCCTGAGAGACCCCTCACCCCTTGCCCCATGTGAGGACATGAGAGGGCACCATCTGTGAACGAGGAAGGGGGCCCTCACCAGACACCACACCTGCTGGCGCCTTGATCTTGAACTTCCAGCTTCCAGAACAGTTAGCAACAAATTCCTGTTGTTTATAAGCACCTAGTATACGGTATTTCTGTTATAACGGCCCAGCCGGTGTTTAATGAACACCTGGAAGACAGGGAGGTCCTCAGAAAAAGATGGAGCCTTGACCGAGGACAGAGGAACCAGCTTGCGGGCTCCTGCCGGCCGGAGCTTGGACGTGAGGACAGTACCAGACCCTAACCCCAGAGTAGAATAAATACCGAGGAGTCCACACGGATAGAAATACATAATTGGGTAAGTGGGGAGACAGGACTGCTCTTCCTGACTGCAGAATTCCAATTAATAAGCCTGGAAGGAACTAGAAAATCACAATTGTCTGTTACAGACAAATCCACAGATAGGTGCTAAAAGCAGCGGGAGACAGTGTGAGGTGACACAAGATTTGCATGGTCTCAAAACATCTCCTCCAAGATACTTATATTAGCTTTCTACTGCTGCCATAACAAACTTCCTCAAACTTAGTGGCTGGAAAATACAAATGTGCAAGTGTATTCTCTTATTGCTCTGTTGGTCAGAAGTCCAGCCTGGCCTCACTGGCTAAACTAGCAGGACACTGGTTGCTTCCCAGAGCTTATCAAGCTAAGGGTAATTAGTCAGCTTAGCCTGGCTTCCCGGCAGGGGTCCTTCTTTACTTTCCTTTGTTAAGGTAAAATTGGTCAGTTTGTTTAGGGCTCCCATTCCTGTCTGATGTTGGAGGTGCCACAGAATGACTGTCACCATCCCCCTAAGAGTTGAGCCCTGGCCTGTGGTCAGCCTGGCCTCGTGAGGGCCCACGTGCACGTGTCTGTGTGCCCCAAACACAGGCATGCACAGCTCACACCGTATGAAAATATTTCCAGCAGTTTCCCCTGTCGCCTCTGCCACGTGTCATCCCCTGCGGACCTGTCACGTCTCTGCTTCCTCAGGGGCTGTGTGTCCTGGGCCCCGACTTGCCTACGTCTACCTGAACTGGGCACGGAGTGGTGATGGTGAGAGCTGACCCAGGGCAGGGGCCTCAGCCAGGCAGCGTGGATGCCCACTACAGACCTGCCACATTCCCAGGCAGGCCCCACTGGGCGGCCCACTGGCTGCTTGGGACAGGCAGGTCCACCAGTCAGGGTGTCCCCTTTTCTCCTTTTGTTACTCCAAGCCCCATCCCGGTCTAGACCCTTGACTGAGAACTGCAGGGCACACCCCTGGGGACCAGCGGCTCCCCAACCTCGGGAAGACTCATGGTCCCAGGCGCAGTCCTGGGCCAGCAGGAAGCTCCTTGGGAGGGGCTGGGCCCTGAGGGGCAGCAGGGGTGGCCCCAGCCGGCCCCACCCCCAGCAGTGGGCCTCACCTCCTCCCTGACCCCCACCCCTGGGGCTCCAGAGAGGAAAGTGGGCCTGCATGTCTTTCGCATGCTCATTTCTGAAAACCACCACTGTCACTAGAACAATTCATCATCATGGTGATAGAAATGAGACTCCTGACGGGCTCCAGCCTGGAGTTCCATGTGGAGCAGACACTCAGCGAGCTCACAGCCCATTCCCCACCCCACAGACACTGGACACACACTGGGACAGCTCAGCCACTTCTTAAACACACAGGTTCTCCTTTAATTGTTCATTGATTTAATTTTCAAGTTCACTACGTGGATGAGATGGGTGCATATTGTACGAGGCTTCCGCTATGAGAGAGCTGCCACCCGCGAGATTTTCAGCCCTCAGTTTCCTTTCTGCTTCCCTTTCTGCGTCCCACAAAACGCACGTGAGCACTGCTGGCTTCCGATCCTGGCTTGTTACTCCCTCCGGATGCTGTGTTGGTGGGGACAGGGATGGGGCAGTGGGTCCCTGTGTACCCCTAAGCCCACTGTAGGGGACGAGTATCCACCCATGATCTCTGGCTTGGCCCCAGAAGACCCCTGGCAGTGCCCCTGCCATGGAATTTCTGTAGGATGGAGGCTGAGGGCAGAGGGGCTGCATCCAGCTGGTTTCTGGGGCCCTGGCTCTGGGCCATGAGACAACTTGGAGTCTGTGCCCCTCACACTTTACACCAAGCAGACGGGCAGCAGGGCCCCTGCCCTGACATTCATCTGTGGGTGGCGCTGCCATGGAGAAGGGGGTGTCGCAGTGGCACAAAGACAGGCCCCCTCTTGCCCAGGCTGGTGAACATCCTCAACAGCCAACACGGGGGATCTGCAGACCCCTGGGGTGAGGGACAGGAACCCAGCCTAGGAGGTTGTTGGCAGTAGAGGCCTAGGGCCAGGTGGCCGACCCACAGCCCCTCCCTCGCGGAATTTCAAAAATGGACTAGGTGTAGTGAGGGGCTGGCTTGGGAACCCCACTCCCTGCCCTTCCGACATTGGAATCTGCAGGCAGCTGGTCCTGTGGAATCCCCCTTGGGGGTCCCTAAAGAGGACTTGCTGCTGCTACTCACACCTGCCACACCTGCCTGAGGCCAACCTGAGAACCCAGGGCCAGGAGCATCATCCTAGGGGAGCAGAGGGCAGGGATGGGGCCAGGACTCCAAAGGGCTGTGAGGATGGGTCTTCAAGGGCCTATGCAAAGCCCTGGGGGAAGGGGTGGTGGGACTGTCCCACACAGGTACCTGGGCCAGGGGCTCTTCGGAGTGGGTGGGGCCAGCAGGGGGCGTCCATGCTGCCCACAACTCTAGACCACCACAGCAGCCTGCTCATGGGTCCCTGGCAGAGAACGCCCACTCCCAGCAGACTCAGGCCAGGACGTAGCCCCCACCCCACCCACCGGCACCCGGGGCTCCAGCCCTGTAAGATGACTGCAGGCTCCCAGGAGGGCCCAGGGTGCCCACCTCAGGCCAGGTGGTCAGAGGACTCCTGTGCAACCAACCACATTAAAGAGTGCTGCAGCCCCCCACCCCCACCCACCAGTTTCAAAAAGCTCCTGGCAGGCAGGCTCCCAGGGCAGCCTCAGTGACAGGGAGACCCGGCCCACCTGCCCAGCGGTCATTCTTAGCCCAGCGCTTTCCTCCACGGCCACTCCTCTCCCCGTGCGGAGCCCTCCCCACAAGACACGCAGGTGCCCAGCCCCTGCCTGCTGGCCGGCGGGGACCTGGCTCGGAGCACAGCCTCGTGACAGGTGCTGACCAAGCAGCCCAGCGGAAGGCCCGTGAGTCGTGGCTCCGCGGCGTTTAGTAAGGTCTCCACCGCAGCCACGGAAACCGTCCCCAGGGGACCCCGGCCACCGCCCGGCCTGGCGTCTGGACTGAGGCCGCGTCGCACGCCTGGGGGCTCCGCCGGGGAAGCGTGGCCAGCTCGCCACAGAGACTGGGCAGCTGGGGGCGCGGGAAGCGAAGCATGAAGCCGGGAGTGTGGGGGAGGGGAGCAGGAACAAAAGTTGCATCTAGACAGGTTGAACAAAACGAAACCGAAACCCGAACGTGTTTTCGTCTCATCTCGGGATCCAGGCGCCACCGCCGCGTCCAGGGCCCTTAGCCGGACATCTCCTCCCGCTGCTCCTTGTTCCTGCGCACCTCGGCCGCGTGCAGCTCCTGCGGGGACAGGTGGGCGGGCGGGGCCTGTGACTCCCACGTCCCGGAGAGGACAGCAGAGGCCGCCCCGGGGGGTCCGGACGAGGGGGCCGCGCCCCTCCCGCGGTCTGAGCAGGACGGTGGCCGGGGACCAGTGAGCAGGGCGGGCCAAAGCACGAGCCCCGGGGGGGCCCACCCGAAGCCGCCCCGCACGCGCGTGCTTCGCGGCGCTCCCGAGGTGGCGCCCGGGCCCCCCGCACCTTCTCGCGCAGCCGCTCGCGCAGCGCGGCCAGGTGCGCCTCGCGCAGCTCCCTGCTGAGCTCCATCTTGTGGTTGAGCTTCTCCTCCGCCTGGCGGCTGAAGTTGCTGTTCTCCTCCAGCGCCTTGTGCAGCACCTCGCGCTCGTGCTCGCGCCGCTCCGCCAGCTGCTTCAGCACCTGCGCCTCCTGCGTCTGCACCGGGCGCGCCCGTGAGCGGGGGCCGCCCCGCACGCCAGGCGCCCGCACCTGCCCGCGGCCTGGGCGCGTGCCTGGACCCCGGGGCTGTCTGCGAGGTCCGACAGGGAGGGGGTCTCCGCGCCCCTCCCGGATCAGCCCTTCCTCTGCTCCCAGCTGACCGGCACTGCCCGGCTGTCCCGGCTCCGCCCGGGGCCCCCCACCCTGCCCGCCGCCCCCGTCACGTGTCCCCCAAGAGCGCCGGCCTACGCTGTCCTGCCGTCAGCGAGAGCGACCACCTCGTCCCGCTTTGCCTGGGACTTCCCTTTGGCACTGAAAGTCCCGCTTGCTAGGAGACCCCTTCGCGTCTGCGCTTTTGGCCCGAGAGCTGCCCCTCCGTTCGCTAGGCCGGGCCCTGTCCTGCTCTCTGCCCCTCTGAAGTCCAGGGAATGCTGACGGAGCGCAGGGAATCCTAAACTTGAGGGCTGCCACTGAGCCCTCTCCATCTCTCTTCCCCACAGTTCCGCCCTCTGAGCACCCAGCAGGTGCTTCGCACACTCCAGGTCTGGGGCCCTAGGGTCCCCAAGGGCTGCTGGTGCCACACTGCCTGGCCCTGCTGACCCAGGGGCTGCCTGGTGACCCCTGGGAGGAGGGTGGGGTCGCTGCTGGGCCCTCACCATGCGCCAGTGCCTACCACTTTACCCCATGCAGCCTGGGTTCCCAGGTCTCACTGCGACCTGCTAAGAGTGGGACCGAGCCACTTCCCCTGCCCGATGGCCGTGGGCTCCAGGGTGGCACCCCCCAGAGCACAGCCTTATCTCTGTGCACGTCAGTCTCTTGGGGGCCAGTGTGACGGGAAGCAGCAGGGAGGGGCCTGGAGTCCACCCCCACT
Source organism: Lemur catta (assembly GCF_020740605.2). Taxonomy (NCBI): domain Eukaryota; kingdom Metazoa; phylum Chordata; class Mammalia; order Primates; family Lemuridae; genus Lemur; species Lemur catta. The sequence goes on from NC_059144.1 coordinate 50,969,499, forward strand.
TCTCCCAGGGCCCCACCAAGCTCCCCAGCAGCCCCCAACTCCTGGTCCTCAGATGCGAGGCCCTTCCTTCTCACTTTCCTGCCTGGGAGAGGGCTGCCCCCACCTCGTGTCCCCAGGCACCATCCTGGAGACCCCCACCTGACACCTAGCCATGCCCCAGGGTGCCACCCCCCAATCTCCCTCCAGCTGGCTGCCACTCTGGGACCCTCCCTCCTCCCATCCCATTCTGATCTCTCAGGAGGAGGCCCAAGGAGCCAGGCACCCCTCTCTGTCCCAGGCCAATGCTCCGGCCAAGCAGGGGGCTTGGAACACCTTGCAACTTGGGGCCTGTCTGCCATGGCCTGGAGTGGGGTGGGGGTCTCCTTGCCTTTCTCCGCTCCTCAGCTGCCTCCAGCCGTTTCTGCAGCTCCTCCAGGGAGGTGTCCTTCTTCTTGGGTGGGGAGGAAAGCACAGGGCTCTCCGGGGACAGGTCAGAAGGAGACTTGAGGATGACCTCGAAGCTTTGGCCAGAGGCCCGCTTGTCCAGCTGCTTCACCTCCATGTCTGCAGGGCAAGACCAGATAGGGGCTTCAGGAGGCCCAGCCAGAGGGGGCGGCTGAGGGAGGGGGTGCAGGCCTGAGCCCCCAGGACAGCCCCCCAGAACCTCCCTCTCTAGAAGCCAGCCATGCCAGGGGTGTTCAGAGAAGCCACGAGAGGCAGGGGACAAGGGAAGGTGGGCAGGTCCTGCCAGACAGGGCCAGCAGCAGCCGGAGCACACTCACCCCCGTACTGGTAGATGGTGTTGGGGTGTGGCTGTGTGTAGAAGCAGGAGCAGATGAGTGACAGCACTGACAGTTCCTTCATCTTCTCCTTGTAGGCTGCGGGCACAAGCCAAGCTGAGCAGGCGCCCTCACCCCCACCACCCAGTCCTGCCCCCCAGGTCCCCATTTTTCCCTCCCCTCCCTGCCTCTGGCAAGTCTCCCTGTGAGATGCGGGGCCGCTCACCACGCCCTCTTTTGTGTCCACATCTGTGACCCTCTACACTCCCGGGCTTGGGCTCTGACTCTCTCGGGCATAGCTCCCTTCTGGTTCTCTCTGTCTGTCTTGGTTTCCTCTCCCCCTTCTCTCTCTTGGCACTTCTGTGAGTCTCGCTCTTCTGCGCTGGTCTGTGTCCCCGTCCCCATCTTTCGCTCTTGTGTATGCTTCTCCCTGCCTGCTGTGGTCCGAATGTTGGCATTCCCCCCAAATCCGCATGTTGAAACCCTGCCCCCAGGGTGATGGTGTTAGGAGGTGGGGCCTTTGGGAGTGATTAGGAGGGTAGGGCTCTCCTGAATGGGATGACAGGGACCCCAGAGAGACCCCTTGCTGAGGACACAGCAAGAAGATGGCTGCCTGCCTGCATACCAGGAAGCAGTCCCTCACCAGGCACCAAATCTTGATCTTGGATTTCCCAGCCTCCAGCACTGTGAGAAATAAATTTCTGTAGTTTATAAACCACCCCGTCTCAGGTGTCTTGTTAGAGCAGCCCAAACAGGCGAAGACTCTGCCACTATCTGTCTGGGTCTCTGTTCATCCTTCTCTTTCTGTCTCTGTCAGTCACTGTCTTTGTATCTTTCTGTCCTTGGGAGGGGGTGTCTTTCTCTCTGAGTGTCTCTTTCTGACTCTCATCTCCCTCTGCCCCACCTACTTCTGCCTCCCTCCTCCTCATTGCCACTCACTCGCTGGCTCAGGTAGACAAGATTGACCACCACACTCATGACTGGGACCAGAAAGCCACGAAGCCTCTGTGAGCAGCACTTTCTTGGACTGCAAACTTGGATGACACACTCTCAGACCCTCCTCTGTCCTCTCTGATGTTAGGGTGGTCACCCAAGATGAAACCAGGCCCTCACCAGACACACACTCACTCCCCTCGTAAGGCTGGCGTTGGGCCACAGATGCCACTGAGGACAAAGGCCAGGGAGCTGTCCGTTCAGCACCACAGCTGGACCTCTTGCCCTTTCAGATCAGGTGCCCATGAGCTGCCGTCTCGGCTGCCCACTGTGGGTGGCCCTGAGCCCTCTCAGAGGAAGGGGAAGGTGCCTTCTCCCAGAATGAAAATAATCAAGCTCTTCACGGTCTATTCCCCATGAGCCACTCTCCAAAGTAGACACTGCAAAGCGAGCCCAATACAGTCACCCTGTTCAACAGGGACAGCAGTGGGGCCCAGGGTGCTGGGGTGACATGCCCAGTGTTCCTGGAAGTGCATCCCCTGGTGCTCTGTGCTGTTCCCACCACGCCAGCAGGTCCCAACGACTAGGAGGCTCTGGGACCCTTGTGGCCCCGCCCATGCCCACAGCGGGAGCACGCAGAGGACTCAGAGAGACACTCCAGGAAGAGGGGATCCAGCATCCTTCAAGGGGAAGGACAAGAACTGGGACAAGTGTTCACATGGAGAAGAAACCTTTGGATCAAGTTTCACACAAGATAATGTTTTTAAACCAAGTTGACATGAAATTGAGAAAACCGTTGGTGTAGAGACAGGACACCTGCAGAAAGAGTGAAGCCCTTCGTGGTGAGCTGGGACCTCCTGAGACCATAAGAGTGGTCTTACTTGATCTAAGAATCCTGGTGCCCTAGGCTTTTCTGGAGAGAGCAGCACGGAGCCCAGCAGGCTGCAGAGGGCACAGAAAGGAACCCTGCAGTGAGCAAGCACGAGGGCGAGCCTCGGGAGGAGGACCAACCTTAGAGGGGAAGCAGGGCAGATGCACATTGTGGCCATTTTCGTCACGGATGGGCAGGGAGGAGGCTTCACAGAGGACTTGGGCTGACTCGTCAGGTTTTATTTTTTTTTTACAAGAAAAACCTATTTGTGTATTATTTGTGTTATTAAGAGTCAGTTTTAAAAAGGTGAAAGAGGCCTAGCGCAGTGGCTCATGCGTATAATCCCAGCACTTTGGGAGGCTGAGGTGGGAGGACCGCTTGAGGTCACGAGTTCGAGACCAGCCTGGGCAACACAGTGAGACCCTATCTCTACAAAAAATAGAAAAATTAGCCAGGTGTGGTGGTGCACACCTATAGTCCCAGCTACTCAGGAGGCTGAGGAAGGAGGATCACTTGAGCCCAGAAATTTGAGGTTGCTGTGAGCTATGGTGATACCGCAGCCCTCTAGCCCAGGCAACAGAGATAGACTCTGTCTCAAAAAAAAAAAAAAAAGGAGGAAGAGGGGTATATCCCAGGATGCATGATGAGGGAGTCCAGGGTGTGACAGCTGCTGGGTAGCAGCAGGTCAAGAGACTCAGGGAACATTTGGAGGAGCCAGCCCCGTGCTGGGGGGAGGGGAGGGGGCAAGAGGGAGTCTGGGCTGGATGGGGACAGACCTGGGTCCTGAGAGAGGGTAGGAAGGAGGGGACTTGGCTGCTCCAAGTCCAACTCTGCCAGCACCCACCTCCCTGCCAAACAGACCCCAGCCTCCAATTTTGACCTTTCAGATCATCCTTCCTCATCACATGTGAAAAACCCCGCATGGGTCTACCTTACAGGCCAGGACTCTGGGGCCTGACAGCCGCTCAGAGCTCTCTGTGCCGTGAGCCTGAAATTTTCACCAGAAGAAGAGCTGCAGATTCGTTACAGAGGAAAAGTTTAAGGACAAACACCAGGGAGGCTCCCTTCCAGTTAGCTGTTGCTCAGCATGGGGAGAGTGGCCAGCAGCAATTTGGGGGGCAGGTGTGAGCAATTTGGGGGGCATCATCAGGAAAGAAGCGGGGAAAGGGTTGCTGACATAGGTCAGAGCTCTCGAGGGTCATGGCTCTGACCAGGGGACAGACACGGCTCTGCATCCAGTGGTCATGGGGCTTCCCTGGTTTTGTTTCTTCTAGGCTGATGGCCTGTGAGGCACTTCCTTCCCGGAAGACGGACCCTCAGGGAGCAGATGAGACAGGACTGCCGCAGGAGAGGCCTGGGAGGTGGGAGGGGCAGGCAGGTAAGGAGAGAATGAACAGAGAAGCCTGCCCGTGGGCGGGTGGAGAACAGGGCCAGGGCCGGCCACAGTGCGAGGCGGGAGGTCATATCTGTATTTTCAGAGCTGGAGAGGCTTAAAGGGCATGGTTTCTGCCTCTTGTTGCAGAGAAGGAGGCCAAGGCCCAGTTCCATCCAGGCCACCTCTCCACGGACACAGCTTGAGGCACCCCCCCCCCGCTCCCTCCTTTCTGACCCCCCACCCAGGATTCTTCTCCTTCCCCTCCACTGACTGCAGGGAATCATTAAGAAAACAATTGTCTGCCAGGAGCTTGGTTGCTTTCCCTCTCTCCTCCACTTCCTATTAAATGTTAAAAGTGCATATTGGCCTTTTGGATGGTCAGATCCTACATATGCAGGAGTAAGAAAAGGGCACCAGGTTGGCCTGGAACAGCATGGTAACAGCAGTCGCTGCTCCCAGGGGTGGGAGCATCACAACCATCCTCCCAGCTGACCCTCAGGTCCAGCCAGCCAAGGCGGATGCCCTTATCAACCTTATTTCTACCAGGGAGGGAAAGAGGCTCAGAGAGGGCAAGTGGCCCGCCCAGAGTCACACAGCATGCACAAGAGCATGGGTAAGAGCCCAGTCACGAGCCTGGGCCTCTGACTGCATGCATGTTCCTGTTAGGAGCCTCCTTAGGGAGGGTCTGTCCAGAACTGGGAGGGCAGGGGGGCCACAAATGTCCATTCACCCCTGGAAGGGCCCTGGAGGTTGTGCGGACTGTTCCCTGACAGATGGAGCTCACTGTCACCCCGGCTGCCCCTCTGTCACTGGTTGGCTGCCTCAGACAGTGTTGAGACAGCTGGTGGGAACGACCAGCAGATCTGCCTTTCTCTGGGCAGGATACTCTGGGAAATGTGGCCACACGGTCAGGCTGCCTGGCATGGAGTGGGCTCTCACTTCTTGATAGGCAACGGGCCAAGCATCCCTCCTGAAATATCTCATTCAGCCCTCAGAACAAGCCCAGGGTGGGGGGTGCCGTCACTAACCTGTCCCTCCAGATGGGGAGATCGAGGCCCTGAGAGGTTAAGTAGCCTGTGCAAGGCCACACAGCTCAAGGAGATCAGACTGAGTTGCATAAGGAGCTGAAAATGAGTCAGAGCCCACAACAGCGTGAGGAGCAGGGTGCCTGAAGGGCGCCAAGAGATGGCCAGGCCGTCCACAGTGACCCCAACAGCGGAGCCCGTGGGGAGGCCCAGGCCCAGGCAGCCAGCAGGACCTGCAGCCAGGTCTCAGCGTGGGTCGGGCCATGGAAGGGACAGAGCCACCCTCAGGTGCAGGAGCAGAGTCCCAATCTCCCGAGAGTCTGTCCCAGTATCTTTAGGGGTGTGTGTGAGGGGGAGAGGCAGGATGAAGCCCAGACGCACAAGACCCTCAGAAAGGGTGTGGAGAGATGTCCTCACTGATACATGCTGTCCCCTCCTGGACAAGTACAGAGGTCACCTGGAGTCTCCGAGCACACCTGGCCTGAGGGGTGGGGTGGGGCACCCGTGGGCGGGCAGAGTTCTGCCCCAAGCGGGCCACAGGGAGAGAACCCAGGTAGCTAGGGAGAGGGGACGGCGGTGACCCGTCCCCAGGGCAGAAGGAAAGGTGGGCGGGAGGGCGATTCTTGGACAGAGGGGGGATGGGAAGGAGATGAGGGGGGGCTCTCGGGTGGAGCAGAGCGCTCGGGGTAGGGCAAAGCCCTGCGCCCAGTATCCGTCCCTCCCCTGTGCCCGCGACCTGGCCAGAGCTCTCCAGAGACCCAGGCCAGGAGGGCAGAGGTGGGCAGCGTCCGAGGGGGAGGGAAGGGAGGAGCAGACCCATCTCATCTTGGGTTTGGAAATGGCAGCAGCCCCTCTCCAATCCAACCCCCGCCGTGCAAAGGGCGGTGGCTTTTCCTGCCAGAGCAGGTGTCCCTGGCATTGCGGAGGGTGGTCCCCAGCCCGCAGCAATGGGGCGGGGGTGCGGGGGGCGAGGACGCGAGGTCCTGGCACTGCCCCACTGGCTCCGGGCTCCCCGGGCCCTGGTCTCCCTCCTCCAGCCCCCGCCGCTTCACTGGCGCAGGGACCTCGTGTCTCTGCAGGGGCTCTTGCAGAGGGTCCCGCCCTCTCCCCTCCTCCCGGCGAAAGCACAGTGGGACCAAGATCTAAGGTCGCCAGGCGTCTCAGGGGACACCGCCCCACACGCAGCGCGCCCACCCAGGGTCACGAGCCAGCGCCCGGGTCCTCGGGGCCACACTACCGCAGTGGTGCCCTGCCTGGCCAATGTGTCCCCGCGCCGCCGCCCGCATCCCCAGCGCGGCCCCTGCCCAGCGGCCCACACCCGCCCTGCGGTCGCCGCAGTCCCTGCCCTTGGGGCACCGGGTCGCCCAGACCCAAAGCTCCTGCAGGTCCGCCCCAGCCTCGCAACGCGCAAGGGCCCAGACGGAAAACCGAGTCCGCATCCAGCTCCTGCGTCAGCCGAGGCCAGACAATGGCCCCAGCTCAGGCCCGTCGCCGCCACGGGGAGCCCGCGGCCAGGGGCGCCTACCCGACACGGTGCTGGCCATGGTGCTGGCGGCGGCGGGCGCTGCGGAGCCGGAGAGACGCGGGCGGCGGCCGGAGCTGCGGTCGGCGGCTGCTGCAGTGCCGCGGAGGGGAGGGAGCGCGGGCGGGAGGCGGGCGCGGCGCGAGGCGGGGAGGGAAAGAGCGGAGAGAGAGGGAGGGGTGGAGAGAGAGGGAGGGGTGGAGAGGGAGGGAGACAGGGAGAGAGAAGCGCCTCGCTGCGCCCGTCACCAAGAAGGGGCGGGGGGAGGGAGGGGACGGGAGGAGAGAGGAGGGCGGCGGATGCCCGAGATCCGCGTCCTCCAGCCGCTCCCAGCCCTGGACCCCCGCTCCCCCGGGGTGGGGTTGGGTGGGGAGGGCACGGTGGAGCTAAGCCCCCGTCCCCAGGGTGGGCGGAGCAAGGAGGGGAGGGGTCCACTACAGGGTAGGGTCGCAGAGCCCTTGGCCAAGGCCTCAGAGGCTGCGACGGTGCCTACTGTGTCCAGGTGCGCTGAGAGGAAAGGATGCCAGGCAGCACAGCGTGGGTGCTGGCCTGGAAGCCCTCCAAGGGGGCCACCTCCTCTGGTCCCAGAGGCTGGGCCGGCCCTGAACAGAGACCAGGCTAAGTGCAGGCTCTGAGGCTAGAACAGGGCTTTGAAAGAGATAGACGTGTGTTCCAACCCCAGCTCGGAGAGTCACTCTCTGTGTGACCCAGTGTGAGTTTCTCACCTCTCTGGGCCTCTGTTCCGTGGGTGTAAGATGAGACAGTGGTGCCAGGACCCAGCGGAGAGGTGCCAGAGCTACTGTGTGCACTTAGTGAGGTGGGGAGCACCTGTCCTGCCTCCTGCTCTCCTCCTGACCCCAAAGGGAGCCTGGCAGACAGATGGAGTGGCATCCTGGCTTTAGGGATGGAGCCACTGAGGCCTAGCGGAGTGCTTGCCCCGCAAACAATTGAGTCACAGGGCTGGGATAAAACCCTGGGAAACCTCAGGAGACTTGCAGAGAGATGAGGCCAGCTCAGAAAAGCGAAAGCCAGGTAGAAGCCTAAGGGCCAGCAGTCAGCCTGGAGCAGATCCCACAGCCAGGAGCACCCCATGGCCAGCCACCCTCCCAGGCGACTCCAGGGAGCACTGCCCCACTAGTGTGCAAGCCTGCATCATCCCTGGGACTGTGGGTGTGGTGGGTTTGATGCTTGGGATTAAGCTATATTGTGTGGCACAGTGGACCCTTGGGTGGGCCTGACCTAATCACAGGAGCCCTTTAAAAACTGTTTTCTCTGGCCGGGAGCGGTGGCTCACACCTGTAATCCGAGCACTCTGGGAGGCCGAGGCGGGAGGATTGCTCAAGGTCAGGAGTTCGAGATCAGCCTGAGCAAGAGCAAGACCCGCATCTCTACTAAAAATAGAAAGAAATTACCTGGAAAACTAAAAATACGTAGAAAAAATTAGCCAGGCATGGTGGCGCATGCCTGTAGCCCCAGCTACTTGGGAGGCTGAGACAGGAGGATCACTTGAGCCCAGGAGTCTGAGGTTGCTGTGAGCTAGGCTGACGCCACAGCACTCTAGCCAGGGCAACAGAGCAAGACTGTGTCTCAAAAAATAAATAAATAAAAACCATTTTCTCTGGCAGGAGGGACCCAAAACCAGGAAGGTTCTCTATTGCTAAGATGAGGGGCCATGTGGCAAGAATTTGAGAGCTGCTCCCAGCTGACAGCCAGCAAGACAATGGGGGCCTCAGGCCTCCCACCACAGGAAGTGAATTCTGCCAATAACAAGAATGAGCTTGAGCCTGGGCAACACAGCAAGACCCTGTCTCTACAAAAAATTTTTAAGAATTAGCCTGGTGTGGTGGTGCACACCAATAGTCTCAGCTTCTCAGGAGGCTGAGGCAGGAGGATTACTTGGAGCTCAGGAGTTCAAGACTACAGTGAGCTGTGATCACACCACTGCACTCCAGCCTGGGTGACAGCGAGACCTTGTCTCTTAAAAAAAAAGAAAGAAAGAAAGAATGAGTTTGGAAGCAGGTTTGCCCCCAGAGCCTCCAGATGAGAATTCAGCCCAGCTGAAAACTTGGATTCAGCCTTGGGATACTAAGAACTGTGAGCTAATAAATGAGAGTTGTTTTAAGCTGTCAAGTTTATGGTAACTTGTTACAAAGCCATATGAAGCTAACATACATGCACAGAAGTGTGGACCCCTGGGCCCATGCCTAGGAATTCAGCCCTGGGAAAGAGCAGGAAGGCAGGAGAAGCACATGAAGTTGTTCCCAACAGAGCAACCATGTCTTCCGCGTTGGTCACCACAGCTGTCGATGGGACGGTCAGTGTCCTTCAGACGGACTCCAGTTTCCAGTCCCAGGGGCTGGCATCAACAGCAGTGTCCTCCAGAGCCTTCTCACGTGGATGAGGCAGACTGCCATGCCTCAGGCTCACTGTGACCTTGGGCATATTCTCTCTGAGCCCCCGTGTCCTCATCCAGACCACAGGGCCCAGCTGTGTGGGAAGCCCCTGGCATGCTGCCAGGCACACAGTAGGCTCGCACAGTTGGTGTGCACCAGTAGGAGCACACAGCAGGTGTACTGAACGTTTGCCGCCATATGATGCCAGGCCTTGGAGCAGATTTTGACTTCTCACCAAGACCAGCTGCAAGTTCATGAGCAGCCATCTCAAAGATGTTTTTCCTAAACTGTGACTTGATAGATCAGACCTCTGTGCTGACCTCCAGAAACTAGCCCCGGCTCTTCCCAGGAGGGGCCCTGCAGGGCACTCAGTCACTCCACAGACATCTGTCAAGCACCTCCTATATGCCAGGCTGGGAAAACATCAGCCACGAGGGCAAGGCTGGATGTACAGAAGTTCCCGATAGCCCTGACCTGGAGGAGCACTGCTGTAGCAACTGGCAATGAGTAGGCACCTATCGGCAGACTCAGACTTCTCATCAGTCTGCGGGGCAGCCTTCTCTGGCCACTGCTCTCAGGACATGGGGTGTGGGAGCAAAGGGTCTTGGCAGGCTTTGGGCAATTTACTAACTACCCTGTGCTTAGTTTTCTCACATGTGACGTGTAAAGAAAGGACCTATCTCAGACATTGCCAGGAGGATAAACATGTCAGTGGGTGCAGGTTGGTTCTGAACCCCGTGCTTGGTGGCCATTCAGCAAATGTGTGTGCCCAGGTCTCCTTATCTTCTACAACCCCCTGCTGAGAGTCTGAGATAGATGCAGTTCCTTCACCTGAACAGGTGTGTGGAGGTGGGTGCCAGCATGGGCCAGGGGCTTGTTTCCCTGAGCATGATCTCACACACGAGCATGGGCACACATGTGACATGCACATGTGCCATCAGTGGGAAAGCATCTGGGCATTAATGTTGCCTGCTGGCCACGGGCTGTCACTGCAGCATTAACTTCCTCCTAGTGTCTTTTGGGACTGCTGAGGTCCCCTGGGACATCTCTGATGGCCGGGCTGACCACACAGAGCCAAGTGGACCTCTCTCTTGGAATCCCCCATTGACTGTCAGCTAGTGGTAGGTTCTGAGGACTCAGAAGGGCCTCCCCTGACCAGTGGGGTACACTGATTGGAACAGCGGCTGGACTGAGGGGAGGGTAAGGAGAGGAGGTGGTGAGGGCTTGCCCAGGAGACAGGGCCTGGGCAAGGGGCAGCCATTGTTAACGAACCCACAAGGGAGGTTTGCTGTTGCTCACCACATAGAAAGCCAATTACTGACACAGCAAGGATTGTCAAGGAAGAAAGCATTTGTTACAGCTGTACTCATCAACTGGGAGGTGGGAGGTATGGACTGTTGCAAATCTGCCTCCCTGACCACCAGGATGGGGGTTTTTCTGGAGGTGAAATGAATAATGCATGAGGGGAGTGAGCATCACTACGTGTTTGGGGTGGAGTGCTGGGCACGCAAGCGCAGTGAGGAATCGTGCTAGCACGTACATGCCATGATCAAAAAATGGTGGATAAGTTCCTCCCAGGGTGGGGATTTTAGTATTATAATGAGCTAGGGGTTAACACTGGTCATTCTGTCAGCCTTGTGCACAGGCGCAGTGTGTCCTTGGGCACAATCTGTGGTGGGGTATCACTTATCTTGTCTTCTCCAGACAAACAGGTGGTGTAAGGCTTTGCTGTTATCTCGTGATCACAAGGAGGCCCCACCATTTCTGGGAAAGAAACTCAAAAAGGAATGCATCAGTGCAACAGGAAGTTACACAGTTCTGGTCAGTAAATTTTACTGGCCTGGGAGCTTGAAACATAAGAGAACTACAAACAAACAAAAAACTATAAAAATGTTTTTTTGCTTATGGAGTTGGTTACATCACTTTCAGAATTTTAAGGAAAGTGGTCTGTTTAGACTCAAAAGATGCCTCTGGGCTGGGAGGTCCAGGAGGGAGGATCCCTTGAGCTCAGGAGTTTGAGACCAGCCTCAGCAAGAGGGAGACCCATCTCTACTAAAAATAGAAATTAGCCAGACAACTAAAAATAGAAGAAAAAAAAATTAGTGGGGCGTGGTGGTGCGTGCCTGTAGTTCCAGTTACTTGGGAGGCTGAGGCAGGAGGATCACTTGAGCCCAGGAGTTTGAGGTCGCAGTGAGCTAGGCTGAGGCCCCTGCACTCCAGCCTGGGCAAGGGAGCGAGAATCTGTCTCAAAAAAAAAAAAAAGATTCCCCTGGGTGTTTGGAGAACAGGCTGGGAAATCACAGGAGGCTTCTGCAGTTGTCTGGGCAGCGGTGGTGGGTTGGCCTAGGGAGGTGGTAGTGGAATAGAGACCCTGCTGCGGGATGACTTGAGGGAGAAGACGGCGGACCCCAGGGTTCGGCCTGCGGGCGACGGAAGTGGCGTTTACTGGGCTTAGGACCAAGGAAGAGGCAGGACCAAGACGCTGCACACGGATCGCACGAGGAGCCTGAGGACCTCCGGGAGCCCGAGAGCACAGCGGCCCCGTCGGCCGGGGAACGGTTTCCGCCGGGAGCATCGAAGAGCGGACCGGAAGTGGGGGCGGAAGTGCATTGCGTTCAGGCGCCAATTCCGAATTGGCTGACGGATGACAGCGCGGTGGAGGCGTTTGGGCCGGAGTCGGCGGAGTTCCTGGGGATCGCCGGTTCTGGAGGGCTCCCCGCGGAGACAAGTGAGCCGCGAGTCGCTGAGATCCTGCAACGGGCCCTTTACCAAGCAGCTCGCGGGCGACTCGCGGGTAGGTTGCGGCTCCCGAAACTACGGCTCCCGGCAGGTCCCGCGCCGCGGCGGTGGCTGGGCCGGGCCGGGCCGCGCTGCGCTGCGTCCTGGGGCTTGTGGTTCCCTGCGCCCCTGGGCTCTGGGCGCCGTGGCGTCTGCGGAGCCAGTGTTCGGCGGTGGGTCATGGGGCGGGAGGGTAGGGCCGTCATTTGGTGATTAGGCATCTGGTCTGCTAGTCCAGTTTCCAGGTGAGACTGAGACCCGGAGATGAGTGACTTGCTGAGTGCGCACGGATTGGCACCGCAGGATACTCGTTAGTTTGGCTGCACTTGGTTGTCTACCTGCGCGGGGCGGAGACTAGTCCCCAGCGAGCGGGAGCAAAGGGTTGGAGACACGGGGCAGGAGGTTTAGACACTCCACTCTGCACGGTGTGCCTCGCCAGGCCGAGAAGCGTGCTGCTAGGTTTTTAACTTTTCATGCTCTTGTGGAAGTAACTGAATCATTGCAGGTAGAGCTTGTAAAACCGTGCCCAGCTTGGGCTCCTGTTATTTTTGTGAACCTGGTCACCTCTTCCAGAGCAGGATGGAGTTGTGTGGGGTGGAAGAAGGCAGGGCTCACGCATTCATCATCTTCACCCCCCCCTACCCAGAGCTCCTTGTGATGGGCTGTAACAGGCTTGCCTTCTGACCTTCTCCATGGGGGGAGTTGCTGAAATGCCTGGCAAGGTATGGTGTGGCCTGGTACCCCTGGAGGGCTGTCTGCAAATAGAGTCTTGTCGTCTTCCCCAAGTCTGTGCCACAGGGATTCTGCAGAGAACATTGTCTCCTAGTGCTACGTGCCAGCATCACATACCTGGAGTGGCCGAGACCCTGAGATGTTCAGAGGGCTTTTTGCTCACAGACCCAAACAGCCTGCCTCTCACCGACATCTGTGCCCTCCTGAGAACAGTCTGATATGCCCAAGATAATCCTGAATGGTGTGACAGTGGATTTCCCGTTCCAGCCGTACAAATGCCAAGAGGAATACATGACCAAGGTCCTGGAATGTCTGCAGAAGGTAGAGCTGCCACCCTGAGGAATTTATACCGGGACACCAGTCAGTATGGGCGGAGCTTCAGCAGGGGCCGGATGTCCCTCTCCCCTCCTGTCCATTTCAGCCCGGCCGCGCTGTGTGGAAGACAGTGTTAACGCTCTAGGTGGGGTGGGAGAGACAGTGGACAACAGCGACAGTCCTTGGTGGTGATAGGCTTGGGAGTGCCTTGGGGGCCTCTCTGAGGAGGTGGCATTTAGGAAGCATTTCCGGTAAAGGGGCAGCTGGTATCCAGCCCTCGCTTTGGGAGGTCTTTGAACCTCAGGGGTGTGCAGGGAGGTGGAAGTGGGGCAGGTGCTTTCTGCTGGGTTTCTGAGGTGCCCTTGTACCCTGCTCATACTCCCTCCCCGAGTTTTCTGCTCAGGCTCCCATCTGAGAGCCGGTATGTAGGACATCAGATTCGGTTCAGATAGGACAGTGTAAACGTCTGGATCTAGAAACTCAGAGCAATTTCCTATTTTGAGACTTGACACCTAATTAGTCATCTTACTATTTATATTAACATTTTAGATAATGTTCTGCGAATTGTTTGCTAATGAGGGCTGAATTAACCCAGAGCCTTTGGGGTAAGAGTGGAAAATATCATGTGGACTTAGCTGCAGTCCCCTGGGGCTTTTGCCCCCCAACAGTGGACCACATATCTGCTGAGAGCTGCCCCAGTCGTCACCGGGGGCTTGTCTCAGGGTGGGGTGCGTGGCTTCACCTCTCCCTGCTTCCTCATAACCCTGCTCCCAACTCCATTCAGAGAGTGAACGGCATCTTGGAGAGCCCCACGGGCACCGGGAAGACACTCTGCCTCCTGTGCACCACGCTGGCCTGGCGGGAACACCTCCGAGACACCATCTCTGCCCACAAGATTGCCGAGAGGGTGCAGGGGGAGCTTTTCCTTGATCGGGCCTTGTCGTCCTGGGGAAATGCTGCTGCTACTGATGGAGACCCCATAGGTGACCCTACTTCCCAGGGCTCTCCCGCCTTGTGTGTGGGGATGGAAGGGGAGGGATGGAGCTGGGGAGGGGCTGAGCCCCTGGACTAAAGCCATCTCTCAGGCCGAGCTGGAGCAAGGAGAATTTTGTAGCTGCCATATCATTTCTCACCATCCTGGGTATAAGCTCAGGGTTGGGGCTTTTTGCTGAATTAGGGCACTGCAGATACCCACTTAGCCCATTTCTGGTACTTGAGCGTCTGGGGTGTTAGATTCCTGGCCACCTACAGGGCCGAGTTAGCCCAGTGCTGCCTGTGTTACCCCAACACGTGAGAACACTGTCTCAGACATGACCCGTTGTGCCTCCTTGTTCCTGGGCAGCTTGCTACACGGACATCCCGAAGATCATTTACGCCTCCAGGACCCACTCACAGCTCACGCAGGTCATCGGTGAACTCCGGAACACCTCCTACCGGTGAGTTAGGCGGTTCACACCTGCCTCGGGGCTGCCAAGAGGGACCTGGCGTGGTGCCGGGCCCACTGCTCCTGCTGCGTTGTGGTGGATGATGTTCTTTCTGGCCTCACCTGAGAATTGCAGCCTGTGGGTGCTCAGGGGTAGAGCAAGGCTGGGCTGTCCTCTGCGCCCATCACACGTGAGACAGCAGCTGTGTGTGTGCGTGTTGGCCTTGGGCTGGCTCCCTGGGCTCCTGCCAGGTCTGTTGTGTGGGCTGTGGGTGGTCAGGAGGACCAGCGCCCCGTGCAGCTTCGCATGTGGAGGGGAGGAGCCCTGCCCTTGTCAGAGCTCGGTGAGCCTTGGTGTCCCACCCTGGTTCCTCTGCAAGGGAGCCCAGGTGACGGGGCACTGTAGAGCCCTTGAGGCCTGTCCCTCCTGCCCAGTCCCTGTCTTTCTCCTTGTCCCCTCCTGAGCTTGGGCTGTGTTCCAGTTGCGAGTCTCACTGCCAAGTTTCTGGTGGGTCTCCATATGGCTGGACCACACTGTGGCCATCTGTTCTTGGAGGTAGTTCTTTCTCCACCCTGTGGTTCTGTCTCCTGCCAGGCCCAAGGTGTGTGTGCTGGGCTCCCGGGAGCAGCTGTGCATCCACCCCGAGGTGAAGAAGCAGGAGAGCAACCACGTGCAGGTGGGTTCCAGGGTGCCTGCCGTGGCCTCCCAGCTTCTGCCAGGCGGTGTGCTGGGCCTTCAGAGCCCCAGGCTGTGCCGCAGCAGATGCTGCCGCCTGACCCCATGCCCCTGCTGGGCTGGGCTAGGGGTTACGGGGCACCTGAGGGGCAGCAGGGGAGGAGCAGGTAGGGGTGGCTCTTGGCCATCACTTGAGGGCGCTGTGTGCCCTGCTCTTTCTCTTGCAGATCCACTTGTGCCGCAGGAAGGTGGCAAGTCGCTCTTGTCACTTCTATAACAATGTGGAAGGTGAGAAGCCATTTGGGGAAGCCAGGGTTGGTGTGGACCAAGGGCTGAGCTTGGAGGTTCCTGACCTGCTTGCTCTTGCCCCGTGGGGCAGGCAGTGCAGCCGTGTCCTCAGCACCGTCTCCCCACTTGAAGGGCCCCGTGTTAGCATGGAGTGCGGAAGAGCTCACGCCGGGTCCAAGGACTGCCCGCTGGCAGGACTGGCCCCTGGGAACTGGGGCTTTGGGAGGCTCCCACTTTTTCCTGATACGAGGCGCTCCCTGTGCCCAGACGCTCTGCACAGATGGCAGGGTTGTGCCGGACAACTGCTTTCTCTGCCAGGAGCCTGGACTTGCTGTGTGTGCTGGGCAGTGGGTGCCCCCATGACCAGCCCCTGAGTCGTTTTACAAGACTCCACTGAGGGAATTCTGGAACCCGAATCCAATCTCTCCCCAAATTCACCCCAAGCGTTTCCCCTTTGCGGGCATTGCCGTGTGCCCTTTTGCTGTAGCAGATCACAGCACTGAGCGTGACTCCAGGCTGAGTCCTGGGAGTCCAGCCTGGGGTGGCCTTGGGGCCCCGACAGATTGCCTCACCCAGAGATGGAGTGGGTGAGCACACGGTTAGTGACAACAGTCTACTGTGGGCAGCTGCCATAGTAACTACAGGTGCCCACAGCCTGTGGAGGGCCCAGAGTTGGGGGCTGGCACCAGTGCCCTTTCTCCAAGTCTGTCTTTCTACCCACGTGGCTGCCCCTCCTGTTTGTCAAGGACTTCTGGGCTCATCTCAGGTACCCAGAGACGGTGGCAGGGCCAGCCTCACTATGGTGTGGCCCTTACCGTTTCCTGCACCCCGAGGGCAGCACGTCGGCAGTCAGGGCTATATGGCTCAGGGGGCTTGAGCTTTTCTGGGATCAGGGTTCCCTCTGTTTCCTGTCCCAGAGTGTGAGGGCTGGGGTGACATGGCCCTGGAGCACATACGAGGTGTCGGCAGTCTTGTGGGACACCGTCTGCCCTGACCTGTGTTGAGAGTCCAGCGTGCCAGGGCTGAGGCCCTCGAAGCTGCCATTGGTGTTCAGGGTGGCACTCCCCTGCCAGAGGCCTGAGCTGGGTGGTCCCCCAGGACCCAGCACCAAGTGTCTATGTGCCTGCCCCGTGGAGAGACAGGGTGACTGCAGGGAGGACCCCAGCTCACTGGGAGTGTGTCCCTTGTCGCCTTCTTGTTTGCTGTGTTTTGGTATGGTGGCCCTGATCTGAGACTGTCCAGGCCGCCGGGCATCCTGAGAAGGGGCCATGTGCCTGTGCCCCCAGGTGCCCTGCTGGGAGCTGCCCCCTCCGATCTTGGCGGTGCCTGGAAGACAGTCTGGGCCAGGTGGGCCAGGTGTGTCGTTTGGGAGCTCTCCATAGCTGTCGTTCCCACTGTCCTTGCCTGGCTCCAGGAGGGACACCTGCTGGGCATCCCCAGGCCGACGCAGCAGTCCGTGGGACAGCAGGGAATGCTAAGCAGGGGCTTCGTCGGCAGCCGCCCTGAACAAGGGCAGCTGTCCCTGTGCCCCGGCTGGTCCTGGCCCTGGTGGGGAGAACACTGGCCGCTTTGTGCTGCTGCTTCTGTCCGTGTCGGGTGGCCCCGATGGTGTCCGCTCCCTTCCCCTCGGCCACCCCTCCACTTAAAGCCCTCCCACCGGAGTCCTGCCCTTCACAGCCCCTGGCACCGCACATGCATGTTTAATGGAGCCGTCACTCACAGCCCAGGCAAAGGAGGTGGGAACAGGTACCCTGTTTGCCTGTGCTGGCGGCCTTGGAGCAGCGCTGCCGGGAGGGCTCCAGCCAGCCTTCCAAGCCACTTGTGGATCAGCTCCCTCACTGCCACCTGGTCCTCCCCACAGGGTCCTGAGCAGGGAGGGGCCGGGAGCTAAGCGGAGCTTTGGGCCCCCAGCAGCAGAGACCCCGCTAGTGTGGGTGCACATGCCGGCCCCCTGGGCGGTGGACCCCGTTCCCACTTCACGGAGGAGAGGAGGACCCGTCCTAGCTGGTCTGTTGCCTTCTGGCTCCATCCTCCTTCCCCTCAGTCCTGTGCGCTCAGTCCCCAGCCCACCCTCCGGGCTTGGGCTCTCTCAGTGCCTGGCCTGCTGGGGGGTGGGGGTCGTTCAGCTTGGAGACCTGTCTGCCCCTGAGGTGGGATGTGAGGGCGTGGTGTCTCCAGCAGCTGCCCAGCCCGGGGTTGCAGCCCCCGGAGGGGCCCAAGGGGAAGGGAGAGTGTATTTAGGGTGAGTAGGGGGAGAGCTGCAGCCCTGTGAAGACCTGGGGGTGGAGCAGTGAGCACAGGGATGGCTGGGGGCTGGGCCTTGGCCCCCCTTCTCGCCCCCTCCTCTTTGGTCCCTGCTCTGCTGCCGAAAGTGCTGGTTGGCCGTGTTGCTGAGGGGCAGCTCTTCCTCTCCTGCCTTCCCCACTGTCTGGGGGCATTTGGGGTTGGTTCACTGCTGGTGTGTGTGCCTGCGTGTGTGTTCTGGCCTCTGCAGGAAGGGCTGGGCCTCATCCCGCCCGAGGGGCCCAGCACCTGCTGGGGTAGGTGGGCGGGATGCAGCTGTGATGGATCAGGGAGCTGGGGAGACCCCGTTTTGTGTGTGGCTGCCCTCAGACCCCGGGCACTTGTTAGGAAGGGCTCTGGCCCTGCCTGTCTGCGTGTCGGAGGCTCTGCAAGGGCTTCCTGCCGTATAGTCTGGGGGCCTGTGCCGAGGGGGAGGGGAAGGACGGCCCCCCACCTCCTCGAAGTCCTCTCTGGCTTGGGCCTCACAGCCACCACAGGTAGTGCCCATTCTTGGGGCTGCCAACCTGAGGAAGGGGACGGACCACTACTCAGCTCCTGGGCAGGAGGAGAGGTGGCCTGGCCCCCACTGTGATCAGCGGGCAGGTGGCTCTGCCTTGGTGCCCCTGCCCTGAGCCTGGCTGTCCTTTAGGCGGAAACTCCGGGCCTGCTTTAGTTGGCAGGGAACCGAGCGACGGCGCTGCGAGTTACAGGACTTGGGTGCCTCTGTGGGCTGGGGTGACAGGCTGAGGGGCTGCTCTTCCCCTCCCCAGAAGGCCACTCCTGTCCCACCTTGGGGCCATCCGTGTTGGAGAGGATGGGTGGGACCCTCGGGATGTCGGTTCCATCTGTGATCGACCCTGAGCCTGGGCCCCTTGCCTGCCTCCTGGGGTGCAGTGCCAGGCTCCCTTGGGATTCCTGGGCTGGGGGCCTGAGGGCCCAGCTGGGTTCTCGGCGGTGCGTCCACAGGCGGCAGACACCCCACACTGCCCTCTGTGTGGGAGCCTTTCTGTCCTGGGCACCCCCCTGGGGTCTGGGTGACTCACAATGGGCCCTGAGAGTGTGTTTGCTCCTGCCTGGTGCCTGCAGGGAAGAGCCTGGAGCAGGAGCTGGCCACCCCCATCCTGGACATCGAGGACCTGGTCAAGAGCGGGAGCAGGCACAGGTGAGGCTGAGGCTTCCGAATCCGTCCACGGCCGGACTCCCATGTGTGGAGGCCACGGATGTGTCTCTTTTCTTTTTTTTGATTGCTCTTATTTGGAAAAATTGGGTTTTTTTGAGACAAGGTGTCGCTCCGTTGCCTAGGCTGGAGTGCAGCAGCACAGTCACAGCTCACGGTAACCTCGCACCCCTGGGCTGAGGCTCCCAAGCAGCTGGGACTACAGGTGCGCACCACCATGCCCGGCTAATTGTTTCATTTTGTGTACAGACGGGGTCTCACTGTGTTGTGCAGCCTGGCCTCAAACTCTTGGCCTCAGGTGATCCTCCTGCCTCGCCCTCCCAAAATGCTGGGATTATAGGCGTGAGCCACTGCGCCCGGCCTGTCCACCTTTATAGCTTCAAGGATTGAAGTTGTGATCAGAAAGAGTTTCTTACATCGAGGGAAAAAGTTGTACTTCTTTAGTGTTTGTATGTTGTTTTTTTCCTAATGACCTCTGTCTAGGAATAGGGTTGAGGTGTGTTTGGCTTTTTTCTTTTTGTTTGTTTTGCACAGAGTTTTAAAACAGGTGGTACATTCACATGGTTGAAAACTCAGGTGGGCTCCCTGCCTGTCCCCAGACACTGGCTTCCTGCCAAGGCCCCACGGGCAGGACCAGGGCTCCTTCCTGGCCAGAGGATGTGGTGGCCCTGAGTGGTGGCTGTGCTTCCTGGCACCCTGCACTCTGCACCCCTGCGTGGGGCGCTCACAGCATCTTCTCTCCCGCAGAGTGTGCCCTTACTACCTTTCTCGGAACCTGAAACCGCAAGCTGACATCATCTTTATGCCGTACAATTACTTGCTGGATGCCAAGGTGAGGACTTCGTCTTGTGCAGCTGCTAGTTCCTGCTGTCAAGAGAATGTCCGGGCTCAGGAGGGGCCATTCAAGCCTTTGCTGGCTCAGGCCCTTAGAGCAGCAGGTGTGGGTGGAAAGACCCGCCTTTGTCACTGGTCAGGGGCTCAAAACCTGGCCAGACGCAGCTGTGAAGAGCCAAGGCTGTGGGTCAGTCCTGAGCAGCCTGGGAGTGGGCGGGCTGGTGGGAGTGAGGAGACGCGGGGGGTGCAGCCCCAGACCAGGGCCCACCCTGGGTCCTGCCAGCTCAGCATAGCGTCTCTCGGGTCAGACCGGGGGAGGCGCAGGGACCTCGGGAGCCTGAGCACCCTGTGCTGCTGTCCTGCTCGTGCCGTGCTCACCTGCAGCCCTTCCTGCCCCTGCTCCTTCCGTTCTGCATGGGTGGGAGCACGCCCCAGTGTTTGGCGGCTTTTACTTTCACGCCATGGTGACATTGCGGGTGATGTCCTTTCCAGATACCTTTGTTCATTCTTTCCTTCCTGCGGTGGGTGTTTATCAAGAGCCCCCTGTGCTAGCTCAGCACAGCCGGCCTCACTCGGGTGGGGCTTTGATTCTGGGGCCCACAGACAAGAGGAAGCACTTGGGCTGTTGGCACTGAAGGGCTGTGAGGGGAAACGGAGAGGGGCGGGGCAGAGGTGGCGCCAGGGGACGGGACGCGGAGGGGCCCAGGGTTGGAGAGAAGCCCAAGGGAGGTGCCTGCAGGGGTGGACGCTGGGGTGATGGCAGAGCCCTGTGGGAGGTGGCCATGCCCTGGAGAGCAGTGTCAGATTTGGGGCACAGCGTGCTGGTGAGCTTTGCCGCGGTTGGCGATTCTTCTAGCTCAGTGCTGACTTCCGGTGGGAACCCACTGGAGAGCTCCTAAAAACACAGGGCCCTGCCCTGGAACAATTATGTCATAACCGATAAACTGATTCTGATGTTTTTGTGGAAATGCAAAAGCTTTAAAAGAGCTTTGAAGAAGAATGAAGTTGGAGGGCTCGTCCTCCCTGGTTTCGAGGTGACTTGAAGCTGCAGTAACAGGGCAGTGTGCCCTGGCTTAAGGATGCACACACAGCAGGGAGCAGACAGCCGTCCACATGGACCCACACGCATGTGGTCACTGGTTTTCACCAGATATGCCAAAGTCATCCAGTGGAGAAAGGAAAGTTGGTTTTGGTTTTTCAAAAAATGGTGCTATAGTAGCTGGATGTCCATTTGGAAGAGAACACCTTTTATTCCTCATACCATGCTATAGAATCCTAAATGGAAAGCTAAAACTACACATTCTGGAAGGAACATGGGGGAGGTCTTTGCAACTTTTGGGTAGGCTGAGATTTCTTAGGTTGGACATGCAAGGCCTTAGCCATAAAGAACAAATTCAGGCCGGGCGCGGTGGCTCACGCCTGTAATCCTAGCACTCTGGGAGGCCGAGCCGGGTGGATCGCTCAAGGTCAGGAGTTCGAGACCAGCCTGAGCAACAGCGAGACCCCGTCTCTACTAAAAATAGAAACAAATTAGCTGGCCAACTAAAATATATATAGAAAAAATTAGCCAGGCATGGTGGCGTGTGCCTGTAGTCCCAGCTACCCGGGAGGCTGAGGCAGGAGGATCGCTTAAGCCCAGGAGTTTGAGGTTGCTGTGAGCTAGGCTGACACCACGGCACTCACTCTAGCCAGGGCAACAAAGTGACACCCTGTCTCAAAAAAAAAAAAAAGAAGAAGAAATTCAAAAATTGGACTATACCAAAATTTAAAGGTTCAATTCTTTAAAGGGTTAGGAAAGTTAAGAAAATTAAGTGGGAAAGTTAAGAAAAGGCAGTCAGAAAGGGAGAAAATGCTTCTGTCTTTCAAAGGGCTTTTCTTCTTTTTGTTGTTGTTGAGACAAAGTCTCACTGTGTTGTCCTGGACTACAGTGCTGTGTTGTCATCACAGCTCACAGCAACCTCAAACTCCTGGGCTCAAGCGATCCTCCTGTCTCAGCCTCCCGAGTAGCTGAGACTACAGGTGTGCGCCACGACACCTGGCTAATTTTTCTATTTTTTAGTGGAGAGGCGGTCTTGCTCTTGCTCAGGCTGGTCTCGAGCTCCTGAGCTCAAGCAATCTTCCCGCCTCGGCCTCCCAGAGTGCTGGGATTCAGGCATGAACCACCATGCCTGGCCTCAAAGGACTTTTGACCAGAGTGTGTAAAATGCTCTCATAACTAAACAAACAACCCAATTAACCCCCGGGAAAAGATCTGAACAGACATTTCACCAAGATTGATGAAATGGCCAGTTTGGCATGTGGAAAGACTGCCAGCATCACTGGGGACCAGGAAGATGCAGATTAAAACCACAGGGAGCTAATACCACACTCCCACTAAAATGAATGAAGTTAAAGAGACTTAAAATAAATGTTGGGCGAGGATGTGGAACAACTGGAGTCCCATCCGTTGCTGGTGCGTGTGTGGCGTGGTGCAGCTGCTCTGTACACAGGTGCCACGCGGCCCAGCCCCAGAGACGAAAGCTGTGTCCAGAGCCTTGGACGTGCACTGGGACTACAGCTTTAGTTACGGTCGCCAGAACCGGGCAGCAGCCACGTGGGCCCACCGACAGGGGAGCAGACAGATCCCGGCATGTCTACACCATGACCGCCAGCAGGGAGAGGGCGTGAGCTGCTGGCCACGCAGCAGCGTGGGGGCTGCAGCCTCAGACCTGCCCACCCAGAGGGTCCGGCGGGGAGGGCTCTGGTGTGCTAGAAAGGGCAGGGGACGGCCGGTGGTTACACAGTGCACACATTTGTCAAAACTCAAACCTATGCCTAAAATGAGTATTTTGTTTTATGAAGATTAAGCTTCAAATTAAGAAAAATACCAAAGCTGGACCCCACCCCGGGTTGCCTCTGTCACACTCTGGGTGGGGCCTGCGTGCTGGATTTTAGATCTCGCTGAGTGCCATGGTCGGGCTCCCCTGGCTTCCTTGGCCCCAGTGACCACGGCCCTGCCCCTCTGTGCTGTGAGCCTGTCTCCCCAGGACAGGCCCGACGTCAGGTTGCTGGTCAACACCAGGCAGGTGTGGCCAGGCTGCTGTCCCAAACCACCCTTGGCCAGCTGCGGCCCCAGCAGCCTGGTGAGAGAGGGCCTTGCCCCATGTCCTCCTGGCAGCGGTTGTGGCCCGTGCTCATGCCTGCCTTGTGCCTCTGTGCCCTCCCTGCCCTCTGCTCTTCCAGCCTGCACTCAGTGGGCCCCTGCCCTCCTCCACTCCAGCCCCGTGTCCTTTTCTGTAGAGTCGCAGGGCGCACAACATCGACCTGAAGGGGACAGTCGTGATCTTTGATGAAGCTCACAACGTGGTGAGTCTCCACTGGCCTCTGTCCTATACGCCGCTATTTCTCCCGGCTTTGCTGAAACCATCGCGAGCCCTTGTGAACGGGCCCTGTCCAAACCTGAGGCCCTGGGCTTCTGAACAAAGCCCCCCCCCCCCCCGCCCCCGTGTGCCTGCTGCCCCTCCCGCTGGTCAGATGCCTCTCAGGCTGGGCAGCCGGGCCGAGGATGTGCCCCTCACCAGACCCTTTCTTTCTGGCTGGCCGGTGGGGCCAGCCTGGCCTGGGGCTCTCTCCCCTCCCTGCTCTGTCACCAGAACGACCACAGGCCCGTCATCTTTCCTGCAGTGTCCCTGGGCCTGGGAGTGCTGCTGTGGAGAGCCACGGTCACGTTCCCACACCAGCCACGGCACAGGGCTGTGTGTCCCCAGCAGAGCTGCTGGAGAGCGGTGGCTGGGGTCTGCCATGCCCAGCCGCGCTGGAGCCTGGGTGGGGCTCCGTGAGGGCCCCGGCCTCTCGCTGCAGGGCCTGGTGCCTGGGACCTCGGTGTCCCGGCCTCTCGCTGCAGGGCCCAGTGCCTGGGACCTCGGTGTCCCGGCCTCTCGCTGCAGGGCCCGGTGCCTGGGACCTCGGTATCCCGGCCTCTCGCTGCAGGGCCCGGTGCCTGGGACCTCCGTGTCCACCCTCGGCCCCCATGTGGTTCCAGGAACTTGCTGCTGTGGGAGATGATGGGCCAGGTCTTCTGACTTTCGAGAGAAGCCGGAAATCTAGATTTTAATTGGGAATTTTACAATTAAGAAATGTCATCAACTCAAGTAAAACAGTCATTTTTAAACATTGGTGTGGGCCAGACGGACATCTCTGCACCCGCTTGAGACCTGGCCCTGGAGACCGCGGGGCTTTGGGGGACCTCGGGGCATGGCTCTGGGGACTTGGTGCTCAGCTTCCTGCCCTGCCACGTGTGACGCGGATGCCTGTGCTCTCAGGAGAAGATGTGTGAGGAGTCCGCATCCTTCGACCTGACCCCTCATGACCTGGCTTCGGGGCTGGACGCCGTAGACCAGGTGCTGGAGGAGCAGGCCAAGGTGGCGCAGCAGGGCGAGTTCCGGCTGGAGCTCAGCGCCGACTCCTCTAGCTCAGGTGAGTTTCCAGCCCGGAGCTGTGAGGCTGGAGCCCCCGTGCAGCTGTGTCCAGACTTGTGGGTGCCTTTTGTTCGGGGACCTTTCAGGACAGCGTTGGCTTCTTTAAGGGGCTTCTTAGCTGAGGATGGTTCAGGGTCCCATAGACCCGGGAAGGACTGGTATCATTCAGTAGTTCTGACATTTTCTGAAGACCTACATCCTTCCCCAGCCAGTATTGACCTCCTCTCTACCGTGTAAACCTGGAAAACCAAGTGCACTCACTGTAAACGTGTTAAACAGCCTGTACGTCTGCGGCCACGCATGACTTGCTCGTCCCATAGATTCCTTTCCAGTTTTTGTCCAAAGCATACTTTTACACGGTAATCGTGGAATACGTTTATGGACGTGGTTAATTTGTCCATATTTTCTACAAAGTCTCTGTTAATAGCTGATTAGGAGTCCATATTTGCTCAGCTGATATAATATTAATAATCTAAAGAAACCTGTTTTATAAGCAACAAAAGTCTATTGAATTCAAGTTATGCACGTGGAGTGATCAAATCTGAGTAGCCCTGAGTGTTGAGACCTGGGTCTGTACGTGTTGCTGGCATCCAGTGGCAGGCTCTCCACGGCCTTGTCTTGTGAGCAGCCTGCACTGAAACCATCCAAGTGTTGGGCATTCAGGTCTTTCCGAGACACGCTGTCCTTCCTGTTGTCTGACCACTGAGACCAAACATCTTTCGTGACCTTTCTTCACTGATGGCTTTAGGTCTGTCGATCTTACTCCCAAGAATCAGGAAGGCACATTAGCAATGGTTTCCTCTGTTATCAGGGATCAAGTTCTTTTGACTCCAACAGTCTCTCATGGTCTCCGCAATCCACCAAAAACATCTGGCCATTGATAGCAGGAAGGTGGTTTTTCCACACTTTTTGAGCTTGAGCCTGTCCACCCAGATCAAAAGTTATAAAAGTCGTGCCAGCAACGGTCAGTTCTTCTGATGTGCGATGTAACGTTGGGACATGTTGTCCAAGTCTGTCATCTTTTGGCATGTCTAGTCTTCCTCCTTTTAACGTTTGCTGAGTTTTAAGTTCCTTTTTCCACCATTTATCTTATTTATTTACCTTTCATTTTCAAGACGGGGTGTCGCTCTGTTGCCAGGGCTAGAGTGCAGTGGTGTGATCATAGGTCACTGCAACCTTCAACTCCTGGGCGCAAGCATCCTCCCGCCTCAGCTTCCCAAGTAGCTGGGACGACAGGTACACACCATCACATCCCGCTAATTTTTCTATTTTTAGTAGGCGGGGGGGGGGGGGGCGGGAGGGCGCGAAGTGTCTCGCTCTTGCTCAGGCTGGTCTCGAACTCCTGAGCAGTCCTCCTGCCTTGGCCTCCCAGAGTGCTGGTATTATAGGCATGAGCCACCACGCCCAGCCTACCATTTATCTTTTATCTCCCCTCTTAGGATACATTTTTCTGTATATTTATATACCTCTACATACATTGAGAACCATACCAGATGATGTTATGATTTTTGCTTGTGACCATTAAGCAATTAAAAAAAGAAAATAATTGTTTATTAAATTTACCCAGATATTACCAGCTGTAGTGGCTCACACCTATAATCCCAGCGACTTGGGAGGCCAAGGTAGGAGGATGGCTTGAGGCCAGGAGTTCAAGACCAGACTGGGCAACACAGTGAGTACAAAAAATAAAAAAATTAGCCAGGCGTGGTGGTGTGCAGCTGTAGTCCCAGCTACTCGGGAGGCTGAGGTTGCAGTGAGCTATGGTGTGTCACTGCACTCCAGCCTGGGCAGCAGGGCAAGACCCTATCTCAAAAAAAAATTACTCTTTTTTTTTGTTGTTGTTATATTATGGGGGTACAAATGTTTAGGTTACGTATATTGTTTTTGCCCCACCTGAGTCAGAGCTTCAAGTGTTCCATCCCGCAGAGGGTATGCACTGCACCCATTAGGTGTGAATATACTCATGCCCTCTTCCCCCCCAACCTGCCCAACACCCAGTGAATGTTACTACTCTATGTGCACTTAAGTGTTGGTCAGTTAATACCACTTTGATGGTGAGTACATGTGGTGCTTGTTTTTCCATTCTTGGGATACTTCACTTAGTAAGTAGAATGGGCTCCAGCTCTATCCAGGATAATGCAAGAGGTGCTAGATCACCATTGTTTTTTGTGGCTGAGTAGAACTCCATGGTATACAGATACCCCATTTTATTAATCCACTCATGTATTGATGGGCACTTGGATTGTTTCCACATCTTTGCAATTGTGAATTGTGCTGCTGTAAACATTCAGGTGCAGATGTCTTTTTTATAGAATATCTTTTGTTCCTTTGGGTAGATGCCCAGTCGTAGGATTGCTGGATCAAATGGTAGTTCTACTTGGCAGCTCTTTGAGGTATCTCCATATTACTTTCCACAGAGGTTGTACTAGTTTGCAGTCCCCCAAAATTACTCTTTTCTGATGTTCTTTCTTTCTTCCTAATGTTCCAAAGTTTTTTCTGATATTATTTCCTTCTGTCTGAAAGACTTTAACAACTCTTACTTTAATATATTTCTCTTTTTCTTTTTAATTGACAATTAAAAGTCATATATATTTATGGTATACAACGTGATGTTTTGAAATAAGTATACATTGTAGAATAGTTAAATCAAGCTAATTAACATATGCATCACTCACATATTTACCATTTATTTGTGGTTAACAATTCTTTTGAGAGAACTGGTGGCAAATTCTTAGTTTTCCTTCATCTGAGAATGTCTTTATTTCACCTTGATTCCGGAAGCATATTTGTCCTGGATATGGAATTCTGGGCCCGAGGCTTGTGTCTTTCAGCATTTGAAAAACGTTCCACTGGGTTTTGGCCTCTTTGGTTTCAGATGAGAACTCTGCTGTCATGCAAAGAGTTATTTCCTATTGTTAATGCAGGATTTTTCTCTAAGTTCAAGATTTTTGTCTTTGCCTTTAGTTTTCCGCAGTTTTATTGTGATGTGTTTTGGTGTGGGATTCTTTGGGTTTATCCTTTTTGGGGTTTATTCAGCTTTGGGAATCTGTAGTTCCTTTGCCAGGTTGGGGAAGTTTTTAGCCGTTATTTCTTTAAATACTTTTTAAGTCCTGTGCTTTTCCTCGTCTCCCTCTGGGACTCCCACACGCCTGCTAGTCTGTTGTGACAGGGTCCCCGAGGATCTGCGTGTTCTGTTTTTTCAGTCGACTTTCTCCATTGTTCGAGCAGGATAATCTCATAAGTCTGTCTGTATGTTCTCTGCTGTTTCCTCTCCCATCGCCATTCTACTCCTGAGCCTGTCTACTGAGTTTTAAATTTGGCTGTTGTGTTTTTAGTTCTAAATTCCTACTTAGTTCTTTATATGTTCTTTTTCTTTGCTGAGACTTTCTATTTTTCATTTGTTTCAAGAGTGTTCATGATTGCTTGTTGGAACATTTTTATGATGGGTGCTTTATTTTTTACAATTTTTAAAATTATGGTGGTTTTTTGTTTTCGTTTTTCTTTTTTTTTTTAGAGACAGGGTCCTCACTCTGTTGCCCAGGCTGGAGTGCGGTGGTGTCATGACAGCTCACTGCAGCCTCTGACTCCTGGGCTTGAGTGATCTTCCTGCCTCTGCCTCCCAAGTAGCTGGGACTACAGGTGTGCCTGGCTAATTTTTGTGTTTTTTGTAGAGATGGGGTCTTGCTCTTGCTCAGGGTGGTCTCAAACTCCTGGTCTCAAGCAATCCTCCTACCACGGCCTCCCAGAGCACTGGTTTTACAGGTGTGAGCCGCCACTGCCCCCGATGGCTGCTTTAAAATCATTGTTAGATAGTTGTAACATCTGTGTCATCTTGGTGTTGGCATCTGTTGATTGTCCTTTCTCTTTCAAGTTGAGATTTCCCTGTGTCTTTTTGTTTGTTTTTATGACAAGTAATTCTGGTTGCATCCTGGATATTCTGAATACTTCGTTGAGACCGTGGCTCTTATTTAAATCTGTTTTAGCAAGCAGTCTGCACAGATTCAGAAGCACATCCCGGCTCACTCTGGTGGGCTGTGGTTCGAATGTCACTTAATCTTCACGCCTTTGCGGGGCCACTCTTACCAGCCTGCCTGCCCGTGTGACATCCAGGCAGCGTCCACACCGGCGTCCAGCTGTCAGAGCTTTCACACCCGGCCCCCTCAGTGGGGCAGTGGGGTCCCCAGGACTTTATACACAGATGTAAAGAATCCCTCACCCCCTTCCTCTTGTGGACAGCCCCCCAACACACTCTTCAGCTGGGAGGGGTGGCTGCCTTTTCCCACCACCTGTCTGCTGATGTTTGCTCAATGCAGGTGGATGGTCTCCACGCCACCTCACCTGTGCGGAGTGGGCAGGGCAGATGTGACCACAAGACTTCTGTGCAGCACTTCTGTCCTCTCCCTGGTCCCCTGGCTAGCAGAGTGGACTTCTTTTGGCTCTGTTAGGTTTGTGCCTGTTGGTGTCTTGCTGTCTGCAGGTTGCGAGGTTCCTATTGCCTCGGCCAGGTTACATAACATGCAGCAAGCAGGCAGCCCACCCCCAGGGCCTGCACCGCTGCCTACCGCCTTCTCTGCCTTCAGAGTCTTCCGGTAGTTGCTTAGTGCAGGGATTTTTGTTGTGATTAGTGGGAAACTAAGCTAGTATTCCTACCATGCCTTGCTCCGGACCGGAAGTGCAGTTCTCATCTGCGTTCTGTTCTTTTCCTTACACTTTATTTGTCGAAGGACCCAGGCCGTTGACCTGCAGAGCCCCAGCCTGCTGCCTGCACCTGTGGCACAGTCCACACGCTGCCGGGTCTTGTGCCGGAGAGATGGGTTCAGAGGCTCGGAGCAGGCGTCCTTTGGCAGGCGGGGGAGCAGCATCTCTTCTCTCAGGAGGCTTGTAGCTTTCCTGGTGGTAACATTGTTGCTGCTCAGTGCCTGCCTTCCTTCATTATGTGGGGATTGCAGGACCCATATGTTAGCAGGAATAATCTATAAAGATACTCCTGGTGGTAACATTGTTGCTGCTCAGTGCCTGGGTTTGTTCATTATCTGGGGATTGCAGGATCGGTATGTTAGCAGGAATAATCTATAAAGATACTCTTTGCTGCATCAGCCGTGTGGTGATACCATTCACACAGGACAAGCAACATAAATATTAATGCTGATTTTTTCTTCCCCTTTTACTTTCCCAGCTTTCAAATTTGGGAGTTTGGTTCCTTGTCATCTTCAGGACGGGAATAGTTTTTGAGATATCGTCATTGTGTGCATTTAAATACATATGATTGGTCCAGTCCACTGCAAATCCCACGTTAAAGCTCAGTTGTTCCATCTTTGGGTGTTTTCTTGTCCCCCCACCCTGTCGGCACGGTCTGGGGTGGTTGGTGGCCTCAGAGCCACCCGGGAGTCAGGGTGCTCCACACCCCCCCGCGTTTCCGAGTCTTCTGCAAGCCCTGGTTTCTTTTCATGGGAGGAGGTGTTTTAAGCCCCACAGTGGGTTGGTCACTGTCTTTTCAGCGGGCAGAGCTAGGAAGTGCATCCGTGTGCAGGGGCTTGTGCGTATGTGCATTGCTGAGCTCACATGCTGTTTCTGATTCAGAGTTGGACGAGAGGATTCTGCGTAGCCTCTTCTCTCTCACACCTGTGTCCTTTCCTCCACACTGGGAGTCCTGCTTCCTGAGGACACGGCTGGTGGGATCAGTCAGTCGGCTGCAGGATTGTGTATTTGCTGCTTTTCTCTCACCCAGGGCTGACCTTGGACCTGGAAGACATCGCGAAGCTGAAGAGTAAGTGCCGTCCTCCCCTTGTCCTCGCGGCTGCTGGGGCCCCCCTTGACACCCCCCTGACACCCCCCGACATCCCCCTGACACCCCCTTGGCCCACAGCCATCCTGCTTCGCCTGGAGGGGGCCATCGACGCTGTCGAGCTGCCTGGAGACAACAGTGGCGTCACCAAGCCGGGGAGGTGAGGGCAGAGGCGAGCAGCCTGGAGCTCGAGTTGGGCAGGGGCGTGTGGGCTATGTCCTCGCTCCGTGCCTGGGCCCTGGCTGCCTGTGCTGGGCCTTCACTCGCTGGCGAGCCTGTTTTCCGTGCTTGCACCCGTGAGGGCTGCCCGCCTGTGCCTGAGGGAGGGAGGCACACACTCCCACACCGAGCCCCTGCCAGCCCTCCTCCCCCAGGCTCTCGTTTGCAGTGCAGGTGCCGGTTAGAACCAGACCTTCTCGTGAGGACAACCAGCATCCCCCCCATGGCCTCCTTAGGACCCCACAGTGTTCCCAACGTCCCACAGGCTCCAGTCTGCTCCGCAGCCTGGGGCAGCAGGTGTATTGTCCTGCAGCCAGCTGAGGGCTCACAGCTGGGAGCTGCGTGGTGGCTCTGCTGGGGACCCCGGCCCAGGCTTGTCGAGGGCAGAGCCTGTCCTGGGGCCTGGGCTGCCTGCCTTTCCCCAGAGCGCCTGTCTGCCCTCTGAGCTCTGATTCCGGCAGGTGCTCCTCAGCCTGCCCCTGACCTGCACTCCCAAGGGCCCCTCTTGGAGCTTCTGCTCCACCCCTTCACTTTCCTAAGCTTTTGGGGACCCTCCCCAGAGTCGCCACCTCCAGGAAGCCTCTGACGACTCCCATCTGATTGGTGCTTTGTCTTCCCTGGGACGTGGTTCTCGTGCTGGACGATCTCTCCCCACCTGGAGGCTCCTGAGGGCAGAGGCTTCTCCTGGGGGAGCTCAGAGTTTGGCAACTTACAAGGCCGCGGCCTGGCCCCTCCCAGGCTTGAGCTGTCTCCTCCTCCTGCAGCTACATCTTCGAGCTGTTTGCCGAGGCCCAGATAACGCTTCAGACCAAGGGCTGCATCCTGGACTCGCTGGACCAGATCATCCAGCACCTGGCAGGGCGTGAGTCTCGGCTGCCCAGGCCGCATCAGCCCAGTGGTCTTGGGTCAGGCCTTGGATCAGGCTGCTTCTCCGAGCTGGGCCGCTGGCACAGCGCGCCCAGTGGCACCTGGTGGTGGCCCGTCCCCACGAGCAGGCATTCGACCTGCAGAGCTTTCCCTTTCCACCCAGGGTGCGGGGGCATTAGTGCCCCTTGGCGGCCACTGTCAAGCACATTCCAGTTCTGCGGTGGCAGCTTCTGCCTGCAGCCTTGTCCCAGTTAGTCCCTTTCAGGAAGAGCAGCGAGAGAGGCCTGGGTGGGTCGTGGGTCCTGGTCCCGCGGCCTCCCCTGCGTGCCACCCGAGTCCCGTTTCTGTTCAGAGCATGAGGTCCAGGGGGCTTCCCCGGGCAGCCTCCCCACGGCCTACTCTGTGCAGCCTCCTCTGCAGAGTGGGGTCTCGGGAGGGAGGAGGTGCAGGACCTAGCGGGGTCTTCACCGAGCTCCCGGGCTCTGGAGGGAGGGGCTCCAGCATGTATTTGACCACGGAGCCTCTTGTCAAGTCCCATGGGCCCCCTTGAGGCCCCATCCCTGTCTGGCTTCTCCCAACCACTGGGAAGAGCAGACCCCACACTCTACACGGGGTTGAGGGGAAGGGGAAGCTGGTCACCCCTGGGTGTGAGGCGGAGCTGCGCAGTGTGGGCCAGCTGGCTTGTGGTTGGGGTGGCCAGGTCGGGCCTCCCCTGCCTGTGGTCAGGATGCCAGCGCCCCACCCCCCACAGGCACCGGAGTGTTCACCAACACCGCTGGATTGCAGAAGCTGGCAGACATCATCCAGGTAGGGCCTGCTCGGCCCTGGGCAGGTGTTTCCTTCGGCCGTGCTAGGTGCCGAGTCGCCTTGGGGCAGCACTGAGGCCCCCACACCAGCTTCCGGTCAAAACACCCTTAGACTCATTTCCTCCTGTCCTAAGTCTACTTAGCCTCGGAGCCAGGTGACCAGGGACAGGTCTGGCTAGTCCCGCAGGGTGGTGCTGGTGGGTGAGGACCCCCAGGACAGGGAGGGCCAGGGAACTGCCCCACCCTGCTGGGGCCTCAGGCCAGCAGGGCCCGGCTGATTACGAGAGGCCCAGCAACACGTGAGGAGCAGTCCAGGGACAGGTGGCTTCCCGGACAGCAGCAGCCTCTCAGGAAAGACCATGGCCCCTGTGCCACTGGGCTCTGCTCTGCAGGCCCGAGAAGGAGGGCGACACGCCATCCCTCTGCTCCCTGGCCGCGTTCCTGCCCTCCCTCGTGGGACGTCAGCCGAGCCACGCCCTGAGCCACGTGCTCGAGTCAGTGCCTGTTCTCCCTCCAGAAGCTGCTCGGCCTGCTGGTCGAGGGCAAGCCCAGTTCTGGGTGCTCTGGGCACAGGTGTCTCTCCTGAGCCTTGGGGGTCTTTTGGAAGCAGACTTTCAAGAGTCCTGATTGTGGGGCTGTTGGTCCTTGAGGAAACTGAGGCCCAGGAAGCCGTGTGATGTGTGGTGCTGTGTGAGACTGCCTTCATGGGGTTCTCCCCTCCCACCCTGTGCACCTCCAGGCCACCTGAGGTCACGGAGGGGTTGGCAGGAGCGGCCCAGCTGTGTGATGGCTGCGCGAGTGTCTGCCTGGACCTCCATGGAGCTCATGCGGGAGGGAGGCAGCGCTAGAGCCCTGGGGTCCGAGGCTGCTGTGTCCCTGCTGATGGGCATGCAGCCGTGGGCCCTCCTGGCCAGACACCGCTCTGGCAGCTCAGCCTCCGTCTTCTCCTCTGTGAAGGGGTCGGGCTGGAAAGACAGCACCGCTCTGGCCTCCCAGTGGGCGTCCCAGGGCCAGACCCCTCTGGCCGTGCTCCTGCCGGTGGGCCTTGCTTCTGTGTCCTGACGGGTCCCTGTGGTTTAGCAGCTCCAGGGAACCCACTCTTTCCCTTCTCTGGTGCTGCTGCTGGGCTCCAAGGCCAGCCTCGGCCCACGGCCAGGTGAGGCCGGCCCTGCTGCCCCCGGCCTGACCCCCATGCGGTTCCCCAGGCTCCGCTTGTGGAGCTTCCTCCTCTTCCCTCCTCCCTCTCTGGAGCCAAAACTCGGCTCACCCCATGGGTTGCAATTCGCTTTGGCTGTGCTCTAAGTCCCTGGCCCGGCCTGGGGTGCTGTGCTGGCCTGGAGGCCGTGTGACAGAGTAACTGCTCATCCCTTGCTGCTTCCTGAGCACGAGCAGGTCCAGGTGCTCCCGTCGGGACCTGGGTGTACTGGGCAGGTGCGGGCAGTGCGCACAGGGCAGTAGGTGGCCCATCCTTGAGCCAGGGGATGGCGGTGTCCCCTGGGTAGAATGGGGACAGGGGCCCCAGATGAGGATGTGGGGACGTACAGTTTAGCTGGAGGCCAGCCTGGAGGCACAGCGAGGGCTGGGCCCAAGACCAGAGGGACAGGCCCCCTGGGGCAGCCCTTGCTGGGGAGACTGCGGAGGGCGAGGAAGCGGGTTTGTCCCGACTGCGCAGGTCCAGAGCGAGGGCTGGCTGGGGCCGAGGCACAGGAGGTGGAGAAGGAAGCCTCCGCCCCAGGCGGCCTCCGCCCCTGCTCCGCTGTGGAAGCTGGTTCTGCTGTCTCTAGCCCTGCAGCCCAGGGCTCCGCTGCAGTGCACAGCCTGCCTGGCTGTCTTGACGGTGAAAATGGCTACACGAGTTTCTGTCTCCTGTGCTCACGCCCCATTCGAGGCGTATCCCCGAGCACACGCACGGCACACACGCGTCGGTGTGCACAGGTCCGCAAGCATCTCCAGGTGCTCTGTTGACCGTGGCGTGTCCTGCCCGGCGGGTGTTCTCTGGTGTTCGCCGCTTTCCCGCGGGTGACTCTTCATCGTCGCCGTCCCAGCAGCGTCTCCTGGAGCCCGCAGCAAATGTGTTTCTCTGCTGGCGCCGCCAGGCTGACCCCAGAGCTCTCTGCTCGCTGGGCCAGTCGGCTGGGCAGAGCGGGGCCTGTGGTTTCCGTGTTCTCTGTGGCCTTGTGACGTGTCTTGGCCATTTGTGGTTCCTTTTCTCTGCCCCTTTCCTGGCACGGGGGTTGCCTTTCTCTGCTGGTCTGCGGGGTTCTTTGTGAACTCAGTGTTAACGTGTGTGAAACGTGCTCTCTATTTGTCTCTTCCGTTTTCACGTTGGGTTTGGTGAACAGGCTTCCCGGTCGGGTGTTTGTCCTGTAGGCTCGAGCCTTCTGGTCCCAGGTGATAAGCCTGGCCTCGTGTGTTTCCCAGACCACACTGTCCGGCTAGGTACTTTGCCCCGAGGCTTCTGATCCCTGTAAAGTCATCTGTGCGGGATGCGGAAGACAGAAATCTTTTATTTTTCCAGCACCTGCCAGTTGTTCTGTTATTGACTAAGCAGCTGGCTTTTCTCGGACTCTGTCATTCGGGCACCTGCTCCGCTGTTGTTCGAGACGGGCTCTCCTGTGTTGCCCAGGCTGGTGTCCACCTCCTGGGCTCAAGCAATCCTCCCGCCTCAGCCTCCTGAGTAGCTGGGACTGCAGGTGTTGGCCACCATGCCTGACAGCTGTTTGATTTTATTTATTTGCTTTTAATCTTTAATTATTATGGCACACGATAGGTGTATGTCTTCCTGGCAGTGGTTTGTTTTGCGTTCTTGTTTACTGTAATTCTCTGGTGAGTCAGAGCACACATTGGGCCAGAGCGGATCCCTCCTCATGGCCCCTTAGCTGGCTGGGCCTTTCTCCGCCGCTGGGGGAGCTCTGGGCGGGGCTGTTCACTTCCTGCAAGAATGCAGCCGAGTTGCGTTCCCACGGGAGTGCATTGAGTTCCTAGGCTGACTGGGGCAGGGCGTGCAGAGGAGGCCCTGCAGGGCTGCTGCACTTCCAGCACGTGGATGTCGCGGTGGTGGGAGGTTCATAGAGAACTTGCTGGGGTCACTCGGGCAGGTGCCTGGGCCCCAGCCTGGGGTCACGCAAGGGGACCTCGGTGGCATGGCAGGCGGAGCAGATAGTGCCCTGGGTGCCTGTCTGACCTGCCGTGTGGGTGACTGGGCAGGAGAGCAGGCGGCCCTGGCGTTCTCGTATGCTGGGCCAAGGAGCCTCCCTGTCCCTGGGCACACCAGGGAGGGGCTTTGTGCCCCTCCCGGCCCCGGGCCCTTGACGTAGATCTTGCTTTCTTTGCCTTTCAGATTGTGTTCAGTGTGGATGCCCCCGAGGGCGGCCCCAGTTCTGGGGCGGGACTGGGGGCCCTATGGTCCTATAAGGTAGGGACTGCCTCCGGGAAGGGGACAAGACTGGGGGTCCCTAGGCCTGTGAGGTGGGGGCCTCCTCCAGGACGCGTGTGGGACCTCAGCACACCCGCCCACGCGCCCCCCCAGGTGCACATCCACCCTGACGCCGGCCACCGGAAGGCGGCTCCGCGGTCAGACTCCTGGAGCACCGCGGCCCCCAGGAAGCCAGGTACGGCTACACCTGGCTGGCCCAGCGGCACCCGCAGCACCACAGCACTGGCCGCGCAGCTCGGGTCCACCGCCTCTCTGTGGCCAGCCCTCCCCAGGTGGCCTCCTCATGCCGCCTCTGGAAGTCAGAGTTAACTGAGCTAGAGAGACCTCGGAGAAGGTCTGGTGGCACTGGGACCTGCCCGGCGTCACCTGGCTGGTGGCAGAGCCAGGGCCTGGCCAGGCCTCCCGGCCCAGCTGGGAGCCACTTGCTTACCCAGGGCAGGTCAGCGCACGGACCTGCCCCGCGAGGCCGGGCTCTCGTCCGCTGCGCTGCGCTGCGGGGAGGCCCCCGGGCCTCGGGGTTGAGTCTGAAGGGTGTACCCAGCTGGCCCTGCTGCCCCAGGCCGTGCTGTGCACGTCGCCCCAAGTCCCGCCTTCTCCACGTGCCACGGTGGCTTCCCCTGCTTCTCAGTGTCTCAGCGTCGGTGCCACTGGGGATGCTGTGTGGACGGGTCTGTGCCTGGGCCCTGTTCCCGGGGTCTGGAGCACTGCGGTTCCCAGGTTGCAGCCGGCCTCACCCGCCCTGCCTGGTGTCCAGCCTGGAGGGCAGGGGTCAGAGGTCAGAGCAGGGCTTTGCTCTGGGAGCCAGCGTGGGGCCACCGCGGCTGCTCAGGTGCCCTTCCCCCAGGCTCTGCCCTCCCCGTCTGCGGGGTGTCCTTCCTCAGGCTGCCTGTGAGCCACGGCACGGGGCACATCTCAGCCCCAGCAGGAGCAGCCCGGTGGAGTGTGTGCGGACACTGGAAGGGAAGGGCCGGGTGGGTGAGGAGGCCTGTCCCAGTAGGAAGTGTCCCTCCTGGGGAGGGAGGGACCAGAGCTCCCCAGGCAGCACTAGGGTACTGAAGTCACGTGGCTTCCCTGGTGGGTGTTCGTAGGAAATGAGTTTGTGGGGTGGGCACTTCCCAGCACCCTGTGCTTGGCCCCGGCCCCAGGCCGCCTGCTCATCCGGGGCAGTTACGGTCCCCGCGTGGAAGTGGTTCTGCCCCTTTCAGGAAATGGGCCGTCATCCCTGAGTCACAGTTCACGTCATCCTACTTGTGCAGTGCTCATTTCCGGAGCTTCTCGAGGGACCCTGGCCATGGTCAAGCACTTGTAGGAACGGGCAGGCCCTTCCGAGCCGCGAGGCCTTTGCTGTTGCTGGCACGGCACAGCGGCTCGTGCAGGGCGGCCATTTCCGGGGAGAGCCTGGGAACTCGCACTCCCTCTTTTGCAATCCGTGCTCGGAATGTCAGGAGGTCGAGCGCTGCCTCCTTCCTGTGTGCTCTCGTGGGGCGGGCTTTGTGCCCTGAGCTGTCCGGCACGGTTTCCCCGGGAGTTTAGGTCTGGGGTTGCCTTACCTCTCTGGAAGTGTCCCCCAGCGTCTGCCTGGTACCTGCCTTCTGCTCCTGGGACCCCCGAGGGAGGGCCCAGCTCACAGTCTGGGCTCGGGCCCCGGGCAGACCCCTGTTCTGACCCCTGCACACTGGGCCCTGGGGCTGCAAGTGCCTCGCTCGTGTGATGCTGACGGGGTGGAGAGGATGGCGGTCAGGAAGGTGGTCAGGGCCCGGGCCCACCCTCACACCTGGCCTCCCACCCCCGCAGGGAAGGTGCTGAGCTACTGGTGCTTCAGCCCCGGCCACAGCATGCGCGAGCTGGTCCGCCAGGGTGTGCGCACCCTCATCCTCACCAGTGGCACGCTGGCCCCCGTGTCCTCCTTCGCCCTGGAGATGCAGATGTATGAGCCATGCCCTGCCGGAAGCCCGGGAGCTGGTGACATTGGTGCCGCCAGCCGGGTGGGGGGTGGGTGCACCGGCTGGGGCGGGCGCCAGGAGTCCCTGCTAGCCAGGGCGCTGGGGGTCCCGGACCCCGCGGGCTGCAGTGGTGCTCTGTGCTGCCGCCCACCGTCCGCTCCCTCTGGCCACGCTCAGCCCTTTCCCGGTCTGCCTGGAGAACCCCCACGTCATCGACCAGCACCAGATATGGGTGGGCATCATCGCTAGAGGCCCCGATGGAGCCCAGCTGAGCTCCGCCTTTGACAAACGGTGAGGGGGCCTGGGCCGGGCCTGGCAGGGTGAGGAGACGGGAGTGTGGGGGCTTAGCCCAGGGCCCTCGTGCCAGTGGCCTCCCTGGCTCCGTGCAGGTTTTCCGAGGAGTACCTGTCCTCCCTGGGGAAGACTCTGGGTGAGTATGTCACGCGGAAGCCGCATCCCTCGGGAAGCCCTTGCCCCCCGTTGTCCCTGTGCTGGGCCCCTCCTCGCGAGAGCTAGGGGCGGGGGGCTCTGGACACCTGGACCTGGCCTTGACCACAGCCCTGGTGCTTCCAGGCAACGTCGCCCGTGTGGTGCCCCACGGGCTCCTGGTCTTCTTTCCTTCCTACCCCGTCATGGAGAAAAGCCTGGAGTTCTGGCGGGTGTGTCTCCCCTGTGTATCCTCCTAGGGGGTGGCAGGGAGCCCCTGACATGGGCAGAGTCTGGGCGGGGTGGCGGGGCAGGGCTAGAGCACAGAGCAGGCTGCCGAGACCCAGCCTGAAGGCGCCTGTGCCTTTCCCTCCTGCCCCGCAGGCCCGAGACCTGGCCAGGAAGGTGGAAGCGCTGAAGCCTGTGTTTGTGGAGCCCAGGAGCAAGGGCGGCTTCTCGGAGGTGCGCCCCAGGCTGCCTCCTCGGGGCCTGGGTGTCCTCCCTGGCCCCGGTGTGGTGGCAACGGCAGGCCACCCTCCTGCCTGAGGAGCCGGCAGCAGAGCAAGGCCCCTGCCAGCCACCCTGGCCCTGGGGTCCTCGTGTTTTCTGGGAAACACTGAGTGGGCTCTGGGCGTGAGGTATGGGTCGGCTGGGATCTGTGCCATGAAGAAGCTTCTAGAACCCTGCTTGACCCTCTTGGCTGGGGCTATGGCTCATCTTGGAGGATGAGATCTGAGGTCTTGCTCAAGGAGGAGGAAGGGTCTGGTGGTGGCTCGAGACTTGGCTAACCAGCCTCTCCTTGCAGGTCATCGGTGCTTACTACGAGAGGGTGGCCTCCCCCGGCTCCAGCGGGGCCACCTTCCTGGCAGTGTGCCGGGGCAAGGTGCGTGCTCTGTGGTCACTGTCCCAGCCTGGCTGCCTGTGCCCTCATCAGCAGACTCAGGCAGGACAGGCCTGGGCCCCTCCTCGGGCCCCACACCCAACACAGAAGTCTGGAAGGAGCGGCTCCCCTGGGCCGCGTGGGGCTGGGCACGGGGGCCCCACTCGCAGGCCACGGGCGACATCCGGAGGTTCTCGGCACGTAGGAGTTGGCCATGGTGTTCTGGGAGCCGTGGACTCCAAGCCGGGCCTCTGCCCTGCCCAGGAGCATGCGGCTGAGGGTCAGGCGTGGACGGCCCCTGGGGAAGGTCCCTGGGCTCGGATGTAGGCAGCGAGGAGAACAGAGTGCCCACTGCTCCCAGGCAGCTCCCTGGCCTGTCCCCTAGGCCAGTGAGGGACTGGACTTCTCAGACATGAATGGCCGTGGTGTGATGGTCACAGGCCTCCCGTACCCCCCACGCATGGACCCCCGGGTTGTCCTCAAGATGCAGTTCCTGGACGAGATGCAGGGTCAGAGCAGAGCTGGGGTCCAGGTGAGCTACCGCAGGGCTGGCCAGTGTGGGGAAGGACCACACCCCCATCCCCATGAC
Organism: Lemur catta; assembly: GCF_020740605.2. Lineage (NCBI taxonomy): Eukaryota > Metazoa > Chordata > Mammalia > Primates > Lemuridae > Lemur > Lemur catta. The sequence goes on from NC_059144.1 coordinate 51,008,290, forward strand.
CCAGGGCCATGACCACCCTACGCCCCCTGCTCCCTGTGACCCAGGGTCACTACCCAGCCCCCATCGCCCTGTGACCCAGGGTCACTACCCAGCCCCCATCGCCCTGTGACCCAGGGCCAGGACCCAGCCCCCATCGCCCTGTGACCCAGGGTCACTACCCAGCCCCCATCCTCCCGTGACCCAGGGCCACGACCCAGCCCCCATCACCCTGTGACCCAGGGTCACACTACCCAGCCCCCATCGCCCTGTGACCCAGGGCCATGACCCAGCCCCCATTGCCCTGTGACCCAGGGCCACAACCGAGTCCCCTTGCCCCCACAGTTCCTCTCTGGGCAGGAGTGGTACCGGCAGCAGGCATCCAGGGCTGTGAACCAGGCCATCGGGCGGGTGATCCGGCACCGCCAGGACTACGGGGCTGTTTTCCTCTGTGACCACAGGTGCGTGGTGTGCAGGAGTAGGTGGGGCTCCACGTGGACACCCCCCGGCCCCTTACTGGGCAGAGTCCCTTTCTGGACCCACGGGCTGTCCCCGTCTCCCTAGCAGTGTCTCTGGCCCCCTGGGGGCTCAGCCTGGGGGCTCCTGTGGCGGAACAGTTCTTCACCTGGGTGAACGGAGCCCTGAGAAGTGGGCTGTAGGGCAGCTGCAGCCCCTCGGCCGTCGGGGCAGAGGAAGCAGGGGCTGAGGGCCACACCCGCCTTCTAGGTTTGCCTACGCCGATGCCAGAGCCCAGCTGCCCTCCTGGGTGCGTCCCTACGTTAAGGTGTACGAAAACTTTGGCCACGTCATCCGAGATGTGGCCCAGTTCTTCCGTGTCGCTCAGAAAACTGTGAGCCCCGAGTGCCAGCTGGCTGTGCCGTCATGCTCTGCCAAGGGAGGGGGCCGGGTGCTGTCCCCTGAGGAGCCAGAAACAGGCAGGGGCCCCACCCGCCCTGTGATTCTGCAGATGCCGGCGCCATCCCCCCGGGCTCCCGCCCCTCAGGCTGTGGCCCCGAGTCTGGGTGAGGACAAAGATGCTGCCAGGGCGGCCAAGAAGCCGGGCCCCTCCCTCTCCAGCAGGAAAGCTAAGAGCCTGGACCTGCACGTCCCCAGCCTGAAGCAGAGGCCCTCAGGTGGGTGAGGGCAGGTGCAGGGCCATGCAGGGGGCCGACGGCAGCTCGGCTGGCCTCATGGGTGGCCCCCAGGCCGGGCTTTCCCCGTGGACTGTGCTGCTTACTTTGGTGCTCCCTCAGGGCCACCAGCTGCCGGGGACCCCGAGAGCAGCTTCTGCGTGGAGTACGAGCAGGAGCCGGTCCACACCGAGCGGAGGCCCACAGGGCTGCTGGCCGCCTTGGAGCACAGTGAGCAGCGGGCCAGGGGGCCTGGGGACGAGGCCCACCCTGGTGCAGAGGAGGTGCGGGGGCTTGGGGGTGGGGGCAACAGCCCGTCTGGCCTCAGGCACTGCCCCACTCACCCCTGGAAACCCCCTTCTGGGCAGACGGGATTCCAGCTCTGCCCGACTCTCCTGCGTGCCCTCTGCCCTGCCCGGCTCTGCCCCTGCCCTCTGCCCTGCCCGGCTCTGCCCCCCAGGCTGCTGGTTCCCAGGCGGTGCACCCAGGCCCTCAGCTGGTGCCCCCGCAGTGCTCTTGCAGGTCAACTTGGCCCGGTCCACCCAAGGTCTAGTGCCCCCCCCTCTGTGCCTGAGGCCACCCTTTCTCCAGGCCTGGGCTGTGGGTGGGACCCCAGGTTCATTCTCCCCTGGGGCCTTTTCCCAGAAGCCCAAATTTTCCAGGCCTGCCCTGAAGCTCTCCCTGCCTTCTGCTGGGAGCCATCCCTCAGCCCCCTTCTGTTCTGTGGACCCCTGGAGTGAGCCCCCGGTGCTGACAGCAGGCGCCTTTGTCCCCATCTGTCCCCTCAGTTATCATGAAACTGTCCTCCCTGAACCTGCTCTTCCAGGGGCAGGTGGCATAACTTGGAAAGGGAACGAGTCACAGCACTGTCCCCCAGGGGCTTTACTCTCTGACCCCCCCCCACCTGGGACCTCTGTCCAGGCTGCCGGTCAGGGCTCCTTGGGGCCCCAGGTGCCATCTTCCCCTGGACCAGGTGGATGTCACAGGGGCTTCGAGGCCCCCGAAGGTGTGGACTGGGACCACAGCTGTGTCCTCCGCAGGCGCATGGCAGCTCCGCACTGCCCACCCGTTGTGACAAGAGGCTGGCAGATGTGCAGAGAGGAGGGAGGAGGAAAGTCAGGCTGCTCAGCCTCCCGGTACGTGAGCCGCCCGCAGCCTGTGCTGGCTGCCACAGACGCCTGTGGGGACCTGGCTCTTGGCGCCTGTGGACTGCGGCCCCCAACCAGGCAGGGGCGTGGGCCGGACCAGACCCAGGGAGGCCACCCCCAGGAGCTGGTTTCCAGGCTTCAATGGAGTGGACGTGGTCCAAGGGCTCAACATTCGCGGTCCTTCTGTGGGCCTTAGGAGCGCGCTGCCTCCCTGGCCGGGCCGGGCCCAGCCTTGGGCATGTTTGGTTTGGGGCCTGCAGCGGCTGCAGCTCCCTGAGCTGCCATGGGCAGTGCTGGGCCTGGCCCAGCTTCTCACTCGAGAGTGGACGCTGACCTGCCCCACGTGGGGAGGTTCCCACCTCAGCTGACAGCGTCCGAGTGACACCTGAGGCAGGAAGCCCTTGTCTGCTGGAAAGCCCCATGTGTGGCATCCTTTGTCCATGTCCCTTGCCTTCTGGGAAGAACCAGGCGGTGCCCAGGAGGGCCGGTCCTGTCAGGAAGTGGGCTGGGTGCTGAGGGGCCAGGGCCTGCCAAGGGCCACGTGGGGGCAGGGCTGGGGATTCCTGGACTGTCCCTGTCGGTCTTTGGGGTGTGCAGAAGTGGGGTGCTGTGTGCTGAGGAGTCCCTCACTGTGAGCTCTTGTCCTCCAAGCATTGGCCCACCCGCTTTGGGGCAGGGGTCCTGAGGGAGGAGCAGAGAGACGGCCCCACGGGAGCTCCCAGCGTGAGGGAGAACAAACCTAGTCTTTGCTCACTCACTGCTCTCAAGGCGTGTGGAGAGCAGACGTGGCCACCTTACCCTGAAGTCGTGCATGGGTTCCCTGCTGGCCTCTGCAGGCCACCTTCCGTGTGACCCCAGGCGGGTCGGGCCCAGCCCCACCCCATCTCTGGGGCTTCTCCAGCAGCTGCCCCATGGCAACCCGCAGCCCCGGGGAACCGCAGACGTGCCGGGGAAGGCCGGCACAGCTCTGCAGCCAGCCCGGGCCGGGGCGGCTAAGGCCGGCACTGACAGCAGCCTCGGCCTGTGTCCCGCAGGAGGAGCCGGTGGCCGGCATGCAGGTGGGCAGAGCCAGGCGCTTCATGGTGGCTGTGAAGCAGGTGCTGAGCCAGGCCAGCTTTGACACCTTCACCCGGGCGCTGCAGGACTACAAGTGCTCTGACGACTTTGCAGCCCTGGCAGCCTGCCTCGGCCCCCTCTTTGCCGAGGACCCCAAGAAGCACAGCCTGCTCCAAGGTGCTGCAGCCCACAGAGGCTGCCCCCTGGGGACAGGGCCACGGCTGTGGGGTGGGGGCCTGCTGGGAGAGCCAGGCGGGCCACCAGGGCCCCAGGTTGTCCCCGTTCCCTAGAGAAGGCATCAGGCGGGTGGCCCATGGTCCTCCGAGCCCCCAGCCCACAGGCCCAGACACCCCCTCCCTGACAGGCTTCTACAAGTTTGTGCGGCCCCACCACAAGCAGCAGTTCAAGGAACTGTGCGTCCAGCTGACGGGCCAAGGCTGCAGCTACCAGCCTGAGCATAGCCCTTCCCGAGAGCAGCGGGCACAGCCAGCTCTGGACTTCAGTGGTAAGGGGGGCCGCTAGCGGGACCCTCAGACTCAGACCCAGAAGGCAGGTGGCTCCCAGGGCTGATCAGGGCCATGGTCAGGCAGCATCACTTGGGGAGAGCCCTGTCCCTGCCCTACTGTGCACAGCCCTGGCCCCTGCACAGCCCTGTCCCTGCCCAGCCCTGTCCATCGTCCCCACCGCGCACAGCCCTGTCCCCCTGCACAGCCCTGTTCGTCATCCCCACTGTGCACAGCCCTGTCTCTGTCCCCTTGACAGCCCTGTTCGTCGTCCCCACCGTGCACAGCCCTGTCCCTGGCCCCCTGCACAGCCCTGTCCATCGTCCCCACCACGCACAGCCCTGTCCCTGGCCCCCTGCACAGCCCCGTCTGTCGTCCCCACCGCGCACAGCCCAGGCCCAGGCCTCCCAGGAGAGACTTTCACCTGGGGAGTCATGCACATGCCAGGGTCTTAGACCAGTAGACACCTGTCCCCCTCCTCCCTACTTCTGTCCCTATCTGGAGTTGAACCTGGCACCTCCAGAGGTGGGAGCGCCTGCTCACGGGCCTCCTAGTGAACAGCAGCAGAAGGTCCCCAAAAGAGGGCGGCAGGGTCGGGCTGCTGTGCTTCGGTTTCCCCGGGTGCCCGAGGTGTGCACGTGTGTCAGGGTCCTCCCTCCCTGGCTGGGGGGCTTGTGAAGCCTGGTCTACCCCCAGCCAGACCTGCTTCCTCCCCAGGGAACCTTCCAGATTATCAGGAACCAGCTGTGTGTCTCCTTGTGTTTTTTTTTTTTTCTTCAGGAAGGAGGGAGCCTGGCCCCAGGCTGACCCTGTCCAAGGCTGTGGCCAGGCAACTGGATCCCAGAGAGCACCTGAACCAGGGTGGGCCCCACCTGTCCACCGGGCCGCTCAGCACAGGTGGGGCCCCGTGGGGCCTGCAGACCCTGGGTGGGGCCCTCAGTCCCTGAGGAGGCTCAGCCTTCAGTTTGGCCGCAGAGCATCTTTGAACCGGGGCCACCACTGGGGCTGCGGACCCTTGCAGGGAGGCCTGGCGGGGGCTGCGCTTGGTTCCGCAGCCCCGGGTGTCCTGAGCAGCGTGAAGGGCTCTCCTGGGAGGAGGTGGGGGCGGGGGGGTGTGGAACTGTTGGGGTCCCTGGCCCCCTGACGCTGCTTCCCTGTCTCACCAGGAGACCGTGGCAGCTGCCCACGAGTGGGATCCAGGGGCCGGCCCGCCGCGAGCGCCTACCTGGCAGATGCCCGCAGGGCCCTGGGGTCCGCAGGCTGCCGCCAGCTCCTGGCAGCGCTGAAAGCCTACAAACAGGACGACGACCTGGACAAGGTGCTGGCTGTGCTGGCTGCCCTGACCACAGCAAGGCCCGAGGACTTCCCCCTGCTGCACAGCAAGTGACACCGGGACAGCGGGCGGGATGGGGCGGTGCTGGGGGGAGCGGAGAGCGTGGGGTGCTGTCCTGGGTCTGAGTGAAGCTCCCCCCAGGGTTTCACCTGTTCGTGCGTCCCCACCACAAGCAGCGCTTCCTGCAGACGTGCACAGACCTGACCAGCCTGCCCTGCCTGGGCACAGGCCCAGAGCTGGTGGGACCCCAGGAGGAGAGCTCCCCTGTGCCTCCTGAGCTCAGCCAGGGGCCTCCCCGGCCAGGTAGGGGGTGTGCCCAGGTGCTTCTGACACCCCCGTCCCATGCAGCCCTGGGGGGTGGGTGGCAGAGAAGCACCAGACACCCCCTGGACTCACTTCTCTGTCTCTAGGCACTGAACAATTGGAGAAACCCAGGAAGACCCAGAGCAAGATCTTGTCCTTTCTTAGACAGAAGCCAGCCGAGGGTTCGGGGCTGGACAGTGCCGCCGCAGGGCCCAGCTGGCCCCACAGGCACCCGCAGTCTGAGCCAGGTGAGTCTCGGGAGGGGCAGCCCCCAGCGGCAGGGCTGCGGGTGCTCACAGAGGGCCCCTCGCAGCAGGCTTCGTGTGCTAGGTTTGCGGGTGCTCACAGAGGGCCCCTTGAGGCAGGCTTCGTGTGCCAGGGCTGCGTGGCAGAGGACGCCATACTCTTCAAGTGCCCCTCCTGTGACTTCCACCGCTGCCAGGCCTGCTGGCGGCGGCACCTCCAGGTTGGCGCCTGGCCCCCAGTAGCCCCTGCTGGATGTCGTCCCGGGGTGGGCTCGGGGGCTGGGCAGGCATGTCGGCAGCCTGGGTGTCTTCACAGGCCTCTAGGACGTGCCCAGCCTGCCACGCCGTCTGCAGGAAGCAGAGCATCACGCAGATCTTCTGGCCAGAGCCCCAGTGAACCCTCCTCGTGGGACCCTTGGGTCACCCCTGACGTGGCATTTGCGTGTCCAGCTCTGGCGTGCGGAGCCCCCCCAACAGGGCCTAGTGCCCAGCTGCCAGGCCCCGTGCAGGCCTCAGACGGGGCCCGTGGTTCATCCCTGGCTGTCGAAGGTGCTTCCCCAGGATTTTCCCCAGCTCTGGCTGATGGGTGGCGCCCCAGGGGCCTCTCAGCTGAGCCCCCCACCAGGAAGGAGGGGAGCCCACGTGGACACGTGCCCTGTTTTAATTAAAGGACAGGGTTCTCTAATAAAGCTGTGGCAATGCCCTGGACAGCGTCTGTGTATGGCTTGGGCTTGGTGGTAGGATTTGGGGGTGCAGGGAGGGATGGGGGTTGCCTGCGGGTCCCCTTCCCACCCTGCCCTGCGAGAACAGTGCCCTGCATGCTCTTTCCATGCTGGGCTCCCCAGGGCCCTCAGGACTGCAGTGGAGCTCTGGGCGCCCCCGCTCCCACCCTGGGCTGCCATGCCCTGGTCTTTGCGTCCGGAGCTGCCCCTGGTGCTGGGGAGGGCGGTCCCCAGACTGCTGAGGCCCCTCCAGGAACTGCCCCTGGACTGAGCCCTGGGGAGAGGTGGCGCCAGGGGAGGGAGGGGGCTCCCGGGAGGGGAGGGGTTCCCGCGGGGGCGTGGCAAAGCTGGCCCGCCCCGCCCACCCGTATAGAATCGCTGCCCGGCGGCGGCCGGAGCTGGAGTGCGTGAGGCGGCGGCAGGTAGGGCGGGGCCGGCCCGCGCTCGGGGCCCATCTCCGAGAAGGCTGGGGGTCGGGGAGGCGGCGCGTTGGTGGGCTGGGCCGTATCCCCGTGTTCGCGCTGAGCCTCACTCTCCCTGCTCCAGCGAAGGCCATGAGGGTGCACGAGAGACTGGGCCTGTCCCTGCTGCGCCCCCCGTGGGCACTGCCCTCCCTGCTGCTGGCGCTGGCTGCGCGCGGGGCGGCGGATACACCCACCTACCCGTGGCGCGACGTGGAGACGCGAGAGTGGCTGGCGTGCGCCCAGTGCCCCCCAGGCACCTTCGTGCAGCAGCCGTGCCGCCGGGACAGCCCCACGGCGTGCGGCGCGTGCCCGCCACGCCACTACACGCAGTTCTGGAACTACCTGGAGCGCTGCCGCTACTGCAACGTCCTCTGCGGGGAGCGCGAGGAGGAGGCGCGGCCGTGCGGCGCCACCCACAACCGCGCCTGCCGCTGCCGCCCCGGCTTCTTCGCGCACGCTGGCTTCTGCCTGGAGCACGCGCCGTGTCCGCCCGGCGCCGGCGTGACCGCTCTGGGTGGGTGCTGGCTGTCTGGGGGGGCCGCCGCGGGGAGCACGGGAACCTAGAGGAGGAGTGGTGTGGGGAGGCGCGTGTCGGAGGGTCGACATGCTGGGCCCGGACTTGAGCCCTGAACAAGGACACCCCAGCTTCCCTGATCCTGTCCTACCTCCCTCCGCCCCCACCAGGTACCCCCGGCCAGAACACACAGTGCCAGCCGTGTCCTCCCGGCACCTTCTCCGCCAGCAGCTCCAGCTCAGAGCACTGCCAGCCCCACCGCAACTGCACGGCCCTGGGCCTCGCCCTCAACGTGCCGGGCTCCCCCTCCCACGACGCCCTGTGCACCAGCTGCACTGGCTTCCCGCGCCGCGGGGAGGGGCCGGGTGAGCCAGGTGAGTCGCAAGACCAAGGGGGCTGGTGAGGTCCACCTGTGCCCGCTCCCAGCCCTAGAGTAGGGGGCATTCCTGATAGTCTCTGGCAAGGGCCTGCGTTAGCTTTGTGGGGTCCAGGGTTCCCCAATCTGGCCCTTTCAGGGTGGCTGAGGGTTAGGATGCAGGCCAGGAACAAGCCTCGCCCGGGGAGCCCTGGGGAGGTGGCTTCAGCGCATCCTTCCAGCAGCCTCGGAGGAAGGTGGCTACTGCCTCTGACACTGGGAAACTGAGGTCCAGAGAGCATAAAGTTTGGCAGGCATAGGCGGAGGGGTAACCCTCTCAGTGTCAGGTCGGGCGGGACCAGTCCCACTGTGGCTTCTCACTCCTCGCTGCCGGCCCCCGCCCAGCTTCTTTGCCCGGGCCACCCTGGCTGGGAGCTCCGGTCCTGACATCCTGCACCTGCTCGCTGATTTATCCCCCACTTGGAACTGTCCTCTCCAGGTAGTTCACATTTTGCTCGCTTAGTGCACAGGGATTTCTTGTGTTCTGGGAACTCCGCAGGACCTCCCGCCAGTGCCTGTGGGCTAAATGACCGACCCCACTCGCCCTGACTCTCCTGCAGGGACTGAAGAGTGTGAGCGCGCTGTCATCGACTTCGTAGTTTTCCAAGACATCTCCTCCAAGAGGCTGCAGCGGCTGCAGCAGGCCCTCGCGGGCCCGGCGGGATGGGACCCGTCGCTGCTGAGGGGCGGCCGCGCAGCCCTGCAGGAGAAGCTGCGGCAGCAGCTCACGGAGCTGCAAGGAGTGCGGGACGGGGCGCTGCTGGCACGGCTGCTGCAGGCGCTGCGAGCAGCCCGGCTGCCGGGGCTGGAACGGAGCGTCCGCGCCCGCTTCCTCCCTGCGCACTGAGTGCCGCCCTCACCCCCTTATTTATCCTACAGCCGGCCGAGTCTGGGTCCGCGTCGCCCCTAAGGCAGCTTTCTATGTTTTTAAAGGAAGTTTCTTAAAAGTATTTTTTATAAAGCTGTTCCGTAACGTTGGCTGTGCCCAAGTCGCGCGTCCACTCCGAGGGCGGGGGGACCCCTGGGCAGGAAGCCCCTCTCCAGTCTCAGGCTTCTTGCCGCCGGCAGGCCCCTACCTCAGACTTGGGGCACTCCCACCCCACCAAGGGCCCTTGCGGCTAGGCCGGGGAGACCCCCTGCTGGCTGGGGCACAAGGTGGGGGGGCCCTGAAGTTCAGTGACACCCCCAGTTCCACTCTGTGGTTGGGATGGTGTGGAGAGTGGCAGGGCCAGGGAGTGCCCAGGAAACTCCCGGCCGGCTCAGACAGGCCTCATCCCCTCCCCGTGCCAGGGGAATTCCCAGAGGGGACGTGCCAGACCTCCAGGCATCCTCATGCTTTCTGGGAAGTGAGGCCTTTCCTTTCTGCCTCCAGACACAGCCAGGGCAACCTGGGGGCCCAGGAACCCTCCCTTCCGCCCCTGCCGGCCAGGTCCCTCCCGTTGGAGGCTGGGGGCCCTCAGCGCACGCTGCTGCTGAGTCACAGGCACCACCCCCACCCCCTCGGGCCCCTTCCCAGCAACTCCTCCCAGGCCCCCCAGGGAGCAGTCTGGCGTGACCTGACCCTCTGACAGGAGCCTTAGGTCTCTGGGCTGGGGCCAGGCCACTTCCCACGTTCGTGGGAAGGGTGTGCCCTACAGGCCACAGCTCCAGCCCTGCCTGGGAGCTCCTCCCACCTGCCACCAGCCCACTGGGGGCCCAGTGCCCGCGTCACTGCACCCAGACAGCAGACACCAGCTCTGGGCCACCTGGAGAAAGGGACGGAGGGGAGCAGGTCAGACCGTCTTTATTCTGTGCACAAGCACCTGGCCAGGCCCACGGGTGCTTCCTGCTCCTGGGGGTGGGGGGCTGTGCTGTGTGGGGAGGGCTCTGAGGATCCCGGAAAGGATAGTCTAGATGCCTTGTCCCCAGCACTAGGGGCGGGGGGCAGTTAGGCACCTCCAAGGGACCCGCCCCCCCCCACCACCACTGACCTGGGCCCCAGGCAGACCCTGCCACCTGCCGCCCAGACCTTGGCCCACTAGAGCCAGGGCAGCGCCTCAGCTGGCCGCAGCCACACCTGGCTGGGGGAGGGCTCTGGGCCCCCCCCAACCTGTGGGGCACATAGAGCATCAGCCCCCAGCTCTTCCACCTCAGCTGCCCCTCCCCAGGGGACAAGTGCGGCGATGTCGCCAGTGCGCGTGGGAGCGGATCTGTCTTCCCAGGCGGGTCTCCTCAGCCCTGTTCTGAGGCTGCGACAGAACCCAGGGCCCCAGGTGGCCTTTGGGGACGTAGGCCCACTCTTCCTCAAGGCCAGACCACCTCCAGGGTCACAGGGGCAGAGCCCAGTGAGCACTGGACACACCGTCCTCCTCCGCAGGCGAGCTGGACGGAGCGGCGCCGGGAGCTGCCGCCAGACCCCCGGCACAGAGGCCCTGGACGCCCGCACCTCTCCGGACTCAGAGGAAAGTTTGTCTTACAGAAACAAAACGCAAAGGAAGAATCACAAAGCAAAGCAAACCCAACCCCAGGGTTGGCGGCACAGGGGCCAGCAGGAAGGCCACTCCTCCAGCAAAAGGGGGTGAGCTGTCCCTGACAGCACACTGGCTGCACCTACGTGATGTCCCTCTGCCGCGGTGGCCGGTGGACGTTCCGCACGACGCACTTCACCATCCACTCGATGCCCTCGCGCACCCCTTTGCTGTGAAGACACAGGGTGTGAGGCGGGGCTGCCGTGCCCCAAGACCCCGAGGACGAAGGCCACTCACCCCGTGAGGGCGGAGCAGGCCTGGGTCAGGCAGTCTCTCCGGCCGATCTTGCAGGTGCAGTCGCTGAAGGCGGTCTTGATGTCAGGGATCGAGAGGCAAGTCTGGGGGCAACGGAGAGAGAAGGCAAGTCTGGGGGGAGGCCAGGACCCCCGTCCTGCCTGCGACTTGCGGCTCTCAGGGCATTGGCTCTTCACCCCCGGAAATGGCGTGGGCAGAGCTCGACCAGGGCTCCAGAATTTCCCACATGGATGCCACAGGGACCAGGATCCTGAGCTCAGTCCCCAAGTCCACACGTGGCTGATGGTGCCTGGGGACGACCAGACGTCCACATGCAGCTCCCGTGAGGCCGCGGCTCAGGAAACCAGCCTCACAGGACCCCCCCCCCCCCAGCCAGGCCCTCAGGGTGAGCTCCCTCCAAGGTGGGGTGCTGAGGGCCGAGGCCCTGGTGGTGGAGGGGCAGGTCCCGGTGGTCCCCACGGTGGGCGGGAGGCAGGGCTGGGAAGCAGTGGCGCCTGCCGTCACGGCGGTTTCTGCTCATGATGACTGCCCAGGCCTAACAGCGCCTCCGCCCTCCCCTCTCCTCCAGGCAAAGACCCCCGCCCCGCACCAAACGTTCTCCTGTCAGCAGGGATGGTGGGGGAGGCTGAACCCAGACCCTGGGCTGCCTCTGTCTAGAGCCCCTCCCAGAGGACAGGGACTCGTGAGGCCAGCGTCACCTGAGGGGCATCAAGAGGCCCCCAGGTTCTGGGAGGTGGGGTTGGCACGGATGCCAGGGCAAAGGTAGCAGGGACAGGTCAGGGTTAAGGCTGATGCCCACCCAGGAAGCCACAGCAGCACTTCTGAGCTCAGAGCTTCCAGCTGGGTCTGCCCACAGCCTGGCCACACACCCCTGGGACAGGGCACAGCCACCCTCCAGCAGGGCAGGGTGTCCTGCGGGACAGGAAGAGGCCCCGGGAGGGAGGGGAGCAGGTGGGAAGGCCTCTGGTGGGGGACAGGTGTGCCCTAGCGGTGGCAGGGAAAGCGCAGGCCTGGAGAGCAGCGTGACCTGGGCAGACCAGGGCTTGGGCTGAGGCGTGCGAGCCCGCGGCGGGCCAGGCTCACCTCCACATCCTGCTTGTTGGCCAGCACCAGGACAGGAACGCCACACAGTGCCTCACTTGTCACCACCTTCTCTGGGGAGGAGGCAGAGGCAGCACCTGGCACCCAGCACCCCACCTGCCCCCTCGTACACCAGGCAGCATGTCATCAGCAGGGACACCTTCGCCCAGGCCAGCTCCAGGGTGGCAGGAGGTCCAAACCCGACCCGACCTCTGCCCCAGCGCCTCCCCACCACCCACACAGCCCTGGGCTCCCTCCCTCCCTCCCGCGAGCTGCCGGGCTACTCACCAAAGGCTTGCTTAGATTCCACCAACCTCTCCTCGTCAGTGGAGTCGATGACATAGATGACGCCGTGGCACTCTGCGTAGTACTAGAAGGAAGTGGTGGGAGCTGGGGCTGTTGCTGCTACCCTCCCAAGGGCCAGCATAGCCAGGTCCCCATGTCACAGCCGCTGTGAGGGGCCCACAAGAGGAAGAAGAAGGCAGAGGGCAGCAGGGACTCAGCCACCCAACTCGATGAGGTCTGGGGGTGGAGATGCCCCCAGACCCCTGTGGGACAGGTCTGCTGGCACTGGCAGGCGTGGTCAGCCTCCCCCTGCCCCCTTCCCAGGTACTGCTCCTGAGAACCTGCATGTGACCCTGGGCCTGACGGTGGCCACAGAAACACAGCGCTTGGGGCTAGAGGACCCCAGACCACAGCTGCATTCCCACGGGAGGGAGAAGTGCCCTAGTTAGGCCTCAGGCTGGCACCTGGTGCCAGGGGGTGCAGCCACATGGACGGCAAGCCTGACAGGTGCCCCTGAAGGGGGCACCAGTGCCACCTATGAAGCAAGCTCTCTCTGTCTGGATGGGACCAGCACCGCCCTGCTCAGACCCCTGCAGGAGGGACCCAGTCAGTCCTGGGCTCACAGACAGCAATGGGCCTGCAGTGGCACCCAGTGCACCGGGCACGACAGAGCACAGACCCAGGGGGCCTCGGGCGCAAATCTGAGCCCAGGACGGGGCCAGTGCTTTCCTGTCCCAATCAGAAAAGAACACGGGAAACCATCTGTGTCCATGTGGACCACACAACGGCACACACTGGTCACCTCCCAGGGCTAGGCCAACTCTCCCACCCGGGCATGGGCACCCAGAGGCCTGGAACACAACACTGACTGCGTAGGGCAAGCCGGCGGTCACCGTGTGGGGACAGCCCCCCCTCCCTGAGATGTGAGACGCCCTCAGGGTGTGACAAGCAGGCGCAATGGGCACTCTGCCCCAGTATTAGTCACCCTTCTGCACCTGCGCTTCCCGGTGGTGACACAAGCCCAGTGCCAGGTGTCCTGGGCTCTGCAGGCAGCAAGTCCCACACACAGGAACTTCTCTGGCCTAGGAACAGGCCTGGCACAGAAGCCACCAGCTGGGGCCCGGGCAGTAGGGCTGGCAGGCCCTGTGGTGTTGGCCTGCGTGGTGGGAAGGGCAGCCCCACGGGGTCTGCCGCAAGCCCCCTGGGACCAACCTCCTGTGGCTCCTGAGCACTTCGCATGCACCTGGGCCCCGACAGGCAGGCACCAGATAGACAGAAGCGCTGGTCACACCTACTGGGCACACCGTGGGCCACCCAGCAGCGGCCACAGTGAGGTGGGAGCAAGACCAGGAGGCCCCAGACCAGGGGCTGCCACATCTGTGTCACGTGAGGGACACTGCACAACTGGCGGAAAGAGGGAAAGGTCCAAGCGTGGCTCTTGGCTCCTGTGTGGGCCAGCTGATATGCGGGGACAGGCCAGAGGCCAGGGGACATCCTCCCTGTAGACAGAATGCCAGGCAGCGCACCTGGTCCTGCTCGCATGGGAAGCTATGGCCCGAGGCTGGCATGTGTCCAGGCCTGTGGGCAGCAAAAGGCTCGGGAAGGGAGGCCTTGATCCTTCCGAAGCCCACCAGTGTCCACTGGAAACAAAGCAATAGGGTGGCCCCACAGCGACATGGCACTGGATGACAGACAAAGGCCTGGTGGCCTGAGTCTGTCTCCCCAGGGCAATGGGAGCTTCCCAAGTACAAGGTGCCAACCAGCAAGCCGGTGACGCCACAGCAGCCCAGAAGCCTCACGTCCCCGCACGGGGCCTGTGGGCTGCCATCCTGGCACGTGCTGACCCCAGGCTCGGCGGCAGCTGCGCCCCTGTGGAGCAGCACTGTTGGGGGCCAGGCCCCAGAGCAAGACTGACTCTCCCAGCCCGAGACCCTTGTGTGGCACTGGGCTCCCCGCAGGATGCAGCGTCCAGGACCCAGGGCGGGAACAGCAGCCTCCCCTCCTACCCCTCCCGGTGACCCTCAGGGGACTCTGTTGCCTGTACTCAACACTGAGCCTGGCAGGGCGGGGGTCCCAGCCACCAATGCAGCACGTGCTCAGACCTGCTGAATCACGCCCCCGCATCCAAGGAGACCCCAGTGGGCAGGAGGCAGGTCTGCCGTCACACAGCAGAGAACCCCGGGAGCAGCCGGCCCACCAAGATGGTGCCCAGAGAAGGGCTCAGGCCTCGAAGAGGTCACATCCCAGCAGAAGTGGTAGTGAAGTATGAGGGGACAAGGATGGATACCGCCCCAAGACTATCTGCAAGGAGGGGATAGAGTCTCCCCTTTAATTTCCCTCCTCCAGTGTCCCCTGTGAGAGGCCACCAGCACCGTGCAGGAACCACTTCCCAACACAGGTGTGGATCCAGGCAGTGCACGGGTGGGCTGTGGCCAGTGCAGGCACCTGTGGCCCCACCGTGGCCTTGCTGCCTGGCGGCACGTACTGCGCCCAGTGGACAGCGTCGTTCTGACTCCTGCAGTGGCCCTGCTGGGCCAGCCGCAGCCCCAGCCCTGCTACCGAGCTGACCTCTCTCCTGCCCCGCTGCTGCCTTCCCGGTACTGACCTCCAAGGTGCATCCTGTATCCAACCTGTCTGTGTCTGTACCTGAGACTCTGGTCTATGACAAGAGCATCATCTTTGTCACAACCCACATACATTGGACATTTGAACAAGCAGCCCCTGACTTGGCTTGTCCTTTTGGACTCAAGTGGCCAGAAGACTTGTCAAAGACCTTCTAGCCATGGGAGAAAACAGCCCTCTTGACTAGAAGTCAGGGCAGGTGCGGACCCTGGTGGGATCCAGGCCAGGGTGCTTGAGATCAAAACGTGAATCAGGCGCCCAGCTGTAAACGCAGAGCAACTGGCAAGCAACAGGGCAGCCAGAGCCTGTGTGTCCCCAGCACTGGGCTGCACCAGACCTCCCGCCAGTTCAGGGAAGGGGCTGGTCTGTCCTGCTCAGTGCTAGACCCAGTGCCTGGCAGAGGCTGAGATGGAGACAGACTCAAGCCTGGGGGACTGTGGGGGAGGGGTGCTACGCTGGGAGCTCAGCAACACCCAAAGCCTTTATCAACAAGGAGACAGCTGCTGTCCAGCTCTGAACATGTCCTCCCCATGATGGGGAAGAAGCCACCAGGAGGAATGGCCCTGAGCTGAGAGAGAGAGAACCCGCTGCAGAGGACGCAGGCTGGGTGCCTTCCCCACGTCTGATCTTGGCCACTTGTGCCTGTGGCCTGCGGTGATCAGCAAGATCGCTGAGCTGAAAGGAAGCAAGTGTGTCCTCACTTTCGGGGAAGCAGAGGGTCATCAGGGTCCCCACACTTTTTTTCTTGGCCTGAGAAACATAGAGTACCCTGACTACTCTGTGATCTGACCAGCTACACATTTTCCCCTGTAGGATCAAACCCAAGCCAAGGATTTAAACATTCCCAGGCACTTATAAAAGTGTTTAACTTGTTACCTAAAATATTGAAAGAAACTAGCCCCAGCCTGGAACCAAATTCCTTAAACGCTCCCATAAACTCCACACTCTGAGCCCGTCGCTGCGGACACACAGAGGTGAAACACCCTTCCCTCGCTGCCCCACTCTGTAAGTTAGCTCCCTTAAGCAATGCCTTGACCTAATCACCCTGGTGTTCAATGGTTCTTTCCTTGGAATCCCAACTGGCCCCACCTCGGGATGGTTTGGGGTACTCCATTATGCAAAACTCCCCTGCTGCTGCTGTCGGGGTGACTCCAGCTGTAAGTTTGGCAGGGACAAAACAGGGAGTAGTGGTTCAGGAACCTGGGACAGGACTGGGGAGAAAAACCTCAGGAACAAAGTGGGTAAAGGAAGCTGCTGAGGAGGAAGAGGCTGGGGGCACCACCTGGAGAGAAATGGCACCAGTGGGGGTGGGGGATGTAGGCGGCGCTCCCCGGGCAAAGTACCTGGTATCTGGCTTACCTTGTCCCACAAAGACTGCAGCTCTTCCTGCCCCCCTAAGTCCCAGAACATGAGGCGAGCCTTTCCCACATCCACGGTGCCGACTGGGAAGAGAACAGGCAAGGCTCGTGATCTTAGTCCTTGACACGCCAGGTCCCGGCTCTCCCAGGGGCTGGAGCCAACCCTTCTGGTGCTGCTCAAAGGAGGCTTGGGCAGAGGCCTGGCAGACTGAGCTCTGGCCACTGGCCAGCTGGGCTGTGGGCATCACAGCATCCTCAGGGCCCCAAACCCGCAGCTCTAAAGCACCCCCTTACTGTTTAGACCCACGGTGGTGGTAATTTTGGACAGACTCATCCCCTTGTAGTTCTTGTTAAACCGGGTTTTCGACTGCTCCAGGAAGGTCTGAGAAAAGAGGAAGAGATACACACAAGGTAGAGACTAGAGCAGTTTTCCAAGTCTGCTCCCCAAATATCCTTTTTTAGGCCTATTCCTTTAAAAACAAAAACGCAAGCAAAACAGAGCAATGTTTTGCTCCACCGTGGTCTCAGGAGGAGTCTGGGTTCTGTGTGGGCAGTGAACATGCAGCCCACAGTGCAAAACCCAAAGGCCAACGCAGGACAGGGGAGGGGCCCTGGCACCCACCGTCTTCCCCGCATTGTCCAGGCCGAGGATCAGGATGCAGTACTCGTCCTTCTGGAACATGTACTTGTACAGGCCCGACAGCAGCGTGTACATCCTGTCCTGGGCACCGCAAGAGATGTCACCGTGCAGTCCAACACGCACCCACCTCCCACTGGCTTCCCCTGTCAGTCCGTCCTGCTGGCCGCCCAGAACTAGAGCCTGGGGCCATTCCTGGCTCCTTGTCCCTTTGCACCCCCTCGCTGTGAGAATTCTCAGCTCTGCCTCCGTAACTTCTCCCAGACTGGCCAGGCCAAGTCATTCAGCTCAAAGCAACGGCTGTGATCTTTCAGAGTGTCACTCGGTTCTGGTCCCTCTCCCGCAGGCACTAACTACCTCGCGGGGCGTCTACAGGGAGCTCCCGGCCCCGCCCCGCCCCGCCCCGCCCCCCGAGGCTTCGCTTGCACCGCCCGCACGCGCGGAAGCAGAGCGCGCTCGCCGCAGCGGGCTGGGCGGCAGCAGCCTCCGGCGCTCGGGCCCGCGCCCCGCCTCGGAGCGGCAAGCAGCCGGCGCGCCTCGGCAACGCTTCCCCGTCACCCCTCCCCCGCAAAGGGCAGTGGCACGAGGGGCGGCCCCGGGGCGGGTGGCGCCGGCCGGGACAGGCTCCCGCGGCAGGACCCTGGGCCGGCGGCCCAACTCCGACAGCCCACGCCGCGGCCGCCGCGCTCCAGGCTCGCAGGGAGACCCGCGCGCCTCCCCCGGTCCTGGCCGCCGCTCGGGCCCGTCCCCGCCGCACAGCCCCCGGCCTACCTGCGCCCGCCGCGGCCCCGGAACCGCCGGAGCCTCCGCGCCACAGCCCCGCTGACCCCGCGCGGCGCCTGACGGGACGCGGCCCGGACGCCGGGGCGGAGGCGGAGGCGCGTCCCGGCGGCCCCTGCGCGCCGCGTCCCAGCAGCACCCGCGCCGGGCACTTCCGGCGGCGGCTCGGGAGGAAGTGCTGGCCGGCTGCAAGCGCGGAAGGGGGCGCCGGGCCGCTCTAGCCGGTGAGGCCGGCGGGCTCTCTATGGCGGCGGCCCGGGAGCCGCGCGGAGGCGGAGCCCGGCCCGGGACAAGCAGGCCGCAGTGTGCGGGGACGGGGCCCGGGCCTGGGCGGGGTGAGGCCGGGTGTGGGCGGGCACAGGGTCGGTGCCTGGGCGGCGCCCGCCTCCGAAGGTGGGCTCGGCTGAGGGAGGCGAGGGCCGGCCGGGGCGGGGTCTGGAGCTGGCGCTCGAGTCGACGCGGAGCGGACCTCCCGGGAGAAGCCGGGCGCCGGGCCGCGCGCAGGGCCCAGGTCTGGCCTTCCCGCTGGGAGCGGCTCTCTCCGAGCCTGTGTTCTCCTCGTCCAGAGGGAGACGTAGCCGAGCTCGTTCCCGCAGGCTGTTGCGAGGACCCGGTGAGAGCCTCCGCTCGAGTAAGGCGGTAGATCCGGGGCTCACTTGGCTTCTCTTCCTTGCAGCTCTGGTCGCACAGCTCCTCTCCCAGGCTCCGGGGACCCGCCCCTGCCTTCCCGGGGAAACCAGCGTCCCTGCCCCAGGATGGACGAGGAGAGCCTGGAGACGGCCCTCCAGACCTATCATGCACAGCTGCAGCAGGTGGAGCTGGCCCTGGGTGCCGGCCTGGATCCCTCGGAGCAGGCCGACCTGCGCCAGCTGCAAGGGGACCTGAAGGAGCTGATCGAGCTCACTGAGGCCAGCCTGGTGTCTGTCCGGAAGAGCAAGCTGCTGGCCGCGCTGGATGAAGAGCAGCCAGCCCAGGAAGATGCTGAGTACCTGGCTTTCCAGAAGGCCATCGCTGAGGTAGTGGAGGTGCCAGCAGCCCCTGCGGCAGAATTGGAGACTGTTCCTAAAAGAGAGGCTGGGCCAGAGCCCTCCAAAGGGGGTCAGGAGGAGGAAGAGAGAGAGGACAGCGGCGATGACGAAGAGCTGAGCGGGACGAAGGTGAACGCCCCCTACTACAGCTCGTGGGGCACCCTGGAGTACCACAGCGCCATGGTCGTGGGCGCTGAGGAGGCGGCGGACGGCTCGGCGGGAGTCCGGGTGCTGTACCTCTACCCCACGCACAAGTCCCTGAAGCCCTGCCCGTTCTTCCTGGAGGGGAAGTGCCGCTTCAAGGAGAACTGCAGGTAAAGCTCTGTCGCCAGACGCCCACAGGCAGGGGCGTGAGGGGCCGTCTGTGCCCGGCTGCTTTGTCCTGGTTGGGTGGGCGGGTTATAGGCAGTGCCCTCGCTCAGGTGTCCCCTGGCGTTTCTTTGCTAAACCAAGAAGCGTTTGAAGGGAACAGGCCCCCGACCTGTCGTCCATTTTATTCTCCAGAATGCAACTTTTAGAATTTACTGTTTGTGCGGAAATCGTCAAACATGCAAAATTAGAGGGTGTAGTGTAATCGCTGCCCGTGGTCTGTCACCCAGCTTCAACATTTATCAACATTTTGTCAGCCTCGTTTCATCTGTTCTCCCTGCCCTACTGTTTTCTTTTCCTGGACTATTTTAAAGCAAATTGCAGAAATTACTGTTTTTTTCCTACCTGTGAATACCTCAAGATGCACCTCTAACCTAACCGATAAGGATGTCATTCAAAAAGTAACTTCCGTATCATACCTGACAAATTTAATGGTAATACCTTGTTCATATTCAAATATCCACAGTTGGCCAGGCGCGGTGGCTCACGCTTGTACTCCCAGCACTCTGGGAGGCCGAGGTGGGTGGATCACTCGAGGTCAGGAGTTCGAGACCAGCCTGAGCGAGATCCCGTCTCTACTAAAAATAGAAATAAATTATCTAGACAACTAAAAATATACATAGAAAAAATTAGCAGGGCATGGTGGCGCATGCCTGTAGTCCCAGCTACTCGGGAGGCTGAGGCAGTAGGATCGCTTAAGCCCAGGAGTTTGAGGTTGCTGTGAGCTAGGCTGACGCCACGGCACTCACTCTAGCCCGGGCAACAAAGTGAGACTCTGTCTCAAAAAAAAAAAAAAAAAAAGAAATGGCGCCTCACTCTTGCTCAGGCTGGTCTCAAACTTCTGAGCTTAAGCGATCCTCCTTCCTAGGCCTCCCAGAGTGTTAGGATTATAGGCATGAGCCCCTGTGCCTGGCCTAGGCAATTCTTCACTGTAGAGTTACATCACAAAGTACATGTAAGCAGACCTAGGTCGTATGGTCTACTGCACACCTGGGCTGCAGTACAGCTACTGCTCCCAGGCTGCAAACCTTACAGCATGTTACTTACTGTATACTGTAGGCATTTGTAACACGATGGTAAGTGTTTGTGTATTTAAACATAGGAAAGGTAGAGTGAAAATACTGTATAAAAGATGAGAAGTAGCACACCTGTACAGGGGACTTGCCGTGAATGGAGCGTACAGGACTAGAAGTTGCTCTGGGGAGTCAGTGGTGAGTGAGTGTGAAGGCCTCGGACGTTACCGTGCACTCTCTAGACTTTATAATCACTGTACGCTTAGGCTACACTAAATTACAAAAAGTGTACGGGAATTGCGCTACAGCATTATGACAGCTATGACGTCACTAGGTGATAAGGGACCACCATCATATATGCGGTCGGTCCGACATTGACTGAGGTTGTGCAGTACGTGACTGTATGGTAATTCCCTACAGACGTGTATTACAAACGGTACATATCTGTGCTTTATTTCTTAAATTCTTAAATAAATGGTATCATACAGTATGATTCATTTGCAACTTGGTTTTTTCAGTAAGCGTGTTTTGAGAACACCATGTTGATATTTATGGAACTATTCATGTTAACTGCTGTATTATTTTTCTGCATGTGGCTGTACTGCATTTGCTTTACTGTGTCCCCTTCTGATGTTTCTAGCATCTGTTTACTGCAGTCCTGTGTAGTGAACTTCCTAGCACATGCCACCTTTTGCACTAGTGAATATTTCTCTAGCGTGTAACCAGCGTGGAGAGAACATACACATTTTTGTTTTTGTGTGGCAGGGCCTGTGCCTAGTCCTCCCCTGCTTGCTCACAGTGATGTTTCCCGACTTTCGGATTTGTGCCCACTGAAAGCTCCGGGACTGGCATCGGGACTGGATTAGGATTTCCTTGATCACTGGCAAGGTCGAACATCTCGTCACACACTTGTTAGAACTTAATCTCTCCCTGTCTCCACCTCCACGTCTATAAAGTGGAAGTGAGAACTGTTTCTCACGTCACTAGCAGGATGGAGAGCATTCATGTGTGCAAGGAATTCAGAACAGCGACTAACCAAGAGCAAACACACAGCAAGTTGTTTCTACCTTGTCATTGTAAAATAAATTCAGACACGGGAAGTAAACATACAATGCAGGGAGTCATTATTAAGTGAACATCCTGTCACCACTCAGGTCAAAACTACAACTTTTCCAACCCCCCCCCCCACCGAAGCCCCTCCCTGTGCCTCAACCCGAAACAGCCTCTCCCTCCTCTGAGCACAGCCACTGTCCTCACCTGTGTGATAATCACCCCCTTATGTAACTGTGGTGTAAACACTTTGGTTCAATCCTGCTCGTTTTCTAACCCTGATGATGTCGGAATCTGGTGGTCTGCGCGCGCCTCCACGCTTCTCTTGTCCTCACTGTCTCGCTGCTGGAGGGCCCGACCCCGAGGCCCCCAGTCGAACAGCCGAGCGGCAGCTGGAAAGGTTCTTTGCTTCCTGCGCATTGGCAGCGGGAACCAGGTGCTTGATCACCAGGTCCAACCCCTTTGGCAAGATTCTAGGTGAGGTTTCTTCCGTGACGTCAGCAGCCGCTGGTGCACGACGCCTGGGTTCGCTCGCTCGTTCGGGATGGCCGAGTGGAAATACTTAGTACTTCGGTTCTGTCAGTTCATCTTCATTCATTGGCTGGAAGGAGAGGGTTGCTCTTCCTCACCTGCAGTTGGGCTCCCCAGGGGCACAGTGCACACAGAAAAGGCAGAACAAATGCTAGATTTTTCTGTTTAGTTTAGTTTCCAAGATAATGAATTGGTTCTTTTTTTCATCCTGAGAAGGTGATGAATTAGCTTTCAAAAAACATTTAATACCGTCAATGAACTCATGGATTTAAATATTTTTAAGGCGTTTTAATCTACTGCAAGTCTAATCCTTATTCAGCCCCAAACTGTCCCACCTTTGCCCAGTGGGTGGCTCTTCAAGTTGACTCCTGCATCCTTCTGAGGGACCTCAGTGGTCCCCTTGCTGTCTGGGAGGCAGGATCGCAGTCAGCCAAGTCTCCAAGAAGCAGCCAGGCCTGGTTGCCTTTATTCTTCGGAGACAGGCTGGAGGGCAGTGGCGATCACAGCTCACTGTAGCCTCCAACTCCTGGGCCAGGTGATCCTCCTGCCTCAGCCTCCTGAGTAGCTGGGACTGTGGGTGTGCACCACCACACCTGGCAAATTTTTCCATTTTTTGTAGAGATGTGGTCTCACTCTTGCTCAGGCTGGTCTTGAACTCCTGGCCTCAAGGGATCCTCCCACCTCAGCCCTGGTTTCTTTTATAGGACATGATATTTCAAAACCCACAATGCAGCCACTGGTTGCTCATTGTTACTGGGTCGGGCACTGTTTCCAGGTCATTCAGTGGACAGATGCATGTGTGGGAGCACATATGTACAAACACGTATGTGTGTATATACATGCAAACACATACCTATATTTTGAAAGATAAAATGCCTTGTAATTTCACACTGATATTTCTAATGCCAATTAATGACTGTAGTGTTTTTAATTAACCTCTTCTGGATTCCATCTGTGCAGGCTTACCTTGGAGCTGTGGTGGGTTCAGTTCCACGCCACTGCAGTACAGCGACTCCCACGAGCTGTGCTTTCCCGGTGCCTGTAACAGTTAGCGTTTGCACTGTGGCCTCTTCAGTGTGCAGTAGCATTATGTCTAACAATTGTAAATACCTTATTGCTAAAAAATACAATCATCTGAGCCTCCTGCGAGTCGCGATCTCTTTGCCGGTGGAGGGTCTTGCCTCCATGTTGGTGCTCGGTGACGGGTCAGCCTGGTGCTTGCTGATGGTTGGGGCAGTTGTGATAATTTCTTAAGACAACAGTGAAGTTTGCCATGTCAACTGACTCTTCCTTTCATGAAAGCTGTCTCTGTTGGAGCCAGGCCCAGTGGCTCACACCTGTAGTCCCAGCTACCTGGGAGGCTGAGGTGGGAGGATCACTTGAGCCCAGGAATTCGAGGCTGCAGCGAGCTCTGATCGTGTCTGTGAGTAGCCACTGCACTCCAGCCCAGGCAACATAGCAAGACCCCATCTTTTCCTTTTTCTTTAACTTTTTGTTTTTAATCATTATGGGTACATACTATTCGTATATATTTATAAGGTACATGTGATGTTTTGATACAGGCATACCAAATGTATTAATCAAATCAGGATAATTGGGGTATCCTATCTGTTAAAGAATAAAAAAAGATTTCTGGCCTGACCGACATAGCGAGACCCCATCTCCACAAAAAATTAAAAAATTAGCCAGGCATAGTGGTGGTACCTGCTGGTCCCAGCTACTCAGGAGGCTGAGGCAGGAGGATCGCTTGAGCCCAGGATTTGAGGTTGCTGTGAGCTATAGTGGGGCTTGGGACCCTGTCTCAAAAAAAAAAAAAAAGATTTCTCTGTATCATGTGATGCTGTTTGAGGGCATTTTACCCACAGTAAAACTTCTTTCAAAGTCAGAGTCGGCCCTCTCAAACCCTGCCGCTGCTTTGTCAGCTCAGTCTGTGTGATATTCTAAACTCTTTCATTTCAACAGTGTCATAGCCTCTTCCCCAGGAGTCGATTCGTCCCGAGGAACAGCTTGCTTTGCTTGTGAGAAGCCACTTCCCATGGGGAAAGTTTCCCTACGAGGGTGCAGCGTCCTGGTCGCGTCCTCGGGTTCCGTTTCTCATTCCAGTGCTCTTGCTGTTTCTGCCACGGCTTGGCTGCCTCTCCCACTGAAGTCCTGAAACCCTCAATGCCGTCCGTGGCAGGAGCCTTCCAGACCCCTGCCGTGTGTTATGTTGACTCCCGTGAATCACGGATGTTCTTAACGGCACCTAAAATGGCGGGTCCTTTCCGGAAGGTGTCAGTTTGCCTTGCCAGCTCCGCCAGAGGATCACTTGAGTGGCAGCTGTAGCCTCACAGGAGGTACTTCTTAAACAGTGAGGCTTGAAGGCTGCGATTGGTCACTGATCCGTGGGCTGCAGGGGGGTGCTGTGTCAGCCGCGTGAAAACAACATTCATCTCCTTGAACGTCCCTCTCAGAGCTGTCGGGTGACCAGGTCACTGTCAATGACCAGTGATATTTTGAAAGGAATCTTTTTATTCTTTCCTGAGCAGTAGGCCTCAACAGTGGTCTTAAAATATTAAATGTTAGTACACTATGCTGCAAACAGATGTGCTGCCATCTAGGCTTTGTTCTTCCCTTTCTAGAGCACAGACAGAATAGACTTAGCGTAATTCTAAAGGCCCTAGGATTTTCAGAATGGTAAATGAGCATTGCTTCAATTCAAGTTCATGGAGGCATTAACTCCTGACGAGGGAATCAGCCTGTCTTACACAGATTTCCAGCCACACGTGGGAGCTTTCCAAAGCCCTGTTCCCTTAAGCAGCTCTTTCCCCAGCCTGTCCCTCCCCGGGCTTTTCTGTCTGCCGTCCAGCTCCCGCCGGCTTCAGGGGCTGCGTGCCGGGCCTTCAACAAGGGCTGCTCTGGAGGCCCCCCAGCCCTGAGAGAGTTCCAAGCGGGGGAAACAAAGGAACGCCCTCAAGCCAGCCGTTCAGAGGAGGACAGCAAGGTCAGAATACACAACCACAGTTCTTTGAGGAAGGATCTGTATTGTCCCCTCTGACACCAAAGCCACTCCAGGAATGCAGGTTGTTGCCTTCCCGTGGCTGCCCGCGAGCCAGGGAACGGAAGATGGGAGGTAGATCAGCATAAATGCCACCACTCGCTTTTACTGAAATTAGTAGCTTCTTACTTCATTAAGCATTCATCTAGTTGTTAGAGTGAGTTCCAAAAAGTTGATTGTGGCAGCTTTTTGTTTGTTTGTTTGAGACAGAGTCTCGCTCTGTCGCTCAGGCTAGAGTGCAGTGGCATCATCATAGCTCACTGGAGCCTCCAACTCCTAGGCTCAAGCATCCTCCTGCCTCAGCCTCCCAAGTAGCTGGGACTACAGGCTCACGCCACCACGTCCAGCTAATGTTTCTATTTTTTTGGTAGAGACAGGGCCTCGCTACGTTGCTCTGGCTGGTCTTGAACTCCTGGCCTCGAGTGATCCTCCCACCTCAGCCACCCAAAGTGCTGGGATTACAGGCATGAGCCACTATACCGGGCCTGACTGTGACAGGTTTTGACACCTTAATTGTTGCTTTAGTGGAGAGATGGATTCTTGGAGCTGCCTACTCCCCTTCTAGTGATGCCCATCTCTGTTGTTAATGTTTTCAGCTACACTTTTTTATGTTATTTTCTTAGTGGCTGCTCTTTCCCTTAAGTAGCCCTTTCCTCAGCCTCACAATCACAATGTGCATTTTAAAATGTCATGGCGCTGTCTTCTGGCTCCGTTGTTTCCGATGAGACGTCATCTGTCAATCAAACTGTTGTTTTCTTGTACATTGAAAAAGCTTTTTTCTCTTGCTGCTTTCAAGATTTTCTCTGTCTTGACCTCTAGTAGTCTGTGATGTGTCCAGGTGTCGATCTCTTTGCGTTTATGCTATTTGGGCCTGAGTAAGCTTCTTGGATCCATAGATTAATGTTTTGTTTTGTTTTATCAAATTTGGGGCATTTTCATCCATTATTTTATCAAATAACTTTTCCTGCCTCTCTCATCTCCCTGCGGGTCTCTGAAGCTCTGTTCAGTTTTTTCAATCTTTTTTTCCTGTTTATTCTTCAGATTGGAAAATTTCTACTGACTTTTTTCTTCTGCCATCTCAAATCTGTTGAGTTCATCTAGTGGATTTTTTTTAAAAAACAGGCTTTAGTTTCGCAGCAACATTGAGGCAGGGTGCAGAGATTTCCCATGTGCCCCTGGCCCTGCCCCCCATACAGCCCTCCCTGTCAGCACCACCCAGCACCAGCGCCACGTTTGTTCCCGTCCACGAGCCTCCTGACACATCACCGGCACTAGGTCTGTGGTTGATACGGGGTCACTCTTGGTGGTGTGCGTCCTGTGGGTTTTGGCAAATGTGTAGTGATGAGGATCTACTCACGTAGTGTCACACAGGGTGGTTTCCTGCCCCCAGCATGCTCTGCTGCACCTGTTCCTCCATCCCTCCCCCAAGTCCAGTGAATTTTCCCTGTCAGTGATTATGCTTTTCAGCTCTGGAATTCCCCTTTGATTTCTTTTATGTAATATCCACGTTTTTAAGATTCTCTGTTTCTCGAGTAATTGTTGTCATATTTTCATTTAATTCTTCGGATGTACTTACAATGGCTGCTTTGGAGTCTGCTCAGTTTGACATCTGGGCCCATCCAGAGTCAGATTCTATCCACTGCTTTTTTCCTAAATATGGATCACACGTTCCTGTTTGCTTGTCTCATCATCCTTTGTTGAAAACTGGCTATGTCAGATGATATACATCTGGATTCTGAGTCGTTTTCCTGTGTTTTGTGGTGTTTGTTTTAATTAAGTTTTCTGGACTAAACTGCAAATCCTGTCTCCCTCTACATAGTGTGCAGCCCCTGATATCTCTGCTCAGATTTTTTTAATTCATTTTTATCTTTTCGTCTGGGTTCCTAGGTTTCGCTTCCGTGTCTGTGCAGCGTATGGTCAGCCAGTAATGTAGGCAGAGGTTGTGCTCAAACACTTCTGGCCCAAAGGGCTTCCCTGCTCAGCCTCTCAGGCTGGGGTCAGGGAGCAGACCGCGAGTGCAGCCAGTCCCCAGCCTCCTCCGCGTTCGCTTCCCGTGGCCTCTCTCGGAGCCACTGACACGTGCACTTAAGCCAGGGACACGGAGAGCTGAGCTCCTCCACGGCTCTGTCACGTCCAGGGTCTCCCTGGTCAATATCTGGCCAGCCCAGTGCTCATCCCACCTGAGGTCACAACCCTAGATGATGAGAGTTAGTGTCCCCGTTGGTTTTTCATCAAGTTAATCACCAAGCTGCAAGGCCCTGGGGGTCACTGCTGTTTCTGCAGCCAGCGCCACACGAGCAAAACTCAGGTGTGCTGACCCGGGAGTGGGAGCAGGCGGCAGCCCCAGGTGCGGAGGCTGCCGCCTTCCCACTGTTCTGGCCTAAAGCTAAGCAGTTTTTCCAGAATAATCTCTTCTCAGTGTGTTGTCATCTTTGGTCAATTTCCAGAACTCTGCATGGGTGAGTCCTGACAATTTTCTCAAGTTTTAGATTGTTTTTCTGTGGGGAGGATTCAACAACCTTTCTACTTGGCTGTAGCTGAAACTTAGAGCCCACTTTAGTTCTAAATGCTGTCTTCAGGTTGAAGTCCTTACTTATTCTGGAATATGTCTCGATGAATGCTGTGAGGTGGGTGATTGAGTTGGGGTTTCCATATATGAAATCTAGTCTTTAATTTTTCCTTGTGAAATCCATGGGCCATGTTTTCCCAGCCGTGTGGAGTTGTCCTGTGTGTGGGGGTGCACCGTTCTCTGCCCCAAAGTCCTTTCGTGGCTATGTCATTAACTACTCTCCAAGGCTGGAAATGTAGGGATTTCCGGGTTTTTCATATTTGATTAACATCCTTGTAGCCAAATCTTTGCATACATTATTACTTTAAAAAGATCGTTTCTTAGAAGCACTTGCTGGGTTAAAGAGTACACCACATTTTAAGGCTTCTGATACTATGGAATATTCGTCCGGAAAGGTCTGCTTAACTGATGTGGTGTGTGTTGAAGGGGTTATTGAGTCAGATTCCCCTCTGGGTTTAGCCCTCCCCTGGAGCATGTTCTCTGTCCCCCAGTTGAATGGCCTTTTCAGCCATGTCCAGTGCAGTGCGGGTGGGGCAGGGCCTGTGGCCACTGCGGCCACCTGGTCGTTGGCAGTGCCCTGCGTGAGGAGCTGCCCGGGACCCTGGGCTGGGGAGGCATCGGGCCATCTCCGCCTCCCCGTGGGAGACCCCGGACACTTTCCTGCCACGTCTCTTGTTTCCACCTGCTGGTTTCTACCTGGGAAGACAGCTGTGTCGCACGGCAAATGCCAGTTCGCAGTTGCTCATGCAGGGTTAAGACAATTTCCTACGTGAAGTGATGGCACAGCAGCAGCAGATAGTGGTTAGCTGTTCATGTCTTTATTTGGCGAAGTTCAAGGTGGAAGTCCTAAGTCTGTCCCCACATTTCCTCTTCCTTCTCTCTCTGTCTCAGTTTTGTTTTTAATGTTACTCGTTCACTGGTATCTCAAAGTCAAGGCACCACTTTTACAACCGGGAGGACCCAGTCGTGTGAGCGCGTGCCCACGCACCCAGCACGCCTGCCTGGCTGCTGCCTGGTGGGGAGCGTGCCCGCCATCACCACAGGGCTGCTGCCACCTCCGTCCTCACGCCCAGGACGCTCCTCGGAGTGGCCACGTCCATCCTGAGAGAGAAAATGCAAGCGTGTTCATGTGTGTGTCTATGTGTGTAGTGTATACAGTTGGCCCTTGGCATCCATGAGTTCCACATTCATGGATTCAACCAACCATGGATCGAAAATGTTTGGGGAAAAAAAGGACGGTTCCTTCTGTACCAAACAACTTTTTTCTTGTCATTATTCCCTAAATACAATATAACCACTTGACGTAGCATCTACTTTATGTTAGGTGTTATAAGTAACCTAGAGATGATGTCAAGTACACAGGAGGATGTTCTATGCAAATACTGCACCGTTTTACATAAGGGACTTGAGCATCTGTGGAGTTTGATATCTGAGGGTGGTCCTGGAACCGTCCCCCAGGGATACCAAGGGACAACTGTATATGTATATGCAAGTGTGCAAGGGTATATATGTATATGTGCATCTGTGTGTTTAGTGTGTGCATGTGTTACTGTATGTGGAGCATGTGTGCATGTGTATATGTGTGACAGCATTTGTCAGTGTATGTGACAGTATGTGTATTTGTGTGAACATATACGCACAAAAGTATGTGTGAGACAAAGTGTGCATGAGTGCATGTGTATTCATGTGTGTGCATGTGTATACGTGTGTGAATGCTTGTGCATACATGTGAGTGCATGTGTATACATGTGGGGGCATGTGTATATGTGTGAGTACATGTGTGTGAGTGCATGTGTATACGTGAGTGCATATGCATACATGTGTGTGCATGCATGTGTATACGTGTGAGTACGTGTATATGTGCGTGCATGTGTATGCATGTGAGTGCGTGTGTATGCATGAGTGCATGTGTATATGTGCATGCATGTGTATGCATGTGAGTGCATGTGTATATGTGCGTGCGTGTGTATGCGTTTGTGCGTGCATGTGTATGCCTCAGTGTGTCTGTCTGGCTCCCTGTCTCTCTCCCTTCAGGGCAGTGTCCAGGTGGACAAGCTCAGCGCTCCTGGGCTTACCTGCCCCTGCTGGGCCATGTCTCAGCCACTGCCCCCTGTGCCCTCTCTGCAGGTTCTCCCACGGGCAGGTGGTCTCTCTGGATGAGCTACGCCCCTTCCAGGACCCGGACCTGAGCTCCCTGCAGGCCGGCTCTGCGTGTCTGGCCAAGCACCAGGACGGCCTCTGGCACTCTGCGCGCATCACTGGTGAGGCTGGCGCTGTCTGGGAGCCGCAGGGCTCCATCTAACAGGGCCCTTCCTGGAAACCTCCCGTGCCTCACGCGTGTTACCACGTGGCCACTCCCTGCCTCCTTCAGGTTGGGCGTCAGGACTGCGGCTCTGGGCCCTAGATGAGTGTCTTGCTCCCGACTTGCAGCGAGGCTCCCGGCTGGGGCTGACCTGCACTTGTCTCTGCCCCCAGATGTGGACAGTGGCTACTACACAGTCAAGTTCGACTCGCTGCTGCTGAGGGAGGCTGTGGTGGAGGGGGACAGCATCCTGCCCCCGCTGCGCACGGAGGCTGCGGAATCCTCTGACTCCGACAGCGGCAGCCTGGACGACTCCAGCTATGCCCGAGGTGTGGCAGCCGCTCAGGAGGGGGGCACAACAGAGGGCCGCCGTGACCCAGGGGGCGGGGAGACAAGAGCACGTGAAGGGCCTGGAGCAGATGCAGAGCCCCGAGATGCAGAGGCCAGTCTTTGTCTTCAAGAAGTCAGCAAGCACAGTCTTGCTGACGCGAGGCCGTGCTGTGGCCCCAGGAGGGGAGGGGCCCCCAATGCCAGAGCTGCCAAGGAGGTCTCAGGGGTGACCGGCTGGTGGACGCAGAGTGCAGGAAGGACCAGCTCCTCCGGGTGGCTTCCCCGACGCAGGGCCTGGTGTCTGGCAGCCTGGCAGGCAGCCAGGGGAATGTTCAGCAGTAGGATCTGGGGACAGTGTGCAGCCCTCGGAGAGGCCAGTTAGCACCAAGCCTGGGAGGTGTCCCCAGGTGTCTGTGACGGGAGTTGGGGGTTGCTGAAGCCCCACGTCCATGTGATCGAGGAGAGGAGGGAGCCACGGAGGTGGGGTTGGCCACTCCCCGTAAGGGCAGGGGGCGCCTGTGGAGGGGCCCGGTGCAACCAGCTGCTGCCCTGAGGGGTGGGGGCTGCAGCAGCCCACTGTCCATTGTCACGTGCCCACAGCAGGCCCGGGTGACTGTCCGGGAGCCCTAGGTGTGGAGATTAGGGCCCTGCCCAGTAGCTGAGCTCTTGGGCTACACTGGCCAGAGCCCTGGGCGCCGTGCAGACCTCTGACCTGGCTGAGCCGCTGCTCTGTTTCCTGCAGTGGTGGAATCGGGCCCTGCGGACCCCGGGACCTGCAGCTCCGCCTTCGCGGGCTGGGAGGTGCACACGCGGGGCATCGGCTCCAGACTCCTCACCAAGATGGGCTACGAGTTCGGCAAGGGTGAGTGCACGCTGCCCTGGGCGGGGTGCTGCCGCAGCGGCCATGGTGCCAGCCCATGTCTTCCCCAGGCCTGGGCCGGCACGCGGAGGGCCGGGTGGAGCCCATCCACGCCGTGGTGCTGCCTCGAGGGAAGTCGCTGGACCAGTGTGTGGAGATCCTGCAGAAGCGGACCAAGGGCGGCAAGGCTGGCGCCAACAGGCCCCCCAGGTGCCGGGGGAGGGGGGGTAGGCCCGGGGGCCGCCCGCCACCTCGGAATGTGTTTGACTTCCTCAACGAGAAGCTGCAAGGCCAGGCTTCTGGGGCCCTGGAGGCCGCGGAGGCCACGCCAGGCAGGAAGAGCAAGGACATGTATCACGCCAGCAAGAGCGCCAAGCGAGCCCTGAGCCTGCGGCTCTTCCAGACTGAGGAGAAGATTGAGCGGACCCAGCGGGACATCCGGGGCATCCAGGAGGCCCTCGCCCGACATGCCGGCCGGTACATGTGGGGCCCGACTCCGGGCAGAGGGTGGGCCCGGGTGGCCCTGCCCACCAGACGAGTGCGGGTGGTACTGGACCCAAGCGTCCGGCAGTGGCCACAGCGGCCTGGGGGAGCGGGGGCCTGAGGGGAGCGGTCCAGGAGCCACGCTGACTGGCAGCCCCTCCCCAGGCACAGCGCGGCCGCAGCCCAGCTGCGAGAGAAGCTGGCGGGGGCCCAGCAGCAGCTGGGGCAGCTCCAGGCTCAGGAGGCGGGCCTGCGGCGGGAGCAGAGGCAGGCGGGCACCCACAGGAAGATGACTGAGTTCTAGAGACCCACGAGCACCATGCACAGAGCCTGGGACCCCAGCGTGGGCTGCCTTCAGGAAGACTGCTGTCACCCCAATACCTCAGACGCCCCTGGAGAGGGGCCAGCCCACTCCCAGGCGAGCCCTCTCGGTCAGCCTTGCTGGCCTGGGACTTGTGGACGCTGCTGAGTGGAGATGGGGCTGCAGGGTCACCTCTGGACACTTATTTACCAAGCTTACCTGCCAGTGTCTGGGGCATCTCCTTATCCAGGACATTAAAGCGATTTCGCCGCAGTGTCATTCCGTGGAGACTCGGCTGGCTGCGGGGTCTCTGGGGAGAAGGGGCTGTGCAGGTGGCCACAGCCAGGCTGGGCTGGCAGGGCCTGGGTGAGGCTGCCGCCCCTGCCCAGGGTTGGAGGGCCGAGGAGGGCCAGAATTGCCCCTTCTCTGACCAAGGCGGGTCCGAGCTGGGGGTGCCCGCCGGGTTGGCTGACACCCACCAACAGGTGGAGCATGGTGGTGCTCCGGTGGGTGGGGCATGGGGGTGACTGTGGCCCTTGACGGGCTGCTGAGAGCACTTGGTGGGGCGGGTGGACGTGGCTGCCCTCGCGGCTGTGGCTTCCGCGCTAGTGCTCGGTGGCCACTGACCATCCAGTTCCCTGCTCTGCCCATGGTGGAGGGGACGTAGCTAGGCCCCCAGGACAGTGCCAGCCGGAAGCGCACACTCACCGACTCCGTCTAGTCTAGGCCTCGGGCGGGCGGCTGAGGCAGGTGGGTGGGAGGCAGCAGGGGAGGCGCTCTGAGCCGCAGGGGCAGGAAGTGAGGTGGGAGCTCGGCTGCACAAAGGCCTTCCTGGCCTGCCCCAGACAGAGCTGAGGAGGAGCCGGGCCCACGGCCGTGGTAAGTGCCTGCTCCCGCCTGCAGCCTGGACAGGTCCTAGCCCTCGGCGCCCACCGAGGTGGGGGCTTTGGGGGTCTGGGGTCTGGGAGGGCCAGGCCCTGCCGAGTCGGGCGAGTCAGCTGGGTCCCTTGGGAGAGCATTCCCCTCCCCGGGTCTGGGCAGACTGGTATCGACCTCCAGGGAACACCCCTCTCGCCCCCCGATCTTGCCTCCCTGCTGCCGGGCTGTGCCAATTGTGGGTGTCCCTCACTCCCAAACGCTCTGCCAAGCCCCCAGGAAGGGGACAGATCCTGTGGCAGGGTAGGAGAGCCAGGGAGAAGTCGGATGGGGACATTCGGTGCCCACAGCAGCCCCCTCCTGCCCCCTGCCCCCCTTCCAGCTTGTTGGGGTGCTGGGCTCTGTAGTGAGTGGCTTGGGGGCATCACCTGAGATGAGGGGGCCACCCCCAGGCAGGGATGACCACCGATGAGGTCTGGCCTGGGGCTCACAGGCCCTGGGGCTTCCCCAGATCTGGGGTGTGGTGACCACAGCTGGCCTTGGCCAGCACGCAGCTGCCCTGCTCCTCCTTGCTGGCCGTGCTCCGTTGCTGTGGTCACCCTCCCCGGCTCCAATGGGGCCAGGCAGAGCACCCTCCACTCACTCACCTCCCCAGGAGCCCTAGCCAGAGGCGGGCGCCTCTGGGCAGGAGGGGCTGAGCCTGGGGTTTCCTGTGCTGAGTCAGCGCCCAGGGGGAGGGGCCGCCTGGCAGGGGCAGGGGCCAGGCTGGTGCCCTCAGCCTGCCTGCAGTGCCCCTCTCTCTTCTGCCCCCAGGCCCCTGGCTTCACAGGATGGGGCTGCGGGTGCCCTGGGCCCCTCCTGCCCTCTGGGTCCTAGGGTGCTGTGCCCTGCTCCTCTGGCTGTGGGCGCTGTGCACGGCCTGTGGC
The DNA here is from genome assembly GCF_020740605.2 of Lemur catta. Lineage (NCBI taxonomy): Eukaryota > Metazoa > Chordata > Mammalia > Primates > Lemuridae > Lemur > Lemur catta. Next base: position 51,041,297 of record NC_059144.1, read on the forward strand.
AGGTACGTCCGTCTGTGGCCCGCCCTCCACTGCCCAGCTCTGGAGGGGCTGCAGGCACGTCTGTGCACCCAGCTCTGCGCGCCTCCACCCTGGGCCTTGGACCTGAGGCCGATCGCCCCCGCCCTCACCTCTGCCTCCCCGGCCTGACAACGCTCTTGCCCCCAGGAAGCGGGAGCGGAGGCCCTGGGCCGGGCTGCAGGGCAGCGTGATGCCCGCGGAAGCCGTGAGTGCCTGGCTGTCCCGGGGCCAGGGCGGGGCTGGCTGGGAACCGACCTGCCCGCCTTGCCCCCAGGCACTGCTGAGACGGACCCAGCTCCGCTCCCTCAGCAAGTCGGACACCAGACTGCACGAGCTGCACGCGGGTCCGCAAGGCTGCACAGGTGAGCAGGGCCGCTCAGCGTCTCCGAGGGTCGGGTGTGGGCGGCTGGGCGGGGCTTGCTGTGCAGCACCCTAACCCTGGGCCAGACGTGCTCCCTGCTCCCCAGTGACCTCTGCTCTGGCCCCAGCCCCAGCCCAGCGGCCTGTCAGCGTGGATCTCCTTCGCCCCCACTGGCCAGAGATGTCCAGGGCCCTCCCCAGGCTGCAAAAAGCCACCTCTGCCTTCCCACACCAAGAGCTGCCCCAGGGCCCACCTGCCGCCACACCCCCCATGGGCCCCTTGGCCACTTATTCCAATGTGGGGCTAGCGACCATGCCCAGGGCTGGCCTGGCAGCCAGCCCTGTGGTCGCCGAATACGCCTGCATCCAGAAGCTCAAGGGAGCACAGAGGGGCCCCCAAGAACAGCAGGGGCGGGCCAAGGAGTCCCCAGCTGCTCAGGTAAAGGGGTCAGGGTGGGCACGGTGGGTGGGCTGGGCAGGTCCTCTGCAGGGTGGATAGTGCTGACGCCTCGCCGTCCACTTCCTTGCTGCAGGTGGACACCCTGTACTCCAGGGTCTGCAAGCCTAAAGGGAGGGACACAGGACCCACCACAGCCCCGCTGGACCCCAAGGGCAGGGGAGCAGTTCCAGCCCTGGGCAGTGACGAGGCCCGTGAGGCCGTCCCGCTCAGGAGCCTGGGTGTGGACAGCGGCCCCCTGGAAAACGTGTATGAGAGCATCCAGGAGATGGGGGCGCACGCGAGCCCAGAGCCCCCAGCTCTGGCTGTCAGCATTAGTGGACATAAGCGGGCCACCTGGGCCCCCTGCTGCCACCTGCCTCAGCCCGGGGAGGGACTGGACACCCCTCCCTGCCCGAACACTCGAGTGCCCACGTCCCGTGCTCCACAGTGAGGCCCGTTCCCCCTCCGCAGCCGGCAGCACCAACCCCAGGTCTCAGGGCTGCCGGGCTGCGCGGTCCCTGAGGTGCGCGCTGCTCTGGCAGCCCTGGCCTCCCGGCCCGCGTCTAAATAAATGGCATCGCCGGGCATGAACACGGCCGTGCCTCACCGCCTGCCCTTCTTGAAAGCTGGGTGGGTTGGGGCCGGGGCCGGGGTTCCCCGGAAGGATTACAGATGTCCCTTCTGGCCTGGGGAGCGGGCTCCGGCCGGGCCGCCCGAGGCCGAGCTCCGGCTGGTGCGGCTCCGGCGCCGGGCGGGGAGGGGAAGGCGGAGCTTGCGCTGGCGCTTCCAGGCCGAGTCCGCACGAGGGGGCGGTGCGGCGGCCGGCGGGGTGGCCGTCCGGGGTGGGACTCGGGCCCTGAACTCCGCGGGAGGGCTCCGCCACCCAGGCCCGGTGTTACATAAGGGGTTGGGGGTGGGCAGGCGCGCGTTAAAAAGTAACCTGCTCGCGGGAAGCCCGTCCAGGCAGCGCAGCACCCTCCCCGGCTCGCGCAGCGGCCGGAGCGCGCCCGTGGGAAGCGGCTCTCCCGGGCGGCGGGCGGGGCCGCGGGTGCGGGCCCGGCCCCCTCCGCAGGCTGGCGCGGGAGCTGCCCGGCGGGGCGGGGCCGCGGGCCGCCGCGGAATGTGGATACCGGCGCGGGCCAATGGGGCGCGGGCCAACGGGGCGCGCGCCGGGCGGGGCGGGCCCGGGCGGGCGGAGGGGCGGGGCCCGCGGGCAGCCTCCGGGCGGCGCGGCGCGGGCGGCGGCCGGATCCAGGGCGGGGGTCGGCGGCCCGGCCAGCCCGGCCCGGCCCGGGGCTGCGTCCTGAGAGTGCGCCCTCGCCGCTGCAGCCTCGGCGCCCGGCCGGCCGGCCATGGAGGCCGAGCGTCCCCCGCCCCGCGCCGCCGGCCGGGACCCGAGCGCGCCGCTGGCCGAGGCGCCCTGGCTGCGCGCGGAGGGCCCGGGCCAGCGCGCCGCGCCCGTGACGGTGCCCACGCCGCCGCAGGTACCGGGCGCCCGGGGCGGGCGCCGACCAAGTTCCCGGGGCCGCAAAGATGGCGTCCGGGCCGCGCAAAGAGTGGGCCCCCGGGGGACGGCGGGGGCGCGGCCGCGTGGGTCCGAGCGTGTCCGTGGGTCCGGCGGGGCAGCGCGGAGCGGCGGGGCCACGCTTCCCGCCGCGCCGGGCCGGGGGCGGGGCCGGGAGGCGGGGCCGCGCCGTCCACACCGGCCGCGGCCGGTTTGGGGGGCGGGCGCCGAGCTGGTCCCGGCCGGAGGCTGGGGGACACCAGGCCGCCGCCGCCTCTGAGCCTGCCCTATCCGCAGGGCCCTGCCGCGGGCGGCGGCTGTGCGGGGTTGGAGCTCGCGCTGCCGCAGGAGCCGGAGCCGCGGGCCGCGGAGCTCGGGGCCCCGGGGACGTGGGCGGGGGCGGCGGCGGGGCTCCCGACTCCGTCCGCGCACATCCCGGTCCCGGCGCAGAGGTGAGCCGCGGGGCTAGCGTCCGGGGACTGGGTGGGCGCGTGTCCGAGGGTGGGGTGCGGATCCGTGCCTTCCCGCCTTCGCCGCGGGAGGCCTGGGTGGAGGGGAGGTCCGGATCCCCGGTTTCTAATCGCCCCTCCAAGGTCTCCAGCCCCGCAGGAGTTGAGCAGAAATGATCGAGATATTACGGCCTCTTATTCCCCCTCCCCCAGCTCTTGGAGGCCAGAGCACAGAACTGGGGGGGAATGTCAGTTTCTGTGCAGTCAGTCGGCCTGGGGTTGACTGTCCAGGAATCCCCGCGGCTCCCCACCTCCACCTCCTACTCCCGCGTGCCCCCACCTGGGGCTGGCTGCGGGGGGCAAGGGGCGGGCTCTGGCCTGCCTCACTGGGGCCTCGGACCGCTTGGAGCCCGGGCTCCTCCTGGCTGCTGGCGACCGGCGCCGCTCCCACCCTTCCCAGGCCTGGCCCTGGGCCCACAGCTGCTGTTGCACAACCCTGGTTAATGTGTGATGGGGGGAGGACTGGGCCGGGCCTGGCCCCCAACTCCAGTGGGCTTCAGACCCCTGCCCAGCACCGAGGCCTGAAGGAGCCACAGTGGAACAAAGCCCAGGGTGTAGAGAACTCAGGCTGCAGTGGGACCCCAGTCCCGTTCCTGGTGGTTCCTGGCGATTTTCAATTCTGCAACCCGAGCTGGGGGAGGAGCCAGGCCTCTAGTCCTGGGCCAAGAGCGAGGCAGCCTGGTGTGCACACACGTGCCTGGGCCTGCACGTGTACCCAGGCCAGGGAGGGGCCCAGAGCACTTGCTGGCCCCACCCGCACCTGCCCCGTCTCCTCCAGAGCCACCGTAGCAGCCGCCCGGCTAGAGGAGGTCATGGCTGCCGCAGCCCTCACAAGCTTGTCCACCAGCCCCCTGCTCCTGGGGGCCCCGGTTGCAGCCTTCAGCCCAGGTGAGACTCAGAGGTCTGTGCTCAGGGGTGTGGGTGGGGACAGGGCCCAAGACTGCTGTCCTTTGAGGGCCCTACAGCCACCCAGGCTCTTGGGCAAAGAGAGCTCCCGAATCTTGGACCTGAACTGGCCATCTGGACCCTCGGTACCCCCACGGAGGCCACAGCTGCGGTACCCTGTCTTCTGGTCTCTGTGAGCTGTCCTCTCCCTGCACGGGACGTCTTCCTGTGCCAGGGAGGCTTCTCCCCCAGCCCCTGTGGCAACTCTTCCCGGCCAATGCCTCTTCCAAGGGGCCCTGCCCACCACACTTACCTGAGGATAGTGAACAGGTGGCAGCTCAGAGTCAGGGACCTGCCAAGGCCAGCAGCTGGCCATCGGGCAGCAGTTTCTGCAGAGCAGCTCGAGCCCACCCCGGTGGTATGTCCCCGCAGAGCCCGGCTTGGAGCCCTGGAAGGAGGCCCTGGTGCAGCCCCCGGGCAGCTACAGCAGCAGCAGCGCCAGTGGCGAGTGGGGCTGGGACCTGGCCAGTGACCAGTCCTCACCATCCACCCCGTCACCCCCGCTGCCCCCCGAGGCAGCTCACTTTCTGTTCGGGGAACCCACCCTGAGGAAGAGGAAGGTGAGCTTTGGGGAGGGGCCTGGGGCGGGGGCGCCAGGGTTGAGCCTGACTGCCGGCCCCTGTCCGCAGAGCTCCGCCCAGGTGGTGTTCCAGTGCCTGTGGAAGAGCTGCGGGAAGGTGCTGAGCACCGCGTCCGGGATGCAGAGACACATCCGCCTGGTGCACCTGGGGTGCGGAGGGGCCCGGGCTGGGCCGGGGTGGGGTCCCGCCAGGCCACCCCTTCAGTCCCGTGTGTGTCCCAGCAGGAGGCAGGCAGAGCCAGAGCAGAGTGACGGCGAGGAGGACTTCTACTACACAGAGCTGGACGCTGGAGTGGACACGCTGGCTGACGGGCTGTCCAGCCTGACCCCAGCGTCACCCACGGCCTCCTTGCCACCCAGCTTCCCCCGCCTGGAGCTGCTGGAGCTGCCGGAGCCCCCTGTCCTGACCTCCGCAGGCACCCCCCAGGCGTGCCACGGTGACCACGCCTACCAGGCAGGCGAGGCCACAGGCGGCAGCTGGGGGCAGCTCTCGGAGCATTCTGGAGGCCTGGAGCCGCAGCCCACTGAGGTCAGACCCTGCGTGCCAGCCCTTCCCGCCAGGACGGGCGCCAGCCTGAGGTGTGTGTGGGCTGAGGGCGGGGCAGGTGCCAGGCGGGAGCGTCCCTGCCCCACCGTGCCCATGCCCCCATGTGTCCCCCCAGGAAGCCCCGGGGTGATGCTAAGAAGTGCCGGAAGGTGTATGGCATGGACCACCGGGACCTGTGGTGCACAGCCTGCCGCTGGAAGAAGGCCTGCCAGCGGTTTCTGGACTGAGCCCCCTGTGCTCACGCAGCCCCCAGGGCTGTTGAAAGGAGAAAATAAGCTACCACCTTCTCCCCACCCCCAGCCTGGGTGACACTGTCCTGGGAGAGCCCCGGGGCCTCCCCCAGCCGCAGGGTCTACTTTTTAATGGGGGAAGGAGAAGTTGGTGACCCTGAACCCCCAAAGGTGGGGGAGGGGTCCCACCATTCAAAGTGCCTCTGAAGAAACCAGCTTTTTGCACTAAAGCCAAACCACATCGTTGTCCCCTTGGCCACTGGGGGCCTGGGGTCGGCCATCCTCCCTGCGTGTCGGTCCACGGACTTGTCCAAGATGTAACGGGCCCAGCTTTGGGGCCGGTCTGCAATGCACTTTGAGGGGCGTCGGGAAGAGGGCTCCCCTGCTCGCACTTAGCTCGGGTTCGAGGGCCCTGGGGCTGACCTTTTACCATGTTCCGAAGCTCAGGTGTCTCACGTCTGGGCTGCACCAGGCGAGGAGAAAATTAAAGATTTGAGATTTTTCCAGAAGTCGAGTCTGTCTCCTGGGAGGAAGGACGTGGGACTGGAACCCCACGGTGAGCAGAGGGGTGGGAGGCCCAGAACCAGCTGCGAAGGGCTGGGGGTCACCCTCTGGCCACCCCCACCTGGGTGAGGCTGGAGGAGGGGACGCTCTGAAACACACAGGAGGCATCTGCGTGGAGCAGCAATTTCCCAATTTATTGAAAGTGATCGCTTTGCAAGAATGTCTAAGCTAATCCCGTCACAGAAAGAAAACCCACAGGCAGGCTGGGAGCGCGCCTCGGCACACGAGAACCCGGAGGGCCACATGGAGAAGGTGACATTGGCCCGTCCTGCGGCCACAGCGACACAGGGCAGCAGAGCCGCGATTGCCCACAACTGAGTATGAAAATCTCCCCTAAATATTAAACACATCTTCAATACAAACACAGGTTTATAATAATTAATATAAAGTCAATATAATATAGATTATCCCCAGAAAAAAAATCAACAGTCTTCAAACACTGCCCTTTTTTTGTCTGTTTTTGTTGACAGGTTGAAAGCATGTTGAAAAAATAAATATTTAAGAAAAGCACACACAGCACCCTCACTACAAGTAGTTCTAAAAGGGCCGCATACAAAACACAGTATAGGATCTAAAAAATAAAAAACAACCACCATTAAGTATGGCTTTCTTAAGAGTTGCACATGTCACAGAATGAGCTAAAATAAGCTTATCTTTCATAATATTGCAAAAAGTTCCAGTTTTTGTATTTTCTCAATTTTCTTTTTTAAAAAGGAAGATGTGCAAAGTTGGAAGCAGTAAGCTGTGTCTTTTGAGTCAGGTCCCTATTCAGTCCTGGCAGTGTCCTGTTCCCCGAAACCCAGAGAGTCCAAACACACAAGCTTGTCAGGATCCAGAGCTTGGTACAAAAACCGTGTGGCTTCCCTGCCCCTCCCCCCACACCACCACCCCCAATGGACTGCGTGTTCCACTTTGGTGTTGCAAACACCAAAATATAAACAGACACAAACAAAAAAAAAAATACAAAATGTGAAATGTAATCTACATATTTTTCCTCTTTATAAAAAAATATTTATTAGTTTGAACATTGATTAAAAAAAAATCAGTCACGTAAAAAAAACCTTCATTACATACGTCTTTTCCCTCCACGCCTCCTGAGAGATGGGCGTGTTCACCTGGGTCTTGCAAATTCCACTCCGCTGCCTGCGCAGGTCGGGCCGGGCGTGGGACCCCTGGCCTCGTGCAGTGTCGGTTCTAAGGAAGGAGACGCCCCCGTGGCACCGACAGGGAAGCCCCGAGAGGGTGGGCGAAGGTGGCCCAGGCGGGGCGCGGGCCGGCCGGGAGAGCAGGACACCCTGAGTGTGGCCGCGGAGGCGCCTTTGCAGGAGGGCCGGGGTCCTGGGCCGACGGGCTGAGAGGTGGGAACTGGTACAAAACCCAGAGACACTTGGTAGCAAAGGTCTGGTTTCCAGATGCGTTTTATAAGAAAGTATAGAAAAGGGGTTCGACGAGTGAGGGAGCGGTCTGGCCAGGCTGGCCGGGGTGAGGGCGGAGGGGCTCAGCCTGCAGCTTCCCTGGGGGACGGGGGCTTGGCTGTGTTGTCCCCCTGGGGGGCAGGCGGCCGAGCCCACCCACCGCAGGCAGAGGCTGGGCAGGGAGGACCCTGTGCCCCGACGCCTGACCCAAGGAGCACCCGGCCTCCAGGCGCCCGCTGCGGGCTGTGTGCGGGCACAGCACCTCCTGTGAGCCGGAGCAACAGTGGCTGATTTACAAAAACAAAGGCCGACTTCTCCCTGTGGCACAGGACCCCGAGGACAGCGCCGCCCCCCGTGTGTCCACCACGGGGCCAGCCCAGCGCCCCTGAGCAGCAGCAGGAGGGGACGCTGGCGCTCGGGCCTGGTGTCAGGGACACTCGCTGCCTGACAGTTGGTAAAAGCCATTCTGGCCTACGGTCTGGAGAAAGAAAATAAAAACTCTCTCTGGTTGGTGCTAACGCTCAGCGCCCCAAGGAGTCCGTGCACAGGGCGGGTCTGGGGTGCTCAGCTGCGTCCGCCTCGTCCCTAAGCACCACGCCCGGCGCGCGCCGGAGGGAGGCGGAATGTCCTGGCCGGACGGGAAGACGGGGCAGGGTCGGCCCCCAGAGCCAGGGCTGCGCTGCGGGCACAGGGTGGGACCTTTGCTTTTCACCCAGAAAAAGAAAGAATACGTTGGGAGCTCCTTGAAAATACAGCGAGAGGACTGGACCACAAGTTAAAGGAAATCAACCCCATATAGTTTTGTCAAGTGAGAAAAATAATGCCAAACAAAATAACTTTATGTAACTACCTCAATATGTCTCTGACTACTTAAAAATTTGGTTACCCACGCGGGGAGGTGTGAGCAGCACACTGCAGTTAGGAACACCCACCGCCAGCGTTAGCAGCAACAAAGGCAGGAGCCCGCTCCGCCCGCCCTGGGGGGCAGCCAGGGCACCAGGCCGGGGCACAGCGGACGCAGGCCCAGGGTGGACAGGGCGGCCCAGGGTCTCCTGGCAGGCGCAGGGAGCCCAGTGTGGCCTGAAGAGGCGTCCAGGGGCCAGGCCAGACCCCACCCAGGCCGGGTCCACCCGAAAATAGCACCTGGCGCCCCCCGGCCTCCAGCGGGGTTGCAGCGTGTTCTGTGTAAGCACCAAAGCCCAGAGGTAAGAGGGTCGCGGGGCCTTCCGTGCACGGACCTGGATTCTACAGGCTGCCGCGGGGCCACTGGCACCAGCAAGGGGACGGCCACGGCTGCAGCCACGGGCAGTGACCTGGTGCTGAGGGGAGGGGAATGGGTGGGCCTGAGCGGGGGCCAGGGGTATGCAAAGCTCTCAGCACCTACTCAGACCTGTGGCCCCTGGGTGGCACTCGCGACCAGGCCGTGGGCCATCATGCCTCCAAGCCAGGCTGGCCACAGGAGCTCCCTGGGGGCCACGGGGGAGGTGTCCACGCTGGCTGGGCACCCACACGCTCGCACCACCTGCTGGGGCCTCACCCCTGCGCCAGCCGAGCACAAACCCAGCCTGTGCCCCCTGTCGCTGGGCTTTGCTGCGGCCCCCCAGGCGCCAGGTCCAACCTGCGGCTTAGCCCACGGAGCTGGTTTCTGTCGGGGGACCGCGGGAGGGGCCACGGGAGGGGCCAGTGCGGCCCCCGGGAGTGGGACCCATGGAGATGCACACGCAGGTGGACAAAGTGACGCAGCCACCGCCCCGCCCGCGGGGCGGCTCTAGGAGATCCAGGCAAAGTCCTTGTCGCCCCCCGAGGGGCTGCGGGGCTGTGGCGAGTCGTCCTCGTCCTTGTCCCCCAGCAGCGCGTCCTCGGGGGCCAGGTCCTCGCCCAGCTCCTCGCCCTCACCGCGAGGGTCCTCGGGGTCCTCCAGGTAGGGCCCGTCACCGGGGAACAGCGCCTCCGGGGAGCCCTCGCCGCCCCCGCCGCCGTGGTCCCGAGGCCCGGCCATGCCACGGCCAGCGCAGTCGGCACACACGCCGTGGCGCCGGGAGCCGTGCCTGATGCCCACACTGGCGGCAGACATGAACACGCGGCTGCACACCTTGCACACGTACTTCTTGTCCTTGCTGTGGACCTGGGGGGACGGGGCAGTCAGTGAGGGGCGGCGGCAGGCGGGAGGTGCAGCCCCCGCCAGCCCCAGGGCACCTGCTCGGCGAGACCCTCCCGGGGCGCTCGGACCGGAGTCGCACGGGGACGGGGGCACCCGGCAGCAGCACCCAGGTCTCTGCCCCCACCGTGTCCAACCCCCCACGGCCACACGTCCCCGCCCGGGTCACGCTGCTCCCCCCAGCCTCCCTGCCAGGACAGGCTGACGGACCCTCTCTCTCGACAGGAGCTCACAGACGCCCCCTGCGCCCGGCCCTGCCCTCTGCCCTGTGCGGAGGCTGCCCGGCCGGGGCAGAGTCGAGGGAGGGGCAGAGCCGGGGCTCACGGAGCCTCGAGGAGGCTGCGGGACGGGCCAAGGTGCCACACAGCACGCAGGCCTCGGCAGGCGCCTGGCACTGACCAGCCCTGTCCGCCCCGAACCCCAGGCCCCTCAGCTCCTCCCTCCGAAGGGCCGTCTCCCCTCAGCTTTGCCGTGGTCGAAGCCGCACTGTGGGTGGCGATGTGGAAGTGACCGTGAGTTTAGGGCTGGCTCACACCACTTTCCACAGCGGGCAAGTGGACGCATCACCCCAGGAAAGTCTAACCCGCTGCACCGTCACAGAAGCGGCTCCTCCGTCCTGGCGAAGACCTCCCACCCCCGTCCTCCGCTTCCCAGTCCCTGGGCCACAGGCCACCTGCAATTGTCCGTCCTCCCCTTCTGGTTTTGGTCACTTTAGAGCCAGGCCCCACTCTGTCGCCCAGGCTGGGACCTCCCGAGCAGCTGGGACCACGGCGTTGCCACCGCGCCCGGCCCCGCCCTCCCCTTTGAGCCCCCCAAGGGCTGCCAATGACTCGCACAAAACCCGGAGCCACAGGGACCCGACTGCTCAACGCCTGCTGCGGGAGCAGCTTCAGGACGATCTGTGAGGTCCCGAGCGTGACCAGGGACGACGGGTTGTCACATGGGGACATGGCCTCAGAATCAGGGCAGCACCAGCACAGCCCCTGCGATGCAGCCGCAGGCAGCTCGGTGCCCAAGACCCCTCCTTTGGGCTTTTTGTCTGTTTTGCTGTATGTTAGCCCAGGGCCTTCCTCTCCTCCAGCCCCGACATAAAAGAACAAACACGCAAGACCGAGTCACAGCAAAACTGCTCCCAACAAGGGATGTGGCCTGGGCAGGCGCGGGAGGGTCCCCGTGCAGCCCGCGTGCCGCACGCCCAGAGACCCCACGAGGCCGAGGGCCCCGTGTGTGCTGGGGGCTGTGCCAGGACCCGTGGGGAGGCCACAGGAGCCCCTGGGCTGGGGCACGGCTGGGCCTCATCCGCTCAAAGGCTCTGGCAGGAAGCGGGAGGGAAGGGTGCAGGCCCCGAGGCTGCGGGAGTTCGGCCGGCCCAGGCCCTCAGAACCCGGTGCAGCCTCCGCGGGCCAGGGCAGAGGTGCTGTCCGTGCCGTCCTTGCCGTGGTATGGCCGGGCCAGGCCGGGCAGCTGCTCGGAGCTGCCTCTAACATGCGGGCCCTTCTCGGGCGGGGCAGGGACCCAGGGAAACCGAAGGGAAGACCACACACCGACCCCTCCTCAGAAAAAACCGAGCCCCCAGATGTCCTAAACACTTTTCTGGGCACTAGGAGCCTGGAGCCCAAGCACGAAGCGCAGGGTGCGACCCCAGCCCTGCCAGCTACAACTTCTTAGGGCCTAACAGTGTTGAAAACAAGATACGATTCTCTTTGACCAGGAAACACGCAGGCTTATATCCTTCCATGCTGTCCTCTACGGCTGGAGGAAACAAACCCCAGCCCAGCTCCCAGCAGACGTGGCCTGCCCTGGCCTAGCAGACCGGCCGGGGCCCTGCCAGGGCTCTTCCTCCTCCACTGACCCCTCACAGGGCCATGCGGGGCAGTCAAGGATGGCCGGAGCTCAGAGCCCAGCCAGCTCCCATGTCCGCGCCAGGACACAGCCCAGGCTGGGGTCCGAGGGGCACAGTGTGGCCCTCTACCACGGCCGGCTGGGTGGACATGCCGGCAGGGCATACGGGCACCCTCGGCTCGGCCAGGCCCCACCCCAGGCTCAGCCTCCCTCCGGCTTCAGGGTCGACCTCAAGGAGGGCCCCGGATGTCCCTACCCCAAGTGAGTACTCACCACGGAGCCAGAAAAGCAAAACCAGAACCTTCTAACACTGCCTGCCTGACCCAGACGGCGAGCTGGAGGGCCCGACAGCGTCACGTGGGACCAGAATCACGTGGGACCAGAATCATGTGGGATCAGAACCGGAACTGAGCACAGAGCCCTGTGAGTGGTGGGTGGGACACCTGGGCTGGTGGGCTCTGCTCACCCCACAGACCAACACGGCCGGGGAGCCCCACGCACTGGGCTTGCCCCTCACCCCTCACCGCCAGGTGGGTGTGTGCAGGAAGGTTGGCCTGCGCGGGGGCAGCCCCCCAGGGAAGCCCGTGCACCCTAGCTCCCACCCCGCGGCCGAGCACTGACACACCTCAGATCCGCAAACGCAGCACCGTCCACGCCTCCCTCACCCACGGCACACGCCCGGCTCAGCCTTGAGCCCAGGGCCCTCCACCACCTCCCCACAAACACCGCAAGCCCGCGGCCCTGCGCTCCGCACCTCGGCCCTGCGCCCCGCACCTCGGCCCTGCAGCCCCGCACCTCGGCCCTGCAGCCCGCACCTCGGCCCTGCAGCCCCGCACCTCGGCCCTGCAGCCCGCACCTCGGCCCTGCGCCCCGCACCTCGGCCCTGCAGCCCGCACCTCGGCCCTGCGCCCCGCACCTCGGCCCTGCAGCCCGCACCTCGGCCCTGCAGCCCCGCACCTCGGCCCTGCGCCCCGCACCTCGGCCCTGCAGCCCGCACCTCGGCCCTGCAGCCCCGCACCTCGGCCCTGCGCCCCGCACCTCGGCCCTGCAGCCCCGCACCTCGGCCCTGCAGCCCCGCACCTCGGCCCTGCAGCCCGCACCTCGGCCCTGTGCCCCACACCTGGGCAGGGGAGAACTCAGACCTCCGAGGAGGCCCTGGTGGCCCAGTCCCCATGCCAGCTGCTCGCCGGTTCACCTGGCCCACGCGGGACGGCCTCTCCCTGCTGCTCTGGGCAAATCTGCCTCCCTGCTCCAGGCTGCCTTTTCCCTCTGTCATTTCCTTGCTGAGCAGATTGGTTTATTCAACACCTGTGACCTGCAACTGCCTATCGGGTGCTGAGCTCTGGGCTGGTCGTGGTGGGCACAGCGTGGCCAAGAGCTGGGGGATCCAAGCAGCAGAAGATGCGTTTGCCGAGGCCTGGCCGGAGCAAGGAGGCCGGCTGTGGGCAGGGCACGCCCTGGGGGCCTCAGGTGAGGTGACAGGCTGCCCTGCTCTGAGCGGGGGCGGCTCTCCCTGCTCTGCCCCCCACTGCAAGGCAGACCCCACATCCGGGGTGCTGTGGCATCTGCCTCCCCATCAGTGACCCGCCTGCCCGGACACCTCGGCCCAACGCTGACCTCGTGCGGATGCCACGCTGACCGCGCCCCCAGCCTGCCTGCCACACTCACCAGCGTGTGCCGCTTCATGTGCTCCCGCCGCGTAAACTTCTTCCCGCAGATCTCGCAGGGGTAGGGCCGCTCCCCCGTGTGCGAGCGCATGTGCCGCTTCAGGATGCACTGGTGCATGGCCGAGAAGCTGCAGTACGGGCACTTGAACTTCTTCCTGATCACTGTGAACTCGTTCACTGAAAGACAGGGGCCCGAGGGGCGTCAGTGTGGCCAGACACGCCCAACCCGCAGCCACACCCGCTAACTGCACGGGACCTTGGGCCACGCCTAGGCTCAGCCCCCCACCCTCTGCACGGACTGTCACATGGGGGGCGCCAGCAGGTCCAAGCCTGGGAGCTCGATGCCCGGCTCCCGGAGCCTCCCCTGCAAAACCCGAGGCCGAGCCCCGACAGGCCACAGCAAGAGCTGGGCACGACCGTCTTGCGTGTCGTCCCGTCCCTGTCAGCCCTCCCTTCAAGCCTCGGACCCCCAGTGCACGTCCATGTGGGGCCGGCCCCAGGCACAGAGTCGGGTCTTAGTCTGAGGCAGTAAAGGAGGCAGATGAGAAGCCAAACACCACGGAGCAACACGGGCCCTAACGAGTGCGGAGGAAACGGGAGAAGTGGGGGTGACGCGAAGCCCTGGGGCTCAATCAGGTTCTGTCCCCCCGAGCCTGGGCCCCGACATCACACGTGCAGGGACCCCTCCCCACCACCCAACCCCATGAAGGGTGCACTGGAGCCGGCATCGCAAACCCAGGGCCTGTCACCCTGGTGCTGTTCTGCTGCTCCGGCCCAGACACAGCAACTCACATGCCCCCCCCAGAGCCCAGAGTGACAGCGCTGAGGGCTCGGCCCCAGCACGCGCCCAGGGCCTGGCGACACCAGCGAGAGCCCATGAAATCCAGCGAGCCCGTCCACACTCACGTGCCGAGCGCGCCTCACTGCGGAATCACAAGGCACGCGCTGCTGTACGGAACATCTTCCAGCTAACATACTGTCACCACCTTTTGTACCATGATTTTCAACCATACAGCTTTTAGATGTTTGAATATACTGTACTTCATTAAATAGGTCCTACTGCTGAGCACTTAAGCTGCTTCCGTCTTTACCCTGTGAATAGGCTTCAGGGAGGCCCCATGGATGACTCCACACCCATCTTCCACCGTCCTGAGGCAAATCTGAGAATGGCGCACGCGACTGCCTCCCGGCCCCCGGGCAGGGTCTGGGCCCAGCAGACGGGCACACTCCGCGCCAGGCCCTCCCAACGGCACCTGCTGGACGCCGCTGTGTTAGACCAGAGCCCGTCGGCAGCCACGCGGCACCAGCCTGCAGGGCAGCAGTGACCAGCCGGACGCGGCACGGTCCGCAGCTGCACACGCCTCGCCCGGCCGCTCCCGAGGGGGAAACATAAGCTCTTCCTCGCCCTCCTCAGACGGCCACGCTCTGCCCCGACTGTGGCCTCCGCACTCCAGGCACTGAGCACGTCCCTCCTCTTCCCGCCACTCTGTGCACCCCGATGGCGCTCCTAGTGGGATCGCTCCTGGTTTGCGTATTTCCACACCCAGCGGAGCAAATGCTCCATATGGTCTGAGAGGGGAAGGAGAACAAGGAAATGAGTTTTTAGATTATTTTATTTAAAACTTTTTTGAGAACATATTCACTCATGGTTTCTATTCTGCTTCTACAGCCATGAACATTAGAATTCTGAATCATCATATATTTAGCCATCTCTAACAATTCAGATACATGTTAAATAAATACTTATCTGTACAGAAACCCCGCATATTTCCCCTAGAAAGACGCTTCACAGTGGAGTGAGCCTGACGCACTGAGTGCTGGGAGCGGCACCCGGAGGAGCCGGACGCCGGGCGGAGACGCGGCCACACGCCCACCGACACGCCGCCTGCAGCTGCCCTGTGGTGACGCGTTTCGTAGTTTCTCGGCGTAGTACAGCCCTGTCGCCGCCAGAGCAGATGCCACAAATGAGGCGGCTCAAAACAACAGAAATTCGTGCTCTCGCAGTTCTGGAGGTCCCGGGGCTGGGGTCGGGGGGGGTGTCGCGGGGCTACGCTGGCTCCGCCGGCTCTGGGGGGCCTTTCTGCCTCTTCCCGTTTCTGGTGGCTCCAGGCGCTGGTGTCCGCATCACTCCGGTCTCGGCCCTGTCCCCACGGGGCCTCTCCTCTGCGTGTCTGTCTTTTCCTCTTCCGTCTCCTATAAGGACATTTGTCACCGCAGTCAGGGCCCACCTGGCGAACCCAGGGGAGGTCTCACTGAGATCCTTCATTTGACCACATCTGCAAAGACCCCCTTTCCAAGTAGGGTCACATTCCAGGTTCCAGGATCAGGGCATGGACATGTTTGGGGGCGCCAGGGGCTGCCCCACGACATTTAATTAACAGCACCGCGACTGCAGAGCAAAATTTTCATTGGCCATTACTGTGAAAATACTTTCTTACCAGAAACACCTCCTGTAAATTATTTGTGATTTACAGTCCACATATCTCAGAAAAGTTTTCAACATCATTCTCATAAACACTAATAAACTCCTAAAAAATCCATACCCTAAAAGAGTAATTACATGAAAAGGCACAAAGATCACTAAACAGAAATGGGCGCTCTCCGCCAATCTGTGCTAAACACGGAACCCGCTGCCAGACCGAGTGTTCTCAGGAGGAACGAGGCAGGCTCCCAAATGAAGAACCTGGAAGCAGAGTTGCAAAAGTCGGCATCAGAGTATCTAAAATGCAAAGCTCAGTGAGATTTGGCTACAATTTTGCAGAATTGTATCTATGAAAACACCGTCCAGCAGTTCCCACGTGACCCAGGAGCGCCCACGAGCCCAGGGAGGAGCGGGACCTCCGGCCTCCCTGCGCCCCAGTTGAGCTCGGCCCCTCACGGCCACGCACGCTTGGCCCTGCCTCCGCCCCCACCGCGAGCTCCTGGCGCGGGAGAACCGGCCGTCACAAACAGCCGCGGCGCAAGTGAGGCGCAAGTGAAAACTCCAAAACCTTTTCGTGAGGGGTGTCGGACTGCAAGAAACCACCCGCGAACCAAACGGAGGGGGATGGAGCTACTGTCTCCAGAGTCCTCAGTCATGGGAACATCCTGGATGTTTCACTGGTCCTAACGTAATTTTTGAAAGATTATTCTAGAAATGGATCCAAACATGGACCATACTTTGTTTTTCCATTTGCAAATTTATTAGGCCGCCATTATTTTGTGTTAGAATATGATGAAATTATCATGCGTCCAAATTATTTTCAAAAAGGTTTTTAATTTTACACAAAGTGCAAATATATTAAACAGATGGCTGAATGAACTTTTATCTGTGTCCCTACCTGCACACATCACTTACACCGACACGCCGCACATTCGCAGCACCCTCGAAGGAGCCTTTGACCCTCTCCTGGTCGATAACCCCACAGAGGCAACGACTGCTGTGGCCTCAGTCACCTCACATCTGTTCTGTGGTCCTGGGGCTTCGCCTATGTGGGACACGTGCTCACGTGTGGCTTCATGCACTCAGCCCTGCCCACGCTGGTCCCCGTCCACCACTGCACAGCACACGCGGCACCATGACGCCACCAGGTGCCCACTCCGAGACCCCAGTGTGCAGCTACTGGACGGTGGTGAGTGGACGGCTTACACGTGTCTCTCTGTGGACACACAGTCACTTCTGATGCACATACACACAAGAGAGGGGTTTCTTTTTTTTCTTTTTTTTTTTTTTTATTTAACACACAAGGTCCTTTGTCAGTAAAGAGACAGGTTTCTGGATCACAGAAAGGTTCTCACATGTTTGGCTTTAGCAGATATTGCCAAACGGTTTTTCCAGGGTTCACGATTTGGCTCCCGTTAACTTTTGCACTTGGTGAGGGGCAAGGGCCAAGACTCACCGTCTTCTCCGTACTGACAACCAGCTCGGCACCGCACGTCGACGGGACCACCCACCCACGGAACCGCGGAGGGGACTCTGGTGTGTCTTGGTGGCACACGCACGCCACGCTGCCCCTGTCCTTGCGCAGCTCCACGAGCCTCGGTGTCTGGCAGCCCCCTGCCTGCCCCGTCCTCTTTGAGACCAGTGTGAGGGTCTGTGTGAACCGAGGCTTCTGTTTCCTGCATTCTGACGCTGACATCTGGGACCTTCATGACTCTGGGGGGACGTCATTTATGATATTACCTTTCCAGCGTCTGTAGGCTCTGTAGGAATGACCTCTTTCTGTGACTTTTTTTGGTAATTAGTACTTTCCTTTTTATCGGTCACTTTTCACAGGGGTTTCTGGACTTACTCATCCTTCCAACACTCAGCTCTGGGCGTCGTTCACTTGCATCTGCTTTTCTATTTCACCAATATCTGCTCTTCATTTCCCGCCTTCCACTTTCTTCAGGTTGAATTTGCTGTTCTTTTTCTCACTTCCTGACAGAGAAACTTAGAACGTTTCTTTCTTTCCTGATCAGAGCAATTAGAGCTCTAAGTTTCCTTTAAACACTGCTTTATTTAATTAATTAATTTATTTATTTTGAGACAGAGTGTCACTTTGTTGCCCGGGCTAGAGTGAGTGCCGTGGCGTCAGCCTAGCTCACAGCAACCTCAAACTCCTGGGCTTAAGCGATCCTCCTGCCTCAGCCTCCCGAGTAGCTGGGACTACAGGCATGCGCCACCATGCCCGGCTAATTTTTTTTTTATATATATATATTTAGTTGTCCAGATAATTTATTTCTATTTTTAGTAGAGACGAGGTCTCGCTCAAGCTGGTCTCGAACTCCTGACCTCGGGTGATCCAGCCGCCTGGGCCTCCCAGAGGGCTAGGATTACAGGCGTGAGCCACCGCGCCCGGCCTAAACACTGCTTTAAATGTGGCCTAAGAGTTTTGACACGGTGTATTTTCATTATTACTCAGTTAAAAATATCCTATAGTTTTCATTGTGGCTTATTTGCCTTGTGGCTTACGTCAGGTGCGTCACTCCATTTACGAGCGTTTGGGGACAGTCTACCGTCTTCCTGTGACTGATTTCCGATCTCAGTTTGCACGGCGGCGAGAGCATGACACAGGCCCTTTGGCATCTGCTGGGCCTGCGTCACGGCCCGGCTCGTCTGTCTGGTAGACGTTTCCCATCCGTCTGGAACATTCTGCACTTACTTGGCACGAAGTTCAGATCGGGCTCATTGGGCCGCCACAGGCCACTGTCTCTGCAGACGTAGCTACAAGGCTCTTCCACAAAATAGCAGCAAGTGGAATCTCACACTACAGAAAAGAATAACGGCTTGTGGCCAGAGGGGTTCGTTCCAGGAATTTGAGGTTAAGGTAACGTTTGAAAACTGTGCTCAAATCTTCTCCGCCCTACTGAGATTGTGTTTGCTGCTCCGTCAGCTGCCGAGAGAAGAGTGTTTAAAGCCCCAACTACAGCTGTGGACCGTCATCGCTGTGGTTCCCACAGCTCTGAGCTGTGGGCAGCGCACACGTGCGGGAGCGTGGTGTCCACTGCGGGACTGGCCCTCGTATCACTGCACAATTCCCTCCCGAGCGACACTTCTTAAAGCTTACTTGGGTGCTAACCTCGCTATAAGGACGTTCTTTAGGTCAGTGTCTGCTTGGTTTGTCTTTTTGTTTTAAGCCTTTCTGTGTCCTTAGCCATAAAGTATGTCATCCGCAAACAACTGTTTTTAAAAACAGGCCGATCATCTTTGCTACTGGAGTGTCCAGTCCCTTGTAACCGCGTAGCCGCGGCGACACAGCTGGTTTCAGTTCACCGTCTGCGATTCGCCTCCTACTGTCCTTTCGTGTTTCGTTCCTTCTCCTTCCTTTCTTGCCGTCTTTCAAATTTATCAGGTATTTTCCCATTTTTTTCAGTAAGTGTTGGAGTCACACATCGTTTTACTATTCTAGTCTCTGTCCACCGTGACCACGCAGAGACGCACGCAGCCGCACACCCACCGGCCTGGCGAGCTATCACGGCCTCGTATTTTACTTCTGTTTATGTTAAAAACCCACAAAAATTATAACAGTGCCTTTAAGCCACCAAGATTCTTTTATATTTGTTCACAAAATCACCCTTTCTGGTGCTTTTTTATTCCTTTAGTTTTGTGCCTCCATCTGGGATACTTTTTTGTCAGCCTAAAGAAAAACTTTTAGTAATTCTTGTCACCTGGCAATGACTTTTCTTGGTCTTGCTTGTATTATAATTTGCTTATGCAGCCTTCAATTGTGAAGAATAGAACTCCAGGTTAGAGCCAGGCGCAGTGGCTCACGCCTGTAATCCCAGCACTTTGGGAGGCCGAGGTGGGAGCATGGCTTGAGGCCAGGAGTTTGAGACCAGCCTGAGCAACATAGCAAGACTGCATCTCTACAAAACATGGAAAAATTAGCTGGCATGGTGGTGCATGCCTGCAGTCCCAGCTACTAGGGAAGCTGAGGTGGGAGGATGCTTGAGCCCCAGAGTTTAAGGCTGCACTGAGCTGTGATGACACCACTGCACTCCAGCCTGGGCGACAGAGAGACCCCACCTCAAAAAAAAAAAAAAAAAAAAAAAACCCAGGCCAGGCGCGGTGGCTCATGCCTGTAATCCTAGCACTCTGGGAGGCCAAGGCAGGAGGATCGTTTGAGCTCAGGAGTTCGAGACCAGCCTGAGCAAGAGCGAGACCCCGTCTCTACTAAAAATATCAAGAAATTACCTGGAAAACTAAAAATATATACAGAAAAAATTAGCGGGGCATGGTGGCACATGCCTATAGTCCCAGCTACTCGGGAGGCTGAGGCAGGAGGATCGCTTGAGCCCAGGAGTCTGAGGTTGCTGTGAGTTAGGCTGACGCCACGGCACTCTAGCCCGGGCAACAGAGCGAGAGTCTGTCTCAAAAAAAAAAAAAAAAGCTTTCTTTAAAACAAATAATGCTTTTTCCTCAGCACCTGACAAACTGTCAAACTGACAATGGTCTAGACGGAATTATATATTTTAAATGCAGTCTAAATCAGTGAATCCATATCCCCCGCGCGAGTGGAAGTCTTAGTTTCTAGAAGCACAGTCACACAGCTACCGCCGCGATGACCAACACCCTGGCTCGTGAGCCGCCCATCCGCGTCTTGTGAAAACGGTGAATGTGCCAAGAAGCCTAAAACGAATTTGTAGACGCAGAGCAAGTTTTGTGGCAATAAATAGACCTGAAGAAAGAACCAGCCTTTTATTACCAAAATTCTGTTTTCAAGAAAGATTAATGTTATATATTGATAATTTTTTTAAAAAACCTCTTTGAAGTCAATCCCTGAGCCACAATATCTCAGTGACGAATTCAGCAAGACGTAAGAGACGAAATACTGAACTGGCTAGAAATCCCGTGCGAGCAACGGCTGTGTGGTTTTAGGGGCAGCAATGTTAGACGTAAGAATGAAACCAGACACCCACCCATGCTAAAGCGTTTCTTACAGTCCTATCGTTTTACCGTCTGCCACAAACCTATTTCTTTTAGGTTCTATGGAACTTGTCTATAATTTTTAAGTTATTTTCTAAAATTAAGCAAACGCTTTCAGCGGGATGGTGCAGAGTCTCCCCAGCGCAGTGCCCTGTGGGCCCCGGGCACCCTCTCCCCACAGGTGCGCCTGCCACCCCCGGGAAACAAGAGCCGAGCGGCCGCCCGGCCTCTGCCCTCTTCCCCCCTCAACAGCGCCGCGGCACCCCCGCCCGTGAACGCAGACCACCCTGCAACGACCCCACAGGCGACTGCCGCCGTCCGCACCCTCGGCCGCCCGTGCCCGGGTCCGCGCACTCATCCCAGCCCTGGCGGCCAGAAGACCCCACTGTGACCAACAGAGAATGAGAGAAAAGCTCCCTTTTCTCTAGAAATCACACTCAACCCAAATAGGCATTTACATAAATTAATATGGCGTCTGATGACTCAGAAGAGGTGACCTGCATCGACTGGAGACAGACACCTCTGGAGTTGGTCACCTTTGGCAGCAACACCCCAAGCCTCTCCAGCTCCCGAGTCTCATCTCATGATCATAAAGATTTGGGCGCCGGGGGTAGGAGCAGGTAGACTGGACGGGACACGGTGGCAGTGGGGACGCGCCAGGAAGGGCCGGGGGCTGACAGGCTCTGGACGCACCTTTCCCCAGACACCTGCCCGCCCCGGAGATGGTGCATCTGGGTACCCGGAACCTGGAACGGGGACGTCAGTCTCCCTCCTGAGCCCACCGAGTGCACAACGCCCTGCGCTAAGAAGTAGCCGACTCTGCACCCAGGTGTCCAGCGAGGATGGACGGCAGCAAGCGCAAGGCGTTCTTCCTGAAAAGCCGTTTCTGGCAATTCTGCATCAACACGTGGAGAAATACGCATGTGGAGCACAGACCACTGCGGACACCACGGCTCCTCGGATCTTTCTAGAAAGCAGCTGGGTCAGAGCTACTTGGACCCACTTCCGCGGACGGTGCTGTTTTTTTCTGCCCTGTGCCCCTCCTCTGCCCCCGATGTTGGCAATGCCACGTGAGCCCCGTCCGCATAATCCCTGCCATCTCGAAGCTGGAGGTTCCTCTGCGCCACCTGCCACCAGCTGGGCGTGGAAATGCCTTCCCCTGGCAGCCGGTGGCGACGGCACACTGGCCCACTCCCCACGCCCCAGCACAGCTCTGCGGGCCGCCGCCGCCCTACCTACTGCTACGCTCTGAGACGTTCTTGGCCTGGGCGAGCTCCACCCGGGCGGCCGCCTGGGCCTGAACACCAAGGCCTGGCCGCCGTCTCGAGGCAAAGGAGAACGTCTGTTCCAGCACGTGGACAAAAGGCACCTGGTCAGTTCCGTCCTGCCTGGAAACCGCCAAGAGCAGGGGAGGAGCCTTTCTGTTCCCACAAGGACGTTTCCTTCGGGGGCTCCTCCGCTGACTTCAGGGCAAAGCTGTCAGAGCCCGAGGAGCTCTGGGGGAGGCCAAGCCATCCAAGGCCGGGTGAGTCCGTCCAGCCTGTGGGAGGGACGCTGGCCACAGAGGCGCTGAGAGAAGGCTCCCCGGGCGTCCTGGACAGGCCACAGCCCCTGCAGAAACCCACCCAGGTACCAGCAGGAGCCAGTTCCAAAGGGGACAGCCCAGGCCAGGTCTCCACGGCAGGAGAGGTGTCAATCTAGAACCAGAGACAGAGAGGTTACAGCCCGTCAGGATGGGTTAAAATCAGGCAAGACCGATACATTTTGTCACCTCTTACTCACCTGGGAACCTGTCCAATCGCTACCAAGACAACGCGTCACTGGCCATCTGGAAAGGAAGGTTATAATTAGTTCTCCATGAACAGACACTGAAAGAAAAATTGGCGTTAACAGAACACTGACACCCCCACCACAACTATCCTGTTAGAAATGACTCACACAGGAATAGCAATTAATTAATTTCAAAATCTGAAATATGTGATTAAGATCCTAGAAGAATTTTTTTCTTCAGGGAGGCATACTAACCTAGCAGACCTTTCTTTCTCTTTTTTCTGGTAGAGACGGGATCTCACTACATTGCCCAGGCTGGTCTCAAACTCCTGGCCTCAGCCATCCTCCCACCTCGGCCTCCCAAAGTGCTGGGATCACAGGTGTGAGTCCCCACACCTGGCCAGCAGAGCTTTCTTCACGTGAACAGCCCCTGCGACTTTAGGAAGAGGAAGGGCGAGCTAATTTCCCGCCCACTCTCTGTGGGGCCAGGCCGGGGCAGTGGCCCTCGCATGGGGGCCAGAAACATGCGAAGAGCCGGCCACCACTGCTCAGCGCCAGGAGTGAATCAAATGTCTTTACACCAGAGGAAAAAAATTCCTCAGAGAAATTTCACAGAAATATTTTAATTTAAACATGAAAACCAATTTAACTTCCTACAACACGTTGCTGCGGGAGTGAAACTTTTATTAATGCCCTCACCTAGAGTGGGCTCTCTCCGAGCCGGCTCGGCTGGGCGTGGGGAAGGGACACCCACGCGGAGGCTCCTTCTAGGCACGTCTGGGACGCGGCCAAGAGCACACGCGTGTCACGGGTGCTGTGCTCACGGGGCCGGCAGTGCTGCCTCCTCGAGCGTGTGGCCGGCCGCCCTCACGTCTTACCTGGGCTTGGGGAGGCGGCGCCGGTGCCCGGGGCTCGGTCCGGCGATTCCCCAGAGACCATCCTGCGGCTCTGAGTGGGAAGGAGGGTGGAGGGGCTTCCGCTCTGCGACCAGCGTCCCCCACGAGTGACTCAGGCCCTGGGAACACAGGAAAGGAGTCTCACCCACGGGATGCACGCCAGCCGGTGGGTTTTCGAGTTCCAGATCACGGTCCATCTTCCTTCGAGGAGCGGTGCGTGGCCAGTGACGACGCCGGGTCTGCGGGAGTGGGCCTCGCTGCTTGTCCCAGCCGGCCAGCCCCAAACACCGGGGTCTCTGCACGAGCCGTGTCGGGGGTGGGGTCTCTCCCAGGAGCAAAATGGTTTCAACAGAGGGTTTCGGTACAGAAAGTCGGAGCACACACACCTCTGGGCTTGAAAGTCGACCTTCTGACAAGCACTTGGAGACGTGCCCGCCTGGCTATTTATCTAAAAGTGCAACAATGTTTCCACCTAATACCCTCTGGTCAGAAACTGTTTAAAATTCCAGCATCAATCCAGAATCAAGTGAAAGTCCTTGATTCATTTTTTAAATACCAAAGAGAAACATGCTTTAAACTGCAACCAAAACAGAAACAAGCTGCGACTATCCTGCACAAATGCTTGCTGGACATCCGGGTGGCCTCGGACAGATCACGGCCAGCTGCACCCGCAGACGTCGCGGCAGACCGCAGTCCTTCCCGGAAGAACCAGGGAGCCGGCATCTTCTCCCCATGAGGCAGCACAGCTCCACCCAGAACCGTTAGAGGAATCCCGATTCTTTTTAAAAAATAGTGAAAATGCCGTGATGTTCAGGGTGAGGCTTCTCACATTTCTGGTGGTCACAGGTGGCAAAACGGCACCACGGTCGTGGGGGGAGCCACGCCCCGTGTGGGTGAGCTGGTTTGTCCCCGGCTGTGCCTGTGAAGTCAGACAGCGGCCCGGGCGCACGGCCTTTTCCACGGGCCCGGGGAGGCGTGCGTGTGTCAAGGTCCCCGAGGGATCGATGAACACCACACACGACAGCCACGTCCTGAGCCAGAAGGACACGTCACGGTGTCCACTCAGTGCACAGTGACTACTGACAGGTGGGACGCTGGCCTGCTGCTGAGAAAGTGATAAAAGTAAAAGAGAATCACGTTACACTGAATCCAGATGAGAAGTACAAAACGCCGTCTTACAGAGAGAAATCACTTAGAGGACTGATGAACTAGTGGGAATTCAGTAGCCAAGCCAATATTATCAGTCCTACAAAAACAAGCAAACTATTTCAGTTTTTCTAGAATGTTCCGGAACCATCCCAAAAGGCCGCTCTGTCTTGCTGGTGCGTCGCCTACATGTTTAGCGGTTCTCTTATTAGAACCCTGTGGCTGCTCCCCACTCTCGTGCGGGACTGCCGTGGCCGGGCCTGTGTCACTGGCGCCCAGGGAGTGCAAGGGCAGGCGTCCCACTCAGCGCTCCTCACACAGCCCACGTCATCGCGCGCACAGCCGGCAGGGAAGGGCTCTGCCAGCTTCTCAATGCCCTTACGGAAAACAAAAGGGCAAGTTCTTAAAAGAAAAGTGGAAAATTTAGGATAGTAAAAACAAGGTTAAAACGCCATGGAAAGAACAGAAGACCACCAGCTGACTCCACCTGGAACTGTCACACACGCACTAAAGACAGGACGAGACGGGGCTTTTCTTCCCTCCAGAGCGCAGGGAGGCGTGAGGCCACCACGTGGCGGCCATGGCAAACACGCCGGGGGGCTGTGCCCTGACCCAGCGCAGAGATCCGTTCAGCACACGCGCACGGCGCCTCCACCAGCAGAGCCCAAGGTCTGAGAGTCCCCAGTGAGGCCCCCGAGGGTCAGCCGCCGCCACCCCTCCCCCTCCCCACCACCCCTCCCCCTCCCCACCACCCCTCCCTCCACAGGAGGGGCCGTGCAGCTGGTCTGGGGCCACCCCCTGCCTGGCGGGACCAGAACACAGGACCCAGAGGAGGATGGGGGAGAAGCCGCCAGGGTGGAGGCCGGAGCGGAGTTTTCACCTCCCAGTGGCCCCCAGGTCAGACCCACGGCCACGCGTGGGGGAAATCGTGGCCTGGGGCTAGCCACGCCCTCCCCGTCTTCAGCACGGTTCCCAGCACAAACTCACAGCAGAAACGGCAGAAAAAGCACAAACGAATCATTTCCCCTCATTCCACAACCACTCTTAGGGACAGAGACGTCTCGGTCAGATCCAAGGCACCACAGAGCCGGTCGCCGTGACAGCCCTGCCCCCAAGGAGTGTGTCACATGGTGTAAGAGCCGCAGCAGGAAGCAGCAGTCAGAGGGGGTCAGGACGTGGTGTCTCCCCACCCTCTCGGCCCGGGCACAGGCCTCCACCACTCCCACCTGCCCCGGGACCCCCACCCGTCCCATCACGCCCTCAGCCGAGACCCGCCTGCGAACCCCTCTTCTTGTGAGTCCCGGTGCCGCGTGCCCGGAGCTGCCTGCTTGAGCAGTCCCGACACCCTGGGCTCTTGACAAATCCAGCAATTTCTGCCGACAAGTGCATTTTGCGTTTGCAAAGGGAGAGACTGACATTGGAGCATTCATCACGCACACTTTCCTCTCCCGCCTCCTGTGTTTTAGATACACTGTTTGGTTTTAAAGTCACAGCTGTACACGTGGTGCTATCCCCATTTTCAGATGTTTTAAACGCACGCCCAGCGCCCAACAACCCGCCTGCCTGCGAAGTGTTCAGTCCGGGTCTGCCTTCGCGCCAAGTCCTGTCACCCGGCAACGGCTCTCAACTCCGTACGTGGAAATGAAGAGAACGTGAGCGTTATTTCCACCTCAGTCTTTATTGGCCACGGACAGTTCGCACCTCGACTCGCGCCGGTACAGAAACGCAAGACAGTATTTTAGGGCTTGTGAAAACAAAGTTGTCAAAATACAGCATAAAAATTAGAGCAAAGATACGCTTCCCCTGTCCCCAACATCACAGGTGACTGCAGTCTCCGCAGGACACGCTGCATCCACACCGCTCACCGCACGCCCAGACCCGGGGCCTCCGGAGTGGGGCACCTGCCGCCGTGGGGAGCCCCGGGCCTCCCGCCCCACCCACGCTGCGCACCAGCCACGCCGGTGCCAGAGCCAAGGCTGGGCCCTGGGGCGGCCACGCAGCTCCCTCCTGGGGCAGCCCTGGGGGCTTTTAACCGTAAGAGCCGAAACCCTCCGTGTCCCCAGGAGCGGGAGTCTCGGGTGGCAGCTGCTGGGCAGGGCTGTGCCTTCAGCGGCATCTCGGGCGGGTCTGTCATTTGGAATTCAGCTGGGGACATTTACATTTTATATATAAGATCCAACTCCTTTTCAAAAACTCCTACGTGACCAGCGTTCGCTATGGAAACCAAGCAAGGACACGCACCCGACTCCTGCTTGCGAGGCTTTCCTGCCCGTCCCCCCACGCGGAAGGAATCGCGGCCTGAAGGCGGAGGCAGCGGCCGGCAGAGGGGGCCCATGCCCACCCCTCGCACACAGAGACCCCCGTCCCCTGCCCTCCGTGACCCAGCAGGGCTTGAGGTCCACGTTTGGTTACTACCGGGGCGCACAGTGGAGCCCGGACTGAGATGCCCCAAATCCGAGTGTGAAACACTCCATCAAGCACCCGCTGTCCCCTTCCCGTCGCCCTGGCAACCACATCACCACCCTCACGCTGTACAGCCAGAGCCCAGCAGGCCCCACGTGACCCGAGAGGCCCGGCCAGGCTGTGACGTGGCCTCACCACGCCCGAAACCCGGAGGTCAGAGGTGCTGCTGCCTGTAGCCGACCCGCCTGCGGGGACGGCCCGCCGGACGCAGCCTCAGAGACCAAAACAAGCCAGAGCAAAGCGGCACCGCAGGGGCTGCACTTACGGGACAGCGAGTGGGCACCTTTGGGCAGGTACTCGAACAGCAGGGAGCCGTCGTCCCCCAGCACGTCGGCCTTGAGGGACAGCAGGCTGTTCTTGCTCATGAGCGCTGCTCGCAGGTTGGCCACCGCGGTCGCCTGGTGCAGCGCGTCGTCCTTCTCGGGGGTGAGGGCCGCGCCCAGGTAGCCGGCTTCGCCTCCCAGGAGGCCGTCCTCCACCTGCGCGTAGAGCTCCGCCCGCTCCCCGCGGCTGTCCGAGCTGCTGGCCTCCGTGACAGTCAGGTCTGCATCTGGGGGCAGGGGACACACAGCAGAAAACACGCAGGTCGGTTCAAGACTCTCCAAGAGGGAAACGCGGGGAATCTGGGAGGAGGAGGGCGCAAGCTTCCTGCCAGCCCAGCTGCCGGCAGCCAGAGGAGGCCCAGCCCCGCCCCATCCCTGTCCCCGTCCCTGTCCCCGTCCCCATCCCACCCGGCCTGTCCTGCCAGCCCAGGTCGTGACACGCCCTCGGCCCTGCAAAGTCACCGCCCAGGTCTGGGGGGGGCTGGACGCAGATCAGTGGGGGTCCCACGAGGGGCCAGACATGGCTGCAGACTCTGCTCCAGGGCCCAGGGCGTGAGCAGAGGCTCCTGGGGCCGCAGGTCTCTGTCCCTCAAAGAAGAGGAGACACTCAAAGCGCCATCAGTGACCTGGACGTGAGAGCCGGAACTATTCAACTCTCAGCAGAAAATCTGTGTGATCTCAGATTTGGTGACAGGTTCTTAGATAGGACACCAAAAGTACAAGCAACAAAACGGATACATTGGACTTCATCAAAATTAAAAACGTCTAGGCCTCAAAGGTTGCTATCAGGAAAGTGAGAAGACACCTCACAGAACGGGAAAAGCGTATCTGCCGGTCACAGTGAGAGGATGAAGACACACAGCGGAGCCCAATTTAAGATGGGTACTGTGAGAGGGAGGAGGCTGTGAGAGGCAGGAGGCTGTCAGAGGGAGGAGGCTGTGAGAGGCAGGAGGCTGTCAGAGAAAGGAGGCTGTCACAGGCACAGCCAACAAATGTTAGTATTAAGGAACTGCTGACTTATTTTTTTTTTTTTTTTTGAGATGGGGTCTGGCTCTGTCGCCCAGGTTGCAGTGCAGTGGCCCAATCACAGCTCACTGAACTCCTGGGCTCAAGCGATCCTCCTGCCTCAGCCTCCCAAAGCACTGGGATTACAGGCGTGTGCACCACACCCGGCCCCAAACCAAAATTTTAATATAGGTTATATTAACAATCTAAGTTGAAAATCATGTAAAAGAAATCAGGATCAGCCGGGCGTAGTGGCTCACTCCTGAAATCCTAGCATTCCAGGAGGCCGAGGCAGGAGGATCATTTGAGGACAGGGGTTCAAGACCAGCCTGGGCAACACAGCAAGACCCTGTGTCTACAAAAACTTTAAAAATTAGCGGGGGGGATCGTGGTGGTGGTGGTGGTGCCTGCAGTCCCAGCTACTCAGGAGGCTGAGGCAGGAAGATCCCTGAAGCCCAGGAGTTTGAGACTGTAGGGAGCTATGATGACCCAGTCTCTAAAAAAAACAAAAGAAATGTAGTTATGCAGAAAAATGCTTACAGATGCACTTTGTGTAAAATTTTATTTCTCACTTTACAAGTGTTTAAAATTTATTCTTTATTTCTAAAGTGTCACACTTCTTATCTAAGTTAAAATCCAGTTTCCTCATTTACTACAACTATCAAAAAGTTTTAAACAAGAAATTTTCTTTAACTTCACATAGCCAGTTAGTTACCTTTGTATCGTTATATAGTCAGGTAACTCGGTGGGTGAAAGACAGGCTTCTGGGTGGTGGCTTGGGGCAACCGAACACCCCTACCCAGGGGGTGACCCGCAAGCCCCTCGTGCCACATACAGAAACCAACTTGATGCATGGATCTATGATAAGATTTCTAGGAAAAAACCACAGGAGAGAGTCTTTGTGACCACAGGCAAAGATGTCTTCGACAGGACCCAAAGAGCATGAGCCGTAAAAGAAAAATGTTCACACATCGGACTTGATCAAAATTTAAAACGTCTGCTCCTCAAAAGACATTGTTCGGTGAAAAAGGAGCCGGAGGCTGCAGAAGGCATTTGCAAAGCACACGCCTAGCCAAGGACTCGCAGCCACAACATACAAAGAACTCTCACGAAACAACTCAGCGAAAACAAGGGCGAAAGAGTCAAACAGACGCTTCCCCAAGGAGAGACGTCGATGGCAGGTAGTGCACGAAGGGTGTTTACCGTCACTAGTGCAAACCGCCTCTCGCCCGCCAGCACCGCTCTCGTCACAGTGAGTCGCAGTGCAAACACCCTCGCTCACGTAACGCAGGGCAACAAGACCTCCATAGCACTTCACGAGAAACGACGTGTGAACGGGTAATAAACCCTCGAAAGAAATGCAACATCATTAGCCATCAAAGAAGTGCGAATTAAAAACCATCGATGCCACTCCAGAACGGTTAAAATTTAAAAGACAGCACGTGGAACTGCACACACTGCGGGTACGCGTGTACAATCACACACCCGCTTGGGGAAGCCGCCTGGCAGTTTCTCATGAAGCCAAACACACGCTGCCCGTGGGCCAGCAATCCCACTCCTGCGTGTTTACCTAAAGGGAATCAGAACACACGCATGGGGGCTCGCACAGGCCTGCTCACAGCAGCTCTATTCATGACAGCCAAACACCGGAAATAGCCCCAATGTCCACCGGCAGGTGAATGAATAAGCAAATTGTGTTACAGCCAGACAACAGAACATAATTTGATTTATTGATGCATCCAACAAGAATGAGCCTCAAAAACACGCCGAGAATCACCACACGGGGGCGGAAGGGACGGGACGGGACGGGGCTGAGGCAATCAGACAAACCCACACAGGTGACAAAAATGCACAGAACTAAACACACACAGATGAGTACGGGAAAAAGCGGAGAAATATGAATATGGCCAGCCGATTGTGTTACAGCCATAGGACGTCAAAGTCCTGGTCGTAGCATTTAGCAAGGTGTCACCGTTGGGAAAACGGCACAAAGGCTGTGTTCGTCCATTCGTGCTGCTGTGACAGGACACGGCTTCTGCAAGCAGCAGGCGTTTACTTCTCACGGGTCTGGGGGCTGCAAAGTCCAACATCAAGGAGCTGGCATCTCGTGGCATCTGGCAGCATCTGGCGGCATCGGGCGAGGGCCCCAAAACTGCGTCACACGCGGCAGAAGGTGGAAAGGATAGAGGGGTGGGGTCATGGCGCCCTTTCCTGACAGCACAAGTCCCACCAGGGAGGGACGAGCCCTCACCTGCTCCCAGGGGTCCCCCCTCAGCACGGCTACGAGAGCACTTAGATTTCAACTTGAGTTTTGGACACTCAACCATCGCAAAGGGCATGCGGGATTTCTCTACATCGTTCTTTGCAACCGCATGTAAATCTACGTATCTCAAGACGGAAAAAAAGGTTGAGTAAAACAAGCCGGACACAAGCACACAGGGTCATCACCCAGGTGGCTGCCCTCGCAGCAAAGGGCATGCGGGATTTCTCTACATCGTTCTTTGCAACCGCATGTAAATCTACGTATCTCAAGACGGAAAAAAAGGTTGAGTAAAACAAGCCGGACACAAGCACACAGGGTCATCACCCAGGTGGCTGCCCTCGCAGGGGCTGACTGGAGGGGCTGGGGGACTCTGGGGTGAGGGAAATGTTCTCCGTCTTTTTTTGTTTTGAGCCCGGTCTCACTCTGTCACCCAGGTGGGGGCACAGTGGCATCATCACAGCTCACTGCAGCCTCAAATTCCTCGGCTCAAGCAGTCCTCCTGCCTCAGCCTCCAGAGTAGCTGGGACTACAGGGACGGGCCTCCACGCCCAACTAATTTTTTTATTTTTTGTAGAGATGGGGGCCTCACTATATTGGCTCAGGCTGGTCTCGAACGCTTGGCCTGAGGCAATCCTCCTGTCTCAGCCTCCCAAAGTGCGGGGCTTACAGGTGTGACCCCCAGCTCCTGGCCACTGTCCTGTTGACAGAGGTACACACGTTTGTCAGAACTCATCAAACCCCCCACTCGAGTGGTTAAAATGAAAAAGACAGGCAACACACAAAGCTGGCAAGGGTGAGGACGACCAGACTCCTCAGCTGTTGTCGGTGGGGAGGTGGTGGGAAGAAAGTTTGGTGGTTTCTACGAATTTAGACCCATCCCTTCCCTACGACCCAGCCATTCCACTCCTTGGTATTTACTCAAGACAAATGAAGACATATATACACAAAATAGGCTTGCCGGAATGTTCCCAGAAGCTTCACAGTAGCAAAAACTGGCAACGGCCCAGATGTCCACCGACAAGAGACCAGATAAACAATGGCGGAATATTCAGACAACGGAAAACGATGCCACGATAACAAGGTATGAACAGCAGGTGGACACGACAAGCTGGGCCAGGCACAAACACACCGTGGCAAGGCTGACACCCCACAAGATCACGGCACTGCAGGGGTCACTCGGATGGAGCAGGTCACGCAAAGTCGGCCTAGACCCACGCGGGAAGAGTGGCAGAGGAGGCTGCCTGTGGGGGAGGGGCTGCGGGGGGGCTTCCCAGGGAAAGTCCGGCATCTCGGTAGGGTTAGGTACCTGCTTTCATCGATACTTATCAAAAAGTGCATTTGAGATTGGTGCATTTTATAGTACATAAAATTTAGCTAAAAGACACAAACACGTTTAACTCCAATTAGCAACAGGCCTGCTGAAGCACGTGGGATGTCGTGTCAAGTTCCAACCTCACCAAATCAAGTACAAACATTTACAAAACCCACAAATTTCACTGTAGCAGAACCTTCCAGGAACGTGTGCGGGACATTCGGTCAGGGCACCAGGGCTGCTCCTTTACCACCTTCTGAGCCAGAAACTTCAAGTGCACTTTGTCAAAGCCTCACCGGCCACCTCTGGGGTGGTCACTGGACTCCCCCGGAGCCAGAAAGGCCAAGGGGGTGTCAGCGTGGCCTGGCCAGGAGCCTGGCCCCTGCCTCGATTCTGCACCTGCCACTGCCGATTCCTGCAGGCTCGCACCCAAATGACCACCGTAACCATGAGTAAATTTCAAGGGACACTGTTTCTTGGAAGCTGCCAGGTTAGGATGCATTTGGGCTTCTGCTTGGAAAATCACTCTGAAAAGCAACAGGCCCCAGGGCCCCCGGGACCCGAGAAGGAGGCCCCGGGCGATGGGGCCAGGCCCCCAGCATCTGCACTGGATGCCCCAGTCAGCGGCAGGGGCCACTGACATGCTTCTTTACAAAAGGCCTTTCTTTTCTCCTATAAATGGAATGAGAATAAAGAATACTCTTCCCTAAGATGTGATAAATCTTTAATGAAGACAAACTGACCTCCATCGAGATCAGGATTTATGCTTCCAAATCCAGCCCCAGGGCTCGGGAGAAGGACGGAGGCTCGAGGCTTGGGGCGTAACCGGTGGCCGCGGTAACACGGGCGGAACCGTCCTACGCACAAGCCCACAGCCTCATGTCCCGTCTTAGCAACTCAGACTCAGATGACGGAAGAGTTGCACGGTTGCCTTGGTAACCCAAGGGATTTAAGACTCTAACAAAAGTACACAGCCGAAATCACTTGTTGGATTCTAAAAACACCTTCTGCTCGACAAGTGCATTTAAAACATCCAACCCACAGGCCTAAGGAGTGCACTATTCCTTCAGACCTCGATGGACTCTCATGAAGGCCTCCAACATGTCACCTGCAGGTGACTTACGGGCCGCACAGTGAGGTGTCCTGGGACTGGGGACGGAGGCTGCGCTGTGCATCTGTGAACATCAGGACGTCCCCACAAAGCCCTGTCCCCCACCAGGGACTGCTGCTTGTCACGTTAAGGAGGGAGCTGGCGGGAGATCATAAACGGTTACGAGCAGAAAGGCCACCATCCTCGCCTGCAGACACTGTGCCTCTCTGCAGGGACAGCGAGCAGGGAAACGAGCAACCCAGCAGCTCAGAAACATAAGATTCTTCTGATTTGGTCTCTTAAACTCCAATAGTTTGCAGGGGTGGGGGACCCAGGGGACACCTGGCAATGTCTGGAGTCATTTTGGGTTGTCACCTTGGGGGGGAGTGCCGTAGCATCTCGTGGGGGGAGGCCGGGCTGCTGCCAGCACCCCGCAGTGCCCAGGGGGGCCCAGCCCCAGTTGAGAAGCCCCGAGTTGGACCAGCGCTCACTGGACACCCAGAGTCTGGCCCTGCAGGGACACACGGCGACAGTCGGGACGAGCAGGACAAGCTCTGGCGTGTCACGTGGGACAGCGGTTTCCAGGTGAGGTAGGGGGATGGGGACGTATTGTTTCACGGATACAGAGTTTCCGTTTGGGATGATGAGAAAGTTCTGGAAGTGGACAGCGGGTGGCTGCAGGACAGCCTGAATGTACTCACGAACCCTATTAACATAACGACCTTTTTGGTCAACGAGGGATGGGACACGCAAAGGCGGCCCCACAAGATTGTAACTGAGCTGAAAACTCCTGTCGTCTAATGACGTCATACCTGTCACAAGTCCTAGCACAATTTTTAAAGTGCATTCAGCGTAGCCCGAGTGTGCAGTGTTCACACGTCCACGGCAGCGCACGGTGACTCCCGAGGCCTCCACACCCCCTCCCCACTCACTGACGCCCAGAGCGGCTGCAGTCACGGTCAGTGCCCTCGGCAACTGCACCGTTTTTTACATTTCTTGTCTTTTTTTATTTGAGAGACAGGGTCTCGCTACATCACCCAGGCTGGTCTCAAACTCCTGAGCTCACGCGATCCTCCCACCTCAGCCTCCAGAGTAGCTGGGATTATAGGCAGGAAGGAGCCACTGCCTTTGCTAAGTTGTGTTTTGAGGTGTCTAGACACACAAACACCGCGGTGTTGCAGCCGCCTGCGGCACTCAGCACCCACACGCTGTCCAGGTTTGCAGCCTGGAGCAGGGCGCTGTGCCGCGTGCCCAGGTGTGCAGCAGGTGCAGCCCCTGCGTTGGTGTGAGCGCACTCTGCCTGTTCCCATGGCGACAGAGTGGCCTGACGAAGCTTTGCTCAGAACCCATCCCTGCCGATAAGCGAGCAGTGACTGTGTTTATGTCAGTGGATCGTACACTTAAACCGTTAGAACGCTGAAGTTCATGTCACGCACAAGTCACCACAGTAACGAAACCTACCGCATAGCTGGGCTGGCCCTGCGGGCTCCCGTCCTGCCCACCCACCGCCCCCAGCGTGAGGAGCCCCCGCCCAGCCGGCCCAGGAGACCTTCCAGGCGGGGACCAGGCAGCCGTCTGCACCCAGCACCCAGCACGCTCAGCGGCTGTGACACTTCCCAGGGCCGTGACTTCACGGTTGGCCGTGTCCTGTGCACCTGCTGACTCGCGCACTCCCAGGCCGATTCCTACCCTGCACCCTGGAGGCGCGTCCCCACGGCTGGAGCCGGGTCTGCTCACAGGCACCGGCACGGCTCACCGCCGCCTCGGTCTCCAAGCAGCCGGGACTAGCCGGCTCCAGACGGCCTTGCTGGACCTGGGACGCAGCCCTGGGGTCTGGGAGAAAGTCCTCGCCGAGCCTGCCGGCAGGGGGCGACGTCGCCCTGCCGCCGAGACGGCTCAGCGCACGCTGCGTCGTTTCCCGCCCGGCACAGACGTGGCGCCGGGACTCGGGCGTTCGGTTTATCATTCACCAGTCCGGGAGGCACATCCCAGTCTGCCGTTCCGGCCTGACTCGGCGGCCACAAAGCCGCGCTTAGAGCCCCTCGGAACCAATTCCGTGGCGTCCACGTGGGGCCCAGGAAGAGACCCCCACATTGCGCAGGACAGTCGCGGCAACGAGAAAAACACTCCCATCTGTGCGTTTGAACCTACACTTCTAGCAAATTCCAAATGCGCATCCCCACCCGTGAGAGGCCGCCTCTGCACAGCGTCCTGGAGGGTTCCCACGTCCCCCTACGTCTTGTGCGTCCCCGTACGCCCTGTGCGTTCCCCCTACGTCCAGTATACCCCCTACGCCCTATACGCCCCCTACGTCCCATACGTCCCCCTATGTCCTGCACGCCCCCCTACGTCCTGTGCGTCCCCCTATGTCCTATACCTCCCCCTGCCCTGTACGACCCCTGCATCCTTCCTGTGCGTCCCCGTACGTCTCCCTACGTCCCATATGTCCCCCTACGTCCCATGGGTCCCCCTACGTCCTGTGCGTCTCCCTACGTCCTGTACGTCCCCCTACGTCCTGTGTGCCCCATAAATCCTGTACGTCCCCCTACGTGCTCTACGTCCCCCTACGTCCTATGCATCCACCTACGTCCTGTACGTCCCCCTACGTCCCGTGCGTCCCCCTACGACCTGTACGTCCCCCTTCGTCCTGTGCGTCCTTCTACATGCTCTACGTCCCCCCTACGTCCTTTACGACCCCCCCATCCTCTACGTCCCCCTGACCTACGCGTCCCCCTACGTCCTATGCGTCCCCCTACGTCCTATGCGTCCCCCTACGTCCTTTACGACCCCCCCTCACGTCCTTTACGACCCCCCCTCACTCCTTTACGACCTCCATGTCCTCTACGTCCCCCTACGTCCTCTGCGTCCCCCTACGTCCTCTGCGTCCCCCCTACGTCCTATACGTCCCCCACCACTTCCTCTAGGTCCCCCTACGTCCTCTACGTCCTCCTACGTCCTCTACGTCCCCCTGACCTACGCGTCCCCTACGTCCTTTACGACCCCCTACGTCCTTTACGACCCCCCACGTCCTTTACGACCCCCGTCCTGTACGTCCTCCTACGTCCCCCTACGTCCTAACGTCCCCTACGTCCTATGCGCCACCCTACGTCCTATACGTCCCCCTAAGTCCTCTGCGTCCCCCTACGTCCTCTGCGTCCCTCCCACGTCCTTTACGTCTCCCTACGTCCTATGTGTCCCCCTACGTCCTTTACGACTCCCCCACGTCCTTTACGACCCCCCCACGCCCTCTACGTCCCCCTACATCCTCTACGTCCCCCTGACCTACGCGTCCCCCTACGTCCTTTACGTCCCCCCCACGTCCTTTACGACCCCCATGTCTTCTACGTCCCCCTACGTCCTAACGTCCCCCTACGTCCTATACGACCCCCTACGTCCTCTGCGTCCCTGCCACGTCCTTTACGTCCTCCTACGTCCTATGCGCCCTCCTACGTCCTTTACAACCCCCCCACGTCCTTTACGACCCGTCCTCACGTCCTTTACGACACCCCCCCATGTCCTCTACGTCCCCCTACGTCCTCTACGTCCCCCTACGTCCTCTACGCCCTCTACGTCTCCCACGTCCCCCTACGTCCTCTACGTCCCCCTACGTCCTCTACGTCCCCCTGACCTACGCGTCCCCCTACGTCCTTTACGTCCCCCCCACGTCCTTTACGACCCCCATGTCTTCTACGTCCCCCTACGTCCTAACGTCCCCTACGTCCTATTCGTCCCCCTACGTCCTATACGACCCCCTACGTCCTCTGCGTCCCTCCCACGTCCTTTACGTCCTCCTACGTCCTATGCGTCCCCCTACGACCTATGCGTCCTCCTACGTCCTTTACGCCCCCCCACGTCCTTTACAACCCCCTCCTCACGTCCTTTACGACCCCCCCCATGTTCTCTACGTCCCCCTACGTCCTCTACGTCCCCCCTACGTCCTCTACGCGCCCCCCCCACGTCCTCTACGTCCCCCCCACGTCCTCTACGTCCCCCTACGTCCCCTACATCCCCCCCACGTCCTCTACGTCCCCCCCCACGTCCCCTACGTCCCCCCCACGTCCCCTACGTCCCCCCCACGTCCTCTACGTCCCCCTACGTCCCCTACGTCCCCCCCACGTCCTCTACGTCCCCCCCACGTCCTCTACGTCCCCCCCACGTCCTCTACGTCCCCCAGCTCTGCGGACGGTCACCCAGGTCAAGGCAGGCCGAGGCTCCAAGGACAAAACACATTCACGTGGCGTCTTCGTTCCACGTGCACGACAGCAGCGGCCACGCAAGTCTGCGGGGCGGGGAATCGGCTGAAGGCTGCCCTGCAACTGGCCGGCTCAGTCACCCCAAGTCGTGCTCGCGGCGTGTTCCCACACGCAAGGGACAGCAGTCCCCGGGTGCCAAACTTCAGCCCACGCCCGGGGCGAAGCGGCTCCCCTCGGTGTCACCAGCCCCAGCCCAGCCCTCTCAACCTCACAGGAGCCCCTCGGGAGGCCCCGTGTGTGGCTGACACCAGTGCTGTGCTGATGGGGACAGACACGCAGGGGCTCCTCCAGGAGCCGCCCAGGCCCCGGGGACACGTTGGTCGCGCTCCCTGGGGTCACACGGATTTACTGTGGAAGGAGGGGACCACAGGGGGCCCCCAGCGTGGGCCTGGAAATGCACCACTGCGTCCACAAAACGAACAGCCAGAGGCCACCGACACACGTGCCCGGGGCGGCCGACCCTGCCTGGAACAAACAAAGGGCTTACTTGAGTCTCGGCTGCCGAAGGGCCACCCCGACGCCGGCAGGAAGGGGCAGCCCGGGGAGCTGGCGCGGCTGTCGTCCTCCACCTGCTGCGTGATGTGCCGCACGGTCTCCTTGTTTTTCCGGTTCTTCCTGCGGCCCGTGGGCTGCCAGCCGTCCCCGGCGCCCTGCTCCGAGAAGTTCTGCCCTGCGGCGTCCTTGGCGGACGGCAGCTCGCCGGCCCCGTACGCAGACGGCGAGACCTGCTCTTCCTTGATGCGCAAAGGCCCGAAGCCCACGTCTCCCGGCCACAGCGACTGCGAGGAGACGTCGTCGGGGCCATCGGCCTTGGGCTCTGCGTCCTCCTTCCCGTAGCTGCTCCCTCCTTCGTGGCAGCTGGCGATGGCCGAGTCCCCGGAGGAGTTGGCGGGGCTCGTTCGCCGAGCCAGCCACGGGGAGATGCTCCTTCCGGCCATCACGGCGGAGATCAGCGCCTCCGTGCTGCCGCCGGCCGGGGCGCCCACCTCGAACTCCGCGAGCTCGTCGGAGGCGTCGGACTTGATGCTGATGTCCAGCGCGGCCTTGATGAAGTCGTGGCACGCCTGCACGATGTCCGTCATCTGCAGGAAGCTGGCGGCCGACATCACCTCGATGACGTTCCTGCTGGTGAGCGCCAGGTGCGCCGAGTACATGAAGTCGATGATGGCCTTGAAGCCCTGGGCCGTGACGATGTCCAGGTGGGTGACCGTGGCCTGGTCCGACGTCTTCTGCACCTGGCAGTACAGCGTCTTGAAGTAGCGGCTGCTCCCGAGCAGGACGTTCTTGTGCGCCTTGAAGACCTTGCCCTCCACGACCACGCAGACGTCGCACAGGACGCCGTGCTGCCTCTGCTCGTTGAGCTCGCGGAGCAGGTGCCGGTAGTGGGACGTGATTTCCATATCTTCCTTTCGGTTGTTCATTGGGAAGTCTGGTGCTGCCTCTTCTACAGACTCTGCGGGGCAAGAACGCGAGAGTTATCCACAGTGCAACACAGGCAGGGGCTACCGAGGGCGGGCGAGGGCAGGGCGGCGCCCACCCGTGTGGCCGCAGCAGGGGAGGCCCTGCCGCGGGAGCCCACCCGCACGCCCGGGGCCCAGGTGTGCACAGGTGTGCCCAGGTGCACAGAGGCACCCTGTGCCCGCGGCTCTGCAGCACAGGGCCAGGAGGGCGCGGAGTGCGTCCCTGAGGAGGAACACCGGAAGCGAGTTTCCCGGCCCACACCAGCCCCCAGACCGGAGGCTGGAGGCAGACGTCCGCCTCTGCCGCGCGCCAGTCTCGCTGGGCAGCTGTGAACCCGCCCGGACAACGGGCCACCAACCAGGAGACAAGGAGTCATGCTCAGCAAGGCCACCGGGAGGGTCACGCGCTCACAGACCACAGCAGTGTGGCCACTGGGGAGCACCGGAGCCCACGGGGCAGGGCAGAGGGATGGCCCGGGCGCTTTCACCCGGGGTGGCTCATTCTTCACTCCCGTCTTCACGGCACGCAGGCGACCTAGACACCGAGGAAGGGACCAAAACACGCTTCAAACGGGGAAAACGATCATTTAAACACGAAGCCCGGAGTCCGCGTGTGACACCTGATTACTGCACGGGTGGGAAATGTCAGACACTCCGAGCACCCTGTGTTCAAACCAGGAAGTGGCAAGGCCATTACCCGGTTTCCTACAGGCTCAAGAAATCTTTTTATTTGCCAGGAAAACAGATCCTTTCAGAATTAGCGAGAACGATGAAAGAACAAAAAACACCAATGACGTTTTATACAAGCAGCGACTACCTTACAGGACTCAACTTTCTAAGTAAATTTAACTTAAGTCAAAAATTCTGAAATGAATTATTTTTCAATCAGGGCAGCTTAAAATCAGTCACGTGCAGCAAGCGTCTGGGGTCCCAGCCACTCGGGAGGCTGAGGCTGCAGTGAGCTGTGATCGCACCTATGAAGCCACTGCGCTCCAGCCTGGGCAACACAGCCAGACCCCATCTCTTTAAAAAAAAAAATCAGTTACGTACTGACAGAAGCTTTGTAGTGAAAAAATAAACCAAAATTTTCATGTGAGGAAAAAGTAAGCTGCACACCAAGAAGAAAAAAGCGATAATCTTGAAAAGAGATTGGTGTGCTATGGAAATGAACGTTAAGGATCTATGCAACCTGTCCAAGCCCAGGGATGTTTCAGAGAATATCAGAATTTATGTTTCAGATCTGACCGTCTCTCAGAACCAGAAGGATGTTTGTGTAACCTCACTGCAGCGGAAGACCGGCTGCCCCTCAGACGCTGGTGCCAGCTGCTTTTTGGCAGCTGCAATCCAAAAATGGAAGCCCCCGGGCAGCACGGCGAGTCCTACGGTCTCTTGTCTCGGCAGGCAAGAGGCAGACTTGAGGCTAAGCATGGTCACAACTTCCCCTTGCGGGAGGCACCTGCCCTGCCCCAGTGCATCATCTCATAGAGACACACCTGGCCGCAGGACACACCTGTGCTCGGACAACCCTCCCCTTATCTCTGAGCTACCTGTGCTGCCGCGGGACCGCGGGGCACTCGGCGCACTCCAGGTGAGGAGGCAGCCCTCACAGGGACGAGCCCCAGTTCACCAAGGGAGCCAGACGCCGAATCACGGGGAGACCCAGGGGAGAGGTAGGATTCTGCTGCCACAGTGGCACCAGCCTGCGCGAGAGCTGCACAAGCACCGTCTCAAAGCGACGCCAGCTCTGCTGTTTCCTCCAGACGCCACTCTGGTTTCTCTGCAGGTTCCCCGCGTCTGCTTCACCAACACCCACTGATCTCAGGATGCTTCCGCTTCAAACAGAATCACTTATGAAACAGGCGCCCGCAGACCACTTTGGCTACCAAAACCACTGGAATCCACGTTCCAGAACCAAACTCCCGAAGTCACGTCACCCCACACAGTGCTGGGGGCACAAGGACTCCTGAGCGGCTCCGTCTCAGCCACGGGCAGCCAGGTGCACACGGCGAAACGTCCAGGCCACCAGGCGCCCCGTCTGGGCCAGCATCGTGCCGGATGCCTCGCGCTTTTCCGTGCCTTTCCAAATCCCAACGGCCGTCCCCAGCTGCAGGCTAAGGAAACTGATGGCCTCAAAACCAGGGCATCTGAGCCAGGCATAGTGGCTCACACCTGTGATCCCAGCACTCTGGGAGGATGGCTTGAAGTCAGGGGTTCGAGACCAGCTTGAGCAAGATCACAACCTCATTTTTATGAAAAATAGAAAAATTAGCCGGGCGTGGTGGCACCTGTAGTCCCAGCTACTCTGGAGGCTGAAGCAGGAGGATGGCTTGAGCCCAGGAGTTGGAGGTTTCAGTGAGTTGTGATGATGCCACTGCACTATAGACCAGGTGACTGAGCAAGACCCTGTCTCAAGAAAACAAAAAAGCCAGTGCATCTGGAGCCCAGGTTCCGATGGCTCCGAAGCCCAGGTGGCCCTCGCAGACGGACGGGGCACCCTCAGCCAGCCCTGCTCGGCCCAGGGATCCAGGTTGTGCTGCCCGCAAGCCCGAAGCGCCAACATCTGGCTCCCAGTCCCTGCCCTTGGGATGGGCCGTCACATCAGGTGACAGTGAAGGGAACAGGAATGAGCCGCCTTTATCCAACCAGCCACATCAGCGGCACCCAGCCCTTGGCGGCTAGATCACCGCAGTCAGCATGGAAGCAGCGGTGCACTTCCTGAGAGCCTTCTCCCTCCAGCACCTGAAGGGACGGGATCTCAACCATGAAGCTGTTTTGACAACTACAGACAGAGGCTGCACTCACTGCTCACCCCAGCTCTTCCACGCAGCTCCTAACGCTTCCTGGGTAAAGTCCAAATCAACCACCACATCTGAAAACACACAAGAACCATGAAAGCTGCTAGGAATATATTTCATTTGCTGCACTCTTGTGTTCAAGGCATTGATTTAGGGAGCAGGATGGGGTTATTTTGTCCCTTTGTCCCCAAGGAGCTCTACCAGGAGGGCTATTTGCTCTACTAAAAATGTGAAACGGGGTGTAATTCAGACCGTGTGTCTGCCGTTCCCAAACGCCATCGGTCTGTGCGGCCCGAGCTCAAACTGTTTCACCACGTTCAGACCTTATCTCACTTTTACCTCCGACTTAAAAGTTCTGCGTTTTGGTTAGGCTTAAACATTTCATTTATAATGTTGCTTAAAATGTAATGTAACGCTGCGGTCCCCAAGCCCCAGGCCCCAGTACCGGTCCATGGCCTGTTAGGGAAACAGGGCCACGTGTCACCGCTGAGCTCTGCCTCCCCCACCCACCCCCGTGTCCCCTCCCCTTGAAACCCGTCCCTGGTGCCAAAAACGTCGGGACGGCGGATCTAACAGACAAATCAGTACTTTAAAGTGGTTTAGCTTTAGAGCCAAACTGTCTGAACCCGGTCGCCACGGCCAGGAGGCTCCCGGGAGAGAGGTGGCCACGGACATCTGCCCAGCCCAAGTTCAACTGGATCCTAAAACTGCTCTTCATAATTACTTTGGTGAAATTTTCTTAATGGGCAAACATGTCGACCTGACGCCTCACAACACATGGATGGCCAACCAGGGACGGCTGCTCAGGGCCATCACAGGAAAGCCGCGAGGAGACACCACCGCGCCCACGAGCAAGGCCACGTGAGCAGAGCAGCCACACTGCTGTCGGGGAGGCCAGCGCCACCGGAACCTCACGCCCCGCAGGTGGGACACACTGCCGGCGTCTTCCACGTTGGAAAATGGTTTGGCAGAATCTTTACGAGTGAAACAAGCACCGTGGGCCCTGCTCTTCCAGGAGAGGTACCTGCCCGGAGAATGAAAACACAGGTCCACACAGATTCACACGCACGTGTTCACGGCAGCGCCACTGAAACGGTCAGGTTTTGGAAACAATGCTCATGTGCGTCAGCAGGTGAACAATAAACACAAGCGGACGGTTCCAGACAAAATGCTGCCCGGCCACACAGAGCGACCCCGGCCGGCCAGGCCCGAGCAGCCCTCCTGCGCCTGTTCAGACGTCACTTCCACGCCACAGGGATAAGCTCCCAGGGACTGTGTGCGTGGAGGAAGCCCGGCTGCGGGAGAGGTCTGAGCCCTCTGTGTGAGGCTCCAGGAAACAGCCCCGCCTGGACGCAGACGGTGGGGGCCGGTGGCCCCGGGCTGGGTGGGGACTGCAGAGGCTCAGGGAAGCCGGGGGTGGCCGGACGGGACCCGCACCAGCCGGGGTCCCAGCGTGTCTCAACGCTGCTCGTGGTGTCGTCAGTTATGTGAACTCATCAAATGACGGTCCTTAAACAGGAACACTCTATGGTACGTAAATTATACCTCAATAAAGTTGAATAGAAATTTACTTTTGGAAAAATATTCTTGCTCAACTATAATCCTGTGCTCGTCGATCCGACAGCCATTTGCGGTGGACTGAACCGTGTCCCGAGTTCGCAGGTCAGACTCCTCACCTTCCGTGCTTGAGAACGTGACCTCGTCTGGAAGTGGGTCATTGCAGATGCATTTAGTGACACTAAGATGAGGCCACGTGGTGGCCCCCCCTCCGATATGATGGGTACCCTTATAAAAAGGGGACATTTGGGCTGGACACAGTGGCTCCCACCTGTAATCCCAGCATTTTGGGAAGCCAAAGCAGGAGAATCCCTCGAGGCCCGGAGTTCCAGACCAGCCTGGGCAACATAGCAAGACCCCAACTTTGCAAAATAAAATAAAACAGGCAGGCGTGGTGGTGAACGCCTGTCGTCCCCACAACTCCGGAGGCTGAGGTGGGAGGATCACTGGAGCCCAGCAAGGCAAGGGCACAGCGAGCTGTGATCAGGCCACTGCACTCCAGACCCTGCCTCTAAAAACTAAATGAGTGAATAACAAGGGGAAATCTGGACACAGACAACGGAGAACGCCAGCTGCAGGCTGGAGTGACCCTGCCACAGCCAAGGACCTGCCAGAAGGCAGAGAGGGG
Organism: Lemur catta; assembly: GCF_020740605.2. NCBI lineage: Eukaryota > Metazoa > Chordata > Mammalia > Primates > Lemuridae > Lemur > Lemur catta. The sequence continues at coordinate 51,084,423 of NC_059144.1, forward strand.
CCTGGCGCCGCCGGTCCTAGCGCCGTCCGCAGAGCCGGGGCTGCCGGCCTCCAGGTCTTGCGGGAATGACTGTCCTTTAGCCCTTCAGTGGTGAAGCTCCCTCACCGCGGCCCCGGGACCCCGGCTCGCCACTCTCGGGACGCGGAGAGCCACGCCACTGAAGCCAACAGACCACCCCGCCGAGGACCAGCACGTTTGCTTGGGGGCAGCTGCTCATTCTCTCCAAGAAAGACCCCGCTGGCGCATGGGCATCGCCCCACACCTGAGGGTGCCGGCGGCTTCCCGTCTTCTGAAAAAGCCGAGGGTGAGACGTGGGCGACCTGAAATCTTTGTCCAGCTCGATTTTTACAAACGTTGTATTATCAGTGTTCGTGGCTGCATTTTAACAGTGAGCTCCTGGCTGGAGAGAAATGCTGCCAGAGGCCCCCAGACAGCGAGACGGCAGCCTTACCCGAGCCTTCCTGGTGAGCAGAGCAGGCTCTGGCGCTGGAGGGCTCAGTCTTTCCACACTGCGCGCGGCCTGAAGTGCAGCCTCTGGGTGACGTCCCCGGCGGCCCCTCCGCAGTTCCCTCAACCCCATCCCGGCTCCGCGGAGGAACCTGCCCGAGCCCACCTGCTCTGCCAGGGACACCGCCCAGACACCCCTCCTGCCCCGTGTCCTCAGGACAGTGTCACCACCCCCAACCTGCCAAGCCAGGCCGGGAGGGACACAGGGAGGGGCCCAGACCCGCACACGCTCAGGGTCACAGCTGACCTCAGAAGGCCCCAAGGAGCCGGCCCAGGATTCACGGCCCCGAGCAGCCTTCCCAGCTGACCCTGGCCAAGCCCCGGCCCGAGCCTCCACCCAGCCGGAGAGCTGGGCAGTGCGGAGAGAGAAAGCCGGGGCCCCACCTCCCAGCCGAGCCCAGCCTTCCCACTGAGCCCCCAAGGTGCCGGACCACCAAGTGGTCTGAGGACTGTGGCCGTTTGACATCACTTGGGGCACAAGAACCCCCGGCGGAGGCCAGGCAGCCCAGAGCCTGGCGGAGTCACGGTGGCTGCTCTGAGCCTGAGCCGTAGGACGGCTGGGTCACAGCAAGACAGTCGGAACAGAGGCAGCCAGAGCAGCTCTTCCAAGGACAGTCTGGCAGGAGAATGAGCAGGATGTGGCAGGAAGGGCGGCGGAGACCCTGGGGACAGGAGCCGCAGGGGAGGAAGGGCCAGAGGGTGAGACAGTGAGGGGCCGCACCGCCGACCCCCCTCCAGCCTTGCGCCCGGTCGGCCAAGGGGCTGCTGGGCCGCAGAGTGGTTGAGGCAGCAGCCACTGCGACAGGGGGCCGAAGGCAGGCCCCTTGCCAGGGAGACGCAGGCCACGTGGGCGGCCACCGGCAGGGGGTCCCGGCCACCCTCCTCCAGGCTCTGGCACAGGGCAGAGGGACCCAGGACTCTGGGGACAAGACCTCAGAGAAGGACCAGCCCAGGCAGACGCTGGGAAAACCTCCCCGAGGGGTGGGTGGCAAGGCCAGACGGGGTGGTGCCCCAGGAACTCCAGCTTCTTCTCTGGCTGCTGGGAAGTCAGTTCAGGGGAATTTCCCTGTTTGGTGGGGTGGGAGAACGAAAGGGGAAGAGGCCGCTCTTTGTGCCCTGCCTCCCTCCAGGCTGGAGTCTGGCTTCTAGACCTTTCTTTCATCTTTAAGTCACATGATTTTAACGGGCAGCTAAACTCCTATTAGCTGGCTTAGGTTACGGATGAGCATCTAGCAATACCCGTGAACAGGCCAGACCCGCAAAGGCAAATTCTGCCACGGACTACACGGGAGCCTGTCAGCCCAGGGACCACGTCTTGATGCCGGACAGGCTCAACAGCTACACTTCACCCTTTTCACATTAAACCTGCAATACTGAAATCTTACATTTTTAACTCAAGAAATATTTCAAAAACGTCTCTCACTAAGTGCCGACAGACGGTAACATAAATGATAGTAAGACAGACAGCAAACCCGACCCCAGGTCGTGGACCGGGAGGTGGACAGTGTGAGGCCACCGGGTGTGGTGAGGGTCCGGTGGAGCGGCACGTGCCCGGGGTCCTAAGACGTGCGGCTGAGGTTCCACATCAGCCACAACTGGCGTCGAGGAGCAGAGCGGCCGCTGCTGCGTGTGACCTGTGTCCCCGAGAGGTGTGTTGAGGCCCCAACTTCCAGTACCTGTGAACACAACCTTATTTGGAAATAAGGTCTCAGCAGATTTCACCAAGATGAGCTCAACAGGGTAACTCCTAACCCTACACGACCAGCATCCTCATAAAATGGGGAAATCATGGCTGTGCACAGTGGCTCACGCCTGTAGTCTCAGTGCCCTGGGAGGCCGAGGCAGGAGGATGCTTGAGTCCAGGAGTTCAAGGCTGCAGTGAGCTGTGATGACGTCACTGCAGTCCAGCCTGGGCCACAGAGCAAGACCCTGTCTCTAAAAAATTGGGGGCAGGGAGAAGCCTGGACACAGAGACGCACAGAAAAAAGACAATATGAAGACGGAGGAAGAGACGGCCACACGACCACAGGCAGAGATTGCCGGGGCTGGGAGCTGCAGAAGAGAGGAAGGACCCTTCCCTGGAGCCCCTAGGGCACGCGGCCGCCCACGCGTTGATAAACTTCTGCTGTCTGAGCCGCGGGACTGCAGACCTTGTCACGGCAGCCCTGGGAAACGAGCCACACACCAACTGCTTAAAAATTGTCATTTTCTTAGCAAGAAACATGATCAGCTTAACGGAGCAGGAAAACTTTGTCTATAAATTTTACTACAAATCTGAGATATACTTCGACTCGAAATTTAACTTTAAACACTTGAGCTCCCTGCCACCAAGGAAAGAACAGAACCCCCGTAAGAAAGCCGTGATTCCTGCTTAAAATAAAGGCGACACTCAGGGAAAATGATGGGATCTTTTCTTCTTCATTTATTTTTTGGAAACTTTCCAAATTATGGAAAAGTTGTCAGAATAATTCAACTTCCCCACATTCCTTACCCAGATACACTATTGAACATTTTGCCACATTTGTTTACATCGAGCAATATGGCAGAATCCCAGTTACTTTTCTCTTAAAAGTACTTGGAAGTATCCATGAAGACGAGGACGGCACCTGTTTGCGTGAGGCCGGGGTGAGGGACGTCCTGGCCCCGGCGCCCGACCGCGGCCCGGCGCTGTTTCCAGTCCCCACTGCCCGCGGGGCAGGCCCTGCAGAGCGGCCTCCTCGGACGCTGCGAACAGACAGCTGTCGTGAGCAGGGAAACCACACGCATGGCACACAGTGATCACGTCACACAGACACGTCGAGTTGTCACTGCTTGGCTTCCTTTGACGTGTCCTCAGTTTCCACAGTGCACGTGGGCATCAACAACACGGGCAGATGCGCATGCGGAGGCCTCGGCGGTGGGCCAGCCAGGGGTCCCTCGTACCCCACAGTGGCCGCTTGAGTCGTCCTTCTGCCGCCCCTGCCTGTGGGGGGCCGAGTGCTGCCCCAGCCGGGGCCCAAGGCGGGGACTGAGAAGGCAGAGGCCACAGAGCGCCCAGCTTCAGGGTGGCTGGGACAGGCCTGGCTGTCGGGGGGAAGGGCTGGCTGGGGCGGGCAGGGAGAGGGGGCTCTTCCTCCCTGGGCAGGGGCTCCAGGGCAGGGCCACCCTTCCCACCTCCCAGGGACAGGTTCCAAGGGCCCTTTCAGACATAAGACTCTGTGAGTCCAGGGGAAGAGCTGGAACCAGCCAACGGAGGCCAAGTGTCAGGGGTCGCACAGGGAAGGGTGCTCGGCTCGAGCCTTGGGGGACCGTGGGGGGCTCGGGGGGGTCTCCAGGTCTGCCCTACCAGGCAGCCACAGCACACTGGAGGACGTCAAGGAGGGTTTGACTGCAACGGGCATCAAAACGCAGGCTGGGCCGGGGCCGAGGGAGCCACCCACCCTGCCGCAGCCCAAGCTTCTGGAACTGGGTCGTGGGGTCCAGCAAACACTCCCACGCAGCCCCTCTGTTAGGACCGGGAGCACCAGAGCCCAGCACAGGGCCTGGGCTTCACCTTCACGCCCTCCCTGAGCAAACCTGCCCAGCCAGTGAGGCGGGGATGCCCGAGGCCGATGGGCGCACGGCGTGGTCTTGGCCGGCAGGTGCTGGGCAAACCCTGTCTCCTCTCTTCTTTTAAAGTCAAGTTAATCCCGTGACTGCAAGTTTGGCTTAGCTTAATGTGAAAAGTTCAAAGGTCTGGCCAGGCGTGGTGGCACCCGTGCCTGCAGTCCAAGCCACTCGGGAGGCCCAGGCAGGAGGATCCATTGAGCCCAGGACTTTGAGACCAACCTGGGCAGCATAGTGAGACCCCATCTCACGCACACACAAAAAGTAAAGGTTTCTGGGCAGAGCCTAAAAGAAACCAAGTGAAATGCACTGACTCTGAGAAAAGATTTCAAAGAAAAATATGTGAAGCTGGCAAAAGTGAACGTACAGCCATAAATCCCTACAGACGGCCGGGGTGCAGGAGGCTCAGAGCCTGCAGTGTGGAACGATCTACAGGTGTGCTCACGTCTTTGACCCACTAATTACACTTTAGAGACTCTACCTCAAGGAAATAACCCAAAAAGTTAAATTGCTCTGAGATGTTCCGAGCATCCTATGGATGCAAGAAACAACCCAAACGCCCAACAACTGGAAAATGGCTGAGAAGACTATGAAGTATTAAAACTGAACAAAACCCAACTGGAGGAGCATTAAAAATGTCGTTTATGTGGGTACTTAGAAGTTGATAAGAAATTAATGGGAAGAAACGAGAACAAAAAACCTGGCCCCCCGATGTCGTGCCGTGTGTGGTTGTACTCGCTGACCAGACTCTCGGCTGTTTGCTCGGACTCCTCTTTCCCTCACAAACCAAGTTCCTTATTTATATGTATATTTTCTTCTCAGACAAGGCCTTGCTCTGTCGCCGCCCAGGCCGGGGTGCAGTGATGTCATCACAGCTCGCTGCAGCCTCAAATTCCTGAGCTCAGCGTCAGCACCTACCACCCAGAAAAGTCTAGGTGTGCAGCGTACTGCAAGGACTCACACTTTGTTCTTTTCTCTTTTGAGGCCGGGTCTTGTCTGTCGCCCCACCTGGAGCACAGGGGTGTCATCACAGCTCACTGCAGCCTCCAGCTCCCGGGCTCCAGTGACCCCCCATTCCGAGTGGCTGGGCCACAGGCCGCACAGCACGCCCAGCCTAGAACTTACACCTTTAACTCTCTCTCATAAAAGGATTTTACAGGAAAAATTACCATCTGTACTTTTGCTCAACAGTGAATTCTTACTATTAACATTTTAGAAACAGACGAAAGCATTAAGTGGGACTGAGACATACACTAAACAGGAGAAAACTCTAACTGCACTTATTTACGCCACCGGCCAGCAAAGCTGTACACAAAGTGCTTGGTGGGGCTGGGGAGCCAGGAGACGATGAGAGAGCCCATGCCCGGCTGCGTGCCCTGAAATAACACCCCCAAAACATTTATCGGTGGAGCCTGACCCTTTTGTGTGTGACGCTGGCCCCAAATGCGAATCTGCAGAGAGCTCTGGGAACTGCCCTGAGAGCTGACCTGTGCACGCGTCACGGGATTTGCAAAGAAGGCAGGAGGACCGTTACATTCCACAGGGTCCCTGACTGGCCACCGCAGGCCTAACAGCTTCCTTGCCCTCCCGACGCCCGATTTGAAGGTGAGTCCACAGGAGGATGCACCTCAACTCAGTGGCTGCTGTTTGGGAGAAGCAGAGCAGCACCCAGCGCCTCGCGGGCGCCCAGGGAGGAACGCAGCCCAGTCTGCGAGTGTGAGACCCTGAGGGAGCAGCACTGAGGTTAGGGTTAGAATCCATAGTCTGGATCTGTGGTACCCCTGCGTCCTCCACCGCACACCCCAGAACGATTTTTCCCATTCCCGCATCTTCCAATTCCTTTTCCTTGTCCCGACGCCTGTCCTGACCTCAGCCCCCTCAGAAGGTGATGCACGGAAGGTGATGTACGTGTGGTCCGCGCTGGTTTGTAGAGGAGATGCCCACCAAGGAGCTCCTGCCAGGACTAATGTGACTGACCAAATGACATTTGAAAAGTGGGCATTCTGGCTGCAGAGGGAGGCTCAGGACAGAGTCTCAGGCCAAAGCACATGCTTCCTTTGAATGTGTGACGACTGGACACACGTCCAGTCTAAGCATCATGACCACCCTAGAAGTTGAGCATCTCTGATCTGCAAGTGCCCAGGCAGGTTCCCCCGAAGCCCGGGAAACACTGGTCCTCTGGGGTCTGCAGACCCCACTGGGACTGAGGATGAAGAACCAGCAGAGCAGCCAGTCCCACCTGAGCAAACCGCTACCTTCTTTAGCCACCTCACTCTCTACCTCTGAGTGAAGCTGAGTAATTTCTGTTTCTTTAAGAAATTCTTAAGCTGGCTTTGAACCTCCTAAATAAAAGGACACTGCCATTCACAATCTTCAATACTTTAAGTGGGATGAGATGAGAACACAAAACAAACCTATTTTAAGACCCAAATAGGGCTGCACCAGACAAGAAAGATTGTGAACTGTGTTCTCTTTAAAGCCCATTCCAGGAAAGTATCTGATAAGCTTGACGTTGGCGGTGCTGTCCCGGTCACCTCACACGACACTCCTCCCCCGACCACTCTCCTTTCTCCTGCCATCTCGGGGTCTGCAGGACAACTCAGTCCTCCCAGCCACCGCATCCCTGCCCCTCACTTCCCCTCCCTTGCCCTCGTACCCCCCTGGCCAGGTGACACCGTTCTGCCCAGGCGGCCCTGGGTGCAGGTGAGCAGTCCTGCTCTCTGATTCTGTCACTGCACACGCTGGCCCTGCAACCGGAACGGCCCCACCCACCTCCACCTCTGCCAGGTGGGCTGCCGCGGCCGATGGGTGGATTACGCGAGTGTTTAGGACGTGCCCTCCACAACCCAGACACCAGCAGCCAGGCCTTCGAGTGTATTCCCAACTCAGCAAAGCACCTAATCTCCATAACCTGCAGTGGGGTGACCTCAGGTGAGTCAGGCAGTGAAACAGTGAACCAACACTGCAGCAGGTAAATGCTTAGTCTGGGACAGACCTCGTGTTCTTCCGCCCAAGGAAAAATCACTGCTGGGCTCTCCAGGCTGCGGCAGATACGTAGAGCTGGGCATTAAGAGTGGAAGGAACTGAAGGTCACAGGTCAAACCCACTGTTTGCCAAGAGACAGACACTCGGAAGGTGACGTCCCCAAAGTCCATGGGCTGCACCACCCAGGTGTGCCCACCCTTCGCAGGGCAGCTCTTACGACCTGCAGCTCTCAAGCCCTGTCTGTGTAGCCCACGACGCAGGGCACCTTTCTCCACGTCACTGTGGAGAGGAGCACACGCAGGGCCACGCGTGCGCACGGCAGGGCAGCGAAGGGGAAGATTTTCTGTCACGTACAAGAGGCCTCATTTTCTGCAGAGTAGTTGCAAGGAGATGGAGGGGTGAGGCAAACAAAATGTCTTAGAAACAAAAAAGTGTCTGTATCCCATGCAAGCAGCACTGCTGTCCAGGTTTTATATAAATGAAGACATTTTTTAAAATCAAGCATTCACACGGGTGGATCTTTTTCATTTTGTGGGCGCTTGGAGATGACTGGGGCATAAGTCAGAGAGGCCACCTGGCCAAGAGGGGAAGCAAGAGGACCTCCGACACCTGCCAACACCTGGGGCCAGGAAGAGCTCGGCTTCCATGGACTCGGGAAGGATTGTGTGGCTGAACAAAGGCTTCGGAAGGTGCAGACTGAAACTGCAATCCGGCTCCTGCCTGCCCCGCTGCCCATCAGCTCCCCAAAGCCACCTCAGCCCCCGGCCCTGCCCTCTCACCAGCGAGCCACTCTCTGGAAGACAGAGATCAGAATGTAGTTCCCTGCACAGGGGCGAGGCCACCGTGGGCCAGTGCTGGCCAGCAGGGTCTCTGAGTGGCCTCGCTGTCCCTCAAGTCATCCTTAGAGACTCAAACGCCCCTCCCTGCAGCCGTCTACACTGTCCTCCTCCGAGTTCTCGCCAGCCTTTGTCACCACATTGGCTCACATCAGAGCTGCCTGTGTGCTTCCCAGCCCATCCCAACAGGTGACCAGCCCCTCGACCTGCCCTCCGGGCTGGTCCATAGCAGGCCCTCAAAATGCCAAAGAACTGCCATCAGTGAGAACCCCCAGAATGTCTCTGATAGGACTCAGAACACACATCTATCAAAACACAAAAGCTCTGTAAATGCTTTTGAAAAATATGCTGTTTCTCAACTTTCCATTCTAAAATTCCTAGGGTAGCAATTTTTTAATCAAAATTAGAGTTAAATGGCACTGTTGATATTTAACTATTCAACAGAAAGCTTTGCATAAATCATAGTTAGAACAAAATTTTACTGGTTTTGTTTGGTTTTATCCTTTAACAGAATAACTTTTTAGTTTGTGAGAAAAGGTTCTTTCTCTTTTCCATCTACGAATAATACCACAGGGCACATTCCGTCCTCTCCAGCAAACCAGAATCCCAAGCCGGGTTCTGTGTGTGCAAGACACGCAGCGTACAAGAGAGAATGGCGGAGAGGAGAAAACCCCTTGGACCCCCTGGCCTAATACCCCAGCGTCATCCAAGTTCACGGCCAGAACTAGCCCTACCAAAGCCAGAGCCACAAGAGAGGGCACGAGGACCGTGATTAGGACAAGACGACTGTATTTCAAAGACTTAAATAAGTCTTGTGGCCTTAACAGAGATTTTTAATCACCCGTTTATTCTTAGGAGTCAGGTTGTTCAAGCAAACTTGTAGCAACAAGAATTTTTTTTTTTTTTTTTCAGGAGAGTGGACAGATTCACAAGGGAATTTTTTTTTTTTAATCCTCTAGAAACACCAGAAAAGACACAGGGGAATTCTTAACAATCTACCAATACTAAAATTATTTTAAGGTAAAATATGTTAAATCAGATCACAAGGAAAAGCCTACGTTTTTGAGAGAACATGACTTGGGCAAGGACACAAAGCCCCAGAACAGGGGCCACCGTGGCAGATGCGGTGACTCAGGTGTGGGGCTGGGAAGGAGCGATGTTTCTGGAACTCCGGCTTCTGTTGTGCAGCGGCTGGCGGAGAGGGGGCCTGAGCACAGAAAGTAACAGCAACGTGAGGAATTAGCGCAAGTTCTCAGGCTTGTGGCGCTTTCTAAACACCGTGCACTAAATGGGTCTCCTCAGCTCCTGGAGGCTGGTCTAAGACCTCTGATGGAGAACAGAGCAAGAGAGTCGTCCAACTGTCCCAGAAACACGGACCACAGGGACAAAGTGGCCCAATTTTCCTTAATTTGAAAAACCCCACATAAGGGCAATGTTGGAAAGTTCACTCTTAAAATCTAATTCGGTTGAACAGGGCGTGTAAATAATACATCCTCCAACAGTGACACTGCCCACACTTGAGGGTGTTTTTCCTAAATCCTGGGGCAGTTTCACTGTTGCACGGTGTCGACCTGACCTCTGCACTACCGTGTGGCCAAGGGGCCCGGGAAACCGCTGGGGGAGCAACAGGTCAGCCTGGCCTGGCACCTCCCCGGGGCTGGCGCCTCTGGGGACGACAGTCCAGCGGTCCTGGCGTCAGACAGAGGAGTGGAGCTGAGGTCTGAGTACAGGAACTTGTTTTCACATACAAAACAGCGAAACCTGAACAGAAATTACCTAAGCAGAACAAAATCCTTACATCCAGGATAACATCGGTGAGAGGCTTAATTAAATGTTCCCAGACTGGCCTGGAGACAAGACTAAATTTTGGATTTCTAAACACCTCAAAGTGAGTGCATTCTACCACTCTGAAAAGAAATCCTACAATAACTTCCCACCCTTCTTCCCTTCTGCAAAGGATATGAAAATAATGACTAGCTCTTTAGGGGTCACGGTGTTTAAGTTCCTACTTCCATTGCTGTGACTTCTGCCTAAGTCCTGCCCCCGGCGGTTTGCCCTTTCTGCAAAGAGGCCGCTCTGGTGCCCCGAACTTTTCAGTTCAAAATACCTGCTACTATCTTAAAATACACCGCATGGAAGGACTCTACTACGCTAAAATACTATTGGTTTGCTTCATTATTCATGTGAAAAACCCTTCTGTAAATTTCCTTTAGATGAACGAACTCTTTTCCACCCTCGTAGAGTGGAAGTGTCGCCTGGCACGGCGCGACGGCCAACCAGAGACGTATGCACAAGTCGTCACCACACGGGCGTCAGCTCTGATGATAAACCCGACCGGAAAGATTCTACCACGGATACAATTAGTGAGTGCGGGGCACAGGTGTCTACGCCAGGCCCTCTGCTAAACACGTCTCCTAATTAGCATTTCTTTAAACAATGCTGGTAACAATCTTGCCACCATAACGCGCCAAGGCGTCGCTGAGATTGCAGCACGGAAAGCGGAGGAAATTCACTTCGAATCTCAGTCAAACTTTCTTTTGTTTGTATTTCTCCGGTGTCAGAACGTATCTGTTCTTCGCCCCACTGGGTTTGTACCCAGGTTCCGCGGTCCAGCCCTATTGTGTGCGGTTCGCTAAACCCACAAACTGAATTTGCCAGCCGGGCAGGGGGACCCTCACATCGCCGCGCAGACAATTCCGCATTTGCCGCCGGGATTGAGTTGTCAGACGCCGGCTCGCGCTGCCCTGTGCAACTGACATGTCTATTTGCGGAGAAACAAAGACGGGCGCGCAGGGACCCCGCTCGCTCCGCGCGCCCCGGCCGCCCCGCGCGCCCCGCGCCCGGCCCGGTGGCGACTAAGATGGAGATCGGGCTGGCGCCCGCGTCCGGCCCCCGGGAGGGACAATGACCCTCCAGGCCCGCGGGGCGCGGACCTGCCGCGCCGCCTCCCGCAGTTCCGACTCTTGGCAAACTCGGCGCGGGCGGGTCCGGGTGCGGCTCGGCAGCGCGGCGGGGGGCGCGGGGCGCGCGGGCGGGGGGCGCTGGGACGCCCCGCGGCCGCCTCCCGGGGCCAGCGTTGACGCAGCAGAAATTGCCAGCTGGAAAATTCCCCTTTCGGAGGTGACGCGGAGGCACCGGGCGGCGGCGGCGGCGGCGGCGGGAGGTGCGGGGGGCCGGGGACGGGCAGCCCCGCCGCCGCCTCCGCGTGCAGCCCCACGGGGTCCCCGCCGCCCGCCCCGCCCCCGCCGCGGGGCCCGGGGACCGGGGCGCCCAGCCGGGGTCCCCGCCGCCTCCGAGCTGCGGCGGGCGCGCCGGTCGCCGCCGGGAGGGCGCCCCCGCGGGGCGGGGCGTGGCGGGCGGCGGGGCGGGGGCGCGCCTCGGCTCGGAGCGGCCGGGCCCCGAGCTGCCCGGCCCGGCCCCGCCGCGACGCGCCGGCCGGCCGCGCGGACAATGAGCCGGCGCCGCTTACCTGTGACCCCATGGGGCGCGGGCGAGGGCGGGCGCCGCGGCTGCCGGACCGGCCGGTGATCGCCGCCGCCGCCGCCGGGCGAGCTGCGTCCGGGCGCGTCCGAGTGCGCGCTCGCCTCGGCCGCTCGGCCGTCCGTCCGTCCGTCCGTCCGTCAGGCCGGCGCGCGCCCCCCGCGCCCGCTCCAACCCCGCGGCCCCCGCCGCCCGCGCGCGCGCCCCGCCCGCGGACCCTGACCCCGCCCCCCGGCGCGCGCCCGGACGCTGCTGATTGGCCGCGCCGCGCCCCGGCCGCGGCCACCGCCCGGGCCCCGCCCACGCCCGCCCCGCCGCCCGCCCCGCCCCCGGCCCGGCCCGCTCCGCGCCTCGGGGTCGCGGGGGCCGCGGGGGCTCCGTTCCCCCCGGCCCCCCCCCGTGGGCGGCCGGACAGCGGAAGCGCGGGCTGGAGCTCGCTGGGCATTGTGGGAAGCCCCCTCCCCTGGGCCGGCGCGGGGCTGGGGCGGCGCGCGCGGGGCCCCGTGGCCCGCGCGCCCCTTCCCCGCGGGTGTCGCGCGGCCCGAGACCGCCCGGACAGGAGGGCGAGCTGGGCGAGGGCATGCCAGCCCTTCCCGACCCCGCGCCCCGGCGCTGCCCGCACGCCTGTTCCTCGGGGGCGCGCTGGTCCCCGGTCACACGGCTGTCCCTGCGCCCCGACGCGCCGTCGCCGCGCGCGTCTCGCAAACTTCGCGACTCCCCATCGCCCGGGTGGCTCCGCGGGCCGCTCGCCGTGCAGTGAAAAGGCGCTCCCAGGACGTCCCGGGCGCGGGCTGTGGCAGGGCCTGGGCACCGCGCGCCCCAGCACCGGGGCATCTTGGCGCTCCGGGGAGAGGCGCACCTTGGGGCGCGGGCCACGTGGCGGTGCCTGCCTCCGGGGCTCGGCTTTGGCCAAGGAGCGCCGGCTGCCGCGCATCCGCCCTTCTTGTGGAGTCGTCTGCCCCGTGGGGCCGCAGGGCCGGGGGGGGGGCAGGAGACGAGCGGCCGGGCCCTGCGCGGGCACCCCGCCTGTAGTCGCGACTTGCGCTGCCCGGGACGAGTCTCCCCAGCCCTGCCCCCGGCGGCGCGGCGACGCCCAGATGCCCCGGGCCTGCGCGCCCCTCTCGCCTCCACTGCCCTCGAGCTCGCGGGCGGGTGGAATTAGAAGCGCGGGTCCGCGGTCCTGGCTGGCCAGCGCGGGGGTAAAGGCCACCTCGCTTCCTCTCCCCGAGCTCGGTGGCGGGAAGGGAGGTGAGCCAGTGGCCGGCGGCCGCGCAGGGGAGTCAAGCTCGGCAGGGCCAACCAATGGGAAGGGCCTCCCCGCGGGCCCGGCGCCGGCATTCCTCGGGAGGTGGGAGGCGGCGTGCCGCTTGGGATGCTGTCTCAGGCTGTGTAAGGAGGCATTCACGGCGGCAGTGGGAGGGCAGGCTGGGGGATTCTCCCTGAGTGAGCAAGGGCGAGCCGCGAGGTCTGGCAGCCAGCGAGGAAAGCCTCTGACAGTCCCTTGCTGCTGGCTGGCGCCTGGAAATGGCCGTGCGGACACCCGCCCCATCCCCTTACCAGCCCGTGGGCTGGCAGTGCCAGCCAGGAGCCCCCATCTCCAGCCTCTCTCTGGAGAACGCTCTTGGTCACATCCCCTGGTCTGAAACAACCAACCTCCCCGGCCTTGCGGAGGGGGGGCTGAGCACAGCCGCCCGAGAAGGAAGAAGCGACAGTCTTTAGGCTTCCAGCAGGGTGTGGCTGGTTACATGCCTTCTGCCTTTCAGGGGACAGAGGGCACTGTCTGCAGGGGTGCCCCCCGCTCCTGCCTGCCTAGAGCTCAACTGCAGCTCTCAGAGAGAGGAGGCCTAGAGAGACAGGAGACTCTCGTGGCCACCACCCAAACCCGGGACTAGAGCCCTGACGCCTGCCCCAGGGACCTCCTGTGGAGCCTGTCCACTCTCCTTCCTCAGAGAGAGTCCTGCCCCCACCCGCCACCCCAGCAGTGCTGCCAGTGACTGGGGACCAACACCCCATCTTCTCTCTCCAAGAACCAACAGGTCAATTGCCTGGAGATGAAGCCAACGCCTGAAAAAGGCAGAACCAAGAACAATCCCCAAGCAACAGAGATGGCACCCTGATTAAGCCATGCCTAGAGCCCACCCTTCCTCTACACCATATTGTTTTGAGAGCTAATAAACCCCTTTACCTCTTAAAACAAAAACAAAAAAACAGCAGCAGCTATGGCATCTCAGGAAAACTGGGGGGAAGGAGGAGGGTCACATAGCTGGCCCCCCCACAGCCACCTTGATGTGTCACTGATGGGGGAGGTTGGCCACGTGGTCCCAGGAAGCCCCCTTCCTCAGTGCTCAGCATCTGCTCAGCTGCTGCCAGGTTATCCTCAAGGTGGGCAGGTGCCAGGCTGGGCCACAACGCCTTCCCTCCCCTGGGGTCCCCCAGACCACAGTGCAGGTGACACACGCTGCACCTCACCCCTGAGACCTGGGCACAGACCTACAGAGGGATCTGCTCCCTGAAAACTGGCCAGGAGACAGCTCTGGGGACAGGAGAGGACAGACATGTGGGGTTGGCTGCAGCAGCACTCGGATTTGAGCATCTCAGCACCCAGGGCCAGGGGCAGCCAATGGGTGTCTGGGGGCAGCTGGGGGACCGGGGGCCTGAGGGCACCATGATGAACTGGACTTGGTCCTTAAGTGGGTGCACAAGACAGGTGAAGAGACTGACAACCAGGACACAGCTGTCCTTGCTGCGTGCTGCAGACATTCCAGAACCCCCCACCCAGCTACCGGGTAAGCGTGTCTGGAGCCTGCGCAGGGGCCCCTGAGGCTGGGAGGGGATGAGTAGCAGTAGGCTTGGGGGCCACGGGCCCAGACCACGGTGCAGAGGCTGGTCGGGTCTGCAGATGTTCTCGCGATGGCAGCCGTCAGAACATGCCCCCCTGAACCCAGGGACCTGGGACAAACTGCTAGAACCACAGACTGCTGTGTGGCTGGTGGGGCCCCCAAAAGGGTCCTGGCACAGCCTTGCACACACAGCCTCTGCACACCTGTGCTCACAGGCACCCCCGTCATGACACCACTTGCGCTGGCGCTGGCCAGCTGCCCTCCACCCTCACAGGGGCAGCGGGGCTGGCACCACCCGAGAGCAGGGACTGCCTCTCCTCACAGTTCTGCACCTGGGAGGAGCTTTGGGAAGGAAAATTATGGAGGAACAACAAACCTCCCTTCATATTCTTTTCCCTCCTAGTGTCACCCTGGGCAGCCCCCCACGGTTGCCAGGGCCTCACCACCCCCCCCATCTTCCCCAAGGCAGCATTTCCTCATCCACTCCCAGTGGGTTTTCTGTGGTTGTCTTTGTCTCAGTCACTGGTCAGGGAACCTGCCTGTTTATTCACCAGCCAGTGGTGTTGCTCAGTCATCCCCATGGCAACAGCCCTGGGAGTCCTGCCCCCTCCCAGGGAACTGCCCAGAACCTGTCCCTGCCCTCTCCAGGACACTGCTGGAAGCCCAGTCAGAGGAAGAAGAGGGCAGGGCGGGGGCGAGGGAGAGGCCCCCGGCTGGCCTGAAGATGCTGGGGCTGTCCAGGGAGCCGCCCACCACGCATCATCCTGGCTCCTGCCGGGGGACTGGAGGCTGGCCCCGGGCTGCAGCAGCGACCCCTCCGTGGGCGGGGGGAGCTGCTCGCTGAGGCTGCAGCAAGGTGGGCCTCCTGGGCATGGCTCGCCGGGGTCCAGTGCCAGCTGGCCCTGCCTTCCTGCCCAGGCCTCCCCGAGACCACCTTCCAGAGCTGCTCTGGGGCCAGGGGCTACCTGCCAAGCCCACGGCTGCCCCACCCCACTGTCCGCCGGGCCTGCACCCCTGCCAAGCCCCAACTGCCGCTCCAGCTGCCACGGCCAACTGTCGACCCGCCTCCATTCCAAGAGCTCGCTCACCCCCAGTCGTCCTTCCAAACCCCGCTGCCAACTGCCAGCCCCCTTCCTTCCTGAGCCCTGGCTCCCTCCACCGCTCCCAGCCGGGGCACCAGGACTCTGCTTTCTAGACCTGCCCACAGAGGCCAGGCCACACCTGCTGTGGGGGGGGGGCGGAGGTGCTGGGGGCCTGAGACCAGAGGAGCTGTGCAGCAGGGCACAGGCAGAAAGCAGGAGCTGGCCCGGCACACAGAGGGGCAGGGGTGAGGAGGAGGCAGAGGACAGGGCAGCCCTCAGTGCCAGCTGCCATGGCCAGGCCCAGCTCAGGAGCCGGAAGGCAGCCAGGGCCCAGCCCAAGCAGGCCTGGGGCTGTGGGTAGAGCCGAGGCCTCTCCTCTGAGGGCCTGTGAACAGCTTGGCCTGACCACAGACCCTGGGAGGGTCCTCCTGGCAACGTCAGGAGAGAGCCCGGTTCCCCCACCAGCCGTCTCCCCAGGGGCCCCCCAGCCTTCCACAGCTCCGGGGGGACCAGCTCTGGGTCTTAGCTGTCCCAGGCTAGCCCGAGCTCCCACCTGCTTCACCACCCAGCACCCGGGGCCGGCCCACGTCCCTTCAGGATCTGACCTCTGGGTGTCTCCCTGGGTCCCGGCCCTGGCCCTGCTGCCTTGGCCGCCTTACAGCCCCTGTCCCCTCATCCCAGTGGCCCCTGAGCCCCACCACACGTGGGGCCCCCAGAGCCTGTCCTTCCCCCAGCCCTGAGCACATGGCAGGTGCCCTTGAGTCAGCTGGCCAGGCCTAGGGACACATTGCTGCCCCGCGCGGGTGCCGGCCTGGCTGTAATTCCATCCCAGGCTCTGGACAGCCAGTCAGCATCCGGCAGGACGTCCAGGCTGAAGGGACAGCCGCTCCCCAGGGCCCACGGCCTCCAAGGGCTCACGTTGCAGAGGGTGGCGATGGCTGGGCAGACAGCCACAGCAGGGGGAGGGACTGGCTCTCCTGACTCCCCTCGAGGACCCCCAGGCTGGGATGGGAGGAGAGGCACCAAGGTCTGTCAGCCTGTTGGTCAGGCTGGCCCAGGGAGGAAGGCAGAGACAGGCCATGTTTGTGCTGGGCACCTACTGTGTGCCAGGAGTCTCCCCTCAGGGACAGTGGCGAGGGGAGGTGCCTGCCCAGAGTCACCCAGCCCACCTCCTGGGGGGGAAGGGGAGAAAAAGGAAGTGGCTGTGGCCCCCCAAGGCCTGGGAGATGGGGCTCTGTCCTGCCCCAAAGGGATGTAGGCATCTCCTCTCCCACCAGAGGCCTTCTGGGAGCCCCTGGGTGGGTGTGGAGAGGCCCCAGCCCTGTGCAGTGCCCGCCTGCGGCCTCACCTGTTCATTCACCCACTCACTCACTGGCTAGGCAGCATGCACAGGACACGAGGAGCCCTCGGCAGCAGGGGTGTGAGGCCGGGAGAGCCAGGCAAAGCCCCTGTGTTCTGGGAGGGAGTCAGCAAACAGGTCAGCAGGTCATGGGCAGGAGCACCCCGTGGGGAAGAGGAGCCGGGAGCAGGGCTCCCCGGAGAAGCGGTGGAGGCTGGGGGAGGAAAGGCAACATGAGCACCCGAAGTGCAGGAGGGACACACCGTGGCCAGGACCCTGGGCCTGGGGACGGGGCCGGAGCCGGAGCCGGCTGCCCGCAGCCCACGTGCACGTGGCACGCAGCAGCACGAAGAACAGGCAAACGCAGGGGAGCCCTTCCCTGCCAAGGAGGCCCAGGCCGTGTGCATGGACTCTCCCCTCCAGGAGCCAAGGGTCAGTCCCCCACACCCCAGGAGTGGGGCCTGGGCCGGGGTCTCCCCTCTAGGAACAGAGCCGAAAAGGGGCAGAAGAGGAGCTTTGCAGGCTCCAGCAGACCCAGGTGATCCTGTGGACGTCAGTTGTGACATGCAACATGGGACAGGAACATGGGACAGGAAGGCCGCCGGAAGTCTGGGAAATCCTTCCCGGGAGCTCGTACCCTCAGCCAGGCCATGAGAAAGTCCCTCAGGCGACTGCAGGCTGAGGGTCTCCCCAAAACACTGCTCAGAGCTCCTCAAAACTGCCCAGGCCACGGAAACAGGGCAAGTCTGAGAACTTGTCACAGAACGGAAGAGCCCAAGGAGACGTGATGGCTCTAAGCACTGTGGCCCTGGGGGGACCCGGAGCAGAGGCCACCGATGGGGAAACTGATGAAATCCGAGGGCGCCTGGGCTGCAGCTGGGGGGTTGCGCCAGCCTGGCTGCTTGGGGTGGACAAAGGCGCCACGGGGACGGGGGCGGTGGCCTCAGGGAAGCCGACCCTGGGTGAGGGGACGCGGGACTGTCTGCGCTTTGCAACGCTGCAGCCTTTCCGAAACCTGAAAATATTACAAAATAAATTTTATCTTTTAAAAATGAAAAATACAAACCAAACAATCAAAGAAAACACCTCCTTTAGCTGTGGCGTTGGGGGGTAAACGGCCCCTCAGCTCTGCCCCCGCCGGTGCCCAGTCCCAGCGTGAGGATTCAGAGGGTCGGTGCTGTCGGCGCTGCTGGCCTGCGAGCCCAGCCACGCCGGGCCGGGGTGCGGACAGTTCTCCCTGAGTTTGCATGCCCGTGAGTTATGAAATGTGGATTCTCACCCCACACCGAGGACTTGCCAAACACCGGGCTGAGGGACTTTCACAAACGTCAGCCTGGCTTTGGCCTGCAGGAGCTGCGAGCGCCCCCAAAGGTGACTCCACCCTGTGCTGAAAATGCTGTCGAGATGCAGAGTGCACGTGCTTGGTCCCAGCCAGGCCAACAGCATTCCCACCACCCACCCACCCTCTGGGATCCCCATCTCCCCCAGCCCCTTTCCGGGCACCCCTTGTTTCACTTCCCCATGGCCCCGTTTTGCTCCCCGCTGTTCTTGCTTTAAAGCCTCGGTCACCGTGTCTGCTGGGGTTGAGCGGCAGTGACTGCAGCTCTCTGGAGATGACCTGTCCTGCCACCTTCAAAGCACGTCCAGGGCCGTCTCGTGTTGACGGCTCCCAGGAGGCTTGGCTTGCACCTACATGTGTGTCCGTGTAGCGTTTGTGTGCTCTGTGCGTCTGCCCCCATGTGCCCACGTGTGGCTGGTCTGTGTGCCTGCCGTGTTTGTGCCAGTGTGTGAGAGTGCGTGCTGCGCACACTTCAGCACTTTCCTCTCGTCCACACGCCACGTGCGGTCCGTGAGCGAGTCCAGTTCTGGACACTCGTCCTGCCCTCGGGGCCTAGCCCACTAGGGACGAGCCACGAGCCACGTCTCAGGGTTGAAGGCCACATGGGAGGGGGGGGCTCTGGGCAGCTTCCTGGGGGACGTGGCTGTGCCGAGAGCAGCGTGGCGGGCAGGGAGCGGGCAGGGCTGAGTGTGCACGCGAGCTGGAGACAGGGCTTGAAGGCCTGCGGGGACTGCGGGGTGAGCTCGTCCCCAGCACTGGCCAGGCTGGGGGATGCCATTGAAGACTTTTGAACTAGAGACAGACTTGCTCTGACAATGATTAGTCCGAGGAATTCTTAGCATGTAGGGCTGATGCACCCGGGACTGGGAAGTGGGCAAAGGGAGTGGCCAGAGGAACCAGGGCAGCCAGAGCGGCTACGGATGTGGGGCCGCGTAGACGCTGCTGGCCCAGGTCAGAGGAGAGAGGCCTGGGTGCAGGTTCATGGGAGGGGCGGGGAAGCCCCTGGGAGGAAAGCGGAGGGTCCCTGACATGGGCGCAGAGGGGCTGAGGTCGGGGAGGCCATGCAGCATAGGCAACCTCAGCGCCTCTCCCTCTTCCTCATGGGGGCCAGTGGTCACTTGTGCAGGGCCAGGCCAGAGCCTGTGCTCAGGACACCCCCAGGGGGCTTCCACAAGCTGCTGCCAGAGGACGGAGCTGCAGCACTCAGGCCTGATCACAGCTTGACCCAGAGCTGCCGCCTCGGCAGGGCCTGCTCCCTGGGCTTCGGGGGGGACCCCACCAAGATGGAGCAAGATGACCTCAGCCCAGCCAGGAGGGACCAGCCCCCCAGAAGACACTCCCATTTCTCTCCCCTGCCCCCCACAGCCGGCCACGTTCCCTCCCCGGAGGCCCCCCCGCACAGCTCAGACCGTGGGGTCCCCTCCGGGTCAGCACAGCCTGAAGTGAGAAGGAAACACCTGAAATAAAAATAGAATGCCACCTCCCCCTGCTGTCCTGGTGTCCAGCCCTCCCTCCTGCCCACCAGCCTGCTCAGATGGCCTGGGCTCCGCCTCCCGCACCCGCCTCCTCCGAGCTCCACCTGTGCCGGCCTCAGGCAGCGCGGATCCCAGGCCTGCACACCTGCTCCGGACGACGGACTACGGGGAGAGACAGCCGCCGAGCCTCTGCCCGTCAGCCCAGCCATACTGCCACGGCCAACACCATCCCGGCAGGACCCATCACCGCCCCGCCGCTCTGCACCCACCCTGGGCTCTGAACCTGCCGTCCCCGCTACCTGGAACACCCTTTCTGGCACTGCCCAGCTGATGAGTCTGGGCCATTCCAGACGACCCACCTCCAGCTCTGGCTCCTGGTGCCCCGGACGCAGCCCTGCCCTCTTGCTAGGGGACCCCACAGGCCCAGGCCCACTGGCCTCTCCACTTCCCTTGCCCTTATTGCACTTAGGTGTCCCCAAGTCCTGAGGGCTCTGGAGCCGTCCCCGCCAGGGCTGGACACACCGTCCACTGTGGTTCTGGGCCAGTCTGCACCAGAACACAGCTCATGAGCGAAGCCGCAGAAGATGCTGCACTCCTGCTGGCGTCATTATCACAGGGGGTTAACACCTGCGAGGGGGCAGTGGGGGGGCGCCTGGGAGGGAGCAGAGGGCTGGCTTCCTGGCTTTTGGATGCGGTTTCCCATCTTGGATGCCCTGTGGGGCTTCCTTCCTGTTGGGATTTGGGTTCATAGTCATCTCCGGCTGCTCCTGGGGGGCCAGGGACTGAAGGACCCCAGAAAGAGGCTGTGTTGTGGGAAAGGGGCCTGCCTGGTCCTGGAAGCTGGGCAGGCATGTGGGGAGTGAGCAAGAACTGGGGACCCTCTGTCCCCGAGGGTCCAGCCCAGGACAGGGTCAGGTCAGAGGGAAAACCTAAGGTGAGGGGCTGGAGGGGGCCTGAGGCCAAGCCAAAGCCTGGCTGGGGTGGGGCCCTGGGAGGGAGCAGCTATTGCCCCTGATTTGGCCACCCCTGTTCCATAGCCCCAAGACCCCCCACTCAGGTCCAGGGGTTCCCCTCCCCTGGGGCCATGCAGGGGGCTCTGCTGCTGAGCGTGGGTGTGCCCAGCCAACACAGGCCTGCAGGGCTCAGGCCTCTCCTCCCTTGGGGGGGGGTCCTGGTGCCGGGGTGGTTTTGAAAACCAGAGACTGGAGGCCTTATCAGACCACAGGTCTTCCTGAGGAAGGAAGGGTGGGTGTGGGCCTCTGGGATGGGTCGCCTCCTCAGGGTGTGCCCAGTCTACCGGAGGGTACACGTGCATTGCCCATCCCTCCCGGGGAAAGAACACCTCTCCGGGGAGACCCCAGCCTGAGACCCAGCCCCACCAAAGACAAACAGGCTCAGAGGCCGGGGAGACCCCATAGGCTGGGGGTCCAGAGTCCAGGGGCCTCCAGGAGGTCGGCACTCCCTGAAATCACAGCAAATCCCAGCATCCTCTGGGGGAGTGTCCAAAGCTCCCCCCATGAGATACTGAGAGGGATTTGTGACCCGTCTACCTGCAATATGCCTGGCGGAAATCGGTACTTGGATTCACCAAAAAACACATACGAGAATGTTCAAAGCCACCCTATTTGTAGTAGCCCCCACCTGGAAAAACCCAAAGCCAAAAACCCTCTAGTGTGGATGCCACGAGAATGTGCCACCGTCACCTCCGGGCACCTCTGTGGGTAACCACAAGGGGGGCCAGGCGTGGTGACCGGCACAAGGCCGGTGCAGGCTGCAGGGCGCGGAGCAAGGGCCTTGGCCTGCGGGGCCTCCTGTTTTCTCCCTCCAGGTGCTGGTGTCAAGATGCACGCGGTGTGTGGAGGTTCATCGAGTCATATGTGCACTGTGTGTACTTTTCTGTATGCAGGCGGTACTGCAAGAGAAATGTGCACACAAAATCCCAGAAAACCCTCCACTGACCCCTTCCTGAGGGAGGAATGTTCCCAGAGGCCTCCCTCCCTGCCCCATCCTGCCTGGCCCAGGCCCGAGGGGCGAGGGCGACCTCTGTCCCTCCAGGGGGGTCAGGGCTGCCCTGGGCTGGAGCCAGGTCCAAACCCAGACCCTCCATCCTCCAAGGGTGAGCGCGGGGGAGGGCAGGAGGGAAGGTGGCCAGGCCTTTGCCCTAGGGCCGGCTCGGCCTTTCTTGGCAGAGCCTGGAGGAGCCACGAGGGGTGGGGGTCTCCACAGCTACGCAGGTGGGGGGCTCGCCGTGCTGCCGAGGGGCCAACTGGCTGTGGAGCCCTGCCTGGTGTGGGACCCTGGGGACTCGCCTGTGCCTACCCAGCCGCAGCTGGGGTGCCCCCCACGCCCTCCTCCCCAGCCCCCTCCACTTCCAGAGGCCCCGGGCTGGGCTATTTTTAACTTGGCTCAGCAGCCTGAGCTGAAGGTGGACGGCGGGGGCGGGGGGGGGGGACCAGCACCTGCTGTCTGCTCCCACCCCTCCCGGGGTCCCGGCCTTCCAGGGGGGATTGGTCGGTCTGGACTTTAGAGCAGAAGGAGCAGAGCACCCTGCCACCATAGTCACACACAGGCCACACAGACACTCTCAGATTCACACACATCCCAGGGTGGTGCACACCCCCCCACACACAAGCTCAGGAACATCCCAAACTCCCAGGGACACAGGGACACTATGGCTGTGCGTGGACACGGCACACAGGGACACACTCAGACCACCCAGACACCTAGAGAGGAAGCAGCACCACGGCCACGCCGGCAGGGCCACGCCGGCACACACAGGCACACAGGCCCGGGAGCGCCAGCGGGGCTGGGGGTGGGGGACGACGACAGGCTCGCCCTGAGGGGCCGAGAGCCAAGGGTCTCAGCATCCTCTCCTGAGGAGGGGAGGAGGGCAGCTGCCGGAGCTGAGCTGGCCGCCATGCCCTCTCCTGCACACTCCCCCACCCTGGGGTGGCCGGGGGGGAGGTGGCCCGGCCCGCAGAGAATGTGCTCAGCCCCATCCCTTCCTCTTCCCTGCTCCCCACTTCCCCTGCCTCCCCCAGCCTTTGTTCTGTGGAGCCACTGCCCCTTGACCCCCGCTGGGGGAATTGGAGTCTGTCCTGGAAAAACCCCAGGTGCCGGCCAGGGGCCACAGCATCCGGCTCAGGGGGAGGAGCAGGAGGAGCAGACGGGGAGCTGGAGAGCAGGGGCTCAGGATGCGGAGGTGAGGGCAGCTGCTGACTTGCAATCCCCTCCACCCCCGCACCCCTGCACGCTGGAGGCTGGGGCAGCTCCTGGGAGGAATGAGGAGGGCGGGAGCCGGGGGGACAGGACATCCTCTTGGCAGGACACAGGACGCCAGGCCGGAGGTTCTCATTCCCAGGCGAGGCCACAGGGGAAAAGGTCACTGGGGCCTGGGTTGCACTAGTTCCAAGATCAGCCAGTGGAGCCCCACGGCCGGTCCAAGTCACCTTGAGCAGGGCCTGGAGAGAAGGGGACCAGTTAGACAGCCCAGTCCCTGACCCGTCCGCAGGCCCCGGCACAGCCAGTCAGTGCGGCGCTGTCCATACACCCAGCCCAGGTGGCAGCACCTCTGGGACCATCCTCAAGGAGTCCCTCAGTGCGTGGGTGAGACCAGCGGGCCTAGGTTTGCCTTCGGTGCCCACCCAGGAGCCCTCTCCTCCAGGCCAATCTCGGGCCGCTGCCCTGCAGGAGAGGCCTCGGCCTGGCCCTCGCCCTCCCTGGCCCAGGACAGGAAGCCCGGGGCCAGTCCAGCTGGGTGAAGGCTATGGGGAACTCAGCCCCGCACCCTCCTGGGGACTGAGCAGCAGCAGCAGGGCCTGACCTCTGCCCTCTGGCCTGGGAGGTGAGGGTCCCAGGAGGTGCCTGAAGGCGCCAGAGGGACATGGGCCTCCCGCGGTCACCACACCAGGCTGCTGCGGGACCCTGAGAGCCCTCCCCCACCCCTCCCAAACTAGGCTCCTGGCTGCAGGCTTTTGCCCCAGACAGGTACCCGCTGGCCAGCCAAGGACACTCCCGCCCGTCTGTCCCAAGTACCTAAGTGGGAACTTGTGAAGACCAATTTCCTCACTCAGAGTGAGCCTGGAGTTGCCTGTTTCCCTAAGAGTTAAAATTACTGAAAGGATGTTGAGCGTGGCCTGGCGTCCACACGAGAGCAAGGCTGGCACCAGAGGAGGCTCTGTCCAGGGCAACCTCCCTCCTGCCCACCTGCTCACGTTTTCTGTGGCTCCACTCACAGTCTCTCCCTCTATTTAGAAGTCAAGCTTTATCGCAATATGATTTACATACAATATTCCCTAATTTTTTTTTTTTTTTTTTTTGAGACAGAGTCTCACTCTGTTGCCCGGGCTAGAGTGAGTGCTGTGGCGTCAGCCTAGCTCACAGCAGCCTCAAACTCCTGGGCTCAAGCAATCCTCCTGCCTCAGCCTCCCGAGTAGCTGGGACTACAGGCATGCACCATGCCCAGCTAATTTTTTTTTCTATATATTTTTAGTTGTCCAGCTAATTTCTTTCTATTTTTAGTAGAGACAGGGTCTCGCTCTTGCTCAGGCTGGTTTCAAACTCCTGAGCTCGAATGATCCACCCGCCTTGGCCTCCCAGAGTGCTGGGATTACAGGCGGGAGCCCGCTCGCCCGGCCAATATTCCCTAATGTTAAGCACCACTGGATGAGCTTTGACAAACGCACAGTCATACAACCACCTGCACTGCCGAGACGCAGCACAGCACCCCACCGCCAGAGACCCTTAGCCCCAGCACCCCTCGGCCTGCTCTGTCACCGTAGCTCTGTCTCTTCTAGGGTTTCACAGAAAGGAAACCGCACAGTACATGGTCTTTTGCACACGGCTTCTTTCACTTAGAATAATGTTTCCGAGGTTCCTTCTGCACGTGTCGGTAGTTCACTCTTTCCTTCACTGGGTGCCAGAGTTTACCATTCGCCAGTTGATGGACATTTGGGTTTCTCCAGTTTGGGGACATTAACTGTAACGTTGCTGTGAACACTTCAGCACAAGTCTTTGTGAGCATGTTTCATCTCTTTTGGGTAAATGCCGAGGAGTGGGACGGCCGAGTTGTTCTACATCCCATTTTCCAAACCTTGTTGTGCGTCTGTTTTGGCCTGGCCCCCACCTGCCCCCGAGGGCAGGGCCTCACCCGTGCTGCCCCTGCCATGACCGAGCCAGCACCGCTCCTCACCAAAAGAACATCGTTAGCGGCCACTTGCCCGCTGAGTGGATGAGCGCTGGCCGGGACCGTGGGTTCTGGTGGGGCCGACGGGGAGGTGACAGTGAGGCTGGGGCCATCGAGGGGACGGTGTTGGTGGCAACTGTGGTTGTTTGCAAGGTGCTGGCCTCACACTGGCTGGAGACTATTTCCAGTCTCTCCCTCTGTGGCCACAACTGCCCAGCCTAGAATGTCCCACTGCTGTCACATCCCAAGCCCCTTGCCGCAGGAACAACCCTCCCTTCTCCCAAACAGGCAGCCTCCCCTGTCTTGGCTTCCTTCTCGTCGAGTTTGGATTTTGTGGCCCATAGTCACAGTCGCTCTCTCGCAAACACCGCAAGTCCTCAAAGTTCTCTCCCGCCATGCCATCCTTCTGAGAACAGCAGCCTCGCCAACACCTGAGCCCTACTCATTGCTGAGAAAATCACCGAGAGGGACTGGTGCCACCAGGAATCCACACTGGAACCTCTGCCTTGGCCACGCCCCCAGGGCCCCTCCACGCTGCCAGCCGCCTCCTCTGGGGCACTAGACAGCTGCCTGCCTGCCTGGGCCCCCACAGCGCCCCCGCCCTCCCAGACCCTTCCTCTCCAGCCCTCCACAGAAGCAGCACCTCTGAAACGCAAACAGGAGCCTGGAATGTTCTGGCCTAGAATCTTTCAGTGGCTTCTTAGGAAAAGCGACTTCCTTTCCAGCTCCTTGCCCCAGTCTGCAGAGCCCAGGTTCCAGCCACACTGCCTGGTTCTCAGGCCTCCAAAAGGCCAAGTTCCCTCCAGCCCTGGGCCTCTCTCAGGGTCAGGCCCCCTCCAAAGCCTAATTCACAGGGCGAATTCCTACTGGCTTTCTAGTCTCAGCTCCTGATCCCTCTTCCCCCTCCAGGCTAGCAGCTGCTAGGTGTTTTCTCCCTGCAAAATCCTCCCTGGGGTTAAACCTTTACTGTGTGGGCTAGCGCCCTGAGGGCAAGGGTGGCACCTGCCAGAATGTAGCTGCCTGCCCTGTGGGCCCTGGCGGAACGGGATTGCAGACGGTAAAGGGGGAGGGGATGGGTGCAGAGCCTGCCCAGGGGAAAAAGAACTGCCCGCACCCTGCACCCTGCCCTCCTGGTAACTCTGGCCAGAGACCAACCAGGCCCAGAGGGACATCGGCTGGTGGGAAGAAAAACCACCTGGATGTACCAGGCCTAGTGGACCCTGGAGACTCCAGACAGCCGCCTGGCCGCCCCCCACTCAGGTCCACAGTCATTGCTGGGGACTTTCCAGGGGGGTGAGCCGCTGACCAGGAGCCTCTGCCCGGGCAGCCAGGACACGGGACATTTCCTGCGTGGCCTCCCTCCTGCGGCCCCAGCTCCCAGCTCTGCTCCTTCCTCCCCCGCCCTGGGGGCTTTCCGCAAAGCCTGAGGTCTGCTATTTTTAGCTGAGGGAGAGGGACCAGTTCCTGGCCCCATTGCTGCCTCCAGCCTGGGTGAAACTGGGGCTGGGCTGGGCCGGGGGTGGGGAGAGGTTGCAGTCCAGTCCTGCAGCCCCTCCCTTGCCCCATTCCCCAGCCCAGGAGCACCTGGAGAGCTGAGGGGCTGCTGCAGGCCTGGGCTCCCAGCCTGGTGGGCAGGGGTACCCACCCTGGGGAGGTTGGGCCCAGGGCCTGGGTGGGCTGCCGCCCACTTCCTGCAGCCACTCCCCAGCACTTCAAAGGCTGCTGGCGGCTCTGTGGTCACTCTAGGCTCCCACACAGCTGGAGGGGCTGGGCAGGCACACGCACCCCTGGCTGCTACCCCGCCTCCCCCTAGGGCAGCTTCAAAGAAGCAGGGGCGGGCAGTCCTGTGGTTAGCGCAGTCCCCAGGGCCAGGGTGGGAGACATGAAGGGGTCATGAGGGCTCCTGGCAGGGCCCTCCTCTGTTCTTTCATCCTCCCCATCCCACTGCCTTCCTGGGTGGGCTCAGGCCAGAGGCCCAGACACTTTCCTACCCCCCCCATCCTGCCCTGAAGCAGGACCACCTTGAGGGGTATGCGTGTGGGCCCGGGTGGCCTTGCCCTGGAGTTAGTCCAGGTTAGAGAAGCCACAGGAACCAAGGTGGGGGCACCTCTCCAGGACATCTCAGGACAGGACAACCTCCCTTTCTCCCTCCTTCCACCCCCACTCCAGCTGGAAGGAGGGGAGGGTGTTCAGTGGGGAGGGGCCTTGAAGGAGGGCCTGCCCTGTGTGCCCCTGCCCCCACCCTGGCCGGGCTGCTGTGGGCTTGACCTCGTGCCAGCTCCCCAGGGACCAGGATGGGTGGGGTGTGGGGAGCCGGATCCTAGCAGCAGCCGCCCCAGAGTCCGGCAGACGCTGAGAACAGAGAGTGCCTGGGAGGGGAGTTTTCAGGGTCCCTTGGGGTCAGCTCTGGGACAGTTGCCATTTTTAATCTGCACAAGTGATTTAGGAGCCACTAGGGCTGTAACCCAGATCCGCTCAGAGCAGGCCGGGGAGGTGCAGGGCAGTGCGGCCCAAGAGCTGCCCCTCCCCCGGCCGTGTGCAGAGTGGGGCAGTGGGGACTGTGGATGCAGCTTCAGCCTGTGGCACAGGCCAGAAACCTGGGTTCCTGGTGGCCCTGCCCCTCCGAGCTCTGTCTGCGGCCTTGCAGGGTCCCCCCGGCATTGTGGGTGGCTCAATGCGGCTGGCTCTCCACTCCCCCTCCGACGCTCCTCCACTCTCCGTGCTGAGGCCCAGAGACTTCTGCATGGCTGCCGGGCAAGGGGCCTCCCCTGGGGTCTTGAAGGAGCCCCATCCCTGACTTTGTAGCACAGACGCCTGGGCCTTAGCAGAAGCCAGCTTTCAGCCCACCCAGCTCGCAGGTGGCAGCTGCACCCCAGGAAGGAAGGCCTGGGCATGAGGGTCCTGGCCTCAGGCCGCGGAGCCTCCTGGGGCACTTCCAGCTCCGTGGCATCTCCACTCAGGACCATGACTCCAGCCTCCCTGCGCCCAGCCCCTGCCAACTCGACCTGGGCTCAGGCTGTCTCCCCCTCTCCAGGTGCAGGGAGGGCTCGGCTGCAGCTCAGGCTGGAGGTCTGACCGTCCATACGGCTTTTCCACTCTGCAGGGTGGCTGTTGGGGTTGGGTTTCGGGATCCCGGAAGGGGATGTGCAGTAACCTTCCCTCCCCTCTGCAAACTGCAGTCCCCTCAGAGAGGTGCCCTGAGCCACAGGTGCGGTGGGAGGGGGGTGAGCTGGTGCTGAGGTGGGGACCTAGGTCACCCCTCCTTTCTCCAAGGGCTGCCTTGTGGACCGCCCCTTGGTGACATCTGACCCTGTGAAACTTTTTGATGGTTCCACAACGTGGAGGAACCAGGAAGAGGCGGCAACCTCTCTGTCCTCCAGGGGTCTTGGCGCCCTTCGTGGAGTCAGGAAGCACATCTGGAACCCTCCGAGCTCAGCCCTTCTCCAGTCCCGTGACTGGTTTCCCAGGTCCACGCTGGAAAGGCAAAATGCAAAGGATCCACGAAGCGCCAAGACCCGGCTCTCAAGCCAAGAGCCAAGGGACACCCGTGACTTCCATGCACCCCATCCTCCCCCACCTTTCCCCTCCCGCCCAGCTTAACATCCCCTCCTCTCCGAGATCCAGGCCGTAGTTTCCCTCTGGTCATTACAGGCAGCTGGCACCAGTGTCCCCCAGGTGAGAGGTCTCCAAGGGACAGGGAGCGAAAGCCGGACCGGATCGCCAGGCGGAGTGGAATGGCTTCTGGTGCTGGTCTGGTCGGTGGCCAGGATCAGTCAGAATTCATTAGATTTACACACGACACAGACAAATACTAAGCGCACGGAGCGGCCCCACGTTGCTGCAGAGCCTGCAGAGACAAGCTCCTTCAAAGGACTCACCGGCTGGCACAACCTTTTGGAAATGCAATTTGGCAAACTCTCTTGGCCTTGAGAACACCCTGCTTGACCGAGCAACACAGTTGCAGAAATCTAGGGTATAAGAAGAGCGCCTAGAGGCGAGGGTCCTTGGACAAGGGTGTGCACTGCAGCCATGTTTGCAGACGCAGAAGGTCTAGAACACGTGTGTCCACCAGCGGAAGGATACGCTGGGCATCAGTACACGGCCCCAGAGGGATGTGCGGCCACCCGCGAGGGCAGGCAGCGGTGCTCACGACAGACGCACCCTGGAAAAAGGCGAGCGGCGGAGTGATGTGTACACTGCATCCGTGGCTGTAAAAGCAAATGACAAAATAGCCCCTAGATAAGAGTGTGCGTGCTTGGAAGGCAGATAGAGAAGGGCGTGAAAAGACACAGCCCAGGTTAGTAACTGGATACCTAGGAGGGGGCGTGGAAAGGACGGTTAACACTTTTTACATCCTTGTTTCACTGGTTGCAGTGAGAATGTTGCACTTTTATTAACAATAACAATAATTAAACACTCACATTTTATCAAAACCTGGGTGTTGCAAGGATAAGACCTCTGAAGGTCTTCTAAGCCAGGGGTGAGATTGGCCCCAGAACATAGGATGGATGACCCTTCAAATTCTGCAGAAATCGTGCAAACTGCACCCTGCCCGGGGAAGGGTGGTGAGTCCCAGGGAATTCAGATCACATCAGGGCTGCAGGGCTCTTGACTCCTACCAGAGTTTATCCTGACATGGGGAGCCATGTGGCTGTCCCCCCCTTGCCACCTGTCAGAACACGAGGTAGGGGTCAAGGATTCTGGAGTGACCTTGACCCATTCCCACAGGGGAGGAGAAGTAGGTCTGGGGCGGGAGCCACCTGTAGGCTTGGGGGGCCCAGAGGCTTAAGCAGCAGTGTTGGGCAGGGACAGTGACTTCTCCCCAGTTCCTCGTGGGGCTCTGGCCCTTCCCCCCTCCTCTCCACATACACACAGCATGGTCACCCGAAGGGTGTGTCCTGTGTGGTCACAGGCTTCCAGTGTGGTTGAAGACTCAAAACGGGACAATTTATGGCATCTTCTCTCCTGGGATAGGTGTCGGGGGGGAAGGGCTGCTCAGAAGTGTCCTTCATCCCGGGCAAGAGACAGAGACAGAGGACAGGCCCCGCAGGGAGCCAGGAAGGAGCAGGCTCTCACAAGCCACGCCCCCCACAACCCCACTGTCCTTGCGGGCACTGGGTAATTAATTCTCTGTGACTCCAGATGTTCAGCAGCTGTCCTGGCCACTTCCGCCCCTTCTTCTGACCTTGCATCCGCCAGGAAGCATCCCCTCCTGTCCTTGGGCTCCAAGCCACCCCCACCTTCCCTGTACCCCATTTCCTGAGCAGAGGCGTTTGTGCAGACTCAGCTCCCCCTCCCGCCAGGACGGCTTCAGCTTTCCTGAGGCCCAGGCAGTGCTCCCTGAGCGTGGGGCCGCTGTGGTTGGTTTATGCCCAGCTGGATGCCCTCTGCCAGGGGTTCTAATCTTGGCTCCTGCCCCTCCAGCCTCTGGGACTGGTTTTCTCTCTCTCCTTTTCTTTCTTCTCCAAGGTTGGCTCTGCAGGCTCCCAAAGCATAAATCAAGGGCCTCCAGGCTCCTCTGTGGGGGAGGGTGACAGCCCAGTGGGGTAGAGTTCTCAAGACCAGCAGGCCCTGTGGGGGTGGGGTGCATGCTCAGATGTCTGGCTGGAGGGCACAGGGGGCTCAGGGGGGTTGCCGCCACAAATGGATAAGCAGGGACACAGACCCACCCCCTGCCCTGCTGCGGATACTTCCCTGAACAGATGGGGGCAGGGGCACAAAAGGTCACTACTGTTGCAGCTGGTCCGGGCTGGGGGGCTCTCTTGGAGAGGGGCAGCTCCCTTCCTGTCACATGCTTTCCTGTCTCAACGGAGCTGGTGGTTCTGGGGCACTCGGGTGGGCTCCCATGGGCTGGTGGGGTCAGGGGCCAGGACACAGGATAAGGCCTGGAACCCCTGGGGGCCAGTGGCTCCAGCCTGTTGACCTCTGCCCCTTGGAGTCCAAATTTGATCTCTGGCTCTCCTCCTCCTCCTCTGAGCTTCTAGCTTTTTGTTTTTTTGAGTTCAGGGCAGGTGGGCCTGGCTGAAGAAAAGCCTCCATTTCCAAAAAAGTTTCAAAGTCTCAGAGTAGATCAAGGTGGGAGACTGCCCCCAGGAGGAGCGGGCTCCTCCAAGTAGGATCTTCTCCTGAGGAATCAGAACAAAATGTGGCATGTCCAGCATCCTGTGTGCACAATCCTCCGGGACACCCGCTGCCGCGTTTGCAGGGTCCAAACCAGGGACGGGAGCCTTCAAGGCACCCTCCCCCACCACTGCCTGGACCTGGGCTAAGGAGGCAGGACCCCCAGTCAGGTCTTCTCTGCTGTGTGGCCAGGGGTCACTCTTGTGGTCTCACACAAATGAGGCTGGAGCCCATGGGCCTCCCCACACCTAGAAGAGGTAGCATCTTAAGTCTATGAAAGAGGTTCCCGGGAGAGTCAATGTCCCCACCTTCCCCCAAGGTTTCCATCTCCACCCTGGACCACATGGCCTCCATTCCCCACAGGGCCAGGGGTGGACATTTCAGGAGGAGAAGAACGACCAGTTCCCACAGGAAGCTCTGCCCATCCCTGGCCCCAGGTGTGGCACCCATGGGCTGGCTCCTGGGGCAGAGCTCCTGCTGCCGCCCAGCACCTAGTGCAGACAGAAGGGTGGGGACCTTGACCAGGAGCACCGGTGGGCCCTGAGACACACCCCCTTGGTCCTCAGAACCTGACCAATGAGTAGAGGAGCCCGAAATGGGATAAAAGCTAGATAATCAGGAAAATCTGGATCTCAGCTAGCTGTGTGTGTGTGTTTGTGTGTGTGTGTTCACCTGCGCTGGGGGTAGGATTGCCAGATTTAGCAAAACCACAACAAACCTAAAAACAGGGTATCCAATTAAATTTGAATTTCAGATAAACAATTTTTAAATATAAGTATATTCCATTCAATATTCGGATCACACTTATACTCAAACAGTAATTGCTGCTGTGGCATTCACCTGTACTGTAGGTAGTCCCAGCTACTTGGGAGGATCATTTGAGTCCAGGAGTTCAAGACCAGCATGGGCAACAGCAAGACCCTATCTCTTAAAAAAAAGAAAAAAAAAAAGAAGTTAATTGTTGTTTATCTGGAATTCAAATTTCACTGGGTATTCCGGATTTTATCTGGAAACTGGGGATGGAGGGAATACCTCGCACCCTCACTCACTCACTCTGCCAGTTGATCCCTGTCCTTCTGTCCCCAGCCTCTGAGGACAGCAGCAGCAAATTCTCAGAGCTGGTGGCGGCTGTTTGGGCCAGGCAGTGCCCAACCCAGACACAGAGCAGGGGAGCAGAGAGGGGTTGCGGGGGCTGGGACTCCCCTTCCCCCAAAAGGCTAAGGTCTCTCAGGCAGGCCTGGCTCCTGGGCTCGGAGGCTTCGGCTGGGCTTGCCTGATTCCCTGGTTTTAGCAGTTTTGTTTCAGGTCTGGGGAACTGTTCAGTGGGGAACCCTGAGCCCCCGCCCTTCCCTGGGGCTCCCCCTGGTGGCCTATAACCAGCCCCTTCCCCCTCAGGTGGGCTGACGCTTCCCAGTGCAGGAGAAAAAGGGGAACCCACCAGAGCCCTCCAGAAAAGAGGAAGGTACAGCTTGTGGGGTGGGGGTGGGGGCTCAGCCAAGGACTGAGAAAGAGGAACCCCAGCCAGGCAGGACCCACCTGAAGAAGGTCATTGCCGCTGCCGGCAGCCAGTGAAAAGAGGATGCAGAACAGGGGGGGTTCTGGCCCACACTCACCCCTTTCCTTAGAGGGAGGTGGTCGGGGCAGGGCGAGCAGCCCTGGTCCTGAAACCAGAGGGCGAGGCCGGGTACTCACGGCAAGCCTTCTTCCCAGAGAGACCCCGGCATCCGCCAGGCGGAGGTCAAGGCTGCCCCTTTCTGCCGCTCTGGCTGTTCATCTCCACTTTAGGGAAGCTGCTAAGGTGTGGGTGGGGGCCGGTGGCCCGCGGAGGGTGCGGCCGCCGCGTGTCCCAGGGCGTCTGGTGCGGGGGCGGGGCAGGACAGAACTTGAGGTCCGCCACCCCGGAGCCCTTTGTGCGCTCATCACCCTAGTGTCGCCTCTGCCCCAGCGACAGCGACTCACAAAGCTGGCCCGTGCTGGGCGGAAGCAGCCTCCCCTTGGCCCTGGAAGGCCCAGGTCACAAAGGCCCCCAGGGCCTGGCCTGCGGTAGGCATGCCCCAGACAGCCCTGTGCGGCGCCCGCCCCGCAGCCGCCCGCCGGGCCGGGCCTGGGTTGTTCCGCGCGAACCGGCCCGGCGACTGGGTTTCGGGCTAGCGCGGAGCGGCTAGCCTCGGCGTCCATGTGTGTCATCTGCTTCGTGAAGGCGCTGGTGCACGTGTTTAAGGTCTACCTGACTGCCAACTACAGCTACAACTTTCGCAGCTGGCCGGTGGACTTCCGCTGGGATGACGTGCGCGCCGCCGGCGGGGGCGGCAGCGGCCACCAAGCGCTGACGTGCGCCGCGGCCGTCGCGGGCGTCTGGCTACTGCGGGACGCGGCGCCGGGCGGGGACGTGCGGGGGCGGCTGCCCCGCGGGGCACGCAGCCAGGCGCAGTGCCTCCTGCAGCAGATCCGCCAGCTGCCGGGCCAGCTCGCCAGCTACGCGCTGGCGCACTCGCTGGGCCGCTGGCTCGTGTACCCGGGCTCCACGTTCCTGATGGCGCACGCGCTGCTGCCGCTGCTGCACCAGGGCCAGGAGCGCCTCGTGGAGCGCTACCGCGGCCGTCGCGCCAAGCTGGTGGCCCGCGACGGCAATGAGATCGACACCATGTTCATGGATCGGCGCCAACAACCCGGCAGCCACGGTCGTGGACTGCGCCTCGTTATCTGCTGCGAGGGCAATGCTGGCTTCTACGAGATGGGCTGTCTATCGGCGCCGCTCGAGGCCGGCTACTCGGTGCTGGGGTGGAACCACCCAGGCTTCGGCGGCAGCACGGGCGCGCCCTTCCCTCAGCACGACGCCAACGCCATGGACGTGGTGGTGAAGTACGCGCTACACCGCCTGCGCTTCCCGCCGGCGCAGGTGGTGGTCTACGGCTGGTCCGTCGGCGGCTTCACAGCCACCTGGGCCACCATGACCTACCCAGAGCTGGGTGCGCTGGTGCTCGACGCCACCTTCGACGACCTCGTGCCGCTGGCACTTAAGGTCATGCCTCACAGTTGGAAAGGGCTGGTGATACGCACCGTGCGCGAGCACTTCAACCTTAATGTCGCTGAGCAGCTGTGCTGCTACCCCGGGCCAGTGCTGCTGCTCCGGCGCACGCAGGACGACGTGGTCAGCACCTCGGGCCACCTGCCCCGGTTGCCCTCCGGCGACGTGAAGGGCAACCGCGGCAACGAGCTGCTGCTTCGTCTGCTGCAGCATCGCTACCCAGTCGTGATGGCACACGAGGGCCAGGCCATCGTGACCCGCTGGCTGCGCGCTGGCAGCCTGGCGCAGGAGGCTGCCTTCTACCGGCGCTACCGCGTGGACGACGAGTGGTGCCTGGCGCTGCTGCGCTCCTACCGAGCGCGCTGCAAGGAGGAACTGGAGGATGAAGAGGCCTGGGGGCCGCATGGGCCCGCCTTCCCCTGGCTTGTGGGCCGGGGCCTGAGCCCCAGACGGCGCCGGCAGCTTGCGCTGTTTCTAGCACGGAAGCACCTCAAGAATGTGGAAGCGACTCACTGCAGCCCGCTAGAGCCTGAGGACTTCCAGTTGCCCTGGGAGCTGTAGCCCACGAGCCAGTGGTGGTCTGCATGCTCGCACACCTTCCAGGCTTCTGTTGGTTCACCTTCCCACACCCCCAGCCAGTAAAGCTAGCCCTGCCAGGGCATCCTGACCTGGTGTCTTTGGGGGGATGGGCAGTACATGGGGACCTGGTGCCCTCCTTCACCGGGGCATTCTGCCCTTTCCTCTGTTCTTCCCTGCTTCCTCCCTCTTTCATCTTCCTCCCAAAATGCTTCTGGACATTTGCACCCAGCTCCTAAAGGGAATGCAAACATTAACCTGACCCAGTTTATGGCAGTGCTGTGTGATGGGTGCCTTGATCATCACAAGAGGATGATGGGAGCAGGGGCTGTGGAGCCATCGGGAAGAACTCTTCACCTGGCCTGGGTTCCAGGATGGCTTCTGGGAAGATGACACCAACTGAGTGTTGAAGGGTTGCCCCCAGCTGTGAAAGGAAGACATTGGCATTGTAGGGATACAA
The DNA here is from genome assembly GCF_020740605.2 of Lemur catta. Classification (NCBI taxonomy): domain Eukaryota; kingdom Metazoa; phylum Chordata; class Mammalia; order Primates; family Lemuridae; genus Lemur; species Lemur catta. The sequence goes on from NC_059144.1 coordinate 51,119,260, forward strand.
GGCAGGTCTTAGTACCTAGACATTCCCAGAAGTGTGATGCTGCTAATCTGTAGCGTTTTCTCCCCACCCCTACACTTCTGGCTTCTACAGGAGGGGATTCACAGAGGGACTACAGACTCAGAGTAACAGGCACAGTGGCATGTGGGGCTACAGACACCTGCACTGACACTAATTACTGGGTGTCTCCAGTAGCCAGGGCTGGGCTGGGTTTTGCTCCTGACTCAGGGATGCAACATAGAAGGAGAGACAAGGCCTCTGCTCACCACCGTCTATAATGTCACTTCTTTATATTCTGCCCTGAACTGCATGAAGCGGGGACTGTTGGCTATCCCTATTGTCCCTGGCCCCTGGACAGGCCAGGTTAGGTTAGACAAGAATCTCTGTAAAAGGTGGCAAGTGGGAAGACTTGAGAGCACCAGAGCAGGATAAGGCCATGATGGTGAAGGCCCTAGGACCATGCAAGAATACCAGGAAGACACCTGTGGGAGGAGGTGGGCCAGATGAAGGGAGGGGCAGTGGTTGGGGCTTCCGTGCCTAGACAGCCAGTGCCCGCAGAGTGGCCTGGCTGGAAGGGGGAAGTGCAGTCCAGAGGGATCAGATCCTAAAGGGTTTGAATACCATTTAAGGATTTCCTTCCAGTGGCAGGTAGAAGCCAAAGAAGGAAAATTGTGGGACTTGTTTCAGTGGGGCCAGCTGCCTGGTGGTTACACACCTCTCCTTTGAAGTCAGGCAGACTCTTGTTCCAGAGTCTCCTGGTAGCCCTTCATCCGGCTGAGTGACCTTGGGCGAGTTACTTTAACCTCAGTTTCCTCATCTGTGAAGTGGGGAGGGCTCCAGTACTTGCTCTGTGGTTGCTGTGAAAAGGAGGTGAGATGACACCGGGGCGACACAGGGCCGGGCCGCAGGCGAGGGCTTCCCTGCAGTGTCCACGCCCGTGTGAACTCCGCGGGCCGCGACGAGCTGGACTAGGGGAATTCAGAGACCGAGACGCCTCCAGCCAGGTCCGAGCAATTCAGAGGGCAGCGGCGCCTGCAGGGCAATAGGACGAATCCCGGTCTCGTCTTTTTCTGCGTAAACCCCATACGATCAAGTCTCCATAAAAATAACTAAAAAAAAAAAAAAAAAAGACTTCCGGGGGGGAAGGTGACCCCCAGAATCCGGTAGTCAGAACTTGAAGGGATCTCATAGGGTCTGAGTATGACCCGCAGAGGGGCGCGAGCCGTGGCGCTCGTAGGCATCAGCATACGTCCCCGACGGTCCCCGGGGGCTCAGCCCTGGCTTTCCGCAGCACCACGTTGCACGGTCCTCCCACTTCCCAGCTCCCCGTGCACCGCTGCTCTGACCGTTCTACCTGTGCGTCTCGCTGGTGGAGCCAACCACAAGATGGATTGCCTCAAAACTGAGCCTCCTTTTCTTGCGTCGCCCGCAGCTTCGGCCTATCAGGTTGAACCGGATAAACCGGGACGGGGCCAAGCCACGCTCTCATTGGACGCCTCTTGTGGGGGGCGGGACGAAGGCGGACCAAGCGCCCGAGCGGAAGTGGGCTGTCGCGTCGCTGATTACGTAAGGCCGCGTCGACCGAGGAGGTTCCGCTGGCTCGTGAGTACGCGGCGAGCGACTCCGGGCGCGGCCTGTTTGTCTTCTACAGCTCCGGCAACCGCGGCCCAGACGCCAGCTGCGGCCCGGCCGCCGCCTGAACATGGACTCCGCCGGCCAAGGTACCTGCCGGCCCAGCGCCTCCGCCGCAGATCGGCCCGGGCCTCCCCGCGCTCGGCTCCTCCGTGGGGTCTCCCGTGCGACTCTGGGTCCCCTCAGCTTCTGCCCGCCCGCCTCGCGACCCCTCTTCAGCTCCCGGGGCTCTCACCTCAACCTCTCAGGTCACGGGGTGCATCTTCCGCCCCCGGCTCGGACTGCTTCCTGGCCTCTCCAGCTGCCCTCCCTGTCTCCCCTGGGACCGCTCTGAGGTCCGCTTCCCTGGCGCTCTCCCTTGTTCCCAGAGTGTGCGTTTCCTCACTCCGGGCAGCTCTCGTTATGCCACTCATTCCCCACCCGGCCCGTGCACTGCCGCCTTCCGTCTCTGCGAAGGGGCCTCGGGGACACTCCTGTGTGGTGGCCCTGGACCCGGGCCGAGGTGTTGAGGGCGGCTCCGGGGAAGAGAAGGGGAGGTGGAACCGTCCTCCCGTACTGCGCAGCGCCCCTTGGGCGGTAACTCTGCTAGCAGCCCAGCCTACTTCGGGGTTGCCTCGTGGGGAGAGGGATGGAGAGAGTCTGGGGCACACCCCACGTGCCACGCCAGTTTCCAGAACAGACACCCCAGACCAGCATGAGGTGGCATGTGGAGCGGGCCCAGGAGCTTAAAATCTTGAGAAGATAATACAAGTCTGTCTTCCATTTGAGGGCTCTAGAGAGGGGATGCTAAATTTCTACGTTGTCATAACCACACTGGATAAGTCCAGGAAGTTTTTCTAATGTTTGGCTTGCATCCACATGTTAATTATTAGAATTCCTGGGTTCTGGTACATTCTGAAGGTTTTTATACTTTCAGTGGCTATTTACAAAATATTTGAACATCAAACGTCCCCAGGTCTGTTAAATTCAGGAGGCTTTTCACTGTTTAGTTTGCGTCTCTAATTAAGCATCAGAAGAACTAGATTCTGGTCATAAGAATGATAGAAAACATTTATTGAGCACTTACTGTGTGCTGGACACCATTGTAAGCCTGTTTCTCAAATGATCTTTTACTATTTTCTGAGTAATCCTTTGAGATTGGTCTTTCTATTACCCTGATTTTTCAGATAGTATACATTTTTTTTTTTCACCTAGGGCGCCAGCCCATGCTTATTTTTGTAGTGACTTTGTTAAGACTGTCCTGGCCTCTTCAGTCTCCCCCATAAATCAGAATGTGAGTGGCTCCTACCTAAAGGGCTGTGGTGAGGTTGGTATCTCGCAGAGTGATTGTGAGGTGCCTGGCACATGCTTGGTTAAGTGTCCAGTTTCTATCTTGAGGGTGATTTCCGTGGGATCCAATTTTAGCTTCATCAGCAGAAACTGTCCAAAAGCCTTCTGTTTCAGAAATAGAAAAGAAAAAGAGTAGAGATTTTAAGGCACTTACTGAACTGGAGTAGGTTGAACACAGTGGATGCAAATGATGAAATAAAATCGTGTAGGTTGGTCTCAGATAAAAATCAGAATCAGTTGATAAAAAGTGGGTATAGTTCATGTAGTAAACATCTGTTGAACACCAAGAAATTGTGCAACTCCAGCTGTGGGGGACATGGAAACGGAATGGGATGCAGCCGGCTACTTCTGAACAGAACATCTTTAAGTGCGGTCTATTTTTAGTAGACTCTTTAGGATTTATACAGTTGACTAACATATCTGTAATTAAAGACACTTTCACTTCTCTCCAATCTTTATGCCTTTTAACTTACTTTTAAACATGTTAGATCAGTGTGCTCATTGCTTTTATTAAAAAGCACATTAGACACCACACTAAGCTTGTTTCTTTACAAACTGCTTGTCAAGAAGGAAGATGTTTTCAGTACTAATTGCATAAGAGTACTGAACAACGATCACGTGTCTGGAGGTGGAGAGAACTGAAGTCGACCATTTTTCCCTACATGATGTCTTGTAGACTGTTAGTGCGGACAGGCAGATGCATTTAACATGAAGAAAAAATAGTGACTGCAGGAATTTGAATCTGACCTGGGCATAGCTGAGGTGCATGGACCTCTCCACATGCTGGTAGTGTCCTGGCTGTGGGATGAGGGTCAAGGATGTGATTAACGGGGGTTTTTGTTTTGCTGACTCCCTGCAGGGGTTGGGTGACTAGCACATGCTCCTTGTATATAATTTTAGCACGTTCCTTGGCAGATGAGTTGGGTGGAAAGTGATCCTTATTGTGTTTAAGCTATAGTAAGTTCCTTTTCTGTAAAAACTGGAACATCTGTTAGGTTGGACTGTTTTCTTTACAGTGCAGGTTTCCTGCTTCACTAGAGAAGCAGGGAAACCAGAGTTAGGGTTTGGGTGCCTTGGGCCAACATTTCTAGTACCGGTATTAGATTTGCGTCTCATGTGGCCTGAGGTCTGGCTGCTCTCATTCTGACGCCCAAACTGTCTTCACAGACCTTTCAGAGAAGAGGTATTAGTCTCCTGAGTCTCCCTCCCGCCCTTACTTTCCCCCAGTGGAGACCTCTACCCCATTTAACTCCTAGGAACTTACTTGACACTTGCCTGCCTCATTTTGTCTCCGACAGACATCAACCTGAATTCTCCTAACAAAGGTCTGCTGTCTGACTCCATGACTGATGTCCCTGTCGACACAGGTGTGGCTGCCCGGACTCCTTCTGTCGAGGGCCTAACGGAGGCTGAGGAGGAGGAGCTCAGGGCTGAGCTCACCAAGGTGCTGTGGCTTGACTGTCTGTCTTGGGGTGACCATGAATCAAGGCTCTCTTGGGTCAGCGAGAGGCCAGTGCTCTGGAAGAGTTGCCCTCCCACCCTGCCCTGTGTTCCCACTGATTACAGGGCTCTCTCTGCATGTGCCCAGCTCCATGTGTTGGACTCAGAGCCACCTGACAGTGGAGACAGGGCCTGATTTCTTCCTCCCACCTCTGCCTGGCACCTCATAGGTGCTGTGTGAGGAGAATGTGCACACAGGGGTGGCCTCTCTTAGCATGCTATCTGCTGGGAGTTTCTGTGTTGGAATCAGTACTTGACAGTCATTCTTAAGACCCCATGAATCTCTCTGCTCTGGATGTTAATTTTTCTTCTAAAATTACTTCCTTTGTAAAAAGTGCTTTTCACCCTGTAATACGGAGTTTAATAGTGACTCACTTCAGATTCCGGAATCTAGGGAAATGAACATTGTAGAGTTTGGAACACTACTCATTGCAAGCCTCTGCTCTGTTTTAAGAAGCAAGGCCTTTATTTTATTTTGTTTTAGATATGGGGTTTTGCACTGTCACCCAGGCTGGAGTGCAGTCGCACTATATATAGCTCCCTGCAGCTTTAAATTCCTGATTCTCCTGCCTCAGCCTCCTGAAGTAGCTGGGACTGCAGGCACATGCCACCACACCTGGCTAATTTTTTTTATTTCTTCTAGAGGCGAGGTCTCATTTTGTTGTCCAGGGTGGTCTCAAACTCCTGGCCTCTCAAAGTGCTGAAATTACAGGCATAAGCCACTGCACCTGGCCAAATTTTTCTTTTATTTATTTATTTAAAAAAAATTTAGGCCAGGCGCAGTGGCTCAAGCTTGTAATTCTAGCACTTTGAGAGGCCAGGGTAGGAGGATTGCTTGAGGCCAGGAGTCCAAGACCAGCCTGAGCAAGGGCAAGACCCTGTCTGTACAAAAAATAGAAAATTTAGCCGAGCATGGTGGTGCCTGCCTGTAGTCCCAGCTACTCAGGAGGTTGAGGCAGGAGGATGCTTGAGCCTAGGAGTTTGAGGTTGCAATGAGCTGTGATGACACCACTGCACTCTAGCCCAGACAATGGATTGAGACCCTGTCTAAAAAAAAAAAAAAAATTAATTAATTAATATTTTTTTAGAGACAGGATCTCGCTGTGTGGCCTAGGCTGGAGTGCAATGGTGTGTTCATAGATCACTGCAATCTGGAACTGTTCGTAGTCAATCTTCCTGCCTCTCAGGGCTTTGTTATGAGGCATCTTTCTGTTACCCAATTCAAACTGCCTTAAGCACAAAAGGGAATTTACTTTTTGGCTTGTTTTTACGTAGTTCGTTGCAGCATGTATAAGGATGTTAGTCACTTCCTGTGATGGTGATGGTTCATCATGTCAACTGCATGCTTTGCAGGTGGAAGAGGAAATCGTCACTCTGCGCCAGGTGCTGGCAGCCAAGGAGAGGCACTGCGGAGAGCTCAAAAGGAGGCTGGGCCTCTCCGCGCTGGGGGGTCTGAAGCAGAACCTGTCCAGGAGCTGGCATGACGTGCAGGTCTCCAACGCGTAGGTACCTGCCCCACTGTGGGGCTGCCCTGCTGGCTGGAGAAAATGTTCAGCAGGGGTGTGCCTCTGCCCCAGGGGTAGAGAGTGTTCGTGTTTAGGGGTAGGGTGCCTTACAGGAGCAGGGTCAAGTGAGCCTGTCTGGAAGCAGCCATCGGGAGGCCCCAAGTCTTCAACCTGGGGACCGTAATGTTGTTGATTCAAAGAGCTTGGAATCCATGTGTGTTTTAGAAAGGTGAGTGGCTAGTTGTCCTGGCAGAAATAGACAGAAAGGATATATTTTGGGGTCCAGTCTGAGAGAGCACTAATTAGGCCCTTAATGAGAATGGCTTTTCTGTGGTCTCCGTAACTGTGTCTGCTGACCCAGACTATACCATGTGGCCCCAGGACCTCTGACCCAGACGTCACTCAGCTCTCTGAATTTGGGAAGCACTGCTTTCTGACTTGGCCTTGTCTATGTGGCTTCTCTGAAACCTATGGGGGGTGGAATGTTTCCCAGAATCCACGTTTCCACAGCAAGATTCAGTTGCATTTTGTGTATCTCACCTATGAAATGCGCATGTTTTTGTCGTAGGACACTGTAGGTTTTAAACCTCAGAGGGTAACTGTCAAAGAAGTGTGGCCTGTGGGCTGTGCCCTCCCAGCTCCCCACAGCAGTGGTGCTCCCTGAGAGCCTTCAAGTGGAAAACAAGGGCTCCTTTCATGTTTCATGTGACAAGAAAGGAAACGGTCAGTTCTGGCCCGCTGGCACCCTGGTCTCCCCAGCCCTGCACAGGGTGTGGCCGAGGCAGTGGGCCCTGCTCTCAGGCACGCCAGAGAGACGGAGTGGCTGCCAGCCGGCCCTTCTCCGTCTTCCCTGGAATCTCACCTGCAGTCTGAAGCCTGAGTCGCAATAGCTCTTCTAAATAATTCACCACAGACTTTCTGTTTTTAGCTACGTGAAAACTTCTGAGAAACTTGGAGAGTGGAATGAGAAAGTGACCCAGTCGGACCTGTGAGTGCCGTCAGCACCTCCCTGCTCTTCTCACCTCCTGACTCTCCTTAGGGGCAGGGGGGCTGTGCACACTTGGCACAAACCGTGTTTTGGTGTTGGCTGGCTATTTTTTCTCACTATAACTTTTCTCCTCTCAAGTATAAATGAAACAATTCTTTAAACTCTTGTGGAACAGGTACAGTAGCTGAAAGAGATTCACTCAGCAACCAGACCACACTTAAGTCCCTCCTGCCTGACATGCGTCCCTTAGATGAGAGACCCGGCTGGGCTCAGGCTGCACCTTTGACTAGCGGACGGCTCTCGACAGGGAACAAAGTGGAGGGCACCACCTGGCCTGATGTTGTCAGTGGTGAATTTTTGTTGGATTGGGTTTTTTTTGTCTTCCTTCGCCTGCGTACTTAGCTCCAGCTGTCGGGTTCTCAGAGCTTCACTCCTACCTTTAGGGGTGGTTTTGAGAGGAGGGTGTGGTGGAGGTTGTGCTGTTGGGAAGTGAAGGCCTCGTGGTCTAGGAGGCAGTGTGTTGTCCTCACACGGAGTGTCAGTAGAGTGGAAGTAATGCATGGATAGCTCTGTGTCTGTCAGAGGTGTGCCTCAGTGTGACCCCTGGTGTTGTGAGACCCTTGAAGTAGATAATAGCCCTTCATTTATCTGTGCTCCAGTCTGATTACAACCTCTTTGAACTGAACAGGGGAATATTTAAAAATAGCCTCTGTGGGTCTTTTCCATTTCTTGTTTAGAGGGAAGTGCTGTCACGGTTGCCACGGAACATGGGCAGAGAGGAAGTGGTTGCTGCCGGGTTTGTCTCAAAGGTGCCTGGGGGCCAGGTCGGCTCGCTGTGTGCATGGAGTGTCACGGTCCAGTGTCACTGTGGGAGGCAGGTGCCAGGAAGCTCTGGTGGTCCGTGAGCACTGGCACAGCAGCCAGCTGTTGCCCGAGGTATTCTAGGAGTGCTGGTGGGCTGCGTTGTGTCTCTAGGGCTGCACTCGAACATTGCTGGGGAGGAAGTGTTTCCTGGGTTGAGACAGTGACTGTCGTCTGTGCAGTTTGGGCCCCAGCGGACAAGCAGTGCAGGCTCCATCTGAAAATAGTCTTGGGAGACTTGAGTGCTATTCTCTAAAACCACTGAGGTCAAGCTGCTGGGATACTGTTTCCAATAAATAGTTGTTCAAAGAGCTTTGGACACTGGGACTTCTGGCCCCTCTGAGAGAAGCCTTGTGGCTCAGTATGGACATTGGTGGCTGGTGCTCCACCTGCCAGAGGCTGTTCCCAAGTGTCACCCCTGACTCTCTCCGTGGAAGAGTTGTCAGATTGGTGTTTCCAGAGCTGGAGGCGTTTCTGCAGTGACAGCCCAGGAAGAGGGCAGCACAGCTTAGGGGACAGGGTGGCTAAGGATGTTGGCCATGCCATGCTCTCAGCCTAGTTGGGGCCCCTCTGGTCAGGCTTCAGGAGGGGGCTGTGGGGGAGGCTCTGCTGCCCGGTGCGTTTGCAGGGAAGGGGGTGAGAGCAGCTTGCAGACTTTCCTGACCATGTGTTTGCAGGTTCCTTTCAGCCAGTAGCACCTGGAGGACTGGAATGAGAACATGGCCCGGTAGATGACGTGAGCGTCTACACCTCTGGTGCTTGGCCCTCGTAAAGCCGTGCTGCACCTAAATAGTTACGATGCTGCCAACACTGTCTTCTCTCAGCTAAGCACTTCTGCATCTGAGCAGAAATGCGGAATTGAGTCATGAAACAATCACCTCATTGGAGTCTTTTTTTATGATAGATCTAGGTAAAAACTCTGGTGCTAAGAGTGGGCACCATGTACTTCTGCAGTTGCTAGCTGGTTCATTTTGAGTTCTTTTGGTTGCAGGTGACAAAGCACAGTTAAAGGTGGTGTCAGCTGAACAGGAAGGAGGGAGTCCTCACCTGGCAGAGAAGCCCTGCTCCTAGCTTTGTAGTCCCACAGCACTGTGGCCCAGTATGGCCTCGCTGGACCAGTGGCTGTGGCCAGGGACCTCTATCCTCTGTCTGGCTAGGCCTGGATCACTTACCCACCCCAGGTGGTGCTGGGGTAGCCCCCAAAGGCTGATGCAGGAGAAGGGGAGGAAGAGGAGCACCCGCCAGATGCTCCATGCTGGCCGACGGGCACACTTGCTGACAGCTGGGGGAGACTGCTGTCTGTCCAGGGCTCCTTCCCCAAAAGGTCTAATTAACTCCCAAAGGGGAGCTGGCTGGGTTGGCACAGCCTGGCACTCTCCAGTACGGCTGGGCCCAGTTATCTGGGTGTAGACGCTGGCTCTGACCCCAGCCCCCTCACCTGAGCTTAGCCTCCCCACCTGTGTCATGGGGTGATAATAGTCACAGCCTCCCCGTTCACCAAGGACTGTGTGTGTGTGTGAGGTTCTCGGAAGGGTCCCGCGGCACTGTGAGCCCACGGAGCCTACCACAGAGACCCAGGATGGGGCTAGGAAGGAGAAGCAGCCACACGTGTTGGGTGGGGACCTGCTGTAGGGAGAGAAGGGCCAGCGAGGTGCCGGTGGTGGCCTCAGGCTGTGCAGGTGGTGCCCATTGCTTCCAGGGGCATCCCTAGCTTGGAGGTTCCTATTTCTGAAGGAGACTCACTGTGACCCTCCGTTTCCACACCCAAGAAATGCTGGGGGCTGTGGTGTGATCGCAAGTGTAGTTCCTGGCTGCTGGTGTCGGTGGTCTCCGCCCTGCCCCTGAGGCACCCTGCAGACCTTCCCAAGGCAGCACCTGGCACAGGTGCTTGTTACTCTTCTGACTTCCGCCTCCCCACCTCCACCCTGTGGGCACCAACAGAGATTCTGTGAGGATTTTTCTCTAAATCCTCTGCTTTAGACTATTTTAGTTCAACAGACCACAGAATGCTAACATGGTTTTATGTATTTGTTATTTCGGGAAAAATGAAGGTTGAAGATGTGTTCTGAATTTGCATTTTTGAAACAATGTTGCAGGTCATTAGTTACCTTTTCCCTGGTGTTTTATTTTAAAACAAGGATTGTAGGTGCAGATAATCTTCCTTACTTCATTCTGAAAGGCAAGCATGTGGTCTGGGCAGGCCTTAGGTCGCTTCAGCAGGCAGTGCACAGCCGCAGCCTGGCACGCGGCCGGGATGGGCTGGGAGCCTCCTGCGGGGAGTGGGGGAGGGCCTGTTGCTGATGCCCGCTGCACCCTGGTGACACTCACACTGGGGACGAGAGCCTGCATCTTCTCCAGAGGCCTGTCGCCTCCAACTGCGACTCCCTCGGGGTTTGCCAGGCTTGCCAGCTCTTGAGGTTGGCCCTGGTGACGCCGAGACAGCCTCAGAAGCCCGTCTCCGCTTGGCCTCTGGCTCCCTGGCTTTGTTCAGTGAGGAGCCGTGGCCAGGTGGCTTTGGGTTCGGGTTCTGTTTATGGGTTTTGTCGTGTTAGAGGCTGCGTGTCTTTTGGGGGCAGCTGGACAAGGGCAGCAACTTCAGGTGTTGACTCTCAAGGTGGGCCCAAGAGTGTCCCTGTGCCGCCGTGTCCTTGCTCACATTGAGGTTACAGAGCTGTCTCGTGTGATGCGCCCACGTGTGGGTGACACTGGAGGGCGGGAGGGCACCGATGTGACAGTCTTCCCTGTGGCCAGGACCAGACCCTTGCACTGAAGGTTGTGTGAGAACGGAACCCTTCCATTTTCTGAAAGGACGTTGTCCAGATGGCACTGGAGGGCGGAGAAGGGGCCCCCACGGGCCACACATGCTTGCTGTGGAGCTCGTTCCCGAGTGGGTGTGGTTGAGCTTGCATTTTCTCCCCTCCGGGGACTGTCGTCTGTGGGAAGAGGGGAGGGAGCTCTTTGAGCCTGCGCTGGGCTGGGCAGGGAGCTGATGGGAGGACTCCTGGCTTCTCCTCTGGCTCCTCCTGCCCTGGCACTGCCTGCCCGGATCCAGGGCCTCAGTGGCCTGTCTTCTCTGGGGCAGGCAGGTGTGGTGCTTTTCAAGCAGTCAGAGATGCTGAGAGGAGGCAGGAGAGTGGGCTGAGTTTCAGGTGAGGTGGAGGCAAGGTTGACCAGTAAGACAGAAAACAGGAAGTGTCCGCAGGGCTGGGAGGTGGTGACTCCATGCACTGCTGAGAGTCGGTGGGTGTGTCTGCAGCGCTGGCCACTCCTGCTGCCACTGCAGGTGCCCCCGGGGCCAAGGAGCCCTGGGCCGGGTGCCCTGCACAGCCCCCAGCAGGTCTCACTCCCAGTGGCCTCCCTCCAGCCTTCCCCTGGGGTGCTCTCCTGTGCTTTGGTTCCTGGCCGTGGCCGTGGCTGGCCCTTGCTGTTGGATGGTCGGCTGAACTGGTGTGTCTCCTTCCAGCTACAAGAAGACTCAGGAAACTCTCTCACAGGCAGGACAGAAGACTTCAGCTGCCCTGTCCACGGTGGGCTCTGCCATCAGCAGGAAGCTCGGAGACATGAGGTGAGATATCCCCGCCCCGGCCTCTCTGCCCTGGGACCTGGTCAGGGACAGCGAGGTGTGACACGCTGGAGGTGCTGCAGGAAGCCTGCCTAGGCCCGGGGCTCAGAGGCGCAGGCCCTGGGGGTGTGGCCATGCCAGCCTGGGCCAGTCTGCACATGGACCCTTGTTTGGGGGGTCATCTGCTTCCCTTTGGCTGCCTTTCTTCCATTTCTGTATTCCTCAGGGGAGAGGCAGTCGTTAGTGCCGTTGGGTAGCTTGGGGGTGGCAGGAGTTGCCGCTTGCAGCTCCAGTGAGAGGCAAGGACTCTGACCTGGGGTTCAGGGTGGGATGTCAGTCTGGGCAGGTCACCAGCCCCCTCTAGGCCAGGTGCTCAGCAGGGCATTTCCTTAGGGGTGTTTGCCTAGCCCAGGTGTCTGAGAGTATGCAGCCCAGCTCAGAGTGTGATTTCCCAGAGGCTGGTAGAACCTTCTGGCCATCAGAGGTGCCTCAGAGCAGGACAGAGGCCAAGAAGCGAGTGGAGAGCCAGGCACTTGGTGGCCACACACAGCAGCTCCCACCCAGCTTGGTGGGCCAAGCACATTTGCCCGCCATTCTCTGCTCTGGGCTCTCCGGTCACACCACAGATCTCTGACACACAGCAGGTGATAGGGGGACTGGGCCCTGGAGCCAGAAGCCTTGGTGCGAACCCTGGCCGTGCGTGTCTCAGGCAAGGCCTCTCTCACAGGGTGTGAGGGCCAGGTGACAACCATAGTGTGGGTTGTCACCATCATCAGCAGCATCCTGGCTCCAGCCCCCACACTCAAAACCAGTCCCCTCACTTTCAGACCTCAGGGAGTGCGTCCCTGTAGCCCCCGCCCCATCCCGACAAAGGCAGTTTCTGGGCTTTGGCCTCTCATAGTCGAGAATCTTCCGGTGGTGCCCAAGGACCAGGTGTGCTGGGCGCCGTGTGGCCCTTCCCCTCTTCCCTTCTCGTGGCTCTGCAGGACTTGGCGATGTGTGCGTCTCTCCCTTGGGCTGACCCCTCTGAGCCTGCTTCAGGCTAAGCCTGTCCCACTGCCTGGCTTGGGGTGGGCTGATGGGGCCTCGGGCTGGGGTCCTCTGCTGCACCAGCACGCTGCCCTGACCACTGAGCCACAGGGGAGGACACAGACATCCACACCGGGGACCCACCCAGCCATGCCAAGGGGACAGCTTCTGCCTGGGAGTTATGCTCACCTTTTATTTTTGTTTGAGGTGTAATTTACCCCCACCCTACAACCTTTGTTTTGAGAAGTGTCCAACCTTCGGAAAAGCTGCACGGTCAGTACACATTGTGTGTTTCTTCTGTGCATCTTCACACCTGGGGCTGCAGCCCGCAGTAGCTGTGGCTGGGCCCTGTCCCCCACTGCTGAGCTTGGGCACAGGAGGGGACCCTGTCCCCCAGCTGCAGCTGAGCTCAGCCTTAAAGGCTCTGAGCTGGCAGCCAGGGTCTGCCATGACCCCCCGCAGGCTGTGTGGGAGTTCCCCCTGGGGCACCTCCTGTGGCCCCCTGATCTGCATGGCAGCGAGTGCGGTGACAGTCTCTGACCCCATGCAGGGGGCTTGCTCCCAGGGACGGCCACAGGGTGAGCCCCAGGGTGAGGAGGGACCACACCAGGCTGTTGCCTGTTTCCTCCTGAAAACGCCCGTCTTGCCACAGAGCAGTCGTAGCACGGAGCGTTTTAAGGAAGCAACAGGTATCTGCTGTGCCTGAATTGTGCTCTGCTAGGAGTGTTTTCACCTTTGGAGTTACTCGTTTTAAACATCTTCACTCCCTTTTGAGTGCAGAGCGTCCTGGGTGGAAATCAGGTGGGTGTGCGGAACCCTTGGTGCTCATGGGAAGGGCTGGGCAGGAACCTGGCCCTTTTGATCCAGGTGTTTTTTTCTCTTTTTAAACGAGAAGGTGTCGCTCTCTCGCCCAGGCTGGAGTGGCACGACCATAGCACTGCAGCCTCGCACTCTTGGGCGCAAGGGATCCTCCCACCTTGGCCTCCCGAGTAGCAGGGACTGCAGGTGTGAGCCACCATGCCTGGCTCCAGGCAGTTCTTTCTGTGGCCTCTTTTTCTGCGGCAGCACAGGGGGCACAGTCCCATTTCGCTGTCTGCTCCTCCTCCTAGACAAAGCGTGCAGCCCCCACTCTCTCCTCAGAGACCTGGGAGACCCCATGTCATATGGCCCCAGGGCCGTGGCTGGCAGTGCGGGCGGTTCCGGTCTCAATGACATCAGGACAGCTGTGTCTGAGTGCCTGGCCCCACGGTACGGTGTGTGGTATTTGCACAGGTGCTCTGGCATGCAGGGCAGCCAGGTGAGCAGGGGCCAGCTCTCTGCAGTCGGCAGGTCGTGTCCGTGTTGCCCGAGGCGTGTCCTGCCTGCTGGCGTGTCTGAGCCAGGGCCCTGCTGGTGGTGTTTGCGGGGGTGGTGTGAACTCTGGCACTGCAGGCCTTGGAGTCTGCCCACGGCCTCGCAGGTGGTCACGGGTGCTTTCTGAGGTTGAGGCCCGTTAACGTCCTGGCTGAGAGTTCGCTGCTTGTTAAAAATGAGTCAGGTTCGAGGGGGTTTCAGGTTGGATGACACCCAGTGGGGCCCTCCTAATCCTTGGGTGCAGGTCCTTTAGGACAGTTGCCCAAACCACGAATGTGTCTGTGACGGCCCATCATGGGTCAGCCCTGGACTGCGAGGCCCCTGCTGTGCCCCCGCGCCAGGCAATGGGAAGAGGGAGCTGGATTCAGATCAGAGAGCGGTTTGCCCCAGGGTCGGGTCACCCTCCAGCTCTGTGACCTTATATGAGGGCACCTGCCTTCTCTGGACCTCAGGTTGCTCCCCTCTCCCCCAAAGGGGAGCCGGTCCCACTTGTACCGCAGGGTGTGGGCACCTCAGGCAGCGTGAGTGAGCCTATCTGTCCTTAGTAGCTCCGTCTGTGGTGTGGGCCACCTGCACAATGGAGGAGTGGCTACCTGCATCCTCTGTGCCTGCAGCCACCCTCGGGCAGTCGGCAGGTCGTGTCCGTGTTGCCCGAGGCGTGTCCTGCCTGCTGGCGTGTCTGAGCCAGGGCCCTGCTGGTGGTGTTTGCGGGGGTGGTGTGAACTCTGGCACTGCAGGCCTTGGAGTCTGCCCACGGCCTCGCAGGTGGTCACGGGTGCTTTCTGAGGTTGAGGCCCGTTAACGTCCTGGCTGAGAGTTCGCTGCAGGCTGGTGTCTGTTGTCCACGGACAGGGCTTAGAGCAGAAGTGCTTCCCCCGCAAGTGTTCAGGCCCCCTCGTGGCGCTTGTGCTCCTGTTCAACTGAAGTGCTTTGGAGAACACAAGCCCCTGGTGCCAAGCATTGCCCGAGCCTGGCGGACTCGCTGCAGTGCCCCTCAACCTCTGCGCTGCTCTGAGGGGCACTTGTGTTCCAGGTGCTGGCTTTGGCCCTCTCTGGGCTTCTCCCCTCCGACCTCCACACGGGCTGTGGGAGCAGGGGCTGCTCACACAGGGACCGTGCCCAGGAGGCAGAGCTGTGGGCTGTGCAGTTGCCCTTCCAGGGCTCGTGGGAGTCTCTCATGGAGTCAGGACGTGGGGGATTGGAGACAGGGCTGCTCTCCTTGGCGGTGTGGGGACTGGAGTGGCCGTCCAGGGCGTGAGCAGAGCGGCCTGGGGCTCCCGGCAGACGGTTGTGGGCGGGCGCTGGGCTCCCTTGCTTAACGCTGCTTTTCTTCTCTCCTGCTGCCGCCTTCTAGGGCCCATCCGTTCTCACACTCCTTTAGGTAAGACTGAGCCTGGAGGCGTCTGTGGAAGGCCTTCTCTGAATCAGGGCAGGCGGACTCTGGCGGGGCCCTGTGGGGGCTGTGCAGGCAGGAGGGGGGTGAGAGTGGCCATGAAACTTGCGCCTCACGGAACGAAGCCTTGGCTTCTCCATGCTCAGCCAGTGGCGTGATCCATGCAGAGACCACCCCCCCAGTGCTTCACACCTGGGCACGTGCAGCCCACCTGCCTCGGGTCAGCACGTGGCCGACCAGCCTCGTACAACATGGGCCTCTTGGCGTCCACACTTGAGCTTATCCCTAAAAAGCAGCATTTTGACTTGGAAGGGCTGTGCTGATCCTCTCCCTGCTGCTCTCTGATACACTAGTCCTGTGTCCTTGTTTTCCTGAGAAGCACACCTGTCCCCTCCGGTTGAGCTTCGTCTCATTTGTTACCTGAGAACTCTTAGGTCTTTCTCCCAAGCCTGCTCTTCTCATTAGAGCTCCGAGGTCCAGAGCCGAATCCAGAACAATCTGATTTCAGATTTTTTTTTTTTTTTTGAGACAGAGTCTCGCGTTGTTTCCCGGGCTAGAGTGAGTGCCATGGCGTCAGCCTAGCTCACAGCAACCTCAAACCCCTGGGCTTAAGCGATTCTACTGCCTCAGCCTCCCGAGTAGCTGGGACTACAGGCATGTGCCACCATGCCCGGCTAATTTTTTTTTCTATATATATATTTTTTAGTTGGCCCAATAATTTCTTTCTATTTTTAGCAGAGACGGGGGCTCGCTCTTGCTGAGGCTGGTCTCGAACTCCTGACCTCAAGCAATCCACCTGCCTCGGCCTCCCAGAGTGCTAGGATTATAGGCGTGAGCCACCGCGCCCGGCCTGATTTCAGATATTTTTACTTGACTTGGTTGTTTCTCTTTTAGTAAAAGGTCATTTGACTTGCTGTAAAGTCAAGTAAGGGCATCTGAAGGCTGTGGGTACCACGTATTTGTGAAAGCCCAGGCCTAGGTCTCCTCACAGTCCCTGCCGTAAGGCTCCCACCCCCAGTGTCACACTGCCCGGTGGCTTTGGACACTCCTAGGACTGGGGGAGAGGAACCCGGGGACAGTTTTCCTTCTGGGGCACTGCGTGGGGGAGCAGGCAGCTCGCTCCAGCTGTGTTGGAGCAGCGGGCCCCGCGGGGCTGGGTTTACATGCAGACCGTCTGACGCGCGTGCCAGTCTCACCCTCAGTGTTAACTCTTGCTTCCTCTTCTGCTTCTGCCATGCTTCCGAGCAGCAGCTACTCCATCCGCCACTCGATAAGTATGCCGGCCATGAGGTAACGTACGCCTGCCCCCCAGGGCGCCGGAGCTGGGGTGTCTCTGGGTGGGGGTTGGGTGGCTCCTGCTGGTCACACCTTTCCATTCCTGTGTCCCGCCCATTGGCTGAGGGTTGAGAAAGATCCCAAGGCTGACGAGGGAGAGGGGGTGGGGGTGACACTCTTATCCTGCGGCCTCCAGAGGAGACCCTTCTGCCAAACTGGGCCCTGTCCTGACCGTTCCGAGTCCTGGCGGCCTGCAGGGTCAGGCCGGGGAGCGGGTATGGGGGCTCCCACGTGGGCATTGGCACCGGCTGCCACTCGGGGGGGGTTGAGTGTCTCAGAGCCTTTGTGGAAACCCCAGAGCTGTGTCCGGTGTTCCCGTGCCCGCTGTGTCAGGCGTAGCCAACTCTCAGGGGAGCCCTGTTACTATGGAGACTGGTTGGGTGTTGTCAAGGCCTCGGGGCAGGAAGGGGCTCTGGCTGTGTAAGAGAGACTGAGGGACAGGGCTGGGCCACTGTCCCCTCCTCTGCCTCCTCCCCACTCTGCCGTCCCAGCATTGTCCTTGGTTTTCCTTTCGCTGGACTTTTCTGAGATGTGTGTGAGGAACTCTAGGACTTTGCATAACTGCGGTACAGAAGAGCCGAGGGTGTGCACTTAGGGTGACCACAGGTGTGCTGGGGTCCCACCCACTGCACAGTTGGGGGCTTGCGGTTCCCCCGTGTGACATCCGGGCCTGCCCCTGTGGTTGGTGGGCATGGCTGACCTCACTTCTGACCTGGGGAGCCTCTTTAGTGACCCTGGCTGGACCCTCTTGCCAGGGGCCCCCCTGTTTCAGTGTGTCGTGTTTCTGCACTGGGATCACAGGGTGCTGTTAGGGAGCCCCGCGGCCCCAGCCCTGACCCTTCCGGTCTCGGAGGGCGGCACAACAGTTTGCTTTCTACACCAACGTGTCTTCCCTCTCTCTAAAGGAACTCCGCAACTTTCAAGTCATTTGAAGACCGAGTCGGGACCATAAAGGTAATTGTACCTGGACTGTCTGATTCTCTTGATGGGGTGTGTGACGCATCACTCACATCAGCTTATTATTAGTGATTGAATCACTATAGAGAGACTCACGTGCAGTTGTAGGAAGTATTAGGTTGGTGTAAAAGTAATAGCAGTTTTGGACCATGAATTTATATCATTATAACTAGGCTCAAACACATCTTTATTAATCAGAATAGAAACCATTACAATCAACACATTTTTGCCAACAAGAAATAAGTTTGTTTATTCCTGTGGTGTAAAAATCCGTGCTCTGGGGTTCCACAAACTCTTGGAAAGCATATTCTGCATCCTGCTGGTTGTGGAAGCGTTTTCCCTGCAAAAAGTTGTCGAGATGCTTGAAGAAGTGGCATTCGGTTGGCAAGAGGTCAGGTGAATATGGTGGATGAGGCAAAACTTTGTAGCCCAAGTCGTTCAACTTCTGAAGCGTTGGTTGTGCGACATGTGGTCGGGCGTGGAGAAGAATTGGGCCCTTTCTGTTGACCTGCCGCTGCAGGCGCTGCAGTTTTTGGTGCGTCTCATCGGTTTGCGGAGCAGACTTCCCAGATGTCATGGTTTCGCCGGGTTCAGAAAGCTGTGGCGGCTCAGACCACCAAACAGTGACCACAGCCTTTTTTTGGTGCAAGTTTGGCTTTGGGAAGTGCCTTGGGGTTGCTTCTTGGTCCAGCCTCTGAGCTGGTCGTTGCTGGTTGTCGCATAAAATCCAGTTTCCATGGCACATCACAATTCGATTGGGAAATGGTTCATTTTTGTTGCAAGCAATAAGAAAAGAGACTTCAAAACAATGATTTTTTTGATTTTCAGTCAGCTCGTGAGGCACCCACTTATCAAGCTTTTCCACCTTTCCAGTTTGCTTCAAATGTTGAACGACTGTAGAATGGTGGATGTTGAGTCATTTGGCAACTTCTCATGTAGTTGCAAGAGGATCAGCTTGATGATTACTCTCAGTTGGTCGTTGTCAACTTCCGATGGCCGGCCACTGCGCTCCTCATCTTCAAGGCTCTCGACTCCTTTGTAAGACTTCTTGAACCACTGCTGCACTGTGTGTGCGTTAGCAGTTCCTGGGCCAAATGTGTTGTTGATGTTGCGAGTTGTCTCCACTGCTTTGCGACCCATTTTGAACTCGAATAAGAAAATCGCTTGAATTTGCTTTTTTTCTAACATCATTTCCATAGTCTAAAATACATATAAAATAAACAGCAAGTAAATAAGTCATTAAATAAATAAAACATAAAGTGAGAAATGCACCTTAAAATGATGTAGAACATAACCACGTTTATTTAAGAATGTATTCCAGTACATTCTTACTAACACTGCGATTGCTTTTGCACCAACCTTAATAATACAGAGAGGTCCCTTGTGCCTTTTACGCAGTTTCTTCCAATGGTAACGTTTTGCAAAACCGCAGTGCAGTCTCACAACCAGGACGTCAACACTGACAGTCAAGACACAGAACTTCCCTCCACCAAGATCCCTTGTGGCGCCTTCGAAGCAACTGCCCTGCCCCCGGCAGCCCCTAATCTCCTCTCCATTTCTATAATTATGTCATTTCAAGAATGTCCCATAAATGGAGCCCTACAACATGTAGCCTTTGGGCTTCTCTCCGTTCTGCATAATTCTCTGGAGACCTGTCCAGGCTGCTGCCTGTCAGCGATTTGTTCCTTTCCATGGCTGAGCGGTGTTCATGTTACATAAACACAGGTGGGGAACTGAGTATGGACCCAGGACCTGCCAGGTACCGTGTGCTCTATCTCAGGTTTTTCTTTCTTGATTGTTTCCCTCCCATAGTCTAAGGTTGTGGGTGACAGAGAGAACAGCAGTGACAACCTCCCTTCCCCAACGGGGAATGGCGACCAGCCCCTGTCGGATCACGCGCCTTTCTAAGCCTGCAGCAGCTTCGCCCAGCCACAGAACACATGTGAGCACACCCTCCTCCTCACGGCCAGAATCTGCGCTGCGCAGCGGAGCGCCCGTCCGCGTGAGTGGACAGAGCCGGCTGGAGGACCGTCGTGCCGTCCACACGGAGATGTGGCTGCTGCGCTCGCATGGCTCAGAGAACACGGTCTTGTACACAGATGTTTCACACTAAAGTTTGCAGACGAAACAGCACTGTGCCATCCTTCCTAGGGTGCAGGAAGTGGACAGGGTGGAGGATTTGGAGGGGTGTCAGCCAAGCCCGGGCTCCCTTGGGCCTCTTGTTAGCTCATCAGAATGTCCAAGGGTTGTAGAGTCATTTCTGTGAGATAAGTGGCATTTTCTGACCTCCTCCTCCTTCCCTGACTCACGGAAGGAACACAGTCACCCAGAAGCCCTGCCTGATCGAAATTTTTTATCTCAAAATGCCGAATGGGGAGACTGATTACCACAGCAGCTGCCTGATTGTTACACTAATGATCTAGCTTTAACAAAAGCAAATTCATTATTTTTTAAATGCAGTGGACGTTTCAAAATTAAAATTAGGCAAACAACTTTAGCCTCATAGTTAGAGAATTTTATTTCTTTGGACTGAAGCTGAAATACAAGCCTTACATTGCCTTATGCTTTGTTTATGGTTTTTTTATATATAAAAATGGGGGTTCTTTAATGGGTTGTGAGCACTGTGTAGAATTTTATGTCCAGCGCACGTGGCAGCCTGCCTGCCCGGTTGGTGTATTGCATTTCACTAGCACGCTGCATCCCAGCCCATAAAACCTGCTCTCTCCAGGACTGCGGCCGTTCCCACTGGCTCCCCACTCTGCCCTAAAGGGCACCCAGGCCCCTGGGGATGGGAGGGGAGAGAGTGGGCAAAGCCTCTGTCCTCAGGAGAGAGATGCCCCCAGCACAGTGCCACCTTGGCCCACTGATCCCTGACTCCAGCCTGCCTGTTTACTGCACGTAGGATCAATGAAAAGCAGAACTGACCCCACAGGTCAGGTCAGGTCAGGGTGGATGTTGGGATCAGCCAGGACTCCGCTGTCACTTTTTCTCAAGAGCTACAAAGATCTCTTTCCAGTTTTTAAATTGTCACGCCCCACAGCCTCCCATCAGGGCCCTGTGTGTCAGGAGGTGTGGCCTGGAGGGGCAGTTCTGTGCCTTAGTGGCTGTTAGCAGGGCCCTGAGGCCTGGCCCGCTCTGCACTCCCCAGAGGGGAAGGGATGCCGGGCTCAAGGTGTCCTCTGGTAACCAAGTATCCTAGGCCATCTCAGACACTCCACATGACCCGGTGCAGGGCCCAGGGAAGAGAGCTGCTTGGTGTGGTGGGGCGCAGTGAGAAGGCAGCCTGCAGGGGCGGGAAGTGATGTATCTTCTTAAAGTGAATAATGGGCAACCTGTCAATAAACCATTCCTTTGGGGGAAAACCCACCTCAGCTTGTGTGGTGTGTCTTTCAGGACTGTGACACAAAAGTGGTAAACCAACACAGGTCCCTGGCACAATGAGTCCATACCCTTGGGAGAGGCAGGAAACAATCCCAAATACAAATTGCAAATCTTCAATGCTGTAAAGATAAAGGGAGTGAACTGTGAGAATGTAAGGGTGACAAACCTGTGGGGTCAGACCCAACATCTCTGAGGAGGAGCCCACCAGGTCACAGGGTGGGCTGGGCACTCCAGCGGCTTGCCAGACAGCCAGGGCCGGCCCCCGTTGAAGGGGCTTCCCTGCCCCTGCAAGCATTTAGCTGCGATTACAATTGAGCTCTTGTAGTGTGGAGCTCTGGGTGTTGGGAAGGCCACGTGTGGTCCCTCTTGTGCAGGTGGAGAGCTCGGCTGGGTCACACCCGGGTGCAGGGAGCCCACCGGGTGGAAGTGGGCATTGGGAAGAAGAGGATCCCACTCCTAGGGCCAGCACGTGGTGGCTTTCAAAGTGGCTCGGTCACCCCATGCTCACAGTGGCCCTCTGAATGCATCTCATTCTACAGATGAGGGGACCGTGGGAAGCAGGGTGGGTAACCTGAAGCCCCTCAAGTGCTGAACAAACAAGGCAAGTTTGGAGTAGTTGGGCCAAGTCAGATTAGCGAAGATGGCACAGGTGGAATGGAGGAACGGCCCTCGCACAGGGCAGGCTCCCCCCAGACGGCAGCGTCCTGTCAGCTTCCGAGGGGAAGGCTACAGTCTCTGCCTGCTGAGAGCTGCTCTGAGGTGGGGGGGGGTGCATGTGACTGGGGGCCCCGGGTGATGCGAGGACTTCTCTGTTAAGTGTACAAAAGCTCAGAAACACTCCTCACCCGCCCTCTGCGATGGCTCAGTTATTGCTACGTATTCATCTTCCCAGTGTTTCTTCAGTGCAAGAGCAAGCACATGAATATTCAGTCCCTTGCCCTTTCTTACTCAGAGATGGCATAGGCTGGGCACAATGGCTCACACCTGTAGTCCCAACACTTAGGTCCAAGACCAGCTTGGGCAACACAGCGAGACCTCTGTCTCCAAAAAAGATGGCATACAACGTTCTGCACCTGCTTTTCCTTCTTAGCAACAAGCTCTGGGTTGCTCGCCACATCGTAAAGACCCTTGAGGGAGACGCTCCCTTCTGCACCACTCCTGGTGCTTTTGCACCTGTCCATTCCTGCTGTCACAGGAGTTCCCATTGGGAAGCTAATTTAGTGGGAGCATCGGACCTCCTTGAGTGGTCAGAGGGAGTGGGGATCGCCCCAGAGGAAACAGCAAGGCAAGCTAAGTGACCCGGATATGTATGTATGCCCCAATATGACAGTGAACTGGTCCCAACAAAGGGCAAAAGCACCATCGCCACCTGCAGTATTTACTCTGCTTTCTGTTGGTTTATGGGAACCGTGTTTATGGGCTCTGTGTGGTCTTTATTAAACAAATATTGGAAATGTCCTCTGGGTAAGAGTCTGCTGGGCTTTGTGGGGTACAAGGGTGAGTTCAGTGTGGACCCAGCCCTTGAGGACTCTGTGATTCCTCTGTTGGAGAAGACGAGGTGTTCCCCTAAGTACCTGTGGCTTGTGGTGGCTGAGGTGTGAAGAGCTTTGAGAGCTTGAGGACTGGAGCAAATGGAGGGGCTGGCACTGGAGTGTGGCAGCACTGCCTGAAGACTCCCTTTTCTCCGAAGGAAGATACCAGTATCTGCCTCATCTGATTAAAGGGCTTAAAGTGTATAAAGCACTTAACACAGGTTCTGATGCATGGGACGTCAATATGAGACTCCAAACTGTAACCACTGTTGACATTTAACAGCTGTCTTCCTGTCTCATTTCCTCTGAACAGGTTGGCTTGTTTGTTTATTATAAACTTATTTGTAATGCACCTTTTACAGACATGCGTCTTGCTCCTTTTAATTTCAGGAGCTATCACAAACATTTTTGTTGCTCTTGTGTAGCCTTTGTACACATTGTAAATACTGTAACATTCCATTTGGGTGTACTTGCTTGTATGCTTGGGCAGGATTCCATCTTCACTATTATAAATAACACCATTATGAACATCTTAGGGCATATACCTTTTTCTGTATTTGGGAACATTTTATTAGGAAGAATATCCCTGATGTGGAACTACAGGTCCCAGAGGGACTCACTTAAGGCCTGATTCATTCATTCTTGCAGCTCCCAACACAAGCTGAACACAGCTTCAATCTGAAATTGGTACTAGGTCCATTTTGTTCTCTCAGTCTTCCAATTCTGACCTGAAATCTTTCACTGTCTTGAATCAAGAGACAGGGATATCAATCTGGCCTTTCTGCTTCTTGGTTTCATAGGTCTTTTCTTGCTGCCTGTTTGATGTTGCAGTTGGTGACTGCTAGGAAGCTCGCAGCCACTCACTCACAGGCCCTGAGCCTGGAACAAGCTTGGCAGTTCAAGACTGGCATGATGACAGTGAGCTACAAGAGGATGGCAGAGGAAGGTGGGGCCAGAGTGTGTTGGAAAAGAGTTTGCATTTCACTCAGTGTGCCCTGGGAAGCCTTGGATGTCACTTGGTTTGTTTTAAGATGACTCCAGTAAATGCAAAATGGTCAACGGGCAAGAGTAGAAGTGAGGAGGCAGGAGCAGTGGCTGCAGGGGGCTGTCTGGGTGGCTTCTAGGATTAAAAGTGGCACGTCTCCGCACAGGCAGCACAGAGTAGGCACTCAGTACTGGTGATAGGTGTTCTGCGGTGGTCAGGTCTATGCAAACCTACCCCCAAAGTCTGAGGAAGTTGAGAGGCCAGAGGAGGAGGCTGACTTACCTAGTGTCTCAGAAAGTAACATTTAATAGGGACTTAGAAACAGAAGCCACATCTTGGGTGGTGGCCAAGGGAGACGAGTTGGTGGATCCCTGCACCATTACCCCCAGACCCAGGGCTTCCAGACCGGCGGTCCCTAACCTTTTTGCACCAGGGACCGGTTTCAGGGAAGAGTTTTTCCTCCGACGGGGCGGGAGGGGAGCCGATGGGGAGCGGCTGTAAATACAGATGAAGCTTCCCTTGCTCGCCCGCTGCTCGCCTCCTGCTGTGCGGCCCCGTTCCTGAGTTTCCTGGAAGACAATTTTTCCACGGACAAAGGGTGGAGGGGCGGGCGGCGGAGCTCTGCGGCCCTGTCCCTAACAGGCCCGGGGCTGGGGACTGGAGACCACGGGGAAGGAATGGGCAGGGCGGCTGAAGTTGACCCCCCAAGGGAAAGGCCGGATTTGGGTACAGCAGGTAACGCAGAAACGCGGGAATCTGCAGGGGTTCGGCGCTGGCGAGGGGCGGGGGCGGCCTGTCCTGCCCCCCACGCCATTCTTGGGGGTGGTTCTGGAGGTGGCTGGGCTCCGGCGTGGAAGGTGCCACATCGGCGCTCCGGGGACGAGCCAGTGCCGGCCCCGCGACCGGGGCGGGGGCGTCGGGCTCCGCCACCTCCCACCGGCGCCCACTCCACGTCTCTGACGAGAACCATCGCGCGGAGGAAGCTCCGCCGCACGGCGAGCCTCATGCCGCTCCTTCCTCGCGGCTCGCCGCGGCACCGGCCGGCCCACGGGGCCACAGGAACCCCCCGGCCGGCCCGGGAACCGGCGTCCCGCCCCGCCCCCGCCGGGCAGCAGGAACTTCCGGCTCGGCCGCCGCGAGCTCCGCCCACCGCTCGGGAGCTTCCGCCCCCCCCGGCCGTCATCGGGGCTCCGCCCTCGCATGGGCGGAGCCTGTCCCCGGGCTGTCACCTTGAGCCCCACCCCTCGTGGGTGGAGCCTCCGCCGGGCGCTCCTGAGCCTCTGCCCCGGCCGGCCGTCGGGCTCCGCCACCGCAGGGCGGGGCCTCCGCACGCCGCTCTGGGCGCACGCGCGGCCACTCCCGGCCGCGGCTCCGACCCGCCAAAGCCGACGTCTTTCCGGGGGCGCGCGCGCCGGTGCGGGTGCGTGCGCGAGCGTGCGTGAGCGTGCGCGTCCCCGCCACCGCTGCCGGTGCTGCTCCCGCGCCCTCTGCCGCCGCCGCCGCCGCCCCGGGAACCCAGGCTGAGGAGCGCCTCGGCCGCTGCCCAGCAGCGCGGCGGAGCGGGGAGCGGGGAGCGGAGCCGCGGAGCCGGCGGGCGGGCGGCCGGGCGGGCAGGTGAGTTCGCGCCGCCGGGACCGCGTCAGGCCGGGGCGGGGGCGCGGGGCCGGCGCGCCGGAGCCGGAAATGGCGGCGACCCTCGGGCCGGGCTGCGGGCCGCCGGCGGCTGCGACGCGGGGCCTGGGCTGGGCTCGGGGCGAGGCGGACGGCGGCCCGGGCCCCGCCGAGGAGCGTGCTCACCTGCCGGCTCCGCGGAACCGGGTGCTGTGCGGCCGCCGGCCCCGGGGCTTCCCCAGCCCCCGCCCGCGACCCCGCGGAGGGTCCGCGTCGTCCTCCGTGGGAGGCTCGAGGAAGTCGGGAACCGCCGGTTTAAGGGAGCCGGATAATGTAGTCCCCGGGTCACTATATTTATAGCTTGGAGAATTGAAGATTGCCCCTGAGCGCTCTGTAAATGAATCTGCTAGGTGTTGTAAATTCCAAAAAGCATTTGATTTGTTTAAGAAAAACCTTTCATCTGCTGTATAAAAACATTATTTTAAGAAGCGCTTTGTATCGCACTCTTACGGAGAGCGCATTAGGAACTCATCCGTTCGGGTTCTAACTTGGTGTTAAGTGGTTGGATTAAGGACTCCCTTTTTCATGTCCCTAAGAGATGATTTCTCAAAATTCATTCCGTTGTGTCATACAGGAAAAGGAAGTAAGAAGTCCAGCTTTAGTTTTGTTTTCAGGTTTAGGCTTGCTGGGGAAGATTTGGACTGTTGCTTGTTGGTGGTTCGGAGCCTAATAGGTGCTGGGTTTGAATTGTTAGACACTTTGTTTAGAAAAGCCTATTTTAATGATAAAAGCAGTGACATTGCTCCGTCTATCGTCATGGTTGCCTGAAGGCAAAACTATACCCAGAGCTTCTGAGATTTTATGTGCATTTGTTTGCTTCTCCGTTTTTAAAAAGTATCATGCTGAGTTTCAGGAATCTGTAATCTGCCAAACACGGTGAAATTAGAAGCCTCAATTTAAGGGCTTTGGGGAAGTTTCTAACCCACAGTTCTCCTTTCACCTCGGAGTGTTGTAGGACTGATGGTGGCTGGGGGCCCCAGGTGGCTTCTGGCCCAGTGAAGGGCTCTGGGAGCCGCCGCTGGCTGGCTGACTTTGTGGCGTCTAGGTGGAAACCCTTGGTGAGGGGGGATGGCCTGCAGGGTCTCAGTCCCCCCAGCCCTCTGTGACCGCTGGCCCCCGGACTCATCCTGCACCCGCCACAGCAGGCTCCTTTCTGGTCCGCGAACAAACTCGTGTGCTCTGTCCTCAGGCCTGCCTGCAAGGCTGACTTCCTCACCCTCATAGCTCTCTGAGGCATTCCCTGACTACCCTACTTATTTCAACTCTCTGCTTCCTTGTTTCCTGCCTCTCTTCTCTGCTTAATTTTCCCACGGCACTTAATTCTTCTAACGTCCTATTTAATGCATTTATGATACTTATATTTTACCGTGAGGTAAGGTCCGTGGGGAGACTGCTTTGTGCAAAGAGCAGTGCTGGCACACTGGTATGTGCCCAGTAAATATTTGTTGAATGAATGAAAATGAGCCTACCCACAGCTGTGCAGTATGATGGCCTTGTCACCCGGAAGTGCTTGTGGGTGAGTACTGATCGCTTAGAGGTACAGGCTTCTTGGGAGTTGTGGGATGAGTAACATTTGTCCTTGGGACAGAGTCACCAACTCCCACCTGTCCACTGAGGAAAGACGGCCGGGTACCAGGTGGATTGGGGGGTGCTTGGTATCTGCTTGTAAATCTTTTTGCAATTTTGAATCTATAATTATTTAAAAATTTAAAAAGTTTTTAAAAGTCAAATCTGCCACTGGTAAGAATGCTTTTAGAAATTTTGTCTTTGATCACCAGAAAAAACCCTCCTGCTAGTCCTTACGTTCTGTTGTGCCATTTGGTAAGTAGAGTGGGGTGGGATCATGTGCCTGGCTCTTAATTGAGAAGAACTTCTGAGATGAGCCTTCCTGATGCCTCAGCCCAAGGCCCGTCGGCCCTGATGCTGTAGCCGAGCCCAGCAGGACCTGCTTTCTGACTCAAGGCTCTGGAGTCCTTTGCAGAACCTTCACCTCACGTCCACATTAACTCAGAGTGAGTGGCTTTTCTTGAGCTCCTGGAGATGATTCTTTTAGCGTGGTTCAGAGATTAAACAGATGCTGCACATTCCTAAGCCATTTCTGTATTCTCGAGTCCCCCTCACTTGCAGAGGGTGGACATTGGTGGGCTCAGCTGTAGGACTATCCTGGGCACCAGTACCTTGCGCAACATCTCACTGTTAATAGTTGTCAGACCTGGAACTTGAACTCAAGCCTTCTTTACCAGGTTTCTTCTAATTATTCATTGACCACTTACCTGACATTACCGTGAAGAATCCTAGAATAAGCAGCTGATGGTGTAGCTGTGGAGCCCAGATGTGAGATGCTCACATTGGTCCCTGAGGTATAGTAGATGGTCAGTGGGTGTTCGTTGAATGAATAACTGAAGTGCAATGGGGCCGGAGGTCATGATAAGGTACAATTTTATCTAAGGTGGAAGTTCGCTTCTGAAGTTGGGGAGTAAGGTGAAGGGGGTGGTATACAGGGTTTGGAGCGTGTGGTGCTGTGGGCAAACCATACCAGCAAGTGAGAGCAGCCAGTTTTTCTCCAGTGAGGAGACAGACTCCTGGTCTTCAGGAGACAGGTTAGAATACGTCTGTACAGAAGTGAGACGTGAGGACGGGTCCTGCACAGGAGAGACCCTGGATCTCAATGGTGGCCCTCGTGCGCCTCCAGGTGTCCCACGCTGGGCAGTTCACGCTGTCCTACTCCTAAAGTGAGTTCACGACCGTATTCTGATTGGAGCATTCTTGTGCTGCAGGTTGCTGGCATGTGTCCGGGGAGTGTGCTCTTCTGTCAGACACACCTCCTGCCCATCACAGGCCTTCCCTCTGTGCAGCAGCAGACTCTGTGCTAGACTCTCCTTCCTGAAAGAGGATGAGACCAGGACTCCCGTGACTGAGGCCCGTTCTGTCTCTGAGCCTCTGCACTCTGTAACGTGAGGGTAGTTGTCCCTACCCTGCCTGCCCGGAAAGACATCTCATCTGCTGCTTCCTAATAGAAGTGACCGAGATGCTGAAAAATCATAATAGCCTTATTTTATGGAAATGCTACTTTAAGAGCTGGGACTGCCTGGACCCCTTCCCCAGATAATGACGTCTGTGGAAGAGGATTAGCAGCTAGTCTGTTACCAGTCACTAGCAATTCTGCTCTGAAGATTTAAGGATTAGATTACCCAGCAACCTTTAGCGTAGATTTTGTCTCTCATCATCCTTTGCATTGACTTTGAGTACCTTGTGTGTTGATGAAAAAGTGTGTTCTGCTTCATTGTTGGTGCATGGCAGACATTCAATAGATATAGGTCATTAAAAATAAAAATTGTTTTAAATTTGAAGAGTTTTCCAAATACGTTGCTATTTCACATTGCAATTGAAGAAATGGCCAGGTGCCATAGCTCACACCTGTAATCCCAGCCAAGGCAGAAGGACTGTTTGAGGGCAGGAGTTTGAGACCAGCTGGGCAACACAGCAAGACTCCATCTTTACAAAAAAAAAATTAGCTGAGTGTGGAGCCCAGGAGTGTGAGGTTACCGTGAGCTATGATTGTGCCATTGCACTCGAGCCTGGTGACAAAAGAAGACCCTCTCTTGAAAGAGAGAGAGAGAAATGAAGGTCAGCATCTCATTCTCTAAAGAAGGAAGTACTTAATGAGGCCAGGTTTGGGGCGCATCTAAGTGATGCTATCTTGATCAGTTGCAAATTCTATCTTGGTCAGTTTCCGCTTCAGGACTGATCTGTAGACATCAAAATTTCACTTCATTCAAAAATCATTCTATGTTTTACATGAATAGTTTTACAGACCTAGTTCTGTAGCAGAGAACTTTGCCATTTATTTCTGACATATTAAACCTGACATCTTAAGCCAATATTAATATTTATATCTGTTTTTTTTTTTTTTCTTTCTTTCTTTGAGACAGGATGTTGCTCTGTTGCCCAAGCTAGAGTGCAGTAGTGTCATCGTAGCTCACTGTTGCCTCAAATTCCCGGGCTCAGGCAATCCTCTGGCCTCAGCCTCAGAGTAGCTGGGACTACAAGCACACACCACCAGCATGCCTGGCTAATTTTTTTATTTTTTTGTAGAGACGGGTCGCACTATATTGCTCTGGCTGGTCTCCAACTCCTGGCCCCAAGCAGTCCTCCTTCCTGAGCCTCCCAAAGTGTTAGGATTACAGGCGTGAGCCACTGAGCCTGACCTTGATTAATGTTTTTAAATTTTATGATACCTTGTGGGTACTTAGTGAATATTCCTTAAATATATGAATGCAAATAAACCTATCATCATGCATTATTTGTAATTTTATTGTCCTTTTAATTGTTCTACATTGAACATGTATCACCAGCAGCAATGGTCATTTACCAGATGAAGTGTAGAGTCCTTTGGTGTCTGCATTGCTGTGTTCTGAGGGGTTCTGTGCAGACTGGTTATAAAGTTACGATCCTGGCAAGTCAGAGGGTTGGAATGCTGACTGGCCAGCCTCCTATCAGCTGTGCCCCACCCTCCTGGGTCTCTGGAGTGTGGCCAGCCTCTTAGAGAGCTCTCCGTGCACCATCCTCTGCTCTTTCCTCTGGGTGGAGTGGAAATGTGTTCTAGTGAAACCAACAGAACGCAAATACCCAAATACAGAATTAGACGGTCTAATTCTGACCCTGAATTGCTAACCCTGAAGGGGCAGGGGCTGAGTTCAGGTGCTAGAGGTCCAATCCATGGGATCCTCACCCCGTAGCCTCAGAACAGAGGTGAGCCCGGGCCAGAGGCCTCCAGCCACAGCTAGGCTGCAGGTGCCCGGCCAGGTGAAGGGGTGACGGCAGCTCAGCAGAGGGAGTGAGTGCCACGGCCTAGCTTTTTTTTTTTTTTTCTTCTATTGTTGGGAGAGATTAGTAGAAGAGCAAATGTTTCATTTTTTTTAGTTACGCAGTTGCATTGCATTTTTCTTTATTAAATAGGAGTGTCTTTTATTGTGAGAGGGCTTCTCTAAGAAAAATAATGGAAAGAAATTCTGGGTCCAAGAGTACAAACTTCGTAATTTTTGCCACGTATTACCAAATGTATATTCCCTCTGGCAAATGTATCTGTGTCTTTTCCCCTTTACTCAAAAAAGATTTTAACACTTTATATTTTGGCGTTCATTTAGCTACTATTGTAGGGTTTGATATTAAAATCTGAGTGGCTTTTCTTTTTCTTTTTGCCAGTGCAGTACATTTTGCTAGATCTCCCTTGATGTATTTAAAAAAAGAAAATTCAGGCTGGGCGTAGTGGCTCAAGCCTATAATCCTAGCACTCTGGGAGGCCGAGGCGGGAGGATCACTTGAGGTCAGGAATTCGAGACCAGTCTCAGCAAGAGCAAGACCTCGTCTCTACTAAAAATAGAAAGAAATTAGCCAGCCAACTAACAAAAAAAGTAGAAAAAATCTGCCGGGCATGGTTGGCACATGCCTGTAGTCCTAGCTAGTCGGGAGGCTGAGGCAGGAGGATCCCTTGAGCCAGGACTTTGAGGTTGCTGTGAGCTATGATGATGCCACGGCACTCTAGCCCAGGCAACAGAACAAGACTCTGTAAATAAATAAAAATAAAATAAGAAATTTCTTATGAGCCAGTTGTGGTGGTTTGCCTGTGGTCCCAGCTATTCTGTAGTCCCAGCGACTCAGGAGGGTCACTTGAGGCCAGGAGTTCAGAGCCAGCCTGGGAAACACGGTGAGACCTTCCTCTCTTAAGAAAAAATACATTTCTAATTGTAAATGGGCTTGTAAAGATACCTGGAATGAGTCAGTATGTTTTTATTTTTTTTACTTTTATTTTTCTTTTGGAGACAGAGTCTTGCTCTGTTGCCTGGGCGGGCTAGAGTGCCGTGGCGTCAGCCTAGCTCACAGCAACCTCAAACTCCTGGGGTCAAGTGATCTTTCTGCCTCAGCCTCCCGAGTAGCTGGGACTACAGGCATGTGCCACCACGCTCAGCTAATTTTTTCTGCTTTTTTTTAGTTGCCTGGCTAATTTATTTCTATTTTTAGTAGAGAAGGGGTCTCGCTCTTGCTCAGGCTGGTCTTGAACTCCTGACCTCGAGCTATCCTCCCGCCTCGGCCTCCCAGAGTGCTAGGATTACAGGCGTGAGCCACTGCGCCCGGCCAGTCAGTATGTTATTAAAAGTAACTGAAAAAGTTGTATTCCAGACAAGGGCTTTTACTGGATGGTATCCATCTTTTTTGTTGTTTTGTTTTTTAGCTAATAAATGTTCTTCTTTTTTGGAGAGAGAGTATCACTGTTTTCCCAGGCTGGCCTCAAAGTCCTGGGCTCAAGTGATCCTCCCACCTTAGCCTCCCAAGTAGAGAATATAGGTATGTACCACTGTACTCTGCTCAGCTTATACTTTTTTTTTTTTAACTTTAATGGCTGTAAACCATCTTATGCATTTAATGTTTTAATGATGAAGCTCTTCACATAGAAATTTAAAAAAAAATTAACACCATATAATTGTTCAGTTTGATTTTGAGATGAACCTATAAAGTCTGCAGTTTAAATATAACAGGTTTTTTGTTTTTTGAGACAGAGTCTCGCTCTGTCACCCCAGCTAGAGTGCAGTGGCACCATCATAGCTCACTGCAACCTCAAGCTCCTAGGCTTAAGCGATCCTCCTGCCTAAGCCTCCTGAATAGCTGGAACTACAAGCGGGTACTACCACCACCATGCCCAGCTAATTATTTCTGTCTTTTTTTTTTTTTTTTTTTTTTGTAGAGAAGAGGTCTCACTGTTGCTCAGGCTGACACCTATGAAGTATTTCTTAACTTGTCCAAGCTGTATTGCTCCCCCTTTGAAACACTGTATCTTCCTATGAAGTTCATTTGAAGGATTCCCACCCATCCCCAGTAGCAAACTCTCTGAAATGATACTATGTGTAGTTTGTTGAACAGGCACTCTGGGCCAAGGTTACTTAATATGCATTAGCCATTATTCCCAGGACAGCCTTGCAAGGTAGCTCTTAAACAATTTTATAGGCCTGACATGGTGGCCATGGCAGGAGGATTGCTGGAGGCTAGGAGTTTGAGACCAGCCAGAGCAACATAGGGAGACCTCATCTCTACAAAAAGTGGAAATATTAGCCGGGCGTGGTGATGCACTCCTATAGTCCCAGCTACTCTGGAGGCTGAGGCAGGAGGATCACTTTAGCCCAGGAATTTGAGGTTGCAGTGAGCTCTGATGATGCCACTCTAGCCCAGGCAACAGAGCAAGACCCAGTCTCAAATAAGAAAAATTTTTTATAGATAAGGAGACAGTTACACATATTCTCCAGTATAATGCTATAATATTGAAGAAGCATAAACAATGCCATTATACATGTTAAAATGACAACACAGATTTTACAGAATTACCTCTTAAAATGTCATTTCTGCTGGGTACGGTGGCCCACACCTGTAGTCCCAGCTACTTGAGAGGCTGAGGTGGAAGAACACTTGAGCTAGCCTGGGCAACACAGTGAGATCCCTGTCTCTAAAAATAAATAAATTTTTTGTTAAAAAATTTCATTTCTGTTGGTGGCATTTTCTCATGTCATCCTAGTGGATTGTTATTGACAGATGGGCTCACAGCATCATGGCTCCCACGCTTGGTTCGTCTGCCCCTGCCTTTTTCTTTCATAAAAATTTATTTATGGATATACTTTAAGACAAAGGTATTAGAGCTCACACAGAACCTGAGGTGGCCATGAGTAGGCAGCCTGGCCCCTAACCCGTCTCCTCAGGCAGCTGGACTGAGATGCACTCAGGTGTTCATGGCACAGGCATCCTCATGAACATGCTCTAGTTTAGGAGGAACATACCAACACCTCCTAGGTGTCTGTGATTTGTACCTTTTATTTGTGGCGCGTCTTACACTGGCAGCATGTTACAAAGACAGCGTAGCTACGCGCCAGACCTGGGTGCTGGCATGGGCTGGTGTCTTTGCCCTGTGTTCACCAGAATAACCATCCTGCTGGATGACAGCTGCTTCCATGAAAGCCTTAAACATAGGTCTTCCCCTGTATTTTTATTTTTTGGGTTTTTTTAGAGACAGGGTCTCACTCTGCCTCCCAGGCTGGAATGCAGTGGCGTGACCATAGCTCACTGCAGCCTTGAACTCCTGGGCTCAAGTAGTCGGTCCTCCTGCCTACGCCTCCCAAAGTGCTTGGATTACAGGCCTGAGCCACCACACCCAGCTCCTCTGTTTCTAAAAGGCAAAGGACAATAAGGCGAATTAATGAACTGTGAGTTTTTGTTGTTGTTGTTAAGGAAAACACGTTTTACATCTAAAGTGCTATGCAATAATAATTACTGTTAGTCTTTAAGCTGAGAGTTAATTAAAATATAACCAACAAAACTTATGCAGCTATATAAACTTTGTACATGTATTTATTTTATTTTATTGTTATTATTTTTTATTTTTTTTAGAGATGGTCTCACTCTGTCACCCAGGCTGGAGTGCAGTGGC
This sequence comes from Lemur catta, assembly GCF_020740605.2. NCBI lineage: Eukaryota > Metazoa > Chordata > Mammalia > Primates > Lemuridae > Lemur > Lemur catta. The sequence goes on from NC_059144.1 coordinate 51,152,740, forward strand.
ATGATCACGGCTCACCGTAACCTCTAACTCCTGGGCTCAAGCGAGCCTTCTGACTCAGCCTCCTGAATAGCTGGGACTGCAGGCGAGTGCCGCCATGCCTGGCTAGTTTTTTATTTTTATTAAAACATATTATCAAGGGTTAATACAGCACCTTATTCAGAGAAGGCTTGATGTCAGGGCAGGGAAGAATTCCTCCCTTGTATCAAATGGTTGCTGAGAATCGGTCATGAGATACAGTGCTTGGGAATCAGACTTGGGTTTGGATCACAGCCCTACTGATCCCTGGCAATGTGACCTCAAGTAGATGCTCAACCTTTCTGAGCCTCGGTCCTCTCATCCGCAAACGGTTATCGTGTGCCTGGCATTGGTCTGCTCACATCATACAAGCTAGCTCACAGACAGGCCCTGCTCCAGACTATTTTTATCCCCATTTGACAAAGAGGAGACTGAGATGTAGAGATGTCAGTACCTTGTCTGGTCGTTGAGCCCTGCGAATGGCGGAGCCCCGTTCCAGTCCAGGCAGGTCACCCAGAGCTGCCCCCCCCCTCGCGGGACCAGGCGTCCATCGCACAGGCCGCCTGGGGGTGCTTGGTAGGGTACAGGCACGGGTGCCCCTGAGTGCTCCCACAAGGTGAGCGTTCCCTAAGTTGTAGCTGCTGTGTAGGTAAAAACTATAGCAGTGACCACAAGTTCTGTGCCAAACCTACTGTCTTTCCATTTTGAGATGCGTGTGTGTTGTAGCACTGCCTCGGAATTTCAGCACGTTGTACGCCTGGCTTGTCATGGTTTAACTGGTGCATCTTGTACTTGGTTGCATACTCTATTTGATGGAATCGTTTGATTCTAGTCGTCATTGCAGGGAAACAGTCACTCTGAAACCGTGTTTGTAGGCTCCGGCAGAGGCAGTCCACAGTGGCAGGCACTGGCCTGCCGTCTCTTCAGGGTGAATTTCTGTAAGGGCAGCCCCTAGGCCAGGGGTCAGTGCCGGAAAGTTGGTACCATTTCCGTCAGTTATGTTTCAGAAGTACTGCCGTTGGAAGTGCAGGAAACACCCTGGTGTTGCCTGTGGCATTTTATGAGCTCTGACTCACGCACTGTGTGTGTCTTAAGGTTCCGTTCTGGAGTCTCCCTGGTGGAGCAACCAGTCCACCCTGTGGGGTGGAGCCGCGGCTGCAGGGTGGGTCATTGGGTTTACAACATCATAAAATGAGCAGGGCAAAGGTTACTAAGTAAATGTGTTACCAGTAGGATTGTGGTCATGAGCATTTTTATAAATTTGTGTGTTATTTGAAGTTGAAGATTTGAGTGTTACGATTATCTCTTAATTCAGGTAATAAGAGAATTCTTCCTGGTAGGCATGTTTCATTTAAAGTTTGGGACTGTGGTAAGAATTTTGGGTCCTGGTAGTGGTTCTGTCCTAGAATCTTTCTCATGAGTCATTTTAGTGGCAGTGCTGAGGTCATGGACGTGCCGTCCTTTCCGTCAGTCCCATTCGGTTCCTCGGGGTTCCAGCTTGTCGGAGCCTTGGCCGCCCAGGTATCACGCCCCGTGACCTCATTCGTTTCTCTGCTGTTTGGGCCCTGAAAGGTGATGTGTGCGCAGGACTGCGGGGGTGGGCAGAGGCATCTGGGCACCCAGGGCACTTGCTAGAGGATAGGGGCACAGTGGTGGCTCCTCACGGACGGGTCACAGGGAGCCCCCTGTCTTGAGCAGCGGGGTTGGAGCGTATGTGACTCTTCTGCCTCTTCTTGTGTTTAAACGCATATCTGTAGTATTTTTGCTCCATTTCTGTCCTCTACCTTTTGAATGATTGTATTCCAAGCATCAGTTTACTAAGGAAAATCTTTATTAGATGTCTGGCCATAAATCAGTACTGATAAAATTAAGTCAACAAACATTTATTGGATGCTCTGGTAGAACCTGGGCAATAATAGCTGCTTATAAATTAAAAGGGCTTCAGGGTGCTGGGTTTCATTTTCTTTATAGCTAATCACACCCTTGGAATGGTTTTACAGTTTGGGAAACCGGGTTCCAGGCAAGGGTGTGGCTCTGGGTTGAGGCAATTCAGTTTTTCCCCAGGTGTCTGCCTGCAGCAAGTGGTGGTCAGTCTTGTTTCCTTGCGTTAATTTTGTGAAGCATGCTGGGTGCAGTGGCTCCCACCTGCGATCCCAACACTGTAGGGGGCCAAGGTGTGAGGATCCCTGGAGGCCAGGAGTTCGAGACCAGCGTGGGTAAGGTAGTGAGAGTCTGTCTCCACAAAAAAATAAATGAAGTTAAAGGGTTGAAAAGTCAGGAGTGCAGATGAGGAGGCTGCGTGGCACTCGGTGTCCCCAGCCTTCTCGCGTTGGCTCTTGCTTGTCGTTGCTTCAGATGTGTTCGTGGAGTCAGGTGGCGGCCGTTTCCTTCTGTTCTGCAGTCTGCTAAATTTTTTCTTTTGGGATAAATAAGAAATTCAGAGTTACACATTCGTACTGCTGGGCCTTTCTCCTTTTCGCTGTGTTCCGGTTCCTGTCCAGCCTGCTGCTGGACCTGCCTGTTGGAGTGTCCTTTGGCAGTCGAATGTTACATGGTTCATTATGGATTTTAAATATTCCCCAGAAAGTTAGAAATAACACCAGTTTTATTTCATCTTTAGTATTTTTATGTTTAGCAAGAGATTTCCATCTGCACACTGGGCCAGGGGCATCTAAGCAAAGCAGCAGGTACCTGCCCCATCTCCTATCTGCACCTTCGTCCCAACAACTCTGCATGCCGTGTCATGCCTGTTCCCTGACACATGAGGCAGTACCTGTGTCATCCCCGTCCCAGTGTGACTGGCACTCTTGACAGTTTCTTGCTTGTTTCCTTTGTATTTTTATGTGACATTACTTTGTGGTGCTTTACCAACAAATACACATCATCTGTTGTCTCCCTAGCTCTAGGGTGTCAGCATTTCCTCTTTCCCTCCCCTTCCCCTGACGTCTGTTGTCTGTCCTTTCTAGAGTTGTCCCCCTCCCCAACCAGGTTGCTAACAGCCCTTTTCTTGGCTTCTTTATTTTCGGACCATCCATTGTAGGATGTATTATCTTTGTGGCCTGGAACTTCTCTCTGCACACTCTCCAAAACTAGATGAAAAAAAAAGAATTAAAAAAAAGAACATAAGTAAAATTGACTTTTTTTGGTGTGCATTTCTCTAAGTTTTGATATATATAGATTTATGCAGCCGTCACCATAGGATACAGAACAGTGCCATCAGCTGCCCTCCTCTACCGACCCCTGGCTGATCTGTTCACAGTTGCTCTGGTTACGCATTCTTGGGAATGTCCCACAAATGGGATCATAGAGTGTCTCACCTTCTGAAACTAGCTTCTTTCACTCAGGGTAACATCTGCAGAGTCATCCAGGGAGTGTGGGGGCTCCGTGGTTTGTTTATCCATTCACTAGTTGGAGGACATTTCTGGAGTTTGGAGATTGTAAAAATTCATATACAGTTTTTTGTGTGAACATTCATTTTCATTTCTCTTGGGTAGATACATAGAAGTGGGATTGCTAGGTCATGTAGTAAGTCTATTTTTAACTTTATGAGAAACTTCCGAACTTTCCCAGAGCAGCTGAAGCATTTTGCGTTCCTGCTAGCAGCGCTGCTGTTCTTTCTCACTGGCACTTGGTGTTGTCGGGTCTTTTTTTAGAGCAGTTCTAATAGGTGTGTAGCAGCATCTCTTTGTGGTTTTGACTTGATTTCCCAAGTGAGCGGAGATGTTGAGTATCTTCTCTTGTGCCTACTCACTGCAGCAGCGGTTGCCCACCGTGGCTCATGCCCTGCCTCTGCTCGCCACCCCTGCACCAGCTGCTCAGGGACGTTCAGAGCAACCTTACCCGTAATAAGAACTGGGAACAGCCCACGTGCCCTTCCGTGGAAGAACAGATGGATAAGCTGTGGTCTGCACGCAGTGGAGTGTGACCACAACTGGAAATGAATGAGTTATTGCTGTGTCCCGCAACTCAGATGAATTTTAGAAACACCTGTAGTCTCAGCTGCTGGGGATGGGGGAGGCTGAGGTAGGAGGATTGCTTGAGCCAGGATTTAAGACCCTCCCACCCCCAGCAACATAGACCCTCATCTCTTAAAAAAAATTAAAACTAAATAATGTTTTGGGATATACATATGAGGTCATGTTTTTTAAAAGCAACAGAGTAATAAACATTAAATTCAATGTGGTATATGCAGGAGAACACAGGAAGCTTCCGGGTTATTGATAGTTTTCTAGTTTCGAAATTGGGGATGGGATCATGGTATTTATTTTATCACGGTGCATTATAACCTATATTCCCATTCTGTCTTTCACATATTACATAATACTTAAAACAGAACAAAATACCATTTTGAGAAGCAGTCTTCAGGAGAGCCTAGGTGACCTCAGACAGTCTCAGTGATGCTGAATTCAGAGAGGCGACAGAATTTATTAAAATGGATAAAGTGAAAATTGTAGCCTATGATGGTAAAAATACTGGCTTTAATACTACAGGATGAATAAGAAAAAATGGCTTTTTTATGCCATGTTCTGTTATTTATCAATTTTGAAAGGAAGCATGGAAGAAACTTTTTAAAAATTTATTCTAGCGTTGCAGAAATGACTACACTGTGCTATATCAGAGAATTCCAGTAGGAAGAAGCTTATAACTGTGTAGCCTCATATATTACCTTTGTTATACAGCATGAGAAAACATAACTTTTTTGGTTTCTTTTTTTTTGTGACAGGGTCTCACCCTGTCATCCAGGCTGGAATGCAGTATCACAATTATAGCTCACTGTAGCCTCTAACTCCTGGGCTCAAGTGATCCTCCTGTCTCAGCTGAGTAGCTGGGGCTACAGGCACCACTCACCACCTCCGGCTAATTTTTCTTATTCTTTGTAGTGACGGGATCTCACTGTGTTGACCAGGCTGGTCTTGAACTCCTCACCTCAAGCAGTCCTCCCACTACAAACTCCCAAAGTGCTGGGATTATAGGCATGAGCCACTTTGCCTAGCCTTTTTTTGTTTGTTTGATTGTTTGAGACATGGTCTTGCTCTTTTGCCCAGGCTAGAAGTGCAGTGGTGTCATCAATAGTTAACTGCAGCCTCAAATTCCTGGGCTCAAGGAATCCTCCTGCCTCAGCCTCCTGAGTAGCTGGGACTACAAGCATGCGCCACCACACCTGGCTAATTTTTAAAATTTTTGTGTAGAGATGGGTTCTCTCTATTGCGCAGGATAAACATAATTTTTTTAATGACAAATCACAAGTTATTGCCTTCTTAAATACATTCTTTAATAAATTCATTTTAAAACTCAAAAAAAGGAACAAAAATAGGCTTCATTTTAAGGTGTTTTCAAGTTTTGTTCTTTCAGAGTTGGCATATGATTTTCCCCCCAACAGTAGGTTGAATTCAATAGCAACTCTTTACAAAACATTTATTTTCCAAAAGTTAATGTTAATTTTTTAAAACCCACAAAACTTCATTTCTCTTTCCCAGTATCACATATCCTAACAATGAAGTCAGACACTGCTGTTTGGGGCTTAAGTCTGTCTTTTAGTCATAAGACTATGTTCCAAATGAGCTTGAAGCTTTTAAAAGTTCATATTCCCCGACAATGGTTAGTTTTTAACTAGGTTAACTTTTGAAATGTGTGTGAAATGGTATAGAAATCTAAATTTAATAATTTCTATGCTTGGACAACATTTATTCCATTTTGTGGCTCAAGACATAGAATGCCAGTTTTTAAGTATTTATTTTGTTGAGACAGGGTCTTGCTATGTTGCCCAGGCTGGTCTTAAACTCCTGGCCTCAAACGATCCTCCTGCCTTGGCCTCCCAAAGTGCTGGGATTACAGACATGAGCCACCGTGTATGGCATAGAAGGCCAATTTGAATAATGTTCATAGTAGTAGCTACTTCTGGAATGGGCTGTTAATGTACTATTTTCTTACAGGGCCAGCAGACTTTATCTTAGGCTTTGTGTCTGTTGAGAGCAGCTACAGACAGTACAGAAGCAAATTACTGTGTCCCAATGAAAGTTTATTTGTAAAAACAGGTAGCCTGTTGTAGAAGATTGGAGAATTTTATGTTTCACTTGATTTTCTTGTATCTAATTTGCTTTGAGAACAAATAACCTTAATTAGATAGTTTCTTTTCTTTTACTGCAGGTAAAATTGACATACAGTGAAATGCACAGATCTTAACTGTGAGTTTCAGTGAGTTTTGTATATGTATACATTTATAAAATCACCACCCCAATTAAGTTATAGGATATTTCTTTCTTTTCTTTTCTCTCTCTCTCTTTTTTTTTTTTGAGACAGGCTCTCACTATGTGTGCCAGGCTGGTCTTGAACTCCTGGGCTCAAGCTATCCTCCTGCCTCAGTCTCCCAAGGAGCTGGGATTATAGGTGCGTGCCACCGTGCCCAACTAAGTTATAGGATATTTTTATCAAGGTAGAAGATTTTGCTTCACCACTCTTAAACAGTCACTTTACTGATTTATATCATGATAGATTATTTTTCCTGTTAATCTTTGTATAGATGGAGTAATTTTGTATCTAGTTTGTTTTCATTAACATAATATGTTTGAGATCCATCTGTGTTATTGCTTGTGTATGTCATTCCTTTTATTGGTGAATAGTAATCACTTCTGTTGGTGGCCATTGGGGTCGTTTATCCACTTAGAGCTAATATAGTGCCAGTTCCTGTAAAACCCAGAGACTTTCGGCGACATCAGTCTGTCGCCTCAATAGAGTAGCCTTGTGTGTTACCTCACTTGCATTGTACTCCCAAGCCAATGTTGGTAATTTTTGCTACATCCTATGTATTAAAAAAAAGGGGGGGGGGGGAAGAGATCTTTTACCTAGATTTGCCCTTTCCAGTGGTCTTCGTTCCCTTCTGAAAATCTGGATTTGCATGTGGTACCATTTGCCTTTAGCCCAGATAACTTTCTTTGGCATTTCTTGTATTTTAAGTCTTTGTGATGGGTTTTTCTAGCTTCTGGTTATCTGAAAATGTCTTTATTTCACTTTTGTTTCTATAGGATGTTTTTGCTGGAAATAGAATTCTGTTTTTTTGTTTGTTTAAATTTTATTGTGTATACTTAAGATATACACCTGATGTTATAGGATACATAGATAGTAAGATGGTTACCATAGACGAACAACTTAACATAGCAATCATCTCACGTAGTTAGCCTTTTCCCCTGTGTGGCAAGAGCAGCTATAATCTACTCATTTCCCAAAAATTCTGAATACAATACACTATTATATAGTGAATCTCATTGATTTATTTTGAAATGTTAAATCCAGCTTGCAATCCTGGAATAATTACTTAATTGTGATGTATATAACTTTTTCTATATTGTTAGATTCAACATGTTAATATTTTGTTAAGGATTTTTGCATCCGTGTTTATCAGGGATTTTTTTTTTTTTTTAAGACAGACAGGGTCTCACTCTGTCACTCTGGCTAGAGTGCAGTGGCATCATCACAGCTAACTGCAACCTCAAACTCCTGGGCTCAAGTGATCCTCCTGCCTCAGCTTCCCAAGTAGGTGGGACTACAGGCATGCGCCACCAAGCCTGGCTAATTTTTGTATTTTTTGTAGAGACGGGGTCTTGCTGTGTTGCTCAGGCTGGGTGGAGATTTTTTATTACAAATTAGTTTTATTAATAGATACAGGGCTATTCAGATTTTCTGTTTCATTCTGTGTCGATTTTTAAAAAATTATTACGGGTACATAACCGTTGTATATCTTTATAGGGTACATGTGATATTTTGATAAAGTTTACCCTGTCTTATTGATGATTATAGTCCATTCTGTGTCAATTTTGGTAAATTGTATTTTTCAAGGCATTTGTCCATTTCTTCTAACTTTTCTAATTTCTTGGCATGAAGTTCATAATATTCTCTCATCTTTTTCATGCCTCTAGGATCTGTGGGGATGAACCCTCTTTCCTCATGTTGCTGATGTCTGTTCTCTATTTCTTGGTCAGTTTGGCTAGCTGTTAATCAATTTTTTTGTTGTTTCAGAAGAACCAACTTTGGGCTTTGTTAAATTTCTCTGTTGTTTGTTTTCTATTTGACTCGTTGCTGTTGTTTATTATTTCCTTCCTTCCATGTATTTTGGGTTTATTTTGCTATTTTATAGCATCATGAGGTGGAACCTTAGGTCTTGATGAATATATTGTGCACTGTTCTCCAGGAAAACAGAACTAATGTCTTTCTCTGTCTCTACTGTCTCTACCTACGTACCTTTCCAAAGGAGATTTGTTACAAGGAGTTGGCTCATGTGATTGTGGAGTCTGCAGGCTGCGGACTGAGGAACGGTGGGGTGTAATCCCAGTCCCAGGGCAGGAGGAGACCAGTGTAGCAGCTTAGCCTGGCATGCAGGAAGAAAGAACAGGCAAATTCCTCCTCCTCTACCTCTTCGTTTTATTCCCTGTCCTTGGAGATCCAGGCATTGGCTGCGGCCCACCCATGTGGGGGAGGGCAGGCTACTTCACTGAGTCCATGAGTCCTAACACTCATCCCATCCAGAAACATCCTCACAGACAAATGCAGAAATAATGTTTAATCTGGACACCCATTGGCACAGTCAGGGTGCCACATAAAATTCACCATCACATATGTTGTATTTTATTTTTCAATTTAATATATTCTCTAGCTGGGCTCAGTGGCACACGCCTGTAGTCCCAGCTAATCTGGAGGCTGAGGCAGTAGGATCACTTGAGCCCAGGAGTTCAAGGAGAGGTATGATCAGGCCACTGCACTCCAGCCTGGGCAACAGAGGGAGACCCTGTCTCTTAAAAAAAAAAAGAAAAGAAAATTATAATTTCCGTTGTGATTTCTTCTTTGGGCTACATGTTATGTAGAAGTATGTAGAAGAAGAATGTTGTTTGATATCAAATACTTGAGGTTTTCCTATGTATCTTACTATAAACCTTTAAATTAGGGTTTCTGATTCTCTTAAGGTCAGGGCACACTGTGTGATTTCAGTGCATTTAAATTTATTGGAATCTCTTTTAAGGCCCAGCATATGATATGTCTTGGTCAATGTGCAGTGTGTGCTTAGAAAGATTGTTCTGTAGATTGGTGGTGGTTCTGTGACTATAGTTGGGTCATGGTGGTTTGAGAGTGTGGTTTTATCTTTTTTTGTTTGTTTGTTTCTTTCTTGTCTCTAGAGATGGGGTCTCACTGTGCTCAGGCTGGTGTCGAACCCCTGAGCTGCAGCGATCCTCCCGCCTCGGCCTCCCAAAAAGCAAGGATTATAGGCATGAGCCACCGCACCCAGCTGAGAGTGTGGTTTTAAATCATCAGTATTTTTCATGATTTTTTTTTATGTCGATTTCTGAGGAAAGTATTAAAATTACAATTGGGTATTACATTTTCATCCATTCTGACAATCCCTGACTTTAAGAGTTTCATTTTCATTTATCTTTTAACTTTTTAGCTATACTTCTTATTTTTTGTGTAGGTGTTGCTCTAGGGATTAAAATACATATCTTTAATTTTTCAGAGTCTGCTTAGGGTAGCAATATTGTAGTCTGTCATGTCCAGTGTGGCACGGGACTGCTCCTCCACACGCCCGTATACTGTGGGGTCTGCCTGTAAATATTATAAACCCCACAAGACAGTGTCTTGATTTTTTGCTTTGAACAGTCTTATGGAATAAAGTCCATCAGCTCCACGCTTGATATTTTCATCTGTACTTGTTGATGGTTTTTTTTTTGTTTTTTTAATTTTTTTTGTAGATTAGCCTAACATGGCAGACCAGAGACAGCGCTCACTCTCTACCTCGGGGGATTCACTGTACCACGTTCTTGGGCTGGACAAGAATGCAACCTCAGATGACATCAAGAAGTCCTATCGGTAAGAGGCCACGCATGGGCCACCCTGTTCCCTTAGAAGGACAAGGAAGCCCTCCTGTGGTTTAGTCAGCATTTTACCAAGCACTACTGCGCACACTTTTTCCTGGCAGACTTGGTATTAGTCTGTAACAGTTCTGTTGCAGCTTTGTGTGTGTAGTGTGCTCCTTATAGCCTAAAATTGTTATGTTAATGCTCTCTTGGCAACAAAAAATAGCACTGCGTAGGTCTTACAGACTGCGCACAGCTCCACAGGGAGTCGGGGCTGGAACCTGTTGAGAGGCCACCGTGGTGCAAGCAGAGCTTTGCAAAGGCGAAAGGAGTTACTTGTTTTAACGCAGTGGTAACAGTCTCTTTGCTCTGTTGTGTTCTTCCAATTGAACTTGAAGAACTTAACTCTCAGGTACGGTTTCATTTAGTAACCTGTAAGAGACATATATCATCATTAATCCAGACGATTCAGATAGTCCTCCTTTTGTGTTCTTCGCGTTGTAAAACTTACTAAACATTAAATTGCTGTCATTAAGCTCTCTACGCTCACCACCACCTTGACAGTGTGCAGTGAGCCGGCTGGGACACCAGGGCTCAGTGGTGGGGTTTGCCTTTGCACGGTTCAAGTTACCGGGGCCCAGACCCTCACTCACCTGGGGACCTCTGTGGGTGGGTCGGGGTGAGAGGGGGGTTGCCCTGAAACGACCCTGACATTCTGGAGCTCTGGAAAGCTGGAGAGTGAAGTGGTAATGGGTAAACATTTCTTCCACCGGGCCCTCCAATGGATAAGTGTAAAACTTGAAACCAAGATACAGCCAGGAAATGATTTTGGTTTGCAGGAAACTTGCCTTGAAATATCACCCTGACAAGAACCCTGATAACCCAGAGGCCGCGGACAAGTTTAAGGAGATCAACAACGCCCACGCCATCCTGACGGACGCCACAAAAAGAAACATCTACGACAAGTACGGCTCCCTGGGGCTCTACGTGGCGGAGCAGTTCGGGGAGGAGAACGTTAACACCTACTTCGTGCTGTCCAGCTGGTGGGCCAAGGTGAGGGGCAGGTGGTGAACCACTAAGCTGCGGGGCACTGAGGGCGCCTCATGCCTGCGAGGACTGCAGACCTGAGGGACCAGTGCATCTGATTCGGACACTTACACTCCTGAGACATGGTTCCTTTCTCCTCGCCCTGTGACGGGTGAGGGTCCGTGGCTGCTCGTGGCCCGTGGTAACGATCAAAGCGCAGCGCAGGGGCTGCAGAGCGAGACCTGTGGAGCCCGTCGAATCAACACGATGTTCTTTTATAAATGACTCCAGGTTCTTAAAAGGATGAGGTGGGGAGGAAGCCTTCATTTCTTACTAGCATTTCTCTGTTTCCTTATTTTATTCCCAGTGTGCCTCTCATGTACAGCCGAAGGGTGTGAGGTATCCCAGGGCCCTTAGCTGTGGGAAGCCCGGTTCCAGCTTTTACTGCTCAGCCGTCATTCCGTCTTTAAACATTTTTCTTTAAGCCACCGATGTCCTTCTGTCTCTTCTATTCAGTTCTGTCTTTGTCCTCATCTGGACAGCACTGTTCTCGGTGTGGAACGTGCCACAGCCTGCCGGTGGTCTCGGAGGCCGTGCAACGCCAGGCTCTTGTCTCCCCAGGCCCTGTTTGTCGTCTGTGGCCTCCTCACGTGCTGCTACTGCTGCTGCTGCCTGTGCTGCTGCTTCAACTGCTGCTGCGGGAAGTGCAAGCCCAAAGCGCCCGAGGGCGAGGAGACGGAGTTCTACGTGTCCCCCGAGGACCTGGAGGCACAGCTGCAGTCCGACGAGAGGGGTGAGTCCTGTCCTGGGACCCGCATGCCTGTGTGGGGCGGAGCCCACACGGGCCCTGAATGCTGTCAACCTATCTTGTCAAACAGGAGGGCACTGACACTGTGCCGCGAGTGTTTGTGGTGGCAGCTGGGACTGTTGAGGTGTGAACATGGACCCTGGAGGTAAAGCAGGCGCAGAGGGCTGTCCCCACCCGTGACCTGCGGTAGCCATAGATCCCAGGGGCCGAGAGGTGGGGCGGGTGGCAAGCAGGTGGGCAGGGGCCCAGGGCCAAGGGCTGGCGGTGACTGGAGGTGCCTGAGGAAAGCCGTATTGGGTGGAGGTCAGCCGGTAGCCTCTCCCCGTGGAGCGTTTGTCCAGGTGACCGAACTTTGTGTGCAGGACGGTGTTGATGGGCACAGCCAGGCGGCTGCCCTCCTGCAGAGCCCCGAGTCTGCCACACAGGCCGGTGTGGACGGGCGAGGCCAGGCGGCTGCCCTCCTGCAGTGCCCTGCGTCTGCTTGCTTTTCAGAGGCCACAGACACGCCGATCGTCATACAGCCAGCGTCTGCCACCGAGACCACCCAGCTCACGGCCGACTCCCACCCCAGCTACCACACTGACGGGTTCAACTAAGTCTGGGAGAAGCTGTGGTCCCAGGCGGTCAGTGCCTGGCCACCCCAACCTTAGAATCATGAACTGTAGTCACAGACACGGGGAGGCTGCTGCCTGCCTGCCGCGGCTGCGCTGGGCCCCGCCCGCCACCTCCACGCCCGCCCAGCATCGACCCCTGACCCACGAAGTGCGTAGCATGCAGTATTTAAAGCAGTGTAGCTACGGCCTCCTTCCGTTTTTCCTTTTTTAATAGCATGTGTGGGGTTATGTTCCATGTCTGTGTTGTGGACGTGCACGGCGTGGCCGTGTTAGCCGGACGGTGGAGCTGCCTGGGGGTTTCGGTCAGGTCGGTCCAGTGAGGGTTGATCGCAGCCGCCAGGTGCTGCCCGGCCAGGTGGGCAAGGAAAGGAAGGAGCTGCCCCTTCCTGCCCTGTGTTCTCGGAGGCCGGAGGCAGGTGCTGCCTGGCGGAGCTGCGTCTCCGTGTTGGCCTTAGGGTCTGGTGTGCGCTCTGTGCTCCCCAGCCCCAAGGCCGCAGCAAAGTTGTGATGTCACCTGCCGGGTCCTCCGGGTACCACCAGCATCCTTGCCCGTTTCGCGTGTTTGTGTTGGGCACGGGTTACGTGGGGTCTCTTCGCCTTGTTGACGGGGCCTTGCAGTGGGATTTTTCCTGTGGGCAGATTTGCTGTGGAAGGCACAGGAGGGCCCCTTCTGGGACTGAAGCCACGTTCTCTGCACGGTGTTTCTAGCCTGAGTCTCCCTGTCACAGGGACTGTGAGGGTCCTGTCCTTGGAGCTGTGTCCTTCGCCAGTGTGTGGGAGGTCGTTTGCATTCCTGCCCCTTCCCAGGCAGAGAGCTGGATTGTCGGGGCCACGTTTCCCCTCTCCCCCACCCGGGGTCACCCTCCACATTCCTTCAAGCCACCTGTCCCTTTTGTAATAAATCCTTTCTGGACCTTTAGAACCACAAGTGGTAGGACCAGCCCAGTCAGTCAGTCAGAGGGACTGAGTTCTGGTGTGGGTGGTGCACGGCTGCCTGTACCCTGCCCTGGCGACGGGCAGCCCCCAGAGCCGTGTTGGCCAGAGCACTCCGACTCCACTCGCCTTCGCCCCTCCCCGATGGTCAGGCAGGACTAGAGACGCTGGGTCCCTGGAGGAAGGGCTGGCTGGACCAAGGTCCCTCGGCCACGGGAGGGCTGCGTCCCAGGGAGGCCAGTGGCCAGCCCGTGGGATCCCTTTGGGAACCCTGGGAGCTGGTCTTTCTCCCAGACTGGGTGGGGGCTGAGGCAGTGTGGGTGTGACGTGCCCGTGCTGGCCCAGGGCTGGGAGCTGCCCACTCCCCCGGCAGCGCAGGCTGCCCCCGTCCGGGCCCCGGAGCAGAGTCTGGGGCTGGTTTCTGCAGAACTTGCCGCTGGCTGCTGCTGAGGGTCTTCCGAACTTGCAGTAGAGATGAAGACGAGGAGGAGGCTGTGCCTCTGCCGGCTCTCTGGCTGGGCCAGACCAGAAGGTGGTCCCGAAGCCCATTCCTCCCCGCCCACCTGCCGACTCTGGCCCACCCGGGGCTGTGAGAGGAGGACGTGTCAGGAAGGTGCTGCTGGTGGGGGCCCCGCCGGGTCCAGCCAGGCTGTGTGCCGGCCAGGCCCCCGCTGGCCCCTGCAGACCCGACATGAGCCCAAGCTGGCTGCCAGCACCAGGTCCTGGGGCAGCTCGATCCATTTTCTTTGCTTTTTACTCATTGAAATGATCATGAAGACCTTCCGTGAGAGGGAGATATGCACTACACTGTGTTATTAAGTTAGAAATAGTTTGTTAAAATCAGACCTCTCATAAAAGGATAAGAGATTTACTGTCTGACCCATCCTGGAGCAAGGGAGGAGGCGAGATGACAGGGACCCTCCTCTGCTGACCCCGGACAGCAAAGGATTCAGTCTGAGGTGCTGCTGCAGCCGTGGTGATTTTTCTAGACACAACTTAGGAAGTGAGTTGTTTCCCCCGGAATGGCCCAGAGCCAAGCTCCACCTGGCCCTCGGGGTCTGCACGCAGCTGTGGCTGGAGCAGGCCCGGGCCCTTCCGCACTGTCCAGGTGGGCCCCTTGCCAGGTGGCTTCCCAGTCCCAGGATCCCCTGACCATTGCTCAGAGTCGCACAGCTGCCCCGGACGGCGGGGCATAGCAGAAAAGAGCAGCAGGTCTGGAAGTTTGTGGAACCCAGGCCCCCGTATCTGTAAAAACTAAACATAAATCAAGGATGCCCGGCACTCTTCCCACTAACTGACCCTGAGGCAAAGCCCCCTTTTCATGTTTTACTCTGTGGGTTGTAAGGCTTTGTTTTCATTCAAGGAAAAAGATCTCCCTGGTTTCGCTTCCCTTTCTCTCGAGTGGACTGTTTGTTTCCCTTCTAATAAGCAGAGCTGGTGTGTCCCGGGGGCGGCCTGAGCTCCTTCCTGCTCACTTGCTGCCAGGTCAGGATGCCCCTGCAGCCGCCAGCACCCCCGCCTGCTGGTGGTGGCGACACGGGCACCTCAGCCCCACTCCTGGCAGCGGGTGGCGCGGCCGGCGTGTTGCCAGGGGGGTGCTGGGGTCGGTGTGTGCTGAAGACCCTCCAGGTTCACCCAGGGTTCCCTAAGGGGTCCGGCAGCACTGACCCCTCTGAGCGGCAGGAAGGGGGCCCAGGAGACCTGCGGGCCCCTCCCGGGTAGCCTAGCCGCTCATGTGTAGATTTCTGTTTCCCCTCAGTGACATGGGCTTTTCTTGTCTTCCTTTTGGCTTTATTTTTAAACTGCTTTAGATATACTGCTTAATGTTCGTGGACTTCCCTAGTTCTCTGACGTTCGGTTAATGCAGCCAACACCCAATGGGGACCTTTTAGAGAGAGAGAGCCGAGTGTGCTGTGTGTGGTTGGCGGGAAGCTCCGTCTCCTTGTCGTCGGCTGCTGGACTTGGCCACCAGGGTCCAGTTCAGGAAAGGGCCCGCAGCATAGAACAGTCAGGACTGTCCTCAGACGTTCTAACCCGGGTGTCACCATGGCGGTGCCCGTTGTCCTGTGGAGCCCCTGGCAGTCCGTCCCAGGTGAGCCTCGTGCTGGAATATCTCCCCGCGCAGCTGGTGGTCTGGGAGGTGCCCGCCTTCCCCAGCTCCGGACAGGTGGGCACTGGCATGCAGGCAGGGCACGGGGTGGGTCCTGCCCACCCTCTCCTGGCTGTGGCGTGGCTTCTGAGGGGTATAAAAAGCGACTGATCTCATTCCTTTCCCAGTGGTCTGAGCTGTGCGCCCGCGTGGCACAGGACTGACCTGTTCCTTCGGTTGTGAGTCATGCTCCTGTGGAATTGGCAAAAGCTACATTATTACTGTCCTTACAGGCACGGTTCGCGTTGTCACATACTGTGAGTGTGGGCTGTGGTATGTGTCCGTGTGTGTACATATGTGTATATGTATATATCACACAGCAGGCGTGTCATGCTGCTGTCTGGCAGTGAAGCAACAAGTACAATAAATGTTGGCTCTAAAATGGCCTCTGGTTTCTTGGCAAGCCGGACAGGGACAGGGTCTCCACGTGGCGGGCGCACAGAAGGGACCACCTCAGCCGTGGTGTGCCGGGAGCGCGTGAGCCTGAGCACGCTGCCCGGCATCAGGCATCTGCAGGGTCGCGTGAGGGTGACTGTCACAAACACCAGCCCATCCCTGGGGGCTGTCGTCCTCCCCTGATCCACAGGTGTGTGTCCCCATGGAATCTAAGTGGTGACTGGAAACCCTTCCCTCCCTTGAAGCATTAAAACCAGTTTTCCAAGCAGCAGGTACAGTGGGTGGGGAAGCGCCTGTCGGGCAAGCTGGGAAGGCCCCGCCCTGGCCCCAGGCCCACCCTGAGAGGTTGGGCAAGAGGGGCAGGAGGGGTCGGGGGCCACCGCCCTCCAGGGAAGGGGCTGGGG
This sequence comes from Lemur catta, assembly GCF_020740605.2. NCBI lineage: Eukaryota > Metazoa > Chordata > Mammalia > Primates > Lemuridae > Lemur > Lemur catta. The sequence continues at coordinate 51,168,924 of NC_059144.1, forward strand.
CTCTTACAGGCAGCACCTTCCCACAGATTTTGTTTTCCTGGAAAATGGGGTTAATGTTTCAAGCCAAATGAGGGGAGGAAGTTTACACTGAAACATACATACCTTGTTTCTAAAATTAAATGCAGATGCGTGGAAGTCAGTTGTCCATGCTCTGGTTCTCACTGGAATCGGACCGTGCTGGGTGCAGGCTGTGTCAGAACCCCTGGCCAACCCTGGCTCCCACGGGCACATCTGAGGGCCAGTCTGGTGTCGCATGGTGATCGCTGTCTTGTGTGTCTGAATGTTGACCTAAAATAAAAGATATCTGTTGTAAAAATAAATGTTTTCACTGCAGACCACGTGCATGGCTTAGTCACTGATTTCCTGCAGAATTCTGATTTTGGTGAGTCTCCGACTGAGGTGGCAGCTGACTTGGGACGCCCCCTGGGGGCTTGGACTTCACTTCCGTTTTCTGAAGGCCAATGCTGCAGTGACAGAAAGGGACCTGTTGGCAGCTGGGACCACGGGTTCTGGAGCCCTCGTGGGGCATGTCCAGCTCCCAACAGTGAAGCCCCAGCAGCTTTCTTGCAGCCCGTGGCTGGGCTGCCCAGAGTAGGTAGCACCTTACTCGTGCCCAGTGGTAGCCCTGTGGCCGTGGTGGCCAAACCAAGCCGGTGGCCACCAGCCCTTGGTCCAGCCAGCTGTCCACCTGGCTGACCATTGCCAGCTGCTACCTGCCTGGGCTTCCGAGAACTCTCCCTGCCACCCTCTAGTGCCTGGTGGTGACGGTGTGTGCTGGCCGCAGTCCCAGGAGGAGCAGACTGCTGCTGGTGAGCACACGGTGAGCCGTCGTGAGCCAGTCCTGGGCCTGAGCCCTCAGCCGCGCCGCAGGCCTCCGTCCTGAGCCGGCCGTGGACGGAGAGGAGGAGGCAGAGGCCGTCTGGAGAGCAGTGTGCTCTGACACAGGCGGGCCTGCCCCTCCTGTCCTCTGGGGCAGTGACCACCGCAGCTGAGCCTGTGTTCTTTGCTGACCTCCAGGCAGCTCTGTCTCCGTGTCTACCTGGTGTCCTGGCCGTAAGGGACAGATTTCCCAGGGTTGTCCTGGTTCCTGCCCCATCCAAGGTGCCTGGACACGCGGCTGCAGCAACTTCTTTGCACCAACTGCCTGGATGTCTCGAAGCCAGGGTTACCCGACCCTGTGCCCTGGCATCTCAGGGTAGAGCCCATCCTCCCACGCAGCCCTCCAGGAGCCGCAGCCACTGGGTATGTTCTGGGATTCCCTTCACCTGGCACCTGGGCAGGGGGAGGAGCAGGTGAGCCTGGGCCCAGCCAGGCTCACCGGGATGCAGTGCAGACTGCAGCCCGGGTGGCTCTTCTGGCGGTTTCCCCACCTCTGGGATGAGCGTCTTGGGCTCCTGCAGGAAGCACCTCTGACCGGGGACTGTTCCGCACACACCGGGGCCAGGGAGGGGCCTGCCTGGGTGCAGCTGGGACCAACCTGAGGCTCTTGCCTGAGGACCCTGGGTCAGGGCAGTAGACCCCTCCTGAAAGCCCAGGGAGGCTCACAGGTCTGAGCGCCCCTCAGCTGCAGTTGCACCTCCACACCCTGTGACTTGTCCCTAATGCAGACGGCAGCCACAGGGGGGACTCCTCTCTGGCCTGCGCCCCTCTGGAGCAGGAGACAGGACCTTCCTGTGCCCTGAGAACAAGGCAGAAAGTTCTCAGAACTGAAAAGCAATTTAAAGCTTTTTTTTTTTTGGAGACAGAGTCTCACTCTGTTTCCCAGGCTAGAGTGCCATGGTGTCAGCCTAGCTCACAGCAACCTCAAACTCCTGGGCTCAGGCGATCCTCCTGCCTCAGCCTCCCGAGTAGCTGGGAGGGACTACAGGTATGCACCACCATGCCCGGCTAATGTTTTCTATATATTTCTAGTTGTCAAGCTAGTTTCTATTTTTAGTAGAGATGGGGCCTCACTCTTGCTCAGGCTGGTCTCGAACTCCTGAGCTCAAACGATCCGCCTGCCTCGGCCTCCCAGAGTGCTGGGATTACAGGCGTGAGCCACCGCGCCTGGTTCAGACCCTGTCTTAAAAAACAAAAAACTCCATGTGGCTCTAGGTCTGGCCCTTAGCTGTAACTGCGGTACAGAACGTGCACGTGAATTAATGCTAACTGGCCCTGGTCTACTCACCACACAGATTTTCGGGTTTTCACTGTTGAAACAAAGCTGCCCCGGGGTCGGGGCTGGAAGACTTTCCGTGACTACTGGGGGCCTCAACTGCCCCGCGAAGGGGCCTCCCTGCCTTCTGCCATCCCTTCCTCACCTCCCTGCCGGCCTGGCGCTGTCGCACGGTTTTTCTCGTTTGGTCTACATTTTCTTAGGTAGAGTCCACGTTTATTATAACATGTTCAGTGTTTTATATATAGAATTCGTACAGAGAAACACGAAGTGACACCAGGCCGGAATGATGGACGTTCTGGTGGGCGGCTGGACCTCTGGGCCCGCCGCCCCCGGGCCGGCCCGGGGCTGGGCAGCCCTAACCCTCATCGCTTCCCGCGCGGGTGCTGGGTCCTGGGTCCGGCGCGAGGGGGAGCGCGCGGGACCCGAGCAGCAACACGGACTGCCTGGCTCGCGGGGGCGCGGCGGGGGCCGCGGGACGCGCATGGGCCTCCAGATCTGCGGAAGCGCGCGGGGCGGGCGCCGCCAGCGGTCCCCTGTCACCTGCCCGCGCTGCAGCAGGTGGCGCCCCGGACCCGGGCCGTGTAGCGCGGCTCCAGCGCTGTGGGTCTCCCGGCGGCCCCGCCGACCGCACGCCCCCGCCGCCCTGTCCCGGCCGGAAGGACCCGTCGCCGTGGGGAGGCCGCTGTCCTCAGCCCGCCCGCGCGCCCCGCCAGGTCCGGAGCCCCCACTCGCTTCTGTGGCCCCCGGCGCCACCCAGGCAAGGCCTGCGGCGCCCAGCTCAGCCGCGGACTCGCCAGAGCTCCGGAGTGTCGCGCCCCGGCCCCGCGTCCAGGACCCCGAGCGCCTGCTGCGCCCGCGCGTGTGGCCCCTCCGCCGGGGACACGCTCGGCTCCGCTCCTCCCGCGCTGGAATGGGGGCGCCGGGCGGGGATCGAGGCGGGTAGGCGCCGCCACCCCCGCCCCCGAGCCGCGTGACGCCGGGGCGGGCGGCGGGCTCCAGCTGGAAGCCGGCTGGTGGGACGTGCGTGGACCCGCGCCCCGAGCTAGGTCCGCCCGCTCACCCGCCGTCCCAGTGGATGTCACCGCTGAAGTCGCCCTTGCACCCAACCCCGTCCCTCCAGGGCCATCGTCCTCGCTCAGACCCTGTACGCCAGCCGCCCTCCTCCTAAGCCCGGCCCGAGGTCCACCCGCTCCCGCCCACTCCGGTGCCCTCCCCCATGCCTGGCTTAGGATCCTCCGTGAGCCCGCAAATGCCCTGACCTCCCGGGTCCTCTCTGGGCTACCTCGTGCCTCCCACATGGTGGTGGAACCTGTACAGCCCCACAGGTGTTTCCTCCAGATGCCCTTTTCCCAGGATTCATCCTGGAGCACGTGGGCCTACAAATGCCCGCGCCCAGGAATCCAGGCACATCTGCTGCCTTCTTGACTCCAGGTGGCCTGAGCCCCAGTCCACCCCAGATTTTCAGACCCTACTGCTGAACCACATGTGCCTTGTGCTGGGGAAAGAGCCTGTCCCCTGGCACTGGGCACACCAGGCTTCCCTTCCACCAAGCCAGGGTACCCGTCACCCCCCATGTCAGACTCTGTGGGGAAGGGGCGGCACCTCACGGGCTGACAAACCTGAGATTGACCCTGGAGACTCACCATTCTCAGGTTGGACAGTCCTGGAGGCACTGCCCAGGGCAGCTGGCAGAGCCGGGCAAGCAGGCTTCTCCTCCATGACACTCAGACCAGCTCAGACCAGGTGTCACGGGTTTGCGTCCAGCCTGCCCCGCGCCCTCCCGGGCTCTGAAGAGTAGCTCTGGGCCGAGGCCCCATGTCACGCTCCCCTGGGCTTCTCCGACAGGGTGCCGGCCAGCACCCCTCAGCCCCTGCTGGGTCCAGAGGAGCCCGGGTGGCTGAGGGCAGCACAAGGGCTGTCTGGCTCCAGCCCCACAGCAGCCCTTTGGGGGTTTCCTGGGGATGGACCCTTCCTCCCTGGAGAGCTCGGCCCAAGCCTCACCCCAGGCCCCGGCCCACACTGGACGCCCCCAGTGTCTCTGGCAGCTGTGTTGGGGTTTGGTCTCATGGAGGCCTTGGACGTTGGATCCTGGCCCTCTTTCGTGGGACCAGAAAGTTCCCAGGGCTGGAGGAGTTGCCCCCTTCCCCCACTGGCACCCTGAAAACCCTCCCCTAGGGCTACTTGAAAGGTGGCCCGCCTCTGACACCCCCCAGGGCCCTGGCAGGAAGTGGGCCCAAGAACTCCCCTAAATTGTCACGTAGCCTTGCCAGGCCCTGAGCCGCCCTCCAGTAAGGAGACCCAGCCCAAGGCCTGCCAGCAGCACCACAGCCTCCACGTGGGCAGGATCTGAGGCCAGGCTCCAGCACAGACCTCCACTGACCCTCAGAAGAGGGAGGAAGCTGCCCTTCCCTTGGGGCTGGGGGCTAATTGCAGTGGGGGCGGCTGGGCCCTTCCCTCCAGCCCTGAGCTGTATCATGCATGCAGTGTGTGTGGGGGGGGGTGTTGGCACACATGTGCCTCTCCGGGAGCGGATCAGCCCCTGGTTGGGGCCCTCCCAGGAGTGACCTGGCCCCCGCCAGCTCCTGGTGAACCGTTTCCACCATCCCTCTTCTGGGAAGACCTGGATGAAAGGAAGCAGAGGCACCTTCTCCGGGCGCACAGGGCAGGGCCAGGCTGTCGCCCGAGCGTGAGTGAGGGATGGGAGAGGGGTCTACTCACCAGGGTAGGGAGGGAAGACCCTCCTGCTGACCTCTGAGCCCTACCTTGCTCCTCTGTCCCCGGTGGTGGCTGGCTGCCCCCTGGACAAGCCTCTTGTCTTTATCTGCCTGCCTTGGCCTGGCCTCCACCCGGTGACTTCCTGTCCCCACCCCCTCTCAAGCTTTTCCATGACAAGGCCTTGGGGGGGAGGGGCGACCAGGGAAGCAGGAAAGAGGCAAGAGCAGGTCTGGAGGGACAGAAGAGGGAGTCTGCCTCAGGGTCCCAGCCCATCTGCCATGGCTGAGCCCACGGCCCACACGAGCACTGGGTGTCAAGTGTGCACATACGCATCGTGGACACCACACCCAGGCAGGCTCTCCATGGGGGAACGTTTGGGGGTGGCCAGGGAAGCCTAGCATCCTTGAGTGCAGGAGCAGCGGCTGCAGGGCTGGACATGGCGTCTAGGCCTGAGCAGCACAGCTGGTCCACTGAGGCCCTGGCCAACTCTTGCAGCCGGGGCCTCCCTCCCACGGCCGCCCACACACCAGTTTCCGCTGGGTCCCTTGATGGTACAAATCTGTGGGTAGCGCGGAACCGTCACAGGGTGGGGCTGCCTCTTGTGGGCCCCAGGTGGCCCTGTCCCCTCCCCAGGTCCAGGCCAGGTGGACACTAAGCTGTGTGGTTCTAGGGGACCCATCCCACAGAGCTGGGGGCGCACAAGTGCAAGGCTGGGACTGCCCAGTCCTGCCGGGGAGAGGCCGGGGCCTTGCGGCTCCCAGCTCCTGCAGCCGGGAGAGCTTCCACAAGCCACGTCTGGCTGGGTACCACTCCTGTGCCATATCTAACCAGCCACACCTCCATTTTTCTAAAGCTTTATTTTATAAAATGTGTAGAGTAAGCTATATTGATGACATTTTAGAAATTAAGTTATGTGTTGTACACTGCAATCCTGGGGTAAGCGGAAGTCAGGTGTGGACTGGGTGGCTCGGCCTGGGCAGTTAACCTGTGGAGGCCACTTCCTCCTCATCACTGCCATCAGGGACCGCGTCCGTCCCAAAGTAGCGGTCACCAAAGTTCCCTAGAGAAAGAAGCCAGCATGGCAGGGCCTCCTGGGGCCACCTCCGACCCCCACGCTCTGCCGAAGGGGCCGGGCAGCCTCACCGATGCCCGGGATGATTCGGAAAAGATCATTCACTCGCTTGTCCACAGCCGTGGTGATGATTTTCACACGTGGGAATGCGTAAGCCACCGAGTGCACGCCCATCTCCGCCATGAGCAGTGACAGCAGGAAGATCTTGTCCTCGGGTACATCGTGGTCCTGCGGATCACAAGGGGCAGGTGAATCCCAGTCCTCCGCGGACCGTCTGCAGCCCGCCTGGGGCCCACTCACCAGGAGCACGCGCACAGCCATCATGGCCGCGGCGCCCGTGGACACGGTGCAGTCCATGAGGATCACGTGGTCGTCGCTGATGTCCTTGGGCAGCCGGAGGTAGTGGAGCTGCAGGTAGCACGGGTCAGGGCCACGTGTCGGGGCCCCCACGGCCCCTCCCGTAGACCGCCTCTGACTCCGCCCCTGCTCCCCGTCCTGCAGCCTCCAGGCCAGCCCCGTCCTGGCACCTCAGGCTCCCCCGTGAGCTGGTTGGTCTGGATGAGGATGGTGCCGATGCGCACGTCTTTGCACACGGCACGCAGCGCAGGCTCCATGGTCTCACCGGCCCGCAGGATGGACACGCCCGTGATCTGGGGGCAGAGGGGCTGAGCGAGCCCGCGCCCACCCCAGCCGCCCGGCCCCGCCCCCAGGCGCCGGGCAAGTACCTGCTTCCCGGAGTAGCACTTGCCGGCATAGTCCTGCCCCTGCGGGGTCTGCACCACGCAGTCCTGCACAGACCGTGGGGCACCGTGAGTGCAGGGCCCCTCCCCAGCCCGGCTCCCACGCTCCCACCCCGCCGTGAGTGCAGGACCCCTCCCCAGCCCGGCTCCCACGCTCCCACCCCGCCTGCTGCGCACCTGGAAGGGCAGGAAGGAGAGTGCGTGCTCGATGAGCAGCCGCATCAGCCTCTTGGAGTAGAAGATGAATTCATCGCGGCTTGTCTCCTTGTCCCTGTGGGGCCAGCGGCTTAGCAGAGGGCGGGCCCCCGGGGCACCCCACCCCGCAGGTGGGCCCTCACCTGATGATGGTGTGCATGCCCCGCACCTGCGGCGTGCTCTTGAGAACGCTCAGCGTCCGCGGCAGGGGGTGGCACTGGTGGGCTGAGGCCAGTGCAGCCCTGGGGACACAAGCCAATTGGGGACACTGAAGAAGCGGCGTCTTCTCCCACAGCCCCTCCCCCCACAGGACAGCACGCGTCACTGTGAGGGCACACCCGTGGGGGCGCCGCTGGATGTGCAGGGTGGAACCTGGCTGCCTCCCTGCGGCTGCCCTGGGGGGCAGACGTCCCCCCACCTCAACTACCCGGCACGGGTAAAAGCGCAGCGGAAGGCGGAGCGACTGTCGGGCAGGAAGCCAGGCGCTGGGCTGTGAGGCGTCCCCTTCCAGTCCAGCACCCTCCCGAGCTCAGAAGCAGAAAAGGGCAGGCACAGGGTGGGCTCTCAGGCATGCAGACACATCTTAGCCCCCGGAATGGGCCCTCATCCCCGGCCTCTCTGTGGGGGGGCTAAGCTTTGGCTCAATCCCTGCTCTGGCTCATCCTCCAGGTGGTGCGTGGCCCGTCTCAGGAGAGGAGGGCAAAGCTGGCTCAGTGTCGCCTGACTGCCCCGCCCTGCTGCCCCAGGCCTGGAGAGGGAAGAGGGTAGGGCCACGAGGAAGGGCAGGGGTGGGGGCCCGGGCAGGAATAGGAGCAGGAGGCGGGGCAAGGCAGGCGCAGGGGCGGGGCAGGAATAGGAGCAGGGGGCGGGGCAAGGCAGGCGCAGGGGGCGGGGCAGGAGGCGGGGCAAGGCAGGCGCAGAGGCGGGTAGGGGCAGGTGCAGGGGGCGGGGCAGGCATAGGAGCAGGGGGCGGGGCAGGCATAGGAGCAGGGGGCGGGTCGGGGCAGGAATAGGAGCAGGAGGCGGGGCAGGTGCAGGGGGCGGGGCAGGCATAGGAGCAGGGGGCGGGGCAGGCGCAGGGGGCGGGGCAAGGCAGGCGCAGGGGCGGGGCAGGAATAGAAGCAGGGGCGGGGCAGGAGGCGGGTAGGGGGAGGTGCAGGGGGCGGGGCAGGAATAGGAGCAGGGGGCGGGGCAGGCATAGGAGCAGGGGGCGGGTCGGGGCAGGAATAGGAGCGGGGGGCGGGGCAGGCGCGGGGGGCGGGGCAGGCGTGGGGGGCGGGTCGGGGCAGGAATAGGAGCAGGAGGCGGGGCAGGTGCAGGGGGCGGGGCAGGGCAGGCGCAGGGGCGGGGCAGGCGCAGGGGGAGCGGCCGGCGCACCGCAGGGGCAGGTGCAGGGCTGGGGGCGGCGCAGCAGGAGCAGCGCACACGGCAACACTACAACCAGAGCACACTCCGCTCACATATCCCAACGCAGCTTCCTCTGCTCACCAGGTGAAGAGCGTGTTCGGGGAGGGAACAAGGCAGGAGACGGGGTTTACACAGAAGAGGAAGAGAACAGAGAGAAGCCCACTTAGTCCGGGGAGCAGGGCCAGTCCCGGCAGAAGCCAACAGGGCGGCCACGAGGCCTGAGGGCGAGGCCGGGCCTCTGCTCCCTCGGGCAGGAGCGCCCGCCAGCCAGCCGCGCCCAGCCCCGCGGCCCCTCCCTGCGGCCACCAGCCGCACTTCCTGGGCTGCGAGCCGCGCGTCGGGCCTCTGGCCACCACTTCCTTGGCTGAGAGAATGGAAACTGTGGCTGGCCGTATTCAGGCGCTTTTCTCGAGTTGAAACCCTGGAAACTTTTTTTTCTGAGAACAAAGGCTTCAAGAGGAAACTGCCGTGACAAGCCCTGTGTGTCTTGGTGGGGGCCAAGCAGAGCCTCATGCGGGGACAGGAGGTGGGGGTGGGGAGGGTGCACAGCTGGCAGACGGGCCTGGGAGGCATTTCCAACCACAGTGAACCCTGGGGGCAGCCAGGGCCAGCGTACGGCTCTCCAACCAGGTGGCTCAGCAGCAAGCCTCCCGACTCCACAGAAAGCCTGGCAAAGGGCAGGTCCCTCGTGGCAGGTGCTCACTTCCCGGCCTGCCTGCCCTCGTGGTGGGGCTGCAGGAGGCAACCCCAGCCCAAGCAGAGCTTGCTGCCTGCAGCACCAACACTGCTGCTCTTGGCCTGAGTCGCACTGGGCTCGAGGACAAAGGTGGGACAGGGCAGGACCAGGATGGGCAGGGACGGGGGGCCAGGCCCTCACCACCCAGAGTCGATGGCCCCATGAGATTGGTCGGAGTGGCTGTAATGGGCACCCTCTGTCTGCGGTCGTGCCTGTGGTCACTGCTCTGGGAGCCTGCAGTGCTGTCTCAGAACAGCTGTGCTCTGTGCAGTCCAATCCAGAGATGGTCCCCGGTGTTGGGGGAGGCTCCAGCAAGGTCTGTGTGACCTTGGGCATGCTACTTAAACTCTCTGTGCCTCAGTGTCCTCGTCTGCCAGCAAGGAGAGGCGAAAGCAGCAGTGGGACTGCGCCACACCACCCCTGCTGTGTCTGGGGAAAGGCCGCCTGCCTGGGCCACAGCCCAGACCCGGAGCTCCGTGTGGATGTTGGAAATGCCTCCATCTGTGCGGCAGCTGCACAAGTCTTACCTGACGCTGAGTTCACGCTGTGGCAGCAACACAGGGAGACACAAGGGAACGGTGACGTGTCAGTGACCAGGGCAGGTGGCCAGGCCGGTCCCACCCAGGAATGGCTATGCTGCAGCCCCATGGGAGCACGGCCAGCCAGGGGAGGTGGTGAGCTTCTAGTGGCCTCTAAGCCTGGGCCAGGGCCTGCAGTTCTGGGCTGGGGCAGAGCCAGGGCCCCTGGGCTCTGTTCTGTAGGCCTCAGGCCTCTAATAGGCTGCTACAGGGCGTGCCCAGAGCCCACCCAAGATCCAAGGCCCAGCCGCAGAATGCCACAGGGCACATGGGAGCTCCGCTGGGGCCATCACTCCGAGGGTGACCCACTGGGAAAGAGAGGAGCTCTGGCTCCACAGGGGACTCACACTGAGACCCCCCAGTCCTGGCCACTCTCCTCACCCTCAGAGGCTGGGAGAGGCAGGAGCATGCCCTTCTGTGCAAGGCCAGGCTCAGGCCGGCTGCGCCTTGGGGCTGGGCCTGAGCACCGTGCTGCCCCCATTCCCTCAGGGAGCCCAGGCCCCTGCCCAGCACACAGGCGGGGGCTGAGCTGGGTGACCGGGCTAACCAAGCAGGCACAGGGCACTCGGGGCTGGCACCTTGCAGGGGCCTGTGAACGCACAGGGGCTGGCTGAGCAGGCTGCTGTGGGCGGTGGCAGCAGAGAAGCAGGGACTGGGGCTGGGACGGGCTGCAGGGACGCGGAGCCCTCGCCGGGCGGCCTACCTCCTCTAGCTGGCTGTGCACGTGCTGCACGATCAGGTCGATGGCCACGGTGTTGCCGCTCCCTGGGGGGGACAGGGAGGAGGGTGACGGGGGCCAGGCTGCCCGCCTGCCCCCCCCAGGCAGCCCGCAGGCTCACCTCTGGGCACCACGATGTCGGCCAGGCGCATGGTGGGCTGGATGTACTGGTCGAAGGCGGGCTTGACAAACTTGTTGTACTGTTTGATGACGCCCTCGATGTCCCGGCCCCGCTCGCTGATGTCCCGGCGCAGCCGCCGCACCAGGCGGATGTCGGAGTCTGTGTCCACGAAGATCTTCATGTCCAGGAGCTGGATGGGGACGGCGAGCCCGTGGGTGCGGCTTGTCACCAGCACGGCCAGTGTGGAGGCGCCAGGCCCAGCTCCTGCAGGAGACCTGGTCTGTGCACCAGGCCCCGGGCCACCTGCCCAAGGGGCACCTTCTGGGCCTGGCTGGAGCAGGGATGGGCGTGGGGTGTGTGTGTGCATATGGGGAGCAGGTGTCTGGGGGCACAGTGCTGTCTCCTAGGCACGGGAGGAACGGGCTGGGTAGCATGTTCACTGGATGAAGCTCCCACAAACACACTGGGAAATTTGGGGCCCGGTGAGTTCAGGGTCTGGCCTGATACTCAGCACATAGCAGGTGGCACCTGAAGTGGCCATGTGGGGGACTGGGCACTGCTATGTGCAGAACAATGGGGTCCTCTGGGCCCGTGCCTGGGGCAGGACTTGGGCCCTGGGGCCAGGCAGACCTGAGTCAAATTCAATTCTGCCCTTAGAGGCCCATATGACCTCAACTCCCTCAAACTCACTGGCCTTGGGTCCTCACCCGTCCCTCAGGACTACAAGGAGAGTAAGACTCCATCTCTACTAAAAAATAGGAAAAAAAAATTAGCTAGGCAACTGAAAATAGAAAAATTAGCCGGGGATGGTGTGTGCCTGTAGTCCCAGCTACTCGGGAGGCTGAAGCAGGAGGATCACTTGAACCCAGGAGTTGGAGGTTGCAGTGAGTGAGGCCGACGCCACGGCACTCGAACCCAGACAACAGAGCGAGACTCTGTCTCAACAAAAAAAGAACAGGCCAGGTTTGAGCACAGGCCTTGTCCGCAGGTGGAAGTGGGACCCCGGCAGCCACACTCCACCACGAGTGGCACCACTGGGCCCTCCCAGCAGTGAGGAGTGGCCGGCTCGGGCAGTTTAGAGAACGGAGGCCTCAGGGACAGGACAGGGGATTGTGCACCTCTGGGATGGGGTAGAACAGGTGACTGCGCACCTAGGGGACAGGGCGCTGGAGCCTTCCTGCAGGAAGTGCTCAAACGGTGCGTGGCAGGAGGAGCAGGGACAGCGAGGGGCGGGCATTCCCAAGGGAGCCTCACCTCCAGCAGCGTCTTGTCGGCAAAGGCCATGATGCCCTCAAAGATGATGACGTTCGCGCCGTAGAGTGTTTTCTGCAAGGGAACCGGGAGTTGCCGGCGCCCAGCTCGCACGCCCGCAGCCCTCCCAAGCCTGAACCCCGCTCACCCAATCCTTCTTGCGGCTGTGCGTGGTGAAGTCGTAGATGGGCACCTTCACGCTCTTCCCCTGCTTCAGCTTCTTGAGGGTGGAAATGATGAGGTCAAAGTCGAAGGCGTCCGGGTGGTCGAAATTGAAGTTGTTGTGTGCAGCCTGCTCCTGCTGCTGCTTGGTCAGCACCTGTCGGGGGAGGCTGCCGAGGAGCCGGGCAGGGGTGGCCACGCAGGGGCCCGGAGGCCCGGAGCCTGCATCTGTGGACACTCTGGGGAGCCGGGCAGGGGTGGCCACGCAGGGGCTCAGAGGCCCGGAGCCTGCGTCTGTGGACACTCTGGGGAGCCGGGCAGGGGTGGCCACACAGGACCTCAGAGACCCGGAGCCTGCATCTGTGGACACTCCGGGGAGCCGGGCAGGGGTGGCCACGCAGGGGCTCAGAGGCCCGGAGCCTGCGTCTGTGGACACTCTGGGGAGCCGGGCAGGGGTGGCCACACAGGGGCCCAGAGACCCGGAGCCTGCGTCTGTGGACACTCTGGGGAGCCGGGCAGGGGTGGCCACGCAGGGGCCCGGAGGCCCGGAGCCTGCGTCTGTGGACACTCTGGGGAGCCGGGCAGGGGTGGCCACGCAGGGGCCCGGAGGCCCGGAGCCTGCGTCTGTGGACACTCTGGGGAGCCGGGCAGGGGTGGCCACGCGGGGGCCCGGAGGCCCGGAGCCTGCGTCTGTGGACACTCCGGGGAGCCGGGCAGGGGTGGCCACGCGGGGGCCCGGAGGCCCGGAGCCTGCATCTGTGGACACTCTGGGGAGCCGGGCAGGGGTGGCCACGCAGGGGCCCGGAGACCCAGAGCCTGCGTCTGTGGACACTCTGGGGAGCCGGGCAGGGGTGGCCACGCGGGGGCCCGGAGACCCGGAGCCTGTGTCTGTGGACACTCTGGGGAGCCGGGCAGGGGTGGCCACACAGGACCTCAGAGACCCGGAGCCTGCGTCTGTGGACACTCCGGGGAGCCGGGCCGGGGTGACCACGCAGGGGCCCAGAGCCTGCGTCCGTGGACACTCTGGGGAGCCGGGCTGGGGTGGCCATGCAGGGGCCTGGAGCCCCGGAGCCTGCGTCTGTGGGCACTCTGGGGAGCCGGGCAGGGCTTCACCTTGTAGAAGGAGTCCATGGACAGCAAGACTACCCAGGGCACGTCTAGCGCCTCGATGATCATCCTGGCCACGGTGGTCTTCCCGGAGGCACTGCCGCCTCCCAGGCCTGCAGGGAGGAGGAGAGACGCTCTGTGAGCAGGAGCAGGAGGGCTGCAGGGACAGGCCCAGAGACACCCGCCCGCTCGGGGAGAGGACAGCTGAGCCCCTCTAGAAGGCCCCGGTGTCTAACGGTGGGCCACACCCCCCCCACGCTCACCGATGGCGAAGGCCTCCTTGGACTGGGTGCCGTGCTCGTTGTACCAGGGCGGCCGCCCTGCCGTGTAGATGGTGCGCTTACTGGTGCGCAGCAGGGGCGGCTCAGACTTGCACTGGCTGGTCGTGCGCTTCCGGGGCGAGCGCCCGGTGCCCACGGGGGGCAGGAGTCTATCCAGGGATTCCGTGTTGCTGCTGCAGAGAAGGACACACTTGGCCTCGGCCCCGGGCTGCCAGCCTCACTGGTCCCTGGCCATGGGGCACCCTCACACACAGGCACGGCGGAGGGGGCAGGCTCGGCTGGGGCACACAGGAAACCTGCCTGCAGCGGGTCCGCAGAGCGGGGGGCCTACGCCCGCTGGGCAGACAGACCCTTGTGGCTTGGCCTGGGCACAGGGCCTCAGACCACCACTGTGCAACATCGAAGGACAGGGACAGGAGGAGACGCATGTCCCAGGGCCACGCTCCTCCCTCCGCGGGGCTGAGCTGGGCCCCGTCCCCCAGGGTGGGCACGTGAAAGACAGGCACGACCCTGCAGAGGACCCCGTCCCTCCCCCCAACGCTGGACACTCTCCGAGCAGCCGTCACTGCTGCCCCAGAGGACAGTGCCTGAGACAGGAGGGCAGCCCACGGGCGGAGGCGAGGCCAGAGCAGGCCGTGCGTGCCCAGGTGAGGGCTCACACCTGTGAAGAGGCTGAGTGGCTTGGGGCAAGGGAGACTGGGGGCTCAGCCGGGACCTGTGCCTGCCAGGGATAGCAGGTGGCTCTGTGGCCCAGCCGCTCTGGCTGTCAGAGTGCAGGACGGGGGTCTTGGGCTCAAAGACCTAAGGGGAACCCACTCACTTTTGCTGTGGTCCCTGCGGGGTCCCCAAGGTGGAACGTGCACACAGCTGCCTGGGGAGAGGGAGGGCTGGAAACCGAAGCTGGGGAAAGCTCAGGCCTGTCCGCATCACACCCACACGCGTCACTCACGCTGAGCTGACATTCTGGGCCCTGCTAATCTCTCAGCTGGTTCACGTCCCCAAAGTGGGTGAGGGCCCTGGCCTCAAACCCCGGGAGGGGACAGCTTCTGGGAGGCTTGACGTGGTGCAGTGGGCGGCACCAGCCCGATACGGCCCAGTGTCTTCTGAGCGGCTCAGATGCTGTGGGGACGGGACACAGGCACTCTGTCCCCTGCCTGAGAGACTGGCCGGCCACAGTGGCCTGGCGTCACATTTCGGGCCTGCGTAGGAAGCTCCCAGGGGTCGGCGGGTTGGCCCCGCAGGTCACGGCCCACCCATGTGGCCGCTGACGGGGCAGGGCAGAGCCCGGGTCTCCCGTGGCAGGTGGGTGTGCAGGACGCGCCTGCAGGAGCAGCACGTCCACCACGGCTGGAAATGCCACACGCGGGGGGCGGGGGACACTGCAGGGGGAACAGGGAAAGGCATCCTCGCAGCACGGCCCATCGGGAGGTGCAGCTCTGTCCCGCAGGCACTGGCAAGCACAGGCGTCTGCCCGCCTGCATCCGCGCAGGGGAGACCCCCGCACGGGCCAGGCGCACTCAGGGTCTCCCTGGGTGCCCACATTCGGAACAGGGACTTCTGCCTCACTTGAACGTCTTATAAGCACGTGCCGCGTTGTCACCAAAAACCAAACCGCAGTCTGTCTCTCAACCTTGCTGTCCTGTTGTCACTGCCGTAACCCCGAGGGGGCAGTGCCATGCTTCCCCAGGCCGGGGCCTGGCTGGGGACACGGGCCAAGACAAGCGTCTCCCCGCCTCTGGGGCAGCCCGACTCCCTCCAGCTCCAGCACACTGGTGTCTCCAGCTGCACAACCTCCCGGAACACGAGCAGTGCCCGAGCCGGGAAGGTGGCGTCTGTGGCTCGTGTGGGGCCGTGGAAGGACCAGCCACGCCCAGTGTGCAGCGGGTCACAGCAGCAGCTCCCAGGCCCACAGAGCGATGCGGCGTCAGTCCCAGCCCCCAGAGAACCAGCCGCCTCTCCCTGGAGACGGAAGGCAGGGCTGCTGCTCTAGCTCGTCGGGGGCGCAGGCGGGAGAGAACGGGATGGTCAGCCGGGCTGCTGTGCTCAGCCTCCCTCTGCTCCTCTGGAGCCGAGCGCTGGCGCCAGCAGCAGGGCTGGGCACACGCGGCGGTGCCGGGATGGCCTGCACGGCGCTGGGAGCAGCTGGCCATGCACAGCACGCGAGGGACTCGGCCCAGCCGGGGCCTGCAGCCCACGCAGCCAGGGACAGACAGCGGGACTCAGCAGTCGAAAGCAATGGCGTCCCTGGGCCCCTGGGAGGAGGGCAGCTTGCTGCTCGCAGGGCACACGGATCCCCAGGTAAACAAACGGGCCTTCAGGGCTCCTCCTTGGGGGCTGCCCCTCCCAGCGGGCAATGGTCCGTGGCCGCAGCGGGGGAGACTGGACTGGGGGTCGCCTTGGCCCACAGCAGCCATGTGTTCTGAGCAGACAGGGCAGCCCCGGTGGCCCTGGAGGGCAGAGAACAAACCCGGGCTGTCCCCCTGCCCTGTGTGCCTAACCCCACCATCTGCAGGGAATCGGCCTCTCTTCAGCCTCAGGGAGGAAACTCCGGCACAGAAAGTCTGACTCACGAGGGGCCAAGACCTCACGGATGAAGCTCCCGGCAGCACCCAGTGCCCCCACGCCCTGGGTCCCAGGGGCGAGCGCTCACACACAGCTGCGACAGACACTGTGCCGGCCCCCAGGTGCCCACCCACACCTGTCTTGGCAGGAGCCTTCCGGTCCCCACCTGTGACTGTTCCTCATACTGCTGAGATGACCCCACGGATCCCTGCCACGGCTCATGCTCCTGGGGACGGTGCCCACAGGCTGGGAACACCTGCCAGGCCAGGGGCAGCTCTGCCTGAAATCCGCCCTCACCACAGGATTGCCACGGCCGGACGGCCCCAGGCTGCGTCTGCACCAAGCCCAGCCCCGCTGCCTTCTCCAAAGCTTGTCTGCCTCTGGGAGCCCGGGACCAAGCCTCGCCCCATTTTCCACAAGAGACACCCCTTGAGAAAGGAAAGTAGCACAAAAGACCCCATTTCCTGTCCACAGATGAACCAGGGTGCTTCTGGCCACAGTGACGAAAGTTAATTCCAACCCAGAGTTTGTGAGCCACAACCGACACAAGACGCACCGTGACCGACGGCCCAAGCCCTGCCCAGCGCCTGAGCACGTCCGCAGCCCGCTTGCTTCCTGACACCCCATGGACATGCAGCACAGGCCCAGAGCAGCAGGGCCAAGGTGAAGGGGGCCCCCCCGCAGGGCCTCTGTGCTGTGACTCACCTGCCTTCTGCTCCAAGGGCCCAGCACCCTGAGATCCTGATGCCAGGGTAAGCCGGGGGGACGCTCATAGCAGAGGACACGGGTGGGCACTGGTCCCGGAGGTGGGTGCTGCTGACAGCGGTGGGACCCCAGCTATGTGTCGTGGGGCTCTGGGATGGCAGTTAGGGGGGGCATCACCCACCTCTTAAACTCACAGTGATCCCCGAGGCCAGCTCAGGAGCTCTGGCCGCCTACGCTGCCCCTCCATGGGGGGACCCCTCTTGGCTGGCACAGCAGTTGAGGGGCCGGGAGGGGTTGGACACCGGGAGGCAGACGCTGCTGCTGTGAGGCAGGGGGGACGCAGCAGCTGGAGGCCCCTGTGACCCCACCGTACGCAGGGAACACACTCACCGCCGTCCTCAGAGGCCAAGGCATAAGAGGATCACCGAGCCAGGGGCTGTGCCTGCCTGATATTAATAGCACTTGGCTGTGCCCGGTGTGGCCTGGACAGCCCCAGGGCAGCCCTCAGCGTGCAGGGCCCTCTGTGTGGGGGCTGGCACTCCCACCGGGGACCTGAGGCCACCGTGCTCCTGCGCCCTCCCGAACTCCGTGGAAACAGCTGCAGAGCCAAGACGGGGACATCTGAGGCGAGCTCTTGGACAGGTGACCTGAATGTCAGTGCTGAGCTGGGCGCCCCACCCCTGGCCCCAAGGTGTCTCCTACAGGGCATAAACAAATCTGAAACTCAACCCTCTAACACCAGCCGAGAATAACTGCCCTACCTGCCCCGCCCCCGGCTCCGCTCGCAGAGCTCAGCAGATGAGGCCCAGGAGCCAGCCCCGCCTCAGCAAGGTAAATCACAGCTAAAATCCCTGCGCTGTCCCTGGGGAAGGATGAAGCAATTGCGTGTGCCATGACAGTCTCTCTGCACGCTGCCTTTCAGCACAGAGACAGGGGCTCAGGGGAGAAGCAAGATTCTACACGGGGTTCACAAACCTGAAAGGTGGGCCCCCTGGGGGAGCGGCTTTGGATGCCCGAGCGGCACCTCTGTCTGTGTGCACAGGAGCTTCACCTCCTGACCTGCTCCAGAGCTGGGCTGTCCACACCGCCGGCCTGGGGAGATGGGACGGGGCCCAACCCACCGTCGGGTGCAGAATTGGGGCTCCTGGGGGTTCACTAGCGTGGCTGTTTGAGCAGCAGAGTGGACTCAGGATGGTCAGCCTGGCATGTACCCTGGATGCCCCAGCGGGCCAGGACCCAGGCTGAGTAGGCGGCTACCAGTCTGTGGGAAGCCAGTGCTGTGCTGGCCAGGAAAGGGAGGCAAGAGCCCAGGTAAGCAGCTGCTAACTCAACCACCAGCTTCTGCCCTGGAACTGCCTGGCCCTGGCACAGGCCACCCTGCTGAGGACGATGTCCAGCTTGCCCCTCCAGGGAGCCGGCCTCTTGGCCGTGCAGCCATGGCAGGGAAGGGCAAGGACCTTCTGGCCATTCGGAAGCAGGAACTTCCAGACCGTCCTGCTGTTGGTCTCCCCAGCACCGATATCCGCCAACCTACACGCCCAGAACACGGCCCCTGCCCCCGCCGGGTTCCGACCCACCAGGGCTGGGATGGGCCAGAGAATAGCCATTCCCAGACCACCCACAGGGCGCACATGCTGCTAGCGGAGCCGCCTGGCCATGCGCCCTTCTGCCTGACGTTGCAGGTGTCAGGGCTATCTGAGGTCCTCGTCACCTCAGGACACCCCTCCTGCCCCCTCACCTGCCAGCCGTCCCACTCTGGGCTACGGCACCCTTCACCGCCCACCACGGAGCCACCGCTTGCCTCGTTCTCCTCAAGGACAGCAGGGGGTGCACTGCGGGAGGGTCATGAGGCCCAAAGCAGGTGCCGCATCAGTGATAAGGACCCGTGAGTGATGTCATCATAAGGAAACAAGCACATAGCCGGGCGCGGTGGCTCACGCCTGTAATCCTAGCATTCTGGGAGGCCGAGGCGGGGTGGATCGCTCAAGGTCAGGGGTTCGAGACCAGCCTGAGCAAGAACGAGGACCCCGTCTCTACTAAAAATAGAAATTATCTGGCCAACTAAAATCTATATAGCAAAAATTAGCCGGGCATGGTGGCGCATGCCTGTAGCCCCAGCTACTCGGGAGGCTGAGGCAGGAGGATCGCTTAAGCCAGGAGTTTGAGGTTGCTGTGAGCTAGGCTGACGCCACGGCACTCACTCTAGCCCGGGCAAAAAAGCGAGACGCTATCTCAAAAAAAAAAAAAAAAAAGAAACAAGCACAAACGTGCGCAGAGCTGGTCCTCACTGACTTGTCTACGATGCCGGTGAAATCAGAAACACGTCTGACAGCGGGGACGTGGGACACTTGAAACTGACCTTGAAGAAACAGCTGTGGTGTGGAACAGACGCCACGGGAAGGTTTTCGGCTCTCCCTCACTGTGGTTCAGTGCTGCTCTCCTGCCACCAGGGTTACCGTCACCGAGGACCCTCCCACACAACGCCGTAGCACAGCACCTCCTGACACCCAGCTGGGTTTAAGAGAAGTTTCGCTAGATGAATAAAACGAGGCCAGAGGGGGAGGGAGGCAGCAAGCTGGTCCACAGGAGCCCATTTGGGCCAGACCCCAGGGTTCCCGACTGGCTCAGGGACGGTGCTACTTGGGCAGCTTTCTTGGGGTGACGGAGGACTGGGAGGTCGGGGGGGCTTGCACTGGCCCATCCCACCGCCCTAGAAACATGTCCTCAGCAGGACTCTTCTTTCTGGCTGCTTTCAGGTCACTGCCAGCCTCCCTCCACTCCCACGTCTCGAGCACAGCTACGAGTCACTGCAGCCCACCGGGGACTGGTTCCTGCACCAGCAGGGCCAGCTCTGAGGCAGGTGCGGAGACGGAGCCCATGAGGGCCAGGGAGGCCATAAACAACGGACAAGGCAGACAGACCGCCCTGCGCAGCCCAAAGATGGGGAAGGAGGAAACCGGAGCGGTGGGGGGGGGGGAGCCTCCGGGTGTCTGCACAGACCTGGACGCCAGCTACAGCCCGCCTGGGACATCAGGGCAGCACTGAAGGCGGGGGGGGGGGGGGGGGGGGGGGGGGGGGGGGCAAGTGCAGGGGCTGCGGGGACACATGTGAGGATTGCAAGAAGAGCCACGGGGCTGGGGCAGAAGAAGCCCTGGACAGGACGGGCACCAGGAGAGGGGCGAGAAGTCCAGATGCCGTTCTGGACGAAGGTGCTGTGGTTACACTCGCTGCCGGCAGTCCCAGCTCCCCACTGTCCCCCAGTGACCACACTGAGGAAGGACAACAACAGCCTCCACCTCCCGTGGCACTGTGCCCGGGCACCATCTGGGCACAAGGCAGGGGCCAGGCGCACGCTGCCACCCTCCGTGCCATCAGGGCTTTTCTCCACAGCCCTCAGGGCTCATCTGCCCGCAGCCTCTCCTGCCTTGAGTTAAATCAAAGACCCATTTGGGAACCAGCAGGTGAACAGACTCGAGTCCGCTTGGCCCCGAGCCACGGCCACTGCCCCACCGCGAGGGTGGGCCGAGAGGACACAGGAATCGCTGCCGCAGGGCCGGGAGAGGCGTTCTGCCCCGCAGCTCCCGTGCAGAGTTGCCCTTTGCACGGCAGCACCCACACCGGCCCTGCAGTCCAGGCACACGGGCTCTGCCTCTGAGCGGCAGCTGCCACCCAGGGAAGAGGTGCCCGAGCCGCCCCCTGGCCTCCCCAGGGGACTCAGACCCGGAGGGAGGAGGTGCGACGCTGCCACCGCGCGGCCACGGCCGCAAGGGCACCAGGGAGCGTCTCCCCACCGGGCCGCGGGACGGCCCTCCCCTGCACCCGCAGCTTCCTCTCTTCGTGCTCTTGCGAAGCCCTGCGGAGCCTCAGGGTCCCCACGCGCAGGCAGCAGAGCCCCGGCCCGGCGGGGCAGGAGCCGGCCGAGCAGGGCCGAACCCCCGGCGCCTAAGCCGGAAGGTCAGGAAGGCACAGCCGGCTGGGCCGCCCACTCGCGAACGGGGCCGGCGTCGGCAGGCCTGGGCGTGGAGGTCCGCGCACGCGACGGCTGGGACCCCCGCGACAGCCGCCCGGGCTGTCCAACGCCGCCACGTGCGCGGAGGGGACTGACGCTGCCTTCCGCGCAGAGCCCGAGCGCCAGCCCCGAGGGACCGCGGCCCGCGCCCTCCCGCTGCCGCGTGCACGGGAGGGAGCGCGCCCCCGCTCGCCGGCGCCGCGCCTACCGGTCCTCGCTCGCGGCCTCGCTCTCCTCGGCCGGCCGGGGGGGCGGCGGGGCCGGCGGGGCGGCGTCCGCGGGGACCGGGGGCGCAGCCATGGGGCTCGTGGGCCTCTCCGCGCCGCAGCCGGGCCGACAGGAGCCGCCGGGAACGGGGCCCGACCGCGCGGACTACGAGCCCCACAAGGCCGCGCGCCGGGACGGGAGCTGCGTGAAACTTCCGGGAGCGGGGCCTGACCATGCGGACTACGAGCCCCACAAGGCCGCGCGCCGGGACGGGAGCTGCGTGAAACTTCCGGGAGCGGGGCCTGACCATGCGGACTACGAGCCCCACAAGGCCGCGCGCCGGGACGGGAGCTGCCTGGAACTTCCGGGAGCGGGGCCGGACCACGCGGACTACGAACCCCACAAGGCCGCGCGCCGGGACGGGAGCTGCCTGGAACTTCCGGGAGCGGGGCTCGACCGCGCGGACTACGAGCCCCAGAAGGCCGCGCGCCGGGACGGGAGCTGCCTGGAACTTCCAGGAGCGGGGCGCGACCCTGCGAACTACGAGCCCCACAAGGCCGCGCGCCGGGACGGGAGCTCTCTGGAACTTCCGGGAGCGGGGCCCGACCGCGCGGACTACGAGCCCCACAAAGCAGCACGCTGGGACGGGAGCTGCGTGGAACTTCTGGGAGCGGGGTCTGACCACGCGGACTACGAGCCCCACAAGGCCGCGCGCCGGGACGGGAGCCGCGTGGAACTTCCGGGAGCGGGGCCCGACCGTGCGGACTACGAGCCCCACAGGGCCGCGCGCCGGGACGGGAGCCGCTTGGAGCCGCCGGGAGCGGGGCCCAACCGCGCGGACTACGAGCCCCACGAGGCCGCGTGTCCCGGCCCCGCGCCCGAAGGACTCCTCCTTCCCCCCTTTTGCCACAAACTCAGCCGCACAAACGCTCTGGAAAAAAAATCAATAAACATTTATTCGATACAGTCATTTTTAATACATACAGTGATGGCCCGCCTCGCGCCACTCGGGCCGGGGCGGGGCGGGGACGAGGACCGGGGACAGATGGTCACAGGGCAGGCGGCCCGAGCTCACCCTCAAAACATCTTGCAAATAAACACTTTGTAGATAGACTATATATGTATATATATGGTTACAAGTGATAGCTGGAGCCTCTCGAAATGCACTTATGTACTGAGAACTGGCAATAAGAACCCAAACCAAGAAACCCCAAGTATAGGACGCGTGGCCACCAGGCAGGCGGTGTGACCTCCTGGCCCTCCCAGCTCAGGCCCCAGGGACAGCGGGGGGGCCCCAGCAGGGCGCGGCGACAGCCTGGCCCTCCCGCCGGGGCGCCCCCACCGGCACTCGGGAGCCCCCGAACCGCCTTTGCCCGGCGAGTAAAGTGCATCCTATTTTCGTGTGAAGTGTCAGCCCCTCGAGTCGGCCCTTCCGGGCACAGTCCTGTTCTTTGGGGTGGGGAGTTGCGCTGAACCAGAGGTAGATCCGCAGAGAGGGCGCCGGCCCCGGCTGCGGGCTGCGCAGGGCCCTACCACGCGGGTCCCCGCACGGAGGCAGCCGGGGCGCTCACCCGGCCGCACGCGGGACGGAGCCGGAGGGGGCGGATCCTTCCGAGCCCCCGGGAGCTCCTGCCCTCTCAGGAGGGCCCTGCAGACCGGCTTGCCAGCACCTGGGGGCGCTCAGACCCAACAGCCACATTTGGCAGCAGCCCCCACACCTACTTTACAAAGAAGGGGGTTAAAGTGCTAAACATCAAGTCATCCAGGGCCCCCATCCCACAGGACAACCTGTGGGCTTTCGGGGTATCCCGGACACTCGTCCCCCAGCAAAGGCCAGAGCCCCTCCCCCTCTCCCCAAGGGCCAAGTACCTGAGAGGCTGGGGCGGGCGGCCACACCCTGCAGAGGTGTTGGGGTCCAACCTGCCCCACCATTGGTGACAAGGACAAAGTGCACCTAAGCTCCGGCCCAGCGCCTGCTCCCCCCGCCACTCCTGAGGCTGCCCCTGCAGCGCGGCCTGGCCCCACCTCCCCCCCCCACCAGCCGCACCCCCCAGCGAAGCTCCGGAACACAGGACGGGAAGCCCTCCTGCCCCAAACCCTACCCACCCTTCGACCTTTGCCGCTGGACCGCCCCACCTGTCCAAGCCCCATCCTCTGACCAGGTCAAGGTGTGTGAGAGTGAGGGGGGGTCCACGTCCCCACTCCCCTCCCCAGCACACCACGCCAGGGCTGCCCAGGGTCAGAGCACAGCAACCCCAGCCCCGAAGCTCCCCCGGATCTCGTCTCCCTCCTGCAGGGCAAGGAGCGCTGAGCCCCGCTGGAGCCCCTGGTGAGCACTGGGGGCAGGCGGGGTGCCCAGGCAGCAGCACAGACCCTGGCCCAGCCCCCAGCCCCACGTCGGCACCAGGAAACCCTTAGCACCAAAATGTCAGATTGTTGTGAGTTTTTGTATAAAAAACAGAATTTAAAAAAAGGTTGTTACTTGTCACAGCAACAAGACTGGCATCCACTACACCCAGGAGACACACGCACACGGGCAAATATCAAAATTCACATCATCCAGGATCGGCAAGGATGAGCCCTCAGCCCACCCCCTGGAAAACGGCCTCCGTCCAAGCCCACCCCTCTGAGCACCCTCCTCCCTGCAAGGCCGTGGTTGGAAGGTGGGGGCCCAGGAGGCAGCCAGAGGCTGTGCAGCCTCCTCCAGGCCCCCCGGACTCCCTGCCCATCCAATGCCCGACCTGCAGACCCCACCAACCTGGGAGCCCCACCAGTCTACTACGACCCTGGCCAAGCCCCCTCCCCTGGCCTGCTCCTGTACCAAATGAAACACAACCAGAAACTAAGGAGCAGGTAGAAATGGGGGGCAAGGGGCTCCCACAGGAGTGTGGCCACTGGGCCACCCAGACTGGCAGAAGGAAGGCTGTCTCCACCCAGCGGCCCCTCAGAGCCAGGCGGCTCCCACTCAGCTTCCTGCCCGTGGGCCCCAGAACCCAGACTAGGCTGTCTGCACCCACCAGGCTGCCCCGACCCAGGTGCCCATGTCCAGAAGCTGAAGGTGGGAGACAGCACACTCGGAGCCCCCTCACCCCCGGGGCTGGCAGCTGTGTCCAGGAGCCTCAAGCCGCTGCTCCTGCCACTCTGTGGGTGGGAGAAGCAGAATCCCTCCCTTGCCCCGAGACACAGGCCAGAGGGGCTGGGCACAGCCAAGCAGGGTGACACGACAGAGGAGGGGTGGGGCGGGGGACAGGCCTGGAGAGGTAGAAAACAGAAGCAGAGGAACCAGAGGTGGCGGACCAGGGAGGGCAGGCGCCTGCCAGGTCAGCTGCCGGAAGGGGTCTGTCCTGGGAGGTAGCTGGGGCACCGGATTCCAGTGTCGGGTGAAGGCGAGGCCCAGAGGGCGGCTGCCAGGGCTGTGCAGGTGCCCTCACCAGCCCAGGGCCAGGGGCCACCAGGGACGCCTGAGCCTTGGGGGAGCCAAGGTGGGATCCAGCAGGGCCCATGGAAGCAGACACGAGGACCCGCAGGCCACGTGCCCGCTCCACGCTGCAGCCCTGACGTGTTCTCCCAGGGAGGGCTGACGTCCGGCTATTGCACTTCCGCTCCGGCCCCGGGGGCCCAACCCAGGTGTGCCCTGAGCAGGGTAAGGGCCACCTGCGGGGAGGGGTGAGTGGCTGCCCGCCCGCTGGACGGACGGGCAGGGGGAGGGGGAGGGATGGAGAACTAGAGGACAGCAGGTCCCAGAGCCAGCTACCCCGGCCTGGGCAGAGTGGGGCATGGCGGCTGGGCAGGGCCTGGGCAGGGGCCAGGCCCCCTCCCGCCAAGCTCACTTTTCAGGTGTTTTGCCAGCTGCCCCCTTCCGGCCAGCAGCGCCCCGGGCCCCCTTGTCTCTGCATCCCAGGGGCCAGTCGTCCCGGCGGGGGGGCAGCTTGGGCACTGGCTCCTCGGGGGGGCCGCTCCTTGGGCTTGCGGCCCCGCTTCTTCCCGCCTGCCAGGTTTTTCTTCTCTTCCTTCTTGGGCACCACCGAGTCCTGGCTCCGGTGCTTGGGAGGTGGGTCTGCTGAGGTACGGAACCAGTTCTGGGGAGAGAAAAGCAGCGATGAAGACCTGGGGACAGGAAGCCACTGAGCACCTGAGCCAGGTGTGACCCCAGAGCCCACACCCTGGCCCCAAAGCTGCAGACCCAGCCGCCTCCGGAGCCATCGGGCAACTGCAACAAGGTGACTGAGGGGCTGGCGCCCACCAAAGCGGGGGCTCCTGCCAGGGTGCCTGGTGGGGTGCAGCCCGCCCTCACAGCTCCCCCGGACAGCAAGGGGCCACTTTGAGGAGACTACTGGATTTCCCAACATCGGTCACTGGCTCAAACACACACCACGTGGGCCACAGAGCTCTGCACCACCCCGACCCCCGCCCAGGGCCCTGCTGCGGTAGCCCCTGACCGCCGGCCAGCAATGGCTCTCACACCTCCGCATGGGTCTTGAGGATGTGGTATTTGACGCCACTCTCGGAGCTGAACTCCTTTGGACACAGCAGGCAGCGGTACTTCCCCACCAGGTGGTCCCCCTGCAACACACCCGGCAGGCCCGTCCCCAGAGGTTAGATCCGCCCAACCCTGGAGGCTCCACAGCACCCAGGTCTGTTCTAAGCCCTCCCCGTGGCCAAAGGGGCAGGGACAGGAGCAAGGAGGCCGGCGCCAAGTCGCCCTGCGGCAGCGGGGGGCAGGCGAGGAGAGGGTTTGAGAGACAAGTGCCCAGGAGAAGGGTTGTGGACTTTGCCAAGGGTCCCCTATCCCGAGCCAGTGCGCCCTCTTGCCCAGTCAGGGTGACCACCCACACGCACACCCACAAGGGCCCAGAGGCCAGGACTCGGGACCAGCTGACTTGGGGCTGGGGGACAAGGAGGTAGCCTAGGCTGGCCACCAACCACTGGCCAGTCTCTGGGCTTGTGGAAGAGGCAGCTCTGTGGGGACAGGGTGGGGTCTTGTGCCCATGTGGGGACCCCTGGTGGGGTCAGCTGGGAGCACTGAGGACCCGCCTGGCAGGGAGGGCCCGGGCTCACCTTGCTGCAGCTGGCGAGGTGGGCCTTGAGTCCAGACACGCTGGAGTAGATGGCTTCGCAGCACTGCGGGGGGAGGCAGCGTGGGCGGGGGCCCGCGGGTGGGCACCCCACACAGAGGCGGACCCCTGCTCTAGCCCGGGGAGCTCTGAGGCCTCTCTCTGGGGCGGTAGGGGGGCCTGACCCCCAAAGTCCTGGGAGTGGGCAGGCTGGGCACATCGGGCCTGAGGTCAAGGTCCCCTCTGGCGATGAGGCTCCCTCTGAGGACCCCGCAAGGGCCCAGGGCCAGAAGTGGCTGGTCACCTCCCAACAGGTCCCTATCTCAGCCCCTGCTCCTGCCCAGGGGCCATCGCGTGCTCTCTGTCCCTGAGCCACGTCCCCACGCCCCCCTGGGCCCCAGCTCACGTCGTTGGGGCAGTTGACATGGCCCTTCTCCTTCACCTCGCTCTTCCACGCCTCCAGCAGCTGGGGGTTCAGCGTGGGGAGGCCCGGCCGCGTGTAGTTGAGCTGTGGAGTCAGGCGCAGCAAGGGGTGAGCCCAAGGCCCGGGGGACACCCCAGCTGCTCTAACAACGCCACACCCCAGCGGCAGCTGGCCTGGGTCACAGCCAACTCTGGGACCAGGCACGTCCTGCCCGGAGACCAGGGGGCTGCGGGCTCGAAGAGCAGACGGCACGACCGCGGTCACTGCCTGGGCCAGCACGGGGCAGGTGCTCACCCTCGCGGTCTCGGGCACGAGGTCGTCCTTCATGCGCCGCTTGGTCCAGTCCCGGGCCAGCTCGTCCTCTGCGATCTCCTGCAGGTGGAACACGGCCACCTGGGCCGACGTGCGGCGGATGCGGCCACTGGGGGTCCGCTCCACGCCCAGCAGATCCTCCGCCTCGGGGGGCTTGTGTGTGGGCTCCTCGGGGGACTGGAGGGCAGGAAGGCACAGAAGCCAGAGTGAGCCACGGGCAAAGTCAGCGAGGGGCAGGGTCGGCGTGGTGTGCGGGCCGGGCCCCCGAAGGCACGCGGACCCGGGAGGCGCACGAGTACGCTGGGGACACGGGTGACACAGGCAGCCTGCGGGAACAGAGGCACCAGGGTTCCAGGCTCCCCCCTCCCACCCACGGGGACACACCTCCCGCAGGGAGGGACGGAGGACACATGCGTTAGGCAGCACACGCACATACACGCTCAGGACCCAAGGGGCGCGGGAACACACACGTGGCAAAGAACAAAGCTACGGCACGGGCCCACGTGCGAGCCACAAGGACGCGGGTCACCGCAGGCCGCTCACCGGGGCCGTGTGCTCCGAGCGCATGTGGTAGTCGTGGCCGGCCTTGGAGCGGTAGGTCTTGCCGCAGTGGGCGCAGGGGAAGGAGGGGCCGTCCGCCTCGCAGGGCGGCTTTCCGCAGCGCCGCTGGTGGTACTGGTAGCCCATGAGGCTGGAGAAGGCGGCCCCGCAGCCCTGGGGGTCCCGGGGCCAGAGGTCAGGTGAGTGGCCGGCGAGGTGCCAGCCCCTGCTCCGCCGCCCGCCCCTCCACTGACCTGCTGGGGGCAGCGCAGCCGGCCCATCTGCTTCAGCACCTTGCGCAGCCGCTCACGCTCCTCCTGCTCACCCCCCTCGGAGGCCTCGGCGTCGGAGGGCTGGGGACAAGCGAGCCTCAGCACCCTCCACCGCACCCTGCCCCACCCCGCCCTGCCCGGGGGTGGGGCCACCGTCGCCCAAGGTTAGGCGTGGGAGGGGGGCTGCAGTGGGAGCGCGGAGTCGGAGGTCGTCGGGATGGGGTGGGGGCCGGGCGGCATACCTTGGCGCTGTGCTCCGCCATGGTGTGGTAGTTGAGACCGGCTTTGGACTTGAACTGCTTCTGGCAGTGCTGGCACTTCAGTGCGTCCTGCAGCTGCAGACGCGGCCCGGCCCGTGAGAAGCTGGGCCTGGGGACCTGGGGGTCCCCGTCCCGGTCCCTCCGGAGGCAGCCTTACCTTCTGACACACCTCCATGTGCTTCTTGAGTCCCACGAGGGTCTTCCGGGTGACCACGCTGCAGGTGGGGCACACAGCCTCCCCTCGCTCGTGGATGGCCCGCTGCCACTGTTCCTCAGGGCCACCTGTGGGGCAGGGCCGGGCCTCAGGGGCTGGGGTGCCCCCGGCGCCCTGCACGGCAGGCGCAGAGTCCAGGGTCCACACTCATCCCCCGTCCCTCCACGGTGGCCAGGCAGCCCCTACCTGGGGCTGGGTGGGCCACGGGGACCGGTGGCTCCTTGCTGACAGTGACGGGGGCTGGAATTTTCTTCCGCGTGTCCTCAGGGCTGAGCCCCTCCTGCTTCTTGGAGCGGTGGACTCGGGCCTTGTCCTCGGCTTTGACCAAGCCTGTGCACAAACGGCAGGGCGTGGTCTGAGGAAGCCGGCACACGTGTGGACACACCCAACCCTGGAGATGCCCACGGGGTCTCACCTTTGAGCCCAAAAGTCCCTGAAATCGATGGCTGCTCCCCTGTGAACTTCTTGGGTGTTTTCTGTTTCCTTCCTGACTCGGGGAGAAAAGAGGGACCGAGACTCTGGTCAAATAACCATCATGAGGCTGGGGGCTGGCCCGCCACCGCCCCCAGGGCCCTCTTACTGTGCCTTGTGCGCTCCGGGTCCTCCTCCGGCAGGGACACGGGGCCTGCCGCCCGCAGTGCCTCCTTGCCCCCCGGGGGCCTGCTGCCCAGCAGCGAGGAGCCGCCGCCGGGGTCTGCGCTCAGCTGGAAGGCCGAGCTCGGGCCCATGGTGGACGGGCCATACTCCCCGTTCTCCGGCCTCGCCAGCTTGGGTGGGATGGGGCAGGTGTCCAGGCTGTCCGCAGCCCTGCGGGGAGCAGGTGAGGTGAGGGCCTGACTCCGCGCCCTGTCACCCAAGCCACGCCGAGGAGCAGCCCAACCTGGAACGAGCGCCCATACCTTTTCTTACCGCTGTTCCTCCCTGTGGTTCGAGGAGCTTTGTTTTCAGACTTGGTCAGCAGCACCATCTTGCAAGGTGGCGTGTGTCTGCTGATGGCGATCGGCCTGCTGACCGTCACTGGCTTGGTGACCACAATGGGCCTGCTGACCGTCACTGGCTTGGTGACAGGCACAGGTTTCGTAACTGTCACAAGTTTTGTGACCGGAATGGATTTGGTGACTGGCACAGACTTGGTGACCGGCACGGGTTTGGTGACCGGCACAGACTTGGTGACTGGTATGGACTTGGTGACTGGTATGGGCTTGGTGACTGGCACGGGCCTAGTGACTGGCATGGACTTGGTGACCGGGATGGGCCTGCTGACCGTGACGGGCTTGGTGACCGGCACAGGCCTGCTGGCCGTGACAGGCTTGCTGATGCCGATGGGTTTGCTGACACCCACGGGTTTGCCGATGGTGACGGGCTTGCTCACGCCAATGGGCTTGCTGACCCCAACAGGCCGGCTGATGGTGACCGGCCGGCTGACTGGCCCAGGCTTGGGGGCAGGCAGGGGTCGGTCCATGTGGTTCCAAATCCGGTGTTTCTCCAGCTGGGTCTTGGAGGTGAACGCGGCCTCACAGAAAGGGCAGGGGAAGGCCAGCCTACCTGACATGGCGCCCTGGGCAGGGAGGGCAGGTGTGGGCCGGGGCCCCGAGGGCCTCTGCCCAGACACACCCCCTGGCCTCTTGCTCCCCAACCCCCTGTCCCTTACCCCTTGGCACCGCTGGTAATGGTACTTGAGCCCGTAGATGCTGGGGAACTCCAGCCAGCACCCCGAGTTTGGACATTTCACTCTCGAGTGTGCCTTGAATTCATCTTTCCACTGGTTCATCAGGGAGAGCTGGGTGTGAGGAAAGGCCAAGCTGCCAACCTGAGGGCTCAGCCCACCTACGCCCCGGCCTCCAAGCCCTCCTTGGGCCTGCAGAGCACCCGCCCCACGCGAGCCGCTCCACCTTGGGAATGCAGCCAGAACGCAAGCCACCGACACAGTGGCCACGCACCAGACCTGTTCTACGAGCCCCACCGACACGATCCACTAGGACCTCATGACACGTCAGCCACGTGAAGCCTGCCAGGCCAGTGCCCACACCCTGAGGCATGGAGTTGGGGTCTTATGTGCAGAGGGCAAATGAGGGCAGGGCAGTGGCCTGGGCAGGAGACCTCAGCATGCCTCCCCCGGCCCTCAGGGAGCTCACAGGAATGTCTCGGAGAGCCTGATTCTCAGCTTTTGGACGCCCCTTTTTCTTCCCTTCCATCTTGTCGCTGGCTGGGCTTCCTGGGTCAAAGCAGAGCGGGGCTTGGCCAGGCACCGTCTGTCCACTGCGGACCACTGGCATCCCTGCAGCACACGACACACCCGGGCTCGGAGGCCATGCCTGCCACCCGGGAGCTGCAAGGTCCAGAGTGAGCCTCGTTTTCCCAACACCCAGGTGCAGCGGGGAGAGCATGGCCAGCCTCGGACAGGAACCCTAGGCCCTGGGCTATGTCCACGACAGTCCCCACCCCAGGAAGGCCCTCAGGAACTCAAGTGCCTGGCTGAGTGTCCACGGACTGGATGCCCAGGAAGGGGGCCCACTCCTATCGCTTGCTGCCCACAATCGCCTAGAACCTGTTTTGGCCCTGACTCCTCTCACCCAGCTTCGGTGGGTCATGCAGCATGGGAAGTCGCACTTCCTTCCGGCCACCATCCTTCCCGGGTCCACTCCTGTTGGACCCCTGGAGCCGACGGCCTCCTCCAATGCAGAAGGGATCCGTCATCTCTTCAGAGCACCTGGACAGACCTGTGAGGCCCAACAGACCCGACTCAGGACATGTCGTGGAGCCCCCTGGACAGGCCTCTCTCTGGCCAGGGAAGGGGAGCCCGCCCTCCTGTGTTTTTGGTCACACACGAAGGAAAGGGATCGGAGCTTGCAATTTGGGGAAGGAGCTTCCCAGCCAAGGTCCCCGAGATAACCCAAGCAGCATAAGTTTGGAAGCACTTAATCGGGTCCTGAGACCCTCGGCAACTTCACCAGATGCCCTCTGTCCCAGACACACGGTCCCAAAGTGTGCCGAGGATTACGCACCCCATTCCCCATGCTGGGGGGGGGGGGTGTCCCCAGGAGAGGTGACAACATCCCTCTGGGGGCCAATTATGAAGCCAGTGACGGCCGCTGGCTCACAGGCTGCCCCAGCACTGGGGGACACCTTCTCCCACACGACCCTCACCTCCTCCCGCCCAGCCCTGATGCAATGCCAGCCTACCTGGGTGGGCATCCCTGGATTCTTCTCCCCCGACACAGAGGGAAAACGGCCAGGGTGGGCCCCCAGCCGCCTCCCCAGTGGGCAGACTGAGGACCCCAGCACACCCAGTTCTGGTCCCTGTTCCAGCTGAACCTTCCCACCTGCCCTGGTCTCCAGCAGGGACCCCTCTACCTACACGGAGACCTCTTGCTTAGCCCTTGGCCACCCCTGGCTGGCTGACCTCCCCCAACCTCCACACTTAAGAGCCTCTCCGTCCCCCGCCTGCAGACCCACCATCATCCCCCGCCTGCAGACCCACCGGCCCCCGCCTGCAGACCCACCGTCCCCTGCCTGCAGACCCACCGGCACCACTACAGCAGACGAGCCGTGTGAGCACAGGCAGTGAAGGCCAAGCTCGAGTCCGCCGGGCCGCTGGCCAGAGAGAGCACCCTGCTACCCCAGGCTGGGCCTCTGTGGCCGGCTCTGCTGGAGATGACACCCCCTGAGATCTGGGGAGCAGAGGGACTCCAAGCTTAGCCCTGCTGGACCCTCCCACAGCAGCACCCCAAGCCACAGAAGGCCGTGGTCCCAGGAAGCACTGGAAAGGTCATGTGAGCAGACGACCCCTTCCTGGTAGTTTCCAATTAACTTAGATCAGGGGAGACGGGAAGGGGCTGCTGTGTCCAGGAGGGCCAGAGGGCCAAGGTCGGAGGTCAGGACAGTCATTGCCCACTGCCAAGGGGGATGCCAGGTCCTGGGCTTGGGGGGGAGGAAGAGGCCCAGGACACGAAGTTCCCTGAAAGTCCTCACTTTACAAGTTTGAAAGGAGACTCTGACGGCCCCAGTGGCCTGCGGCGCAGGTGCCGGCCGAGCGCCCCTCTCCACTTTCCCCGAAGCCTGGGCGCGGAATTCGGAGCAGGGGTCTGAGGCCGGGGCTGGCCTGGAGAGGCAGAGACCCTCCTCTCTTCCAACCCGGCCTGCGACTCGCGCACGAGGACGAGAAGGGGCGTCCCCTCGCGGGGACCCGGAGGGTCGCAAGCCCTCGGGGGAGGAGCCGCGCTGACCGCGGGAGAGCCCGGCGGCGAGGCCGCCGCGAAGGCCGCTCCGCCGGGGACCCGGGCCCGGGTCCGGCGCGCGGACGAGGCGGCCGGGACGCGCCCCGAGGCCGGCCGCGCCACCCACCTGTCACCTGCGGCCGGTGCAGGCGCGGGCCGTGGCCTGGCCCCGGAAGGGCCGCCGGCGGGGGGGCGAAGCAGTGAACCAAAATGGCGACTTTTTCTGGAGAAGGAGGAGGCGGGAAGGCGGCGTCGGCGCGGGGCGCGGCGCGGGGTCCGGGCGGCGGGGTGCGGGGGGGCGCGGGCGGGCGCTCGGCCTGCGCGGGGCCGGGCGGGGCGCGGCGCGGGGCTGCGGCGGGGCCGGCGGGGCGCGGCCGGCGCTTACCTGCGGCGCGCAGGGAGCCGCGGCCGGGCCGGGCCGGGGCCGGGGCCGGGGCCGGGGCGCGGGGCGCGGGGCGCGGGGTCCGGGCGGCGCAGGCTGCGCGCCGCGCTGCGCACATGCGCGCTCCCGCCCCTCCCACCTTTGACAGTTTTACTGTGGGGGGAGGGGGGCGAACTCTCGCGGTATTCCTGCCGCCGCTCCGCGACGGGGAGGGTTGGGTCTGGGGGAGGGGGCCCGTCGGGCAGGCCTGCTCTGCCGGGCTCCCCCTCCGTCGCCTCTGCCAGGCCGGCCTCCCCCCGTCCGCAGCGGCAGTTATGCTGCCCGCAGGGCGGGAGGCGTTTTGTGGACAGTGGGGTAAACTGAGGCACGATAGGGGCTCTGGGCACAGCCCCAAGTCAGACGCGCACGCAGTGAGGTGACCCGATGCCTCCGCGTCCTGGCCCCGGGCGGGTGCGGCAAGGGAGGCCGCCGTGCTCCGGGACCCTGGCCTGGCCCTGGGGCCCGTGGGCCGGCGGGGCAGGATTGCTGTGACCGCTGTCAGGGGATCGCCTGGCTCCTGGCAGTGCCGGGGCAGCTTGAGGCCGTGGGGCTTTGTCGGGGGCGCTGACCAGTGTGGACCGACCTCTCCCAGCTTTGGAGGCGGTGACCCTAACCCAGCAGCCAACGTCTCGCTCCTCTCTGCCCCGAGCCCCGCGGGGGCTGCGCGGTTTGGGGCCGACGGGGCACTGGCCCCACGGGCCTTGGAGCCCACGAAGCAGAGAAAGGTGCTTCTGCCCAAGGGGCACTAGGGAGGAGGTAGAGCATGTGTTCTCTGGGAGACCCCCCAGGAAGCTGGCAAGGGACCCACGAGAGCCATCCCCCAAAGAGAGCCATTGTTACCTGTTCACAGCACCCATCTCCCTGGAGGAACTCAGGCCTCGGGAGGGAAGAGAGAGGGAAATTTGGGTTTTCATCTTGTGCCCACAATACTATCACCTTTTTTAAAATCACGTATTTATATTACTTTTAAAGTTTAAACTGACTTTAAGTTTCTAAGGCCCCTTTTTACATTCCACAAACACTTTGGACTCTTTGACATGGGTGTGGGTTGGACACTGTGAGTTGGGAAATGGAATTACAAGGTGCGCCTCCTTCCCTAGGGCCCTTCCTGCCCAGCTGTCCCCTGCCCTGTCCCCTCTGGAGCAAGCTCTACCGCACTGCATGGGAGCAGGGCAGCTTTCTGCCTTCTCTCAAAGGGACCCCTGGGACGTGCTTTGCTCAAGGATTGCACAGAGCACTCGCATGGAAACAGGCCGTCTGCCAAGGAGTCGTCACCTCCTCGGAAATCTACGCCAGAGACAAGCTGGTGTGAGCCAGCCTGTGGGCCCCTGCAGGAAGAGGGGAGTTCCTCGGGGCCAGCGCCACCGTGTCCTTCACTCGTTGACCATCCCCACCCCTGGGACAGGACCGGCAGGATTTTGAGGGGGGGGAGTCAGTGTGTATATCCTGAGGCGGGTCCAAGGTTGTCAGTTCTCCCCGTGCATGTCTGGCTGTCCACATGTGGGACACGTCAGTGTCTGTGGGTGCGTGCTCAGCAGCACCCATGTTTGGACATCACGGTGCAGAGCGTGTTGTCTGTGTGTTCTGTGCTTGGTGGGATTTATGCCTGTCTGTGTGTCAGTATCCAGGTGACTGGACATCAGGGTGCATGGGGGCCGCGTGTCTGGATCTTCGCATACCTGTGTCCAGGCTGTGGCATGACTGAGTGTCAGGGTGTCGGCGGTTTGTTTGTGTGTAAATACCTGTATGTCATGGGTGTGATTGTTTTGTGTGTGTATCTAGATGCCAGGGTGTTGTGTGATACAGTGTGTTTCGACATGTTAGGAAGTCATTGCATGTCTGTGTGTTAGTATTGGTGTTTGTGTAGCTACATCTGTTTGGGGGGTTTTGCTATGTATCTTTGCATCGGCATGTCAGGGTGTCATTGTGTCTGTCTCGCCAACAGCACCTGTGTGTGCGTATTGGGGCTTGTTGATGTCAGTGTCGTTGTGTCTCTGTGCATTTGTGTCTACGTGTGGTTTTTGCCTCCATGTCCTTATCTGTGTGTCTGACTGCTGTGTGTGTGTGTGTGTGTGTGTGTCACAGTGTGTGCTGCAGTCTGTGTGTTTCTTATGTCCGGCACCGCTGAGTGGTGAGCACCTGGCAGATGTTCGTATCAAATCCCTGAACCTGTGAACGGGACCTTATTTGGATAAAAGGTTTTTGGAGATGGGATTAAGGATCTCGAGAAGAGGAGATCATCCTGTCTTGCCCAGCTGGGGCTGCATCCAGGTCCCCTTATTAAGAGGGAGGCAGAGGGACATTTGAGAGGGACAGAACAGGAAGCAGCGGTTGACAGAGATTGGAGCAACCCTGAGCCCGGGAGTCCCCAGGCAGCCTGCAGACGCTGGAAGAGGCGAGGAAGGATCCTCCCCCCCCCCCCAGCCCCCAGGGACACGCTGCCCTGCTGGATTTGGACTTCTGGCCTCCAGAACTGTGAGAGAATAAACTTCTGTTATTTCCAGCCACCCAGCATGTGGCCCAGGAGACCCACACACCAGCGCTGGGTGCTGCCCACTGGCTTCTGGTCCCCCATTTCCAGCCTCTGCCTCCCGTCCCGGGTGACGTCCTGGGGTGAGCAGGACGCCCCTCCGGGATGCGGCGCCACTGCCCCCTGGTGGCCACTGGTGCAGGACACCCTTCCTCCCAGAGCCAGCACCTTGGGCACTTGAGAACTGGGTTTATTTCTGATTTTTTCTCAGAGTATAAAAAAGTGAGCGCAAAACAAGGAAGACGAGACAGGATCACGAAGGGCGGGGCAAGACGGGGGAGGGAGAAAAGGGGCAGAGCCAGGGAGGGCCGTCTGGAAGAAGGCTGATGGCACAGGTGGGCAGGGTGCTCCCCGCAGGGGGCTCAGGGGTGGGAGGGCCAGGGCAGGCCAGTTGTCCAAATTCCACTCGGGACCTACAATGACCAGCCTCGAGTCCCGAGGCCAGCTCAAAGCACATAGAGGGGACTGGGAGCTCAGCCTCATCTGTCCCTGAGATTTTCAGAGTCCCCAAGGGGAGTTGGAGAGGGCAGAGGAGCAAGAGGGAGCAGTGGCCACCCCACTGTCCTTCTGCCAGGCAGCACCAGCCCCAAACCACCCAGGGAGGGGTTGCTCAGGCATCTGTTGGGTGGACATGGGGGAGCAGCCCTCAGGACAGCCTCTCCTGGGACTCCAGGTCTTCCTGGAAAGCCACCATGGGCATGCCTGTGCACAACTGTGCCTTGGAGGTGGAAGTAGGGAAGAGGTGCAAAAGCAAGATTTCCCCAAACATGGGATCGGGAGCACTGCTGAGCCTGGTGGACACTGGGCGTGGAGCCACCTGGACAGGGCTACTGTCCTCGTTGTGCCACATTTGTCCCTGGAGCTGGGGCCATCAGACCTCTCTCGGCCTCAGTTCTCATGACTAGACGGGGCTGTGGTGAGGATTCATAAATAATGAGTGAGTGAAGTGCTCGGCATGGTGCCTGGTTGGGCGGGAATTGATGACCATTATTCTCAAGGGGGGCTGGGCCTGCTGGGCCCTGGCGGAGGAAGGGAAGGGCACAAGCAAAGGGAGCCACGGCAGTTTATCCCACCTGTGCCAGCTGGCAGTGCCAAGGGAGGGCTCAGAGCTGACTGGATGAGGGGTGGGCAGACGAGTGAGTGGCTCAGCAGGTGGTGGGGGACAGATGTTGTGGGTCGGGGATGTAAATAAACAGAGCCCCTGGGAGTCCGGGGCACGTCCACACCAGCTCTGGCTCCAAGTGGCTGCCCTGCATGCTGCCGGCGCACTGGGGGCAGGCTTGGGCTCAGGTCCCAGGGGCAGCAGCCACATTCAAGCAGCCCCCTGCCCACCCAGCCCCAGGGCACAGCCTGGAATGCCCAACCAGAGGTGCTGGGAGGTGGTGATCCTGGTCTCGCCTGTCCGTTGAGCCAGGCTTGGCCACCAGGGCATCCGGCAGGGTCCACGAGGGGCTGCACAGCCAGCTCTGCCTCATCCTTGGCTGTGGGCTCTGGTCACAGTGCTGGGGTCTGGGGTTCAAGCCTGGACAGCAGCTAGGACATGTTTCCGAAGGAAGCTGCAGGTGGATAAGGGTGAGAAGGTTGGGGTCCCTGGCACCGCCTGCAGCACAGCCCTCATGGGGCCCCCAGGCACTCTCCTGAGGTCACCCCACCCCGCCTGCACCCAGAGGGGCCTCTCAGTCCAGCCTCCAGGCCGCCTGGCCCCTCCCACTGACCTTGGCTGAGCAGCTGCAGACTCCGCCCCTCCTCGCGCACCTGCAAGCGGAGCACCTGCTGCAATACCTCCTGCCTCTGGGCCTCCTGTGCCAGCCCCATCCTCTGCAGCTTCTCCGCATTCAGCCGCAGCAGCACCCGGCCTGGAGAGAGGGAAGAGGGGCTGAGCCAACAGAGGCATCAAGAGCCAAGGCAGAGACCCAGAGAGAAAGGGGTGAGGAGAGGGCAACAGAGACTCAGACAGAAAGAGAATCCGGGAAAGAGACTTGGAGGGAGAGAGGCAGAGGGAGGAATGGAGAGAAAAAGACAGAGACCGTGCAGGGAAAAGGCAGACGAAGACATAACAGAGACTGGGAGAGAGGAGGAAACAGACAAGAGATGGAAACAATAGCAAGAGAAACAAAGGCGGCTGAGTGTGGGGGAGGGGCTCTCCCAGGCATCCTGGCCCCTCCCCCGCCCGTCCTGCCATACCGGTGATGGCATGCTGGGAGAAGGCCTCCACGTAGACGAGGTAGTTGTGTGGACAGTGCTTCTTGAGCCACTTGCAGACATCCTGCTGACTCCACAGGACCACAGGCCGCGTCAGGCCACCCAGCGAGGGGCTTGTGTGGTACAGGCCGTAGTGGTCAGAGTACAGCCGGCCCTGCAGGAGAGGAGGGTGGCAGGTAGAGTGACAGTGGTGGGCAGGGCAGGCAGGGACCGAGGTGGGCAGAGAGGTAGGTACCTGGGCAGTCTCCGTGCCCGGCTGCTGCAGGAGCTTGATTGGCCTGCTGCCAGCTGCCCTCTGGCTGCGGGAGTCATGCCACGTGAGGCTGGTGACCTGCGTCCGAGGCAGGTGGCAGGGGATGCTCTCAGCTGACACCGTGTGCTCTAGGAGGGTCCGGCAGAAGCTGAAGTGGGCAGTGGCTGTGTGCGGGGGTGACTGGTCAGAGCAGTCAAGGGCAGGGCCAGAGACTCCTCCCCCCGAGAGCCAGCTCCCTGCCTAGCCCATCTCGCTCCACCACTGAGGCGAGCCGAGTCACTTCCCCAGGGAGGGGTTCCCAAGCCCCCAAAGGCAGAAGGAAATGTGAAGACGCTGTCTTGAGGACCCTACCCAGCCCACAGATGAAGAACTGGAAACACCTTTCCCCGTACAAGCCTACAGCCAGGCAAGGGGGGCTATCCTGGGACCACCCTGACCTTACCCTGGTGTTTGAGTCTTGGCCCTTGCCATGTTGTGCTCACCAGCTATGACTCATTGACAAAAAGGCTGAACTCTGGGCAAGCTGACAAGTGGAACTCATTCCCCGAACACATGCTGGCCCTTCCTGCTGTGCCACCTCCCACAGGGCCTGCGGGCTCAGGACAGCACCGTGTGGACGGTGGGTGCCCACTGGGCACGGGCTGTTTAGCACAGGTCTGTAGGGATGCAGCCATGTGCTCAGGGACCCATGGCCATGCCCTGGGGTCCCTCTTCCTACTTCAACTTCATTGTACTCATCATGTTTTAGTTTTATCTTCGTTTCTGGGGTGACTGCTGACATGAGTCTGGGAGGGGCAGGCCCCATGATGAGGTCCCAGGGTGGGATTCCCATGCCTTGCTGAGTTCTTGGTGCACGGGAGGTACCTGAGAAACGCTGTGAATGAACGAAGGCTCTGTAGGGTGTCCACAAGTTAACAGAGCCTGGGAGGAGGCGGGAAGGTGGGCACAGGCTTGCCCCCACCTTTTCAGCACCCAGGCCTTGACTGGGCAGGGCGGGACGAGGTCCCCACGTCAAGGCCCTTGCCTCTCTGCCCCCACCCCAGCAGTAGAGTGAGAGGACCGCCCTCCCAGACGCAGACACCCCCTCTATCCGGGGGGCGATGCTTGGTGATGAGTCTAGGAGGTCCGAGTAATGGGGGAAACTCACATCCTACTGTCCTTCCGGCCCTGCGGGACTCCGGAGACTCAGCACCCCCCTTTCCAATTCTTTCAATTTTGGGGTTTGCGGTCAGCAGAGGGTGTGGGCAGTGGGCCACCGCCCCCAGGTAGCCTCTAGTGCCCTGGAAAAAGACTTATTCTAAGCCCGCACCTTCCAGCGGACAGGCGCGGTGGTCTCAGGTCTTTCCAGGGGCCGGAGCGCAGGACCGGGGCGGGGGTGCGCCGCTGCCGCTGCCGGGGAACCAGCCGGACGCCTCCGCCCGCGCGGCACCTGCCCGGGCCAAGCAGGCCCCGCCTATTTTCTGCTCGCACTCGGGGAGGTAGCTCAGCCAGTCCGTCCGTCGGTCCGTCCCTCCCAGCCCCAACGTCAGAATTCCAGAAGGCAAGGGGGCGGGGGCACCCGAGCTGGGCTGTGACCGCGGCCCCCTTTCGGCCCCACCGCCAGGGCTGGGGAGGTTTTCTCCGCGTGAGGGAAAAGGTGACCCGAGTGCGGTGCCAGCCTGGAGACGGGAGCCCCAGCCTGTCACCCGCTGACCCCAAGCCAAGGGCGAGCTGATCCTCAAGGCCTGAGGCTGCCCCCCGCCCCCCAGTGCAGGACAAAGGCTACAGGGACCTCCTTAGGCCAGGACGCCCCCAGCTCCTTCCCCGCCGCTGCTCGAAGCCCACCCGGTCCCGCCCCCCACGCCTCTCGGTCCCCGAGACCCCCATCGCGATGTCGCCGTGCCCCTGTCCAGCCCCGCTCACCGTCCACATCCCGGCGCTCCCCAAAGCCCGCGCGCACTGCCCCGGCGCGGCCTCGCGGGGGGCTCAGCTTGGACCTCAGCTCCGTGAACATGGGGCCCGCGGTGCCAGGCCCGCGCACACGCCCCTCGCCGAGTGCAGGGCGGCCGGTGTGGCCGGCGGGGAACGCGCGCCGCCGCCCCGCCCCGCCCCAGCCGGCCCCGCGCCTGAGCCGGTCCCCGCGGCCGGCGAGTCTGCGCGGCGAGGCACCTGCTGCCGAGCCCTGTGTGCCGGGCGCGCTCCGGGAGCTCCGAGGTGTGTCGGTGGCGCGCGGGTCTGCGTGTGCAAAGGGTGTCTGCCAGGGCAAAGGGTGTCCATGCGCACCTGGGCAGGACTCCGCGGACGGACGAGAGTCTCTATGCACCTGCGGCGGGGGAGCGGGGGTGGAAGCTCTGAGCCGGGGAAGTGAGGAATTGTCATTGTCAGTCCCGTCTGTGTGTGGGGGGCATCCTACCCACTCCTGGGGCCTTCTGCCCACCAGAGTCCAGGCCAAGAGCCAGATCAACCCCTTCCCAAACGCTTCCCTCCGTTCTCCTACCTCATTAATTTACTCACTCATTTAGCTGTTCTCCAGACCTCTCAGGAGGTCTCCCTCTTTCAAATGGCACCTGCTTCCCCAGAGGAACCAGCTTCACCTTTACTTACTCCCCAGCTTTGAATTCCCCTTCCCTCTGCAGCCCAGAATCTGGCTCAGTGCCTGGGGGGAGGGGTGGTGATACAGTGCTCACTAACAAAGTGGGGGAGAGAGAACTTCAAGGAGGCTGCAGCAGGAGGGCGGGAGGGATGTGTCTCTCCACAGGACCTCAGTGAGAAGTGCTGGGTGGTTGCCTGGTCCCGCAGAAGGCCAGGCTTGCAGCCGGCTGAGTTTTCCTTGCTCTGCCCAGGAGCCCGATGCTCTCCCCAGGTGTGAGGGCTGGAGGATGTCTCACAGCAGAAGCAGACTGTGCATGTAGACATGCAGAATCGCACGCACAGAATACAGTCATGCACGTACACCCAAAACATGAGCGCACGTGATCTTACCTGTACACACACCCCACTAATACGCACACACAATTCACCCACATGCTTGTGACCAGCACGTTCATGTACCCTCACCCTGACAGGTCTGGCTGCATTCATTTATTTTCGATTAGCTCTCCAGGAGCCCGGGATGTGGCTGGGCCAACCCTAACCCTCACCATAACCCTGACCAGAATATTCAAGACTTGGTGGGGGGCGTGGGTGGAGCCTGTGGTCTGGCGGGAGTCCCCATGTTTACCTCCAGGGACAGGTGCCTGAATTGGGGCCCAAGACTCTGAGTGCTAAAAGCGCAGGGCAGCAGCCTGCACACAGGACGCACGCACAGACAAGTGTGCCTGCAACCGCAACACACGAGCTGCACACAACTAGGTAGGTGGCAGCTTTGCGCAGAAGCCATCAGGCCCTGCCAGGTCAGGGCCGCTCCGACGGGCAGGGTGGGAGGCCGGGCTGGTTCAGAGAGGGAGGGGACCGTGGGTTCTCTTCACACAGGTCTCCTCGGGAATGCATCACGAGCACCCAGGAAGCAGGGACGCCCAAGGCTCAGTTTTGGGGTCCCCCAACGATTGTCAGGGTAGTATGCCCAGTCACCCCCTCGGACACGGCCGGGAGCTCCTGCGCACGCGCACGCCGCATCGCCGCCCCGCGACCGCGACCGGAAGTCGTCAGAAGACGCGCGTCGGGACTTCCGCCCCGGGAGTCGAGGGTGGGCGGGCTTCGCGCGGACCGAGCTCTCTGCTTCCGGGGCGCCGGTGACGCGGCGGCCGCGACCGCTTCCTCGGGCGGGCCTCGGAAACCGGAGCCTGGGACGTCTCTGCGTCTTCGCCTCCGCCGCGGCCTGGTCCCTTCCCTTCCTAGCCTTGGTCGTCATCGCCGCCATGAACAAGAAGAAGAAGCCGTTCCTGGGCATGCCCGCGCCTCTCGGCTACGTGCCGGGCCTGGGCCGGGGGTGAGGCCCGGCGGGCGTCGAGGGCCCGGGACCGGCTGGCGGGGCGGGGTGCGCGCGCTCGGGGGTGGGGGGGGCTTAATTCCTGCGGGAAGCAGCGGGCTTTGGGGTCAGGACAGCTCTGGTTATGAGTCCTGCCTGCGACCTAGGAGATGTGACTTGGGGCTTGGTTACGTATTGGCTCCGAGCCCAAGGTTTCTGGTCTCTTATAATGGGTAATAGCCCCGTATGCAGGCTGGCTGTGAGGAGTAGATGAGTCTCTGATAGTAACACGTGACTACCCCCTCATCCCCTCTTAAGCATAACTGATCCTTTCCGTGTAGTCTGCGCAGGATTCCTCTGTGCGGCTGGTCATAGTGCCCCCTTCTTTCCCTATAGCGTTGCTTATCACATGCTGTTCAAACTCAGCTCCACCGGGCCAGGGATGGCATCTGTGAGGCTTGTGCCTGGGTCCCCCCCGCCCACCACACATGGCCACCACAAGTTGTTGGATAAACAGTCATTGTTATTTGGTTATTCATTTGATTAGAAAACCGTTGGGTTTCTTTGGTCGGTGGTATTGTATTAGAGTCGGTGGTACTGTATTAGAATCTGTGGGGTACATCCAAGACTCACATATTGGCCAGCATCTTCAGAAAGACCTGCACTTTACTAGGGAAGGTTTGATATTAGCATAAGTAAGTA
Source organism: Lemur catta (assembly GCF_020740605.2). NCBI lineage: Eukaryota > Metazoa > Chordata > Mammalia > Primates > Lemuridae > Lemur > Lemur catta. The sequence goes on from NC_059144.1 coordinate 51,210,935, forward strand.
CACAGAGAGGAACAGATTTAGAACTTTGGGCTTCGAGAGATTAGAGGACGTACAATGGAGTATAGCATTTGAGTCAAGTGTAGAAGGTGAGCTGGGTTTAGGGATATAGGAATGTGGCAGGGTAGAAGAGACACTGACGTTTTATGTGTGGGTAGTTAACAGAAAGGCAAGCCGCAGAGGAAAGCCAGCGAACATCAGGAGGGCACTGGAGGTGGAATGTACATCCATGGGTGGAGCTGCGGGAGGTCAGAGGGTCCGTGAAAGTCAGGCTAGAGCTCCTGGAGGAATCGGAAGGACAGTGACACTTCAGTATTCCCTAGAGCTGCATTTTGGGAAGAATCGTCTAGCAGAGCATGGTTTGAAGTAGAGGAAGGCTAAGAGGGTTGGCCAACTTGGTCCCACCTGTGATGGGAGTCATGGTTTGGGAAGGAGAGATTTTGGAGGTAGAATCATTGGTGGGGGGGAGGGGCAGACAGGATGCAGGAGGTGGGAGAGGGAGGCAAAGGTGATGTCATGGTGCCTTCCTGGGCACCTGGGACGGTGGTGCTATTAGCTGAAACAGCCCAGAGCAGCTGTAGGGTAGGCACAGAAGAGGAGCTCAGTTTGGGCCAAATTGCGTTTGACAGCCTGGTTCAATGTGGAGGGAAAGGTGATTGAAACCTGGGGGTGGAGAGAGATTGCCTTGGTAACCTCCTCAGGGTAGGTAGTGCTTCAGGGTGCAGCTCCCTGTCACTGGCACTGTCACTTGGAGGTTCCCCAGAGGTGTCCGATAGATGTTATTAGGTGATGACTGGAGGTGGAAGGAGAGCACAGGAACTGGGTCTCCCAGGTAACAGGTGCCCTGGGGTCTCCTGCAGGGCCACTGGCTTTACCACTCGGTCAGACATCGGGCCGGCGCGGGATGCCAACGACCCTGTGGATGATCGCCATGCACCGCCAGGCAAGAGAACCGTCGGGGACCAGATGAAGAAAAATCAGGCTGCTGACGATGACGATGAGGATCTGAACGACACCAACTATGACGAGGTAACTTGTGCTGGGCTCCTGTGGCTCCTCCAGCCAGTCCCTGGGAGGGCTCCCCAACTTCCTACCCCAGCGTGCTGTCGGCGTCTGTGATGAGGGGCTCAGGGGGCCGTGCGTTTAATATTTTAGCTGTTCATGGGATAGCATGGGGGGAGCAGGAAGAATGGAAATGTGCACTTTTTTTTGTCTCTTCAAGAGAGAGATACTTGCAAATATTAGGACCACTGCTTTGGTGTTTTGTATTGACCAGTCTTTAATGATGTAAACTTAAAGTGGGATCAGTGATATTTGCTGTTCTTAGGTTAGTGCTTGCCCTCCTAGTTAATCAGCGTTCAGTCAGTTGAGGTTTCTTCACATGTCTTCTAACAAATGACATCTTTTCTCTGAGGAAAAAATTTTTAAAAGGATTTTAGCTTTAGGATGCTGAAGTGGAAGGATTGCTTGAGGTCAGCAGTTTGAGACCAGCCTAGGCAACACAGGGAGACCCTGTCTCTACAAAAAATAAAAAAATTGGCCAGCCATGGTGGCATGCCTGTAGTCCCAGCTACTTGGGAGGCTGGGGTGGAATGATCACTTGAGCCTAAGAGATCAAGGCTGCAGTGAGCTATGATCATGCCACTGCACTCTACTCTGGGTGACAGAATGAGACTGTGTCTCAAAAGAAAAAAGGGAAAAAAAATTTTAATTTTGAAATAATTTTAAATTTGCGGGAACTTCCAAAAATAGTACCAAAAAAAGTTAAAAAAATTTTTTTTTCACATACTTTCTCCAAATACTTCCCTCATCTTATATGACCTTAATATTATTACCATTTGTTAAAACCAGGAAATTATTATTTTTTGGTTTGTTTTTTTTTTCCCCAACAGATTTTAGGGGGTATGAGTGCTTTCTGTTACATGGCTGAGTTGCATATTAGAGTTTAGGCTTTCAATGTGTCCGTCAGCTGAGTAGTGTACATTGTACCCAACAGGTAACTTTGCATCCTTCACTCCCCTCCCGCCATCCCCCTCCTGAGTCTCCAATATCCATTAAGTCACTCTGTGCGATCATGCATACTTATTGCTTAGCTCCTTGTTATAAATTATGAGAACATGCAGCATTTGGTTTTTTTGTTCTGGGGTTACTTCACTTAGAATAATGGCCTCCAGTTTCATCCAAGTTGCTGCAAAAGACATTATTTCATTCTTTTTATTTTTTATATTTGTATATTTTTTGAGACTGGGTCTTGCTTTGTTGCCCAGGCTATAGTGCAGTGGCGTCATCATAGCTCACTGCAACCTCAAACTCCTGGGTTCAAGTGATCCTCCTGGCTCAGCCTCTTGAGTGGCTGGGACTACAGGCATGCGCCACCATATCCAACTAATTTTTCTATTTGTTGTAGAGATGGGGTCTTGCTGTGTTGCTCAGACTTGTCTTAAACTCCTGATCTCAAACAATCCTCCTGCCTCAGCCTCCCAGAGTGTTGGGATTACAGGTGTGACTCACTGTACCTGGCCCTGTTATTTCATTCTTTTTGATGGCTGAGTAGTACTTCATGGTGTGCGCATGCGCGTGCGTGCGTGCGTGCGTGTATGTATGGTATATAATACACCCCCCCCACACACACCCACACAGTTTCTTTATCCACTCCTCCATTAGTGGGCACTTACGGTTGGTTCCATTCTTGGTTCTCAGTTCAACGGCTATGCTGGAAGCCTCTTCTCAAGTGGGCCCTATGAAAAAGATGACGAGGAAGCAGATGCTATTTACGCAGCTCTGGATAAAAGGATGGATGAAAGAAGAAAAGAAAGAAGGTAAAACAAATTGTTGCCTTTCACAGTGTTTATCTGTGTTTTAACTTTTTAAAAAATGCTTTGTCTTGACTTGTTTTATGCTTGGAGAAAAGTTGCAAAAGTAAAAACAATGTGTGTCTGCCCAGCTTCAAGGCCCACTGGGGTCTTGGTCTGCGGCAGCCACACTGGGGCGAGCGCTGGGCTGTTGTGGAGCAGCCTTAGGGCCTGGGCGCTGGAGTGCGGAGCTTAAGAGCTCTGTCTGCTTTTCCAGAAGTCAGCAGAATTTCGGGGGTGACTTTCACTATATCTCAGAGTTATCATCTTTGAGGTGGGCCTAGAGGTGTTGATTAATCTAATCAAGTATTAATAATCTGGAAATGAAATAAAGATGGCACATGAACATTAAATTCTCATGGGTAGGTGGCTGTAGTTTGGGAAGCTCGTTCCGCATGTCAGTGTGGGGACATGACCCTGAGGAGTCAAGCTGGGCCGTGGGTGACGCAAGCTACAGGGAGCATGCAGAGAGCAGGCCGGGCCGGGTGGTGCTGGTGCCAGCGTGGGCGAGCATTCTGTCCTTGGGTGCCTGCTCCTCCGCAGGGCCTTCAGCTTTCTCTGCAGACCTCCAAGGGGGGCGTCTTGTTCCGAATTCCAGTTTAGCAAATCTGTTGTATTGATGTACCTCAGGGTACCCGTTTGTATGGCAGCTTTCTGAATTCCCTGTCCATGTCCTAAGGAAATTTATGTGAAGTGAACACATGATGCTGCCAAGTGAAATAACATACTGCTTTGTAATCTTTTAGTATTTTTTATCATAAAAAGAAAATATTGTCATTATAGAATATTAAGAAAATCAGAGTATATATGGATAAGAATGCAACATTTATTTATAAGCTCAGAAAGTAACAGTTAATATTTCGGTTTATTTTCCTGTTTCTATTGTTTTTTTACACATGTAATTTTGTAACTTTCCATGATGTATGTAGGGTTTTTTATTTTTTCAAGATCATTGTAGAAGAGGTAAATACAGTTCTTTGGGGAATTTTTTTAAAAAGCTTATTATTAAATCAAAGTGCATGAATTTATGTCTGTAGTAATTAAGTGTGAATGGTTTTGCATTTTAAAGATTTTCTTTCAATCTTTTGAGGTTAATTCGTTTTAAAAAATAGCAGGTGACATGGGCACATATGGACAGTCATCGTATTAAGGTTTTTTTTTTTTTTTTTTTGAGACAGTATCTCACTGTGTTGTCCAAGCTAGAGTGCTGTGGCATCATCATCATCATCGGTCCCTGTAAAATCCTGAGCTCAAGCAATGCTTCTGTCTCAGCCTCCCAAGTAGCTCCAAGTGGCTGGGACTACAGCTGCGTACCACCACATCTGGCCAATTTAAAATTTTTTCTGGGTTGAGATGGGGGGGTCTCGATATGTTGCCCAGGTTGGTCTTGAATTCCTGGCCTCAAGTGATCCTCCTGCCTCAGCATCCCTAAGTGCTGGGATTACAGGTGTGAGCCACCACACCTGGCATTAAAATATATTTGATTTAGCTGCTGAGAGTGTAGAATGGTCCTTTTTGATGATTTAACTAAGAAATATAATAAAGCAGCTTTACTCAGAATTGGCATCCACTATTTCTACTGTATGCACATGTTTTATTTCCTAGGGAGCAAAGGGAGAAAGAAGAAATTGAGAAATACCGTATGGAACGCCCCAAAATCCAGCAGCAATTCTCAGATCTCAAAGTAAGTGGACAGAATGGCATGCTGTTTCTAATGCTCTCACCCTAAGTGGCAGAGAGGAGACTCTCCCGGTGTGGAATTGACGAGACTTCACTAACTTGCTTTTTGTTTCATTCAGGCTTATTGCTTAGAAGAAGGTCTTTGCTTCAGTATGTTTAATTATGTATCTATGTGTGTAAAAAACCCCTTTCCTCCCCCTACTGTAAAAGGTGGGACAAATGAACTTATTTTGTTTGTAATTTTGACTCTATTTTTACATAAGATTTTCTCAGCTATGTGTTCTAGGCTTTGACAGAATAATTTACATTTTAGTGATGTAGAGCAGATCTGATAGATTGATTTTTCTAAGTGAAGTAGAAAATCATTTCTGCATCAGAATCTTTTCTAAAGTGTGGGGATCAGGAGGCTAGGGGCGAGGGAGACCATGGGTCTACCTGTGCATGTGAAATTCTGCTAGAGAATTAATGTTTTCGGGGCTGCATGTCTCCAGAGGAAGTTGGCGGAAGTCACAGAAGAAGAGTGGCTGAGCATCCCTGAGGTTGGCGATGCCAGAAACAAACGCCAGCGGAACCCACGCTATGAGAAGCTGACCCCTGTTCCCGACAGTTTCTTTGCCAAACACTTACAGACTGGAGAGAACCATACTTCAGTGGATCCCCGACAAACTGTGAGCATCCAAGAAGGCAACTGGGGCTCCCTTAGTCTGGTTAGACAGAGCCGTGGTGGGAATGGTGGGCAGTGTTGGAGTAGTGCTCCGGGTTAGTGGCTGTGCTGTGGCTGAGTCTGTCTGCAAAACTGGGACATGTCAGGCCACAGTGGAAAGATTTCAGAGAGAACAAGTTCTTTGGCGTGACAGTGCAAGCCAGCAGTTTATTCTCCCCCTTCCCCACAGCAATTCGGAGGTCTTAATACACCCTACCCAGGTGGACTGAATACTCCCTACCCAGGTGGAATGACACCAGGATTGATGACACCTGGCACAGGTGAGCTGGACATGAGGAAGATTGGCCAGGCGAGGAACACCCTGATGGACATGAGGCTGAGCCAGGTGAGGACGGGCCACGCAGCACTTTCTCACAGACGGCTCTTCGGAATTTTTGTTTCCTGGTCATAAAATCAGTATATGCTTGTTTTCAAAAGAAACCAAAAAACTCAAAACAGAAATGTGAAAATTTCATTGTAAGTGCTTTGTCACGAGATAAGCAGACTTGTGACAACGTAAGGTTTCCTGTCCCGTTACAAAGGGTGGTCGAGATTCTGTGTGCATTTGGGTCTGTGTGTCCCTATAGGGTGCGTGGGCCCAGTGTACTCAGACTGCCGCAAGCCAAGGGCTGGCCCCCTGTGTCACGTCTGCCCACCCTTGGGAACTCGGGGGCCACTGTAGGTAATGAGGACACTCAGGACAAGTCACATGTGCCCTGTTGATGAAGCTTAAGGTCCTTTCCTCTTTGCATAAAAAGTAAATATGGCTGGGTTTGGCCTGTACTTTCAGTGCTTTGGGAGGCCGAGGCAGGAGGATTGCTTGAGCCCAGAAATTTGAGGCTACAGTGAGCCATGATCACACCACTGCACTGTAGCCTGGGTGACAGAGTAAGACCCTGTCTCTAAAAAAACAAAAGCAAAAAACAAAAAAACTCCTCAAAACCAGTTACAGAGTAATGTGTATCATGTTCTGTGTGTGGGAAGAAAAGTATGTCCCTTCACAGGTGTATTGGCACGTACGTATGTAGGAGGAGTCCAGGGCTACACTCCGTACAGATCACCCCAGGACTGGGGCGGGCTGCTGGGTGGGAGCTTGTTTTTAAAATATTTTAAGGAAAAATTTCACATACACTTACTTAGTGTTAAATTACTTTCCAAAATGTGTCATTTCACTGTCATTGAACTGGATAAGTGTGCCAGTGTGATCATGCCCTTGGCATGGGCCACTGCTGGGTCAGAGGCATGTCCTTGCTGTCATTTTTGCCAGTGTGAGAGGCAAGCTCCTCCTCCCCCGCTCAGAGAGCCTCCATTTCGTTTGCATTTCAGTTAGTGGTGGAGTCCACTGTCTTCCCAGGTATGGGAGCCTCAGGCCGTCTGTGAAAGGCCTCTTTTGTTGTTTCCTCCTCAGGTTTAACACAGTTGCCATTTATGTTGCATGTTGTTTTTTACTGTTTCTCTGTCAGACTTGTTTGTGGAATATAGACATTTTTTCTTTAGCAAAAACTTTATTGTAGTAATTTTTTGGGGTAAAATTTATGTAACACAGAATTTACCATTTTAATTATTTTTAAGTGTGTATTCACTGACATAAGTACATTTGTGTTGGCAACCATCACCACTATCCAAATCCAGAACTCTCTTCGTCTTCCCAAACTGAAACTCTCACCATAAACACTAACTCTCGTCCCCTCTGCCCAGCTCCTGGCAACCACTGTTCTGCTGTCTGTTTCTGTGAGTCTGATGACTCTGGGGACGTTGTATGAGTGGAATCAGACGTTATTTGTCTTTCTGTGACTGGCTTATTTTCCTTACCATAATGTCCTCAAGGTTCATCCATGTGTCAGCATGTGTCAGAATGTCCTTCCTCTCTCAGGCTGAGGAATATTCTGTGCATCTGTACTACAGTTTGCTAATCTGTCTGTCGACGGACACGTGGATCGCTTCCACCTCTTGGCTTATTGTGAATGATGTTGGTATGTACGTGGGTGTGGAGATATTTGAGACTCTGTTTTCAATTCTTTTGGGTCTATACCTAGAAGTGGAACTGCTGAAATGTGTGGCAGTTTCACGTCTCAATTTTCGAGGAACTGCCGTGATACCTTCCACGGCAGCTGCACCGTGTTACGTTTCCAACTGCAGAGCCCGAGCGTTCCAGGGTCTCCACGTTCTTGCCAACACTTGCTTCCTTCCTCCATTGTCCTTGAACATGGCCATCCTAATGGATGTAGAGTAGTGTCTCACCGTGGTTCCGATTTGCATTTCCCTAATCAGTAGTGATGCTGAGCATTTGTATGTCTTCTTTAGAGAAATGTCTATTCATGTCTTTTGCCTGTGTTTTAAATTGGGTTTCTTGTTTGTTTATAGTATAATGAACTGCTATATGTAAGTTTTTATTTTTAGTAGAAGTTATCAGTGCTTTATGATTTCTGGATTTCACTTGTTCTTAGAGTTTTTTAATGTCTACTTTGTTTTTTTCCTGGGGTTTTTAGATACAAATCTTTTCTTCCTATAGAAGAAATTTGTTTATTTTCACAAACTGTTATCTGGATGACATTAAGGTTGTTTTCTTCCTTTTCCTTCTGACTACCCACTGGCAGTCAGGATTGTGGGAAGGGGCACTTTGTTTCAGATGTCCCTGGTCACATCCAGCTGACTCTCAGCTTGATCCGTCTTGCAGGTGTCTGACTCGGTGAGCGGACAGACTGTAGTTGACCCCAAAGGCTATCTGACGGATTTAAATTCTATGATCCCGACCCACGGAGGGGATATCAAGTGAGTGCTTTGCAGAATCGATGGGTTGGGATGGGAACTCTAGTTGCCTAGAATGTTTTGGATTTTATTTGGGAAATATGCAGACAAAATGTGACATAGGGCCGGGCGCAGGGGCTCATACCTGTAATCCCAGCACTTTGGGAGGCCAAGGTGGGAGAATCTCTTGAGGCCAGGAGTTTGAGGCTGCAGTGAGCTGTGATTGTGCCACTGCACTCCAGCCTAGGCGACAGAGGGAGACACTGTCTCACACACAGAAAAGATCCAAAAAACCCAAAATGGGCCATAGATGTTCTAAGAAATATATAGTGGATTAGTTTGGTTTTCCATTTAAGATACATCTGTATCCATTCATTGTGTACATTAAATGTTTTACAAATAACGTTCCAAGTCTGAGGCTGTGCTGGGCTAGAAAGTAGCTTGTGATTGTGCCCCGGTGTGCTGTCTGGACCTTTAGTTCCTAGACTTTGTCTGCAGGGATGCCAGACGGGCTTGGAATGGTGCTGACTGGAGTCTTGATTTGGTTTGTATCTCTTGGGACATTAGGATTAGTAGCTCATACATTGTTTCTGTGAAGTGGGCGCCTCCTCTCTGGGTTTCGGGCGCACCCTTGGCAGCATGGCCTGATGCTGAGTGCTTTCACACTCTTGCAGTGATATCAAGAAGGCGAGACTGCTTCTCAAGTCTGTTCGGGAGACAAACCCTCATCACCCGCCAGCTTGGATTGCGTCAGCCCGCCTGGAAGAAGTCACTGGGAAGCTACAAGTAGCTCGAAACCTTATCATGAAGGGAACGGAGATGTGCCCCAAGGTGAGGCACATTGTAGGGCATTTTCCTGGAGTGCCGCACGGTTGCCAGCCCCTGCGGGAGTGAGCTCAAGCTAGAGCAAATCTGTTTGTCTTGCAGTGTTGAAACTACAGATGGCAGGACAGTCGGGGGAGGATGCGGAAGGTGGGAAAGCGGTTTTTGTCCTGTTCGTTTTCCCATGGGGTGAGGCCATGCCACTGTTCAGTGGCAGGGTAACCTTAACTAGGAGGAGCTTACGTTAGCTCTTCACCCCGCTAATGCAAGAAACCTAATGGCTGGTGAGGACTCTTAAAAGAATAATCTAACACTTTTGTTTTTGGAGGTGGAGTGATTAGACAAGCTTTAGAAAGTACCATGAAACCCTGTAAGTGCCCATATCCTTTACTGTGCAGACTCGGATATCTTGGTAGGGAAGGAGGCCCTGTGAGTGATTATCCCAGACACGCGGTGCAGATCAGAACGTCCCAGGCAGATGTGCAGTCTCTGCTTTCTCTGTGGACTTGTTCTGCTGGGCAAGTTGTATTTTTTTCATGAAGTGTCATACGTGTTCCTCATTCAGATGCAGGCTCTGTACTCCTGAGCATTGGCACAATGGACAGCTCTGGCGTGGACGCTCTTGAGGCCCAGCTGGCTGACTGTCATGAAGTCTGGGGGCCGCAGGATCTGCCCCAGAGCCCCTGCCTCCCTCGTGGCATCCAGTCTGCCCACAGCCTCACTGCTCTTTTCTGTGGCTTAACAGAGTGAAGACGTCTGGCTAGAAGCAGCCAGGTTGCAGCCCGGGGATACGGCCAAGGCCGTGGTGGCCCAAGCTGTCCGTCATCTCCCACAGTCTGTTAGGATTTACATTCGAGCAGCAGAGCTGGAAACAGACATTCGAGCAAAGAAGCGGGTTCTTCGGAAAGGTGAGCCTTCCTCGGTGGTGCCTGTCAGCAGGCAGGTGCTCCTGGGCACTGTGGGTCCCCTGAGGGCGGCGTGCTGTCTCCACCCCTGGAGCCTGTGCTCCTGGGAGCCGCTTCTCTGCTGTTGGCTTGGGCTTTCGGTGAGAGTGGTTGAGGAACCAGTGACATTTTCCAGGCCTTATCCTGGGCTGAGTTCCTTCTGCCCTTGGACCCCTCTCGGGGGAGGGATGTTGAAGGGGTGTTCCTATCCTGGCTGAGACGCCTCTTTCCAGCTGTGTGGCCTGGAGTGCGTCAGGCAGTCACTGTGGTGCTGGCTTTGCCCATCTACAAGATGAGAACAGTACCAGTTCAAAACCTACCTCTCGGGTCTCTGGAGGGCTAAGTGAGATGATCTCTAGGAAGCAGCAGGCCGAGCCAGCATCTGGCACGTAGGAGGCCCTTGGTGGGTGTTAGTCATTTTCTCTGCAAAGGAAACACCAGAGTTGCACATTGGTTGAACAATTTCCTGCAGCCTCTGCCATCAGCCCATGGTCAGAGAAGTGAAGAATGGTTTGCCTGCCTGGAAAACTGATTCTATCCAGGGATCACTGCCAAGGTGGAACTTTGTGGGGAGTTTATTATTCATTACTCTGGATTCATAAAAGGAGCACGGTTTCTCCCTCCACCAGAACCGTATAGTCCATGCCCTTTTGGAATGTTGTTCCAGAACAGGCACCAGTCGGAGTAAACCTGTGCAGATGGCTTATTCTACATGAATTTGTAGCCTGGGTAAAATGAGGTACATTTTATAGAATCCAGGGCAGTTTTCAGTGAGGTTTCTGGCTCTTGTTTCTTTACATGTGTGTTTAAGTGAAGTACCAGGTAGATGTGGGTCACGTTGGGGCAGGTGAGCTGGGCATCCGGGCCGTGCAGGGCAGGGCTCTTCGGTAGGAAACTTATCAAATGTAGCTTCTGCCCGTTTACTGTCTGTGTTCGTTAGAGGCTGGAATGAAGTCTGCTTGTGTGTAGCCTGTGCATGCGTGTGCCTGCGTGTGCATCCGGTTGAAGGAGCTCTCCTCCGTCAGATCTGCTTTCTTGATGGCAGCCTGGTGACCCATCGAGTGCTCAGAGCCCATCCCTCACAGCGAGGCCAGGAGCAGAGCGCTAGCACCTGTCTCCATTTGTAGAAATCAGCTTCTTATCTTTTTCAGCCAGGAAAACAGTTCTTTGATGGAGAGCACATTAAACTCTGGGTAATTAGCATTATTTATTTAGGAAAGCTCTACTGAATTCCCCCTGCCACAGTTTGATGAATGGTCGTGAATGTCTTTGGGGCCACTCCCTGCTAACCACGAGGTCTGGGTTCATTTCCAGTTGGCTTCAGATCTGGAGAGGGGAACGTGCTTGCGGAGGTGGGGAGTGTCGAGGGAGCTTCTGCGAAGACGCCCTGGGCCTGGGGAGCAGCCTTCTGGCTTTGCTCTCTCGCAGAGAAGCTGCGCTAAGGTGGAACAAACTCTGAATCACCAGGCTGGCCTTTGCCGCTGCTCCTAACCCTGGTCTTGGCCTGCCCCTTTCCTTCGAGTATTTCTCAAACAGCATTCTTTTTTTCTGGGGTTCCTGGGCAAAGCTTGGTATTTGAAGGTCTCGTTTTTGAAATGAAGATAACAGCCACCTCTATCAGTGCCTTAGGACACCTGCCAGCCCCCAGGAGCCCTGGTGGAGCATGTGTCTCTGTGAGCTCTGGGTTGGCGTTGGGCAGAGCTGACACTCCAGTCCTTTGTTGGGAGAGCAGGCGTTTTGGGTGCTGATCTGAGCCCTGGGGCAGGCGCTTGATCTCTGCGCTTCAGGGTCGTCCCTGTGAAAGGGGGAGGTTTTCCAGGACGGGGGATGGTGCTGCCTGTGAGCTCACCGGGCAGGGGGCCCCGGAGGGGCCAGGCCCCTGGCTGTTCCCTGTCTGCCCCTCACTCGATGAGTGGGGAATGCTGTGTTCCCCTGCTAGTTCATGCAGAAATATGCAAGTGGAGTTGTTTTTACAGCGAAACCATGTGCTCTGGCTCATGAAGTACGGCATCTTCTAGTAGCCGTCACCAGTGTGTGATGGGGCACAGGGACAGCACAGTGCTCAGTCCATCAAGTGTCCTCCCTGTGGGGTCAGTGGAGTCGGGGAATCATGTTGGCCTCTGCAGGGTCACATCTTCAGAGCTACACGTAGGGTGCGGAATACGTGTCTCCACGCCAGCTTCAGGGACGCGTGGCTCCTTGACGTGTGTTGTCAGGTGATGGCTGAGGGCAGTGGCTGGTCACCTGCCTGCACCTGTTCTTGCATGAGGGTGTGCAAAACGTTACAATTCTATCACTCTTTTTGCTTTTATTGCCAGAATTCTTCTTAAAGAGAACTTCCCTCTGTGTTCTACAGAATAGATGCTTAATTTGTTCTCCTTTCAACTGTCAGAATAATGGGGTATTTCCCAGTGTTCTCCAAAGTCATTAATGATCTTTTGTTGGCATTGTCATGAACTCTTTTTTTTTTTCTTTTTTGAGACAGAGTCTCACTCTGTTGCCCGGGCTAGAGTGCCATGGCGTCAGCCTAGCTCACAGCAACCTCAAACTCCTGGACTCAAGCAATGCTCCTGCCTCAGCCTCCCGAGTAGCTGGGACTACAGGCATGCGCCAGCCATGCCCGGCTAATTTTTTCTATATAGTTTTAGTTGTCCAGATAATTTCTTTCTATTTTTAGTAGAGATGGGGTCTCACTCTTGCTCAGGCTGGTCTTGAACTCCTGACCTCGAGCGATCCTCCCGCCTCAGCCTCCCAGAGTGCTAGGATTACAGGCATGAGCCACTGCGCCTGGCCATGAACTCTTTGATATTTTTTATTTCATGGGTTTGAACACATTGCAGTTATTTTCTTTCTGATGCTGTCTCCAGGTAGCAGTTACTATTCCTACTGGCCTCCAGCCCATTCCATCATTGTCCAATAGGAGTCCCTTCTAGTGGCTCTTAAATTTTTTTTTTTAAGTTTTAAGTATTTTTATTTTAAGGGAAAACATGTAATAATGAGGTCTTTCTGACACTGGTCATTTTTCTTTTTCTAAATATTTGTGCATACACCCACGTACCCCACACTCCGAGACAGAAAACATTTTCATCACCCTAGAGAGGTCCCTGGTACCTCCCAGTCAGTCCCCACACAGTGACACACTGTCCCTAATCCCTGGCAATTACTCGTCTGATTTCTTTTTTTTTTTTTTTTGGAGACAGAGTCTTGCTCTGTTGCCCAGGCTAGAGTGCCGTGATGTCAGCCTAGCTCACAGCAACCTCCAACTCCTGGACTGAAGCAATCCTCCTCCCTCAGCCTCTCAAGTAGCTGGGACCACAGGCATGCACCACCATGCCCGGCTAATTTTTTCTATTTTTAGTAGAAACAGGGTTTTGCTCCTGCTCACGCAGGTCTCGAACTCGAACTCCTGAGCTCAAGTGATCCTCCCGCCTCGGCCTCCCAGAGTGCTGGGATTACAGGTGCCAGCCGCTGCGCCTGGCCAGCTTCTGATTTCTTCTTCTTTTTTTTTTTTTGAGACAGAGTCTCACTTTGTTGCCTCGGCTAGAGTGAGTGCCATGGCGTCAGCCTAGCTCACAGCAACCTCAAACTCCTGGGCTTAAGCGATCCTACTGCCTCAGCCTCCCGAGTAGCTGGGACTACAGGCATGCGCCACCATGCCCGGCTAATTTTTTCTATATATATTTTTAGTTGTCCAGATAATTTATTTCTATTTTTAGTAGAGACGGGGTCTCGCTCAGGCTGGTCTCGAACTCCTGACCTCGAGCGATCCACCCGCCTCGGCCTCCCAGAGGGCTAGGATTACAGGCGTGAGCCACCGCGCCTGGCCCCAGCTTCTGATTTCTTTACCAAGATTAGTTTTGCCTATTCTCAAACTTCGTATAAAAGGAACCAGACAGTGTAGACTCTTTGGGGACTGGTTCCTTTTGCTCAGCATACTTTTGAGGTACGCTCACGTGGCTGCTGTGTGCTGAGTCCTGTTGAAGTGACCCTGGCGATCCTTGATACTCCCTCGCTCTCTGCCACAGCGGACGCTCTGCACTTGTCTTGTTTGTGTCTCCCCAGACCTACAAAGCTCCATTGAGGGGTGGGTATGTGGTCCTTGACTGTCACCAGGGAAGGGTCTGCCTCACCCTGCTGGCAGCAGCTTGCTCATGACGTGAGCCTCCTCTTTGATTTCCCTTCCTGTGACCTGATTTCTTGTTTGACCTTGCCCAGCTCTTGAGCATGTTCCAAACTCAGTTCGCTTATGGAAAGCAGCTGTTGAGCTGGAAGAGCCTGAAGATGCTAGGATCATGCTCAGCCGGGCTGTGGAGTGCTGCCCCACCAGCGTGGAGGTGAGTTGGGTGAGCTCAAGGCCACCCCCTGCCAAAGCCTGAGCCCAAGGTCAGTGTCTGCTGGTGGCATAGTGGAGCACTGAGCTCACCTAGGCTGCGGCTTCTGGGAGTAGAAGGCCGTGTGGAGTCCCAGGATGCCGTTCCCTAACAGCTGCTAGGCCAGGCGGACAGTGGCTTCGGTGAGTCACACCCGGGTGGAAGTGCAGGAGAGAATCTTAGCTTGTCGCTGACCACTGCAGAACACCGTGTTGGGCACTCTTTTAGTGGCCATGCCTCCTAATTCAGCCCAGAGTTTGTCATGGGAGCCGGCAGTGGCAGGGTGATAGAAAACACTGCTCTGTCTTTCTGCCAGCCCAGCATGAGGTCAGCTCTTTGCCTCAAAGCTAGTAGGATTTCTTTAGCTTTAAGCGTTTCAGTTCACAACATTCTGTGCAGTGATTATTAGTCTTGGTTTTATAATACCCAGTATGTCTTTAATTATCCTAAGGGGTATTGTGAAATTCTCTAAACAAAATTAATCTTATTTTATTTACATAAAAATAAATAGAGCCCATACACATTTGGGGTGGAATGCTGCAGCGTCAACACTGCCTAGGGCAGGAGCCGCAGGAGGCTGAGCGCTCGTCTGTGAGGGCAGCAGCCACGTCCCGCCAGCTCATGTCCAGCACCTGGTGTCAAGTCTGGCACGCTGTGTGCGTGTGACCAGTGTTTGTGGACATTTGACCGAGAATCCTGCCTACTTTCCTGCTAGCCAGAGTCACTAAGTGCTCATAAGTCCAGAAGCTGAATGAACAGTGGCTAGGGTGAGAAGCATGGCTGTGCACATTTCACGGGCTCCGTTTAAATGGTCCTTGCGGGCTTTCACTGATGCCCTTTTTTGTGAGCTGGGGTCTTGCTACGTTTCGCAGGTTGGTCTCGAGTTCCTGGGCTCAGGCGATCCTCCCCCTCAGCCTTCTGAGTGGCTGAGCCTGCAGGCACCCACCACTGCACGGTCCTTGCAGGTTTTTGGAAAGAGCCTTGTGACGGTGCTGTGGGCCTTTGCTGTGGGCTCCCCGTCTGGCTCGGAGCTGTCCTGTCAGTGTGCTGTTCTTTCTTTCTGCCGGTGTCTTCTGTAGCTCTGGCTTGCTCTGGCGAGGCTGGAGACCTACGAAAATGCCCGCAAAGTCTTGAACAAAGCGCGTGAGAACATTCCCACAGACCGGCACATCTGGATCACGGCTGCCAAGCTGGAGGAAGCCAACGGGAACACGCAGATGGTGGAGAAGATCATCGACCGAGCCATCACCTCGCTGCGGGCCAACGGTGTGGAGATCAACCGCGAGCAGTGGATTCAGGTGGGCTGCAGCCAGGCCTTGTGGGGTCTGCTTCAGAAGCACGTGTCCTCCTGCACGCTGGAGTCTCACGTAGGACAGGGGCTGCTGGGTGGCTCTGGGGAGTCCCGCGCTGGCAGGAGAGGCAGGCACAGGTGTAAGCGATCTGGTCATGCGCCACTTGTCAGCACTCTAGGAAGATTCCAGACCTGGAGCTTGTCTTAGGGGCGAGTGCTTGTCAGGCGCTTTCCCTGTGCACACACGGGAGACCACACTCTTTGCTAGCAGAAACGGTGTTCCCTGGAGAGAATGACAGAGAGTTTCACGGCTTCTTTCCCTCCTCCCTGCCTTCTAACTTTTTTATAGACCTAATGCTAGGGAGTTCTCTCAGTTCATGTGACCTAACCACTGGGTCTTGGGTCCCCTCTGTTGTCTTCCTCCAAGCAGCCGTCCGCTGAGCAAGCTCCCTGGCGTGTGGCTCTGCCACGCGGAAAGCGCTTCTTTGTTGCCTGACACTGTGACTTCCCGAAGCTGCATTCTCCCAGGGCCCCTCTACCCGCTTCACCTCTGCCCTCTGTCCTGGAAGGTGGCCTCACACCTCCCTGCACCCTCCCTGCCCTGGTGCCTCCTTGCCGCAGTTGCCATAGGCGATCCCAACCGCCTCGCCGTCTGCATCCTGCGCCAGGTGTTGCCCCGGGCGAAAGGCAGTGCTGTCCTCTCCCTCTGTGACTGTCTGCTCCCTCTTTGTCCTCTTCCTCTGTGACTGTCCTCTCCTCAGGAGGCTGCCTGGGTTTTAATGCCACTTCATGTTCCTGTGCTTCCCATCCCAGGCATGTTTTGTTAAGCCATGTGGCCCTCTCCTGTGTTTGGGCAGTTTTGATTTGTTTTCTAAAAATCTCAGGTGCAAGGCGTCAGCTTATTTGTCTTGCTAAAATTTAACGATCTGTTCAACCCCTTTATTTCTTTAGTCTTTTTTAATTATGTTGTTAACCATTTTGATGCTCTCCATTCTTTTGTGTTAGTCCAGGTTTGTGACCGGCATCATTTTCCTTCTACCTGAAGGACTTTGATTTTTTTTTTTTTTGGAGACTAAGTCTCACTCTGTTGCCCAGGCTAGAATGCAGTGGCGTCATCACAGCTCACTGCAGCCTCTGACTCCTGGGCTCAGGCATCCTCCTGCCCTAGCCTCCTAAGTAGCTGGGACTATAGGCGTGCACTACCACGCCTGTTAATTTTTTTAAAAAACATACTATTTTAGAGTCAGCGTCTCGCTGTGTTGCTTGCTCACGCTGGTCTTGAACTCCTGGCCTCAAGTGATCCTCCTGCCTCGGCCTCCCAGAGTGCTGGGATTACAAGCATGAGCTACCATGCCTGGCCTCGCTTACTTTATTTCTTCAGATCTGCAGTGACCCACTTCTGTAGCTCATGCTGTGGACCCTCATGTGGCTTCTCTCTGGACGCCCTGAAATCTGCTTTCCTGAGGTCAGGAGTACTTTGCTGCTGGCTGGCCTGCCCGACAAAATGCCTCTGGAACTTGTCCCTTGCCCGGGCTGCTGTCTCACCTCTTGTGCACAGGGCTTCCCCGCCCGACAGGTTGATCTGTTTGGATCAGAGTGTTTCCTCGTCTTGTCAGTTTCAGGTCTTGAGTTCCAGCCAACAAATACAAGTGATTTTGGACTTGTCTTCTGCTCCTATTACTTTGGAAGTTTCTTCAGCATAGCCACTGAGTGGCCTAATACAACCTTTCGTACGTAGTAGGTGCTTACAGTTTGTTGAGGGAATGGATGCGGCTTCAGTTGCTCAGTGCTTATCAAGCACTGATGCACTGGGAGGCAGGGACAGACACGTCCGTGACCTGGACACGGCCAGGTGAGCGGTGTCATCCCCGGGCACCCGGTGTCTCTCGGTTCTCACCACCCGGCATGGCGTGCTCCGTGTCAGGCACCTGCAGCTCTGACTACAACATCAGAAATGAGGTTTTCGTCCCTCTTTCAGGATGCCGAGGAGTGTGACAGGGCGGGGAGTGTAGCTACCTGCCAGGCGGTCATGCGTGCTGTGATTGGCATTGGCATTGAGGAGGAGGACCGGAAGCACACCTGGATGGAAGATGCTGACAGCGTGAGTTTGGCTACATGGATGTTTGTCCCCATCGTGGAGTTTCTGTGGGGAATGGCAGGCATCTATTAATAGGCTATTTCAAAAATCTTTTTATTAGAAAACAAACAAAAAAAAACCTGGGCGTGGTGGCTCACACCTGTTACCCCAGCACTTTGGGAGGTCAAGGCAGGAGGATCACTTAAGGTCTGGAGTTCGAGACCAGCCTGGGCAACATAGTTGAGACCATGTCTCTATAAAAAATAAAAAATAAAAATCTTTTTAATGCACTTATTTTAAATGTAGTTGCAATTGAAAGGAATACACAGTTTTCTGTTAGTCTAAGTTTAAGTGACGAGCTAACGTTTTGAGTTCTTTCTAAGTGGGCTCCCAGCACATTATCCCAGGCCACGGTGAAGGGGCCAGCCTGGGAGGCGGGTGTGGTTCACCAGCTTCGCAGCTGTTGCCCTCTAGGTTGTGGCCCCTTCCCCACTCCTGCTATGAATGGCTCCTGAGAAAACACTCTGCGTACAAAATGTTTGCCTTCTTTGAGATTATTTCTGTGCACTAGGTTTCCAGAGAAAGATTAGGGGACCAAAATCGATAAACATATTTAAGATATTTAATGCAGATGTGGCCCTCTTTTTTTAGCTTTTCATTTTGAAATGAAAATAATTTCAGACATACAGGAATATTGTCAAGCTATGCAAAGAATTCTCTGATCGTCACCCAGCTTGACCTGTTCTGCCACATTTGCTGTGTTCTCTCTTCACACATGAGCACATACCCTGTCCCGTTTTCCTCAGGTGTTGCAAGTGAGCGTAGGCGTGATGCCCCTTTACCTCTGGACACGGCAGCATGTGTTTCTGTAAAAGAAGACGTTCTCTCACACAAGGGCTGTCATCTCACATGACAGTTATCAAAATCAGGAAGTTAGAGTTGGGACAGGGCTCTTGCGAAACATGCAGACCGTAGGCCTCGCCCCGCGCCCCGGCGGCCTGTCAGTGTAGCCGTGTTCTGTGCGGAGCCCCCACGGGTCAGTCTGCGGGAGAGCCCAGCCTCTCTCTGTTTTTCACGAGTCCAAAATTTTTTTATGTCCCTTGAGGCATATTCTTTCTTTCTTTCTTTTTTTTTTTTTAATTTTTTGAGGACCGCAGGCCACTAATTTTGTAGAATCCTCTTTGATCTGGGTGTTTGTGGCGTTTCCTGCTGGGTGGAAGGAGGTCTCACCCGTGTGAGGAGGCCACGGGGTCCTCTCGGCGTGGCGTGTGCAGGTGCAAGTTCCCGTTCAGCTCCGAGCAGCCGGCTCAGGTGCTGGCGGCCAGGTGACTCCCTGTAAGGTTACTGGTTTTCCCTTTTTGTTAGTAAATGTTTATGGGGAGACAGTTTGAGACTTTGTAAATTTTCTGTTTCTTGCCAAATTTTGACTGACTAGTTTGAGGATCCTTAATGATGTTTTTTTGGCCTGAATCAGGTATTACCATGGTGTTTGGCGAATGTTGCTTTTCTAAGTACAGTTTCTCCTATATTTTATTAGTTGGAATTCTACACTAATGGAGAGCTTTCCTTTCTTCTTCATTTATGTGTATATTCACTTCTTTTTTTTAATAGTAAATTTTTATTTTTAATCAAAGTAACATAATTTCATCGTTTCAAATGCCAAGTAGTTTTGTTTTCATTATGAAGAGAGCCAGTCCCCTGCCGCGGCATCCCCTGCAGTCTACGCAGTCTGCAGTGTGGACAGCCTCTGCCAAGGGGGGTGATGCTCACCTTGTTTAGCTCTTCCTTCTGCTGTTCGCCTCCGTAATTCTAAAGAACACTAACAAACAGCTCTTCTTTTTAGTTATGAAAAGTTCTCTTTTTGTTTTTTTATATTCACTCTGTACATTCAGGTAGACCAAGGGCTCCTCCTTTGGCGTGTGGGACTGTGCCCCTCTGTCAGCACCATTCGTGCGAATTGCACCTGGGGTCGCTTCACACCTTCGTGTGGCTTGACCCAGAGCTCAGGTGCTGGCTGTGCCGATCCTGCTACCAGGGCTGCACGGCCTGCAGATGGTCTTGTGCACACTACATGTTTAGTTCCTTAAGTGAATTAAGACGCTGGTCTAAGGTTTGCATTATGTATTGATAGTATTTAAGACTAAAAAAATTATAAAGAATAATTTAACAAAAGTCCACATAGTCTTTATATTGAAAGAAAATTCCAGGCTGGGTGCAGTGCCTCATGCCTGTAATCCCAATACTTTGGGAGGCCAAGGTGGGAGGATCTCTTGAGGCCAGGAGTTTGAGATTAACCTGGACAACATAGCAAGACCCCATCTCTACAAAAAATTAGCCAGGTATGGTGACACACACCTGTAGTCCCAGTGATTCAGGAGCCTGAAGCAGGAGGATCACTTAAATCCAGGAGTTCAAGGTTGCAGGGAGCTATGCTTATGCCTTTGCAGTCTAGCCTGGGCAACAGAGTAGGACTCTGTTTCTAAAAAATAAACAAATAAAAAATCCTCAATAAAACCCTTGTATTTTGAATGCAAAGTTCAATGCTTTGCTTCTCTGTTATTTTCTTTATTGCCTTTTTTTTTTTTTTTTTGAGACAGAGTCTTGCTTTGTTGCCCTGGCAAGAGTGAGTGCCATGGCGTCAGCCTAGCTCACAGCAACCTCAAACTCCTGGGCTTAAGCGATCCTCCTGCCTCAGCCTCCCGAGTAGCTTGGACTACAAGCATGTGCCACCATGCCCGGCTAATTTTTTCTATATATACTTTAGTTGGCCAGATAATTTCTTTCTATTTTTAGTAGAGACAAGGTCTCGCTGTTGCTCAGGCTGGTCTCAAACTCCTGAGCTCAAGCTATCCTCCCGCCTCGGCCTCCCAGAGTGTTAGGATTACAGGCGTGAGCCACCGCACCCGGCCTCTTTATTGCTTTTGACAGCCTTGGAAACACTCTGTGGGACTCTCACCCTGTAGGAAAGAAGTGATGAGAGCAGAAATCCAAGAGCCATTTTAGTTTTCCTCTTATTTTTTGTTGTCTTTTTCACATATCCTGGGGCGAGCACAGCTGTTTCTCACCCTGCTTTGTAGTGCTGGGGTAAGAACTGGTGTCTTTTGTGCTCTGAAGTGTGGCGAGACCTCTCAGAGTCCCACCCAGGGCCTGTTCCGGCCCCCATGCAAGGCCCTGAGCAGTGTCTCTCGGTCCTCTGGGGTGGTAAAGCCATTCTCAGGCGATTGTGAAGATCACAGGAGGCCATGGTGGGCCTGAAAGGCTCTGTAACTGACCCCCAGGACTCGGGTCAGAAGTCACAGAGAGGGACGCAGACCAGTTTGCTCTGCCCAGGGCCCGCCCCTCGCTGGCATCCTCCCCTGACCCCTTGCGGTACCCCTGGTGTGGGCACACTGCCTGAGGCAGGGCCCCTCCTGCTCTCTGGCGGCTGAGTCAGACTGAGGCCCTGTAACTCGAGAGGCGTGGGGTCTGAGTGAGGAGACCCTAGTTACAGCGCTGCGCCTGTTCCTTCCCTCTACCCATTTCCTTGGGTAGAAGTTTCCTTGGGAGTCCTTGAACATAGGAAGGGTCACCGTCCTCCATCTGGGCATGGTCTTGGGCGGCCTGGGTGCCCTCCCCAGGTGGGGGCCTGGACAGCTGTGAGCTGCCAGTCCAGGTCCACACCATTTTGGCATTCACAGTTGCAAAACATTGTTGCTGTCCCACTTCCTAATGGCCTTTCACGTACCTTCGGATACAGACCCCTTGGTGCAGAAATGGGTCCTGCATCTGCAGTGTGGAGAGCGGTGCCCGTGCCCAGTGTGAGGCTGAGTGGAAGTAGGTGTCTGAGCCTGTTCTGGGCTCTGGGTGTCACCACCGTCCTGAGAGATGAGTTGGACTAGCACCTGGATGTTTTACCTCTGCAGATGGTGACTGGCCTTCTTGTTTTGTTATTTGATGCTAACCAAGAAGTAAAGTCACTTTTTTTTTTTAAGAGACAGGTCTCACTCTGTTACCCAGGCTGGAGGGCAGTGGAGCGATCACAGCTCACCCCAGCCGCAAACTCCAGGGCTCAAGTGATCCTTCTGCGTTGGCCTCTTGAGTAGCTGGGACCACAGGCATGCACCACCACACCCAGCTAATTTTTTTAATTTTTAAATTTTTTGTAAAGATGGAGTTTTTGCTATATTGCCCAGGCTGGTCTTGAACTCCTGGCCTTCAGCAGTCCTTCTGCCCTGGCCTCCCAAAGTGCTGGCATTATAGGCCTGAGCCACTGCACTCATCCTAAAATCACTCTTCAGTATAGAAATATAAAGCTTAGAGAAAGTAGAACAGTGTTTACTGTAGTTCTGTTTGAGTGGATGGGTTTTTTCTTTTTATATTCACTTGTCTTTTATAGATTTGAAATCAGTGTAACTTTTATACTGCACGATATATACTATCCCTAATTTCTAAAGAAGGAACCAGTGTGCATGGTTTGGAGTTACCATGTGTGTGTGTGCATGCACATACGTGTGTGTACACGCGTGCACATATGTGCACGTGCCTTGGCCGTAGCCCCACATGTGGGGGTGCATGAGCGTGTGTGCACCTTGCTCACCTGCAGCTGGTGACTGGTATTCTGTGCTGGCTCCTCTTGCAGGCTGAGGGGCCAGCTGGCAGCCTCACGTGCTCCTATTTTGGTGTCCATGTCCCCATCCTCGGGTGTCCCTATCCTGGGTTGTAGTTCTAGTTAGATCAGCCAGTGTGGTGGACTTGCTAGCAGATGCCATTACTGAGAATCACACAGGCTGGGAGAGCATCTCGCTACCTGCTGTGGCCGGTGCTGGGCCACCGTTCTCATGTCCGTCTCTGCTTTAGTGTGTGGCCCACAATGCCCTGGAGTGTGCGCGCGCCATCTACGCCTATGCCCTGCAAGTGTTCCCCAGCAAGAAGAGCGTGTGGCTGCGAGCTGCTTATTTCGAGAAGAACCATGGCACCAGGTACGTGGTGGGACCTGCCGGCCCGTGGGCCAGTTAACCCTCCAGTCCCGTCTGCTCCGCACTAATGTTAAGCCCCTCCTCCCTGCAGATCTGCTAGTGCACCCTTGAGGTCTGGCCCTCTCCAGCGGTGGGGACAGCAGCTTTTATGACACTTAGGACTTTCAACTGGAGCTGTCTTTATAGCCCTGCCTGTGATAGGATTATCGCTGTTTCATAGTTGAAAAGCCTGGGCGTTGAGGGAGCCTGCCCGAGTGCCCTGTGGCTCAAGCAGTGCCAGGGGTGCTGGTGAAGGCCGGGGCCAGCACGGCTCATGCCTGCAGCAGTGGCCAGGGCAGCATCTGTGTTTTCCATTTAAGCTTTGCTGGCTTTGAGTTTTGGCTAGTTTCTATGCTCAGAGGAGGTCTGCAAGTTTTCTTTAATTGTACTCTTTAATTGAAAAAGCCTTTTGGGTCTGCCTTATTGGCTATAAATGTTAATTAAATTAGGCATTGCAATTTCTTGTTCTAAATGGGCAGCTCTTAAGGGCGTCCCCAAGCACCCCTGTCAGTCCCGCCCCAAGCCCTCGGGCGCTGCTCCCTGTGCTGGGCTGGGACAGGCCTTGCTGGTTTCACTGGCGCTGCAGCTGGGCCTGCTGAGCCCCCATTTTGTTTCTTCTCTGGAGTTGTTTAATCTCAGTCTCTTGAGGGTGTCTTTCCACGTGTGCTGCCGAAGTTCTGTCCCTCTCCCCACCCCTGCCAGCTGGTTTGGTGTTTCGGCATTAACTCCTTTGGGGACGTTTTGAAATGACCCCGGTGGCTCACCCTGCAGAAAGTCCCCTGGGGCTAAGTGCCAACCAGGATGGTGCCAGGCGTGGGCTGAGGCCGGAGTAGGCTCTGCTGCCCTGGACCCCTGGTTCAGTGGGCAGGTCCCTCCCACCGCTGGGTTCTCCGTGGTTGGCTCAGAGGGGCAGGGGAGGCAGTGGTCTGGGGCTGGTGCTCTGTCAGGCCTCACTCCACACAGCACAACTTCCCGTGCTCATTTCGTCTTGCTGCTGCGCTCAGCTGAGGCTCAGAGGGGCCGTTGGTGCCAGATGTGTCCCAGGGGCCGTGGGCCGCAGGAGAGTCCAAGGGCATCACACCTGACACCCAGGGCTGGCGGTCGTCTTGATCAGCAGTGATCTAAAATCACCTTCTTCCAATCAGATCATTTTTTTGGATGCCAGAAGAATAGACCTGGGGTCATAATCTTTATTGGTGGATCCAGGGTGTACTCTGGGGTTCAAGATGAAAAGGCCTCCCCTGTCACCAGACCCTGGAGTTATCGCTGCCTCCAGGACACATGGCTGTAAAAGGGTCTCTTGTGCAGTTCCTCCACCAGGCTCTGCCGTCTAGACAATGCGCTGCTTTGTGGAACCCTCCTCGGTGGTTGCTTTTAGGATTTTTATGGAGAGAGAAGATTTCCCCACACTTCCCCGTTGTAAACTCTGGTAAATCATTTACAGCGTTGGACTTTGGAGCAGCAGCTGTCTCTTCATGCCCGCACCGTGGCCATGCACATCTGTGTGCTCTGGTTTATGGCCCTGGCTCTGGTGACCGCGGCGCCTGTCTTGCAGGGAGTCCCTGGAAGCGCTGCTGCAGAGAGCTGTGGCCCACTGCCCCAAGGCGGAGGTGCTGTGGCTCATGGGCGCCAAGTCCAAGTGGCTGGCAGGGGACGTGCCCGCCGCAAGGAGCATCTTGGCTCTGGCCTTTCAGGTGGGTGAGGGTCACGCGTCCACAGAGCTTGGCCTTGGTGCCGCTGGTGCCTGAGAACTTGCATGTGTGCGTGCCTTGGCACGTGCCGTAGTTGGGGTGCACTGGACCTGGGCTTTGAGGGGGGCCCAGTTGGTGGACACTTACCTCTCAGTCCTGCCACTCAGTGTGGCCACAGAACTGTTCTAGGACACAGAACCCAGGATAGCACGTGGGCTGCCTGGTGCCACCAGGGCCCCGTGAGTATGTGGAGCCACATTCCAACAGCTGCACCCGCAGGCCCAGTTATTCCCGGTCGTCGTGAGGTGTGCAGTTTTTGAAGTACCTTATTTTTATGGTTATGTGTAATACCGTGATACTTTATGTCAACGTGGGTGTCGGTCAAATAGTTTTGCAGCATGTTTTTTAATAAACTATAGAATGCTATATAAACGTCAGTCTGCTATCGTCACCCAGGCTGACACCATAAAGTTTGTCCATCCTTAAGTAAACACCGTGAGAAGGGGCTGGCCTGGGTTGGCCTTTTTCTCAGTCGCCTGTTTGAATGAGAAAAGCCCGAGAGCGACAGGTTGCTGCCCTGCGCAGTCGCAGTGCTGCCTCCACCCACCTGGCGCCTGCTGCCTGTCCAGGTGGTCGTCTTGCCCTTGGCCAGCGGGCGGCTGTGCAGGTGAGGGTCAGTCTGGGCGCTGCCTGCGAGTCCGCTGGACTCTGGGTTGTGTGTAGCCGTCTCCACGGAGGGCGACACGCAGGGTGCCCGTCTGTCCTGCCCATGTGGACACACCAGGACGGCTGGTTCCTTGTCAGGGGGCTCAGGGAGAAGAGTGGGGTTGGTGCAGTGGGTCCACGTGTGTACGATGTGAGCAACCAATTCAGGGGTTTGAGAGGGTCTGGGTGGGTCCTGGAGAAGATGGCTTGGTAGCTGCCAGCGTTGTTTGAGCGCTGCGGAGGCTTCCTCTCTGTACCAGAGTGGAATGGACGTGTGTGTGTCCAGGTGAGTCTGGGTTCTTGGGGTGGGGTCTGCTCTGTCATCTCCCAGCCCAGAGGTCTGAAGCCAGACCAGTCCTGCAGCAGAGCGAGGCCCGCTTGGTTCCCGGCGCCTGCTTTTGATTAGTGTGATCGAGCACGGGGCCTGCTCTGACCCTGCGGGCGCGGCTGTGCTTGCTCTGCAGGCCAACCCTAACAGCGAGGAGATCTGGCTGGCGGCCGTGAAGCTGGAGTCCGAGAACAACGAGTACGAGCGGGCCCGGAGGCTGCTGGCCAAGGCGCGGAGCAGTGCACCCACCGCCCGGGTGAGCCGGGGTGCAAGGCGTGTGCGTGTGGCCGGAGCCTGGCCCGTGTGTGACGGGAGGGCTGAGATGTGGGCAGGCAAGCCGGGCCAAGCACAGACCCCTCCTTGTCCCTGGATGCGAGCGTATTCCTGTGTTCTTCCCACCTGCTGTGTACACAGAGCTGCGAGAGGCTGACAAGTGCACGCAGTAGGGCAGAGCAGAGGTGCTAAGGACAAGTGTGCGGTGTGTGTGTGTCTGCCACGCAGGTGTTCATGAAGTCCGTGAAGCTGGAGTGGGTGTTAGGAGGCATCGCGGCTGCACAGGAGCTGTGCGAGGAGGCGCTGCGGCCCTACGAGGACTTCCCCAAGCTGTGGATGATGAAGGGGCAGATCGAAGAGCAGGAGGGGCAGATGGAGAGAGCCCGGGAAGCCTACAGCCAGGGGGTGAGCCTCAGCTGCGGCCCGCCGGTTGCCCCGCACCCCTCGGGAGGACGGGGGCTGGTGGTTAGCACCTCGCTGGTGCCAGCTAACAGGCTGTGGATGCTGGACTGGGGGCTGGTCCCTGCTCTGAGTCCTGCACTCACTTTCTGCAAAGGTGCACATGCAAGTTGCACTCGGGCAGTGCAGGGTGTGGCATGCCTGAGGTGAGGGCTGGTGTGTACACAGCACAGGCGTACACATAACCCCCACACCCCTTACACATGTATGCACAGCACAAGCGTACACATAACCCCTCACACATATATGCATGTGTGTACACAGCACAGGCGTGCACATAACCCCTCACACATATATGCATGTGTGTACACAGCACAGGCATGCACATAACCCCTCACACATATATGCATGTGTGTACACAGCACAGGCATACACATAACCCCTACACCCCTTACACGTGTGTGCACAGCACAAGCATACACATAACCCCTCACACATATGCATGTGTACAGAGCATAAGCGTACACATAACCCCCACACCCCTTACACGTGTATGCACAGCACAAGCATACACATAACCCCTCACACATATATGCATGTGTGTACACAGCACAGGCATACACATAACCCCTACACCCCTTACACGTGTGTGCATAGCACAAGCATACACATAACCCCTCACATATGCATGTGTGCACAGCACAAGCATACACATAACCCCTCACACATATGCATGTGTGTACACAGCACAAGCATACACATAAGCCCTCACATATGCATGTGTGCACAGCACAAGCGTACACATAACCCCTCACACATATATGCATGTGTGTACACAACACAGGCGTGCACATAACCCCTCACACATATATGCATGTGTGTACACAGCACAAGCATACACATAACCCCTCACACATATGCATGTGTGTACACAGCACAAGCATACACGTAACCCCTCACACATATGCATGTGTGTACACAGCACAAGCGTACACATAACCCTCACACATGCATGTGTGCACAGCACAACCACATACACACCCCACACGCAGAGCATGAAGTGGTATCTCTCCCTGGACACAGGCAGCCCTGAGGTGCTCTCACCACAGGTGAGAAGCCCGCCACGGCCATCTCAGTCCTTCATAGACGCTACCTGAGCTCCTCTTGTACTTGATTTCTTGGCTGCAGTTGAAGAAATGTCCCCACTCCACACCCCTGTGGCTTTTGCTCTCCCGGCTGGAGGAGAAGATTGGGCAGCTTACCCGGGCACGGGCCATTTTGGAGAAGTCTCGTCTGAAGAACCCGAAGAATCCGGGGCTGTGGTGAGTTCTAGGGGTTCTGGGCTGTTGGTCCAGCTCACCCTTGGGGCTGTCCTCACCTGGCTGCGTGTGTGGGAGTCTTTGGGCACCGTCTCTGGGCTCCTGGGGGTGGGGGTGGCCGGTGCTGGCCATGAGGAATCTCGGTTCCTGCCATGGAGAGTTGGGTCTAGATGCTGGGACAGGCCTGGAGATGATCTGATGCGGTTTGACTGGTGCTTTGATGAGGGCACCTTGGGGAGTGAGGGGCCAGTGACACCTGGGACGAGGAAGGGATGCAGCTGAGAGAGCAGAGGGTGGGCGTTTGCCGGGGGAAGGTGGCACACGCTGCCGGACACGGGCTGCTCTGGGTGCCTCTCGCGTGGCGCCTGGTCTCCCCGTGCAGCCTGTGCTTATTCTGGCTGCCTTCGCCTGCGTCTGGGCAACGTCAGGGTCGGAGGTCTCGCCGTGGGGCAGTTGCCGGTGGGGCTGGCAGGATGTGGGCACTGGCGCCTCGCTTCTCTGGTGGACGAGTTCTGTTCTGCAGAACGGAGTTCGAGCTGCTGCTGGGACTGGGGCCGGGGCCCTCTCAGGCAAGGCTTCCCAGAAGCTGCCAGAACACCAGCTGGCTCTGTTGTGGGCTGGTGCTGGACACTGTGCTTCCCGGGCTGTCTCCTCAGGCTGGAGTCTGTGCGGCTGGAGTACCGTGCGGGGCTGAAGAACATCGCCAACACGCTCATGGCCAAGGCGCTGCAGGAGTGCCCCAACTCTGGTAAGCGGGGCCTCCTGGCTTCCCGGACGTCGCAGGGAGTGGTGTTGCCTGGGAGCCGTGACTCAGTCCAGTCCGGTGTTTCAGCTGCCCCTGGTCACCAGGACATTTGAACTAATTTCTAGTCTCAACGTGGGACGGTTTGGTTCCATGTTCTGAAGCGCTCCCATTTATTTTTATTTTGCAGTTTAACTTTCATTTTACTCAAAGTAATGGAAATGCAGGATGAACAGATTTGGGGGGAAAAGGAGGAAATGGAGATTCCCTGTAGGTGCACTGCTTAGGATCATTGCTCTTGGCCTGTTTATATTGTTGCACTTGGTGTTACTGTGCAGAGTTAAAGTCATGTTGCGTATTTAATTTTGTATCTTTTTTTTAAAGCTGAGAATTTTATATTCTCATTGAATCTTCAAGGATATAAATGTGGCTGGGTGTGGTGGCTCACACCTGTAATCCCAGCATGCTGGGAGGCCAAGGTAGGAGAGTCACCTCTGGAGGCCAAGAGTTCAAGACCACCCTGAGCAACATAGCGAGACCCTGTCTCTACAAAAAGTACAAAACCTAGCTGGGCGTGGTGATGCCTGTGGTCACAGCTCCTCAGGAGGCTGAGGCAGGAGGATCCCTTGGGCCCAGGACTATGTGGTCACAGTGAGCTGTGATGACACCACTGCACTCCAGCCTGGCAACAGAGTGAGACTCTGTCTCAGGAAAAAAACAGTAAATGTTTTTAGTGGCATCGTATAATTGTGTGGATGTGTCAGGCATGCACCACTCACCCGCCGGCCAACTGTCGGGCGTTTAGGTGACTCCAGTGTTTAATCTGACACTGCCCTAAGCTGACTGTCTTTCCACACAGGTCTTACTAGTATTTCTGGCTGTTTTGTTACGATAAATGCTTAGATGTGAAACCCCTGAGTTAGTGGGAGTGAACCCTCACAGGCTGGCGATGCTTCCAGCCCGGGCGCCCCCAGCAGGCTGTCGGGTCTGTGCTGTCAGGGCTGCTGTCCCTCCGCGGGCGGCTGCGTGGCCGGAGCGCTCGGCCACAGGCTCTGTCAGCAGTGTGGGGGGGGCGCGGGGGGGCCCCAGCCATGGTATGAGATGTCGGGGTTAGAATCGCTGCAGGCCCCTCGCAGGGCTGCCTGTGTAGGTTGGGTGTGTTTCTTAAACCGGAGGCGAGAGCTGAGGTGCAGGTCTTCGTTCCTGAATTTCAGGTATCCTGTGGTCTGAAGCCATCTTCCTTGAGGCAAGGCCCCAGAGGAAGACCAAGAGCGTGGACGCCCTGAAGAAGTGTGAGCACGACCCACACGTGCTCCTGGCTGTGGCCAAGTGAGTGAGGCGTACTCATGGGGCTGCCCGTGCCTCCCTCCCTGGTGGTCCGGAAGGTGCTGGGTGGGCGGGGCTGCCCTGGTCTGCTGGGCCTCGGCGTCTGCGGATGAGTCGGTTTGCTTTCATCTCCCGGGGTGGCGCCTCTGCAGGCAGAGAAGACCACGCACGCAAGCTGCCAGGGTCACCTGGGCTTCCGTCCCAAACCCCCAGGGAGAGAGGGGCCTTCCGCTCCCGAGGGTCCCCCTGGGTGTGTTTGGCCCTTCCTCTGTTCCGGCATCGTGGGGGGCACTGCTCTCCCTGTCTCCGCCACTGTTCAGTTTATACCTGCACATGGCCTGGGTTCCGAGATGGATGAATTTGCTGGTGTTGGTCCACACCGAATTTAAGTAACGAGCATACAGAATGCAAGGGGCTTTAGCCAAGAAATTTGTTCTTCCTGTGTTAGGGCAAGAAATCAGACGCTTTCAGCTCTGTGACCCCAGAAACAATCCAGAACAGTTGACTTGACCTGCCCCGTGTGCTAGGGCTGTGGAGATGGCTGTCGCAGGCCACCTCTGGCGGCGCGTGGCTCGAAGGGGAGGAAGAGGTCAGCGAGGGGCCTCGTGCCGTGTGTTGGACACGGGCGTGCTGGCTGCTGGTCAGGGGCTCCCTGGGGACGCAGCTCTGGAAGCTGGGGGGTAGCGCATGTGACCGCGTGGCAGAGGGTGCGTCTGTCCACGCGCAGCGCAGGCCACGGCCTGTGGGGGTGGGACGGCCGGGTGAGGCGTGGCTGGGCCCGAGAGCCCTCCTGACTCACAGGGTCTCTGCCCGCTGCTAGACAGAGGGAAATGGCCTGAGAAGAGCTGGACCTGCATGTGGTGGGCTGGGAGGTTGGGGGGTGCAGGGGGTTGTCAGGAGGAACCTTGGTCCCCACTTGGGCTCCTGAGGCTGCTGTGCAGGATGGCAGCCTGCCTGGCGGGGCCGTGTGTCTGGCCCCAGGAGCTCCCATGCACGCCTGGCGCCATGCGTGGTGGTGCGCTGAGACTCCCTTCTCCACCAGCCCTGGGCACGGGCGCTCGGTCTCTGCAGGTCTGGTGTGGCTGCCCTTGGGCTTGGAGCTCTCACGTCCTGCCTGGGCACCTCCCCTCTGGTGCCTGCAGCCCCAGCAGGAGACAGGTCTCTCGTGGTCCGGCTCGCGTCTGCCCGGGGTCCCTGGGTCCTGCTTTTGTGCTTCCCTTCCCGAGTGACTTTCGTGTGACACTCTGATAGGGCAGCCATAAAACCTCATAAAAGGCTCTGCTAAGGTAAATAAGTCACTCCTCGCCGCTCCCAAGCCAGTGTCCTGTGTGTCTGCTATCTGGGTTTGTGCTCCTTAAATCACAGTTTATCTAGCGCCAAGCAATTAAGAATACCACAAGGCTTAAAAAACAATCAGGTTATCAGCATGAAGTTATTCCGTTTGGTAACTGAGGCCAGGCCAAGCAGGTGCCTGGCATGGAGGGCCTAGTTGTGTCCTCGTCTGCTGCGGTGCCTCCGGTGACAGGGAGGTGAGTGGAAGCAGCAGAGTCCCAGCCTGTCGGGGACCCCAGCACTCTGCTGTGCCGCCCGCTCCAGCAGTGGGAGGGCCCACGCAGACCCAACTCTAGCAGCCAGGGGGTCCTCCGCAGGCCTGTTTTTCAGGTGTCTGTGTCAGGCGGGCACCGTGGGCATGTGTGCTGTGGTCCCCGGGCCCCAGTGGGACCCGAAGCCTGAGGGTTGCTGCTGGAGGCTGGAGGGGCAGAATGATCCAGCAGGTGTCTTACTGAGGAGCAGGCTGACACTGCAAAGTCTTAATTTAACTTTTTGTCAGGTTTAGTTTCATCTCCTTGTATTTGACCCAGAGAAAAATAATTTTAAGGAGTTTGAAAACCTTACTCTGTATGCGATTTTTTGTTGTAAGCAGCAAGCGGGTTAGACCCTTGAAGGACGGCTTCAGGGTAACAGCCCCAGGTAGTTGCCCGTGGCCCAGGCCTGAGCCCAAGCCTCCCTGGGCTGCGGGAGAAGGGGGCGCCGAGACCCGGGTGCCCTGCCCCACTGCTCATGGTCGGGTTACGGCACAGCCCTGAGCGCCGTGGCCGCTTACTCTGGGTTCCCACCACCCTCCTGGAACAGGCTGTTTTGGAGTGAGCGGAAGATCACCAAGGCCCGGGAGTGGTTCCACCGCACTGTGAAGATCGACTCAGACCTGGGGGACGCCTGGGCCTTCTTCTACAAGTTTGAGCTGCAGCACGGCACCGAGGTGAGGCCCCGCTGTCGGTGCCCGCTGGGACTCAGTGGGTTCCCCCAGCCAGGAACGGCCGAGACCAGCGTGACTCTGCACCGGGGGTGCACAGGCAGGGCCGGGGCACGGGGCCTCCGTGGCCTCCCAAGGCAGCCTCTGTGTTACAGCTTTGGGGCCCCATACCCTGAAATTGAGAGGCTTGGTCCATTTTAAGTGGCCTATTAGCACATTGTAATGAGTTGTGTGTGACTGGGGCCTCGGCCCAGGGGTGGCCTTCTGGGGAAGCCTGGGCAGCAGCCCCCTGTCCCCGCTGCCCCCAGAGCCAAGTGCTGTCAGAGCTGTGCTCACAGGGACTGGGGTCCTCGCTGGGAAGCAGTAGCCAGACCGTGTTGAGTCTGGTCAACTCAGAGGGTGGACGTGGGCTCTTGTGTGAGGCTCAGACTTGGGAGCCCAGCTCAGTTCCACACTGGGAGCCAAGGCTGGTGGTCCACGCCCCCCAGGAGGAGGGGCTGTCTGGAGGGACAAACCTGAAAGACAGCGAAAGACGGTTTTGCCTTCTGGTGCAGGAAGCATGCCCAAGTCCCCCAGCCCCCCAAGCTGGGCTTGGTGCTGTTGGGGCCAGGTCTGCGTGGGGGCAGGTGTGAGGCTGTGAGGGTCGGGGGTTGGCCAGGGAGGAGCCCTGCCTGAAGTGCTGTGTGCCCCCAGGAGCAGCAGGGGGAGGTGAGAAAGCGCTGCGAGAACGCGGAGCCTCGGCACGGGGAGCTGTGGTGCGCCGTGTCCAAGGACATCGCCAACTGGCAGAGGAAGATCGGGGAGATCCTGGTGCTGGTGGCCGGCCGCATCAAGAACACCTTCTGATTGTCCAGTGTCTGTGGGCTGGGGCCTTGGAGCGGCACCTGGCAGAGACGGGGGAGGCCTCCAAGCTCCCTGTCCTCCTTCATTAAAGAGCTTTTACGTAGCTGTCAGGGTTGGTGACCTGCTGGCTGTCTCGGGGGCCCTTCCCTAGCTCGTGCTTTTGCCGCCCCAGCCTGGCCTTCCCACTGTCCTGGGGCGGGTAGCGGCCTGTGTCTCGGAGGGAGCACCACCCAGCCAGGAGTCACCCAGGGTTGGCGGAGAAGGTAGTGGGGCTCGGGCGCTCTCGGTGAAAGCCTTGTGTGGGAACACGGGAGTAGTGGGGGCGCCAGGCCCCAGGTCTGCAGCCACCAGGTCAGAAGCGCATGAGAACCAAACTGTAGCCCCAAGGCGCCAGCAGGAGCCCCCACTGCCACCTGCAGAGAATGTCCCCCATCTTGATCTGGGACCGCTGGGGCCTCCCCCAGGCCTGAGTGCAGACAGCAGAGCCCACTGCTGCCTGGGGGTGCCTCTCCACCCCCGACAGGCCCCCCCAGTGTGTGTGGAATGAACACGTCACTAGTAAGAGGTTTTCTCACTTTTGCAGGTGAATTTCTTTTTGCCAATTTATAATCAGCGATTTTGTCCTGAAGCATTTGTAATTGTCCTCATCTCTAGGTTGAAAATTGTGTTGTCTGGGCGACTTGGCTTCTTTTCGGCCTTTGAGCTGTGTGAGGATAAAGGACTTCCTCAGACCTCGAATCCATGCTTGTGTTCATTCGGGAGCCAGCCTCTCGGAAGGGGGCCACGGCTGGAGCGGTCTGGCTGGAGGTCACGGCTGGGCCAGAGGCTGTGGGTGGACAGTTTTTCAGCTTGCCCAGGGGGCAGGGGTTGCCGCCAGGTGGGATGAAGAGGAGGCTGGCCAGCCGGTGGAGTCCCTGGTCGCGGACACTCGTTGTGAGAGAGTAGCCCTGGAGAGGCCCAGTGTGTCTTGTGGTACCGATGGCGGGGCCTGCAGTGGCAGTCAGTCACGGACCCACAGCTCAGACCTTCTACACTGGGGGGCCTGTCCCAGGCCTTGTGGCCCCTGCCCTGCCACGGACAGATGAGAATGGCAGAGGTTGGGGGAGCCCTGGGGGTGCCCACGAGAGGAGCATTCACCTCACCGTCAGCACCTGGGGTGGGGCCCCGTGTACTGGAAGGTGGGGTCCACCTTCTCTGTGGTTCTGCAAACCTTGAGGACATGGCCAGCCCAAGGGCAAAGGACCAGCCTCCCCTGTGTGGGGTCAGCAACTGCTGGTTGGTCGGTGCTGGACAGGTAACCTGGGATGGGTCCAACTCACAAATGAATAGTCTGGATCTGGAAGTCCATCCTCCCTGCCCCCCACCCCCCAGGAGTGGCTGCCAGAGCTTCGTGGATGTTTGACTGAAACTTAGGAGTTGCCTTTGATCTCTCTTGGAGAGAGAGGGGCATGAGGGAGTCTTTGAATTTTCTCTGAAGAATGAGTCCTACAGCTTTTGGAGTTTGAAAACCAGTATGTCCCTTTACAGATGTGGAAACTAAGGCCCAGGCAGGGGCAGTGACTTGGCTGCAGCCCCCAGGGCTGCTGGTGGCCTTTTGTGCCCTGCGCCTGGGCCTGGCTTCTTGGCATGGCTTCCGTCATGGGCCAAGCAGGGTTGATGCTCGGTGGGTGTCGAGGAGTCACAGGGAGAAGAGCATGTCAGGCCACGTTCTGATGAGGCCTCCTGCAGGGCCCTTGGAACGTTCCAGGGCACCTGTACTCATCTGTGGGGGTTTTTCTCAAATACTTTGAGGTGGTCAAACTACAATCATGTCACTTAACAGTGGAGACAGTTGTTAGGTGATCTCGTTCTTGTGTGAACACTGTACGTAGAGTGAGTGCACTTGGAGAAACCCAGATGGCATGGCGTGCTGCACACCTGGGCCTGCCGCACACCTGGGCCACTGCACACCGAGGCTGTGGCACAGCCCACTGCTTCTAGGCTACAAGCCTGGACGGCGTGTGACACACTGAATACTGTAGGCAGCTGTAACACAATGGACAGTATTTGTGCATTGAGACTTAGAAACACAGTAAAATATAGGATTATAATCTTTCTTTGTCGCCCAGGCTGGAGTGCAGTGGTGCGATCACAGCTCACAGCAGCCTCACACTCCTGGGCTTAAGCCATCCTCCTGCCTCAGCCTCCCCAGTAGCTGGAACTACAGGTGTGTGCCACCACGCCCAGTCCAGGATTATAATCTTTCAGGACCACCTTCGTGTGTGACTGTGCTGTGTGGATCACCAGCCTCTCTCCCTGAGAGAGCACACCTCAGCTTTTCCTCAGCTGGTTGTGTTCCAGTGTTGCTCTTGTTCTGCGGCATCTTCTCTCTGCCGCCCACCAGGGCCAGTGCTCACACCCAGGCACTGTGGCACGGCAGGCATCATAGTACCAACCTCGGGATGTGGCCTCCCCTGGTCAAAGACTCCCTCAGCCCAGGAGTGGTGAGGCTGGGCTAGTGGGAGGACCCCAAGAAGTCCCAAATCTCAGGCCCTGCTGGGGCAGGACCCCCTGAATGTCAGGGTGCAGGGCCTGGCAAGGTGCAGGGCCTGCCAGCTGTGGGGTGAGCAGTTAGTGCCTGCCTGCTAGGTTCTACCTATCAGCCAGGTGCCTGGGAGAGGCAGTACTTGCCACTGGGCAGGCCCTAGCCTCACCTGGCTCCCCACCCCCACTGGACCCTGCACTGCCCTCTGCCCACTGGGCACCCCACCTGCTCCTTGGCAGAGCAGGGTCTCCCTGGGGCTGGCGACTGAATCCGAGACCCACAGCAGCCCTGGATCCTCTGGGACAGGTGGCTGCTGGGCTTCAGGGTCAAATTAATTGAAGCGATTGGATAGGAGGTGGGGAGAGAGAGGGGGCAGGGCTGAGACTGCGTGGCCCTTCCTCCCTCTCCTGCTCCCTCCCTCCTCTGCTTGGAGGAGCCAACTTCAAAAGCCGCCTGCTGCATTGCCTGGCCTTGGCTGTGGGGCCTGGTGTGGCCGCACTCCCCCGTCCGAGGACCCCAGGATCATGTGCGTGACCCGCTGGCGGGAGTGAGGGCGGGTGAGACCCCGAGAGGCCTATGGTGAGCGGCCGCGGGCCTCTGGGGAGGGGGCTTACTTGGGCCGAGTGGCTGGGAGCAAGCACAGCCCAGGAGACGCTGCTTGTCCCCCTGCGCCCCGCTGGGAAATCCCCTGCTGGTTCCCATCACGAGGCCGGCTGTGGGTGCATGTGCCCTGGCCTTCCCGGCACTGCGGGAGGGGTCTCCTGGTGCTGGGCACCCTTTCCTCCCTCAGGGTGCTGAGGCTGAGCTCTGGGGGGGCGGTGCAGACAAGACCTCTGGGACTCCCCGGGCAGCCAACCTGCCCACCTGGGGCATTGCAGGTGCTGATGTCCCTTCAGCAAGGCCAGCTGGGCTGCTCAGGGTCAGCCTCTTGTTCTCACTGTGACCTCTGACCTGCAGCAGGCAGAGGGGGTGACGTGGCAATTCTTGAACTCACCAAATTGGCCGTTATGTGTTGGGGGGAGCAGGTTACAAGAAGGGGGCCACGGCAAACCGTATCTGCTCTTCCAGCCACAGCTGCTTCGTGCTTGGGCAGGACCCTCCCCCCAAACACTCGGCTCTAGGTGAGGGTTGGGGTGCTGCTTGTTTACCTCCCCTGCCTGGGCTGGGAAGCCGAGTCCTGTCATCTTGGTCGGTTCGCATGATTAATTTTCCAGCCCCAGATTGGCTGTCTGCCTCTTCCCTGGGGCAGGTTTAGGGGGCTGGCCCCTTTGGAGTGGCTGGGAACCTGGGGCTAGTCAGCTGTCACCTGGTGTTTGGGCTTCCTGTGTGATCCAGTCCGCTCTGCCCTGGGTGGGTGGGTGCTCACAGGGGCAGGCGGCTTTTGAAATTGGGACCTCATGTCGTGACTCCCTTCCTCCCCTGTCTTTTCTGGGGTCTCCCCAGCCTTCCCCTTCCAGTGGGGTATGTGGCTTGGAGCTCTGAGCCCTTGCCCCTGCCTCAGTTGGCTCGGGGGTGCAGGAAGACCCCAGTTCCCGTCTCTGTGAGCTGATTGTGATGAGTTGCTGGTGGTGGGCTCTGCCCGGCCACAGAGAGGAGCAGTGAGGGTCTGCCCCAGCCCCCGCGTGTGCAGCCTGTGCTCTGGGCACCCAGAGGGGACCAGTGTGTTTGGGAGCTGCGGGGTTGGGTCAGCATGGCCAGGAGTGAGGCTGTACTGGGGGGGCCTTCCTGCTGTACCCCACTAAGAGCTGGCCCCACTCCAGCTGTACAGAGCCAGGTGGGCCCTGCCCTGGGCAGTTTTGTGGGTACAGCGTCCCTTGCTGGCCTCACTGGCACACAGACCACAGAGTCAAGCCCTCCTGCTACTGGACCTGTCCCTTCTGTCTCCTGAGGGGGGCTCTTTAGGTCTCAGTGAAATGGCCTCCCCAGCCCCTCATCACTCACCCTGCAAATCTTTGCACAGAGCATGGAGCTGTCCGGTTTGCAGGCCTATCTCTTGTCTCAGGGATTTATCCGTTCTGGCCTATGCCTGGAGCCCTTGCTGGGCTGTGACAGTTCCATTTTATGCAACTGAGATCCCCGGCGTGCGGGCACGGGGTGCACCTTCTACGGTGGCTGAACCAAAATGCAGGCCGGGCTGCTCCCTGTGCTGGGAGGCCAACGTGGCGTCTCCTCCAGGGGCCCCCCAGGTCTGTGCTCTGGGCGCTCCTGCTGGTGCTGCTGGGGACCGCGCCAGGCCGGGCTCGGCCCCGCTCCTGCAGCGTCCCCGACGTGCTCCGCCACTATCGCGCGGTCATCTTCGAGGACCTGCAGGCCGCCATGAGGCGGGTCGGGCCGGGGCCCACAGGGATCTCGCCAGGCTCTAGACACCTGCACTTCGTCCGGAAAGACCTGACAGGAGCCGGGGGCTCAGGGCGGCAGGAACGGCCTGGGGTCTCCTGCGGCGCCCAGAAGGTACGGGGGAGGCGCACCCGCCCACGCCCGCCTGCCCCTGCCTGGGGCCTCCAGATGGGGCTCGTTTCCCAGCCCCTCCCGCCCTCACTCCCCTCCCCCCGCTTTCCTCTCTTCCCTCCCCAGGAGCACAGTATCCTCCTGTCCATCGCGTCCCTGGGTCGGACCCTGCGCGGGGCGGCGGCCGGGGGCCGCCGCGGGGCCCTGGAGAAAGCAGCCTGGACCGTGGCTGTGCGCACCGAGGCGGTGATGCGGCGCCACTGCAGGACGCTGCGCCAGGTGTGCGTCCCGGGTGTGAGCCAGTCCAGACCTTCCCCTGACCCCGCAGGGCCGCTGCGCCTCTCCTGGCTCCACGGCCTGGGGGCTCATGTCGGACCCACCGGCCCTGCTGCGACTCCCTTCCCCAGGGGGTGGGCGCGGGGGCCGTGCGCACTCGCTGACCGCCCGGTCCCCGACAGCGGATCCGGCGGCTGGAGACGCGCCCGGCCCGGCGTCGCGGCGGCCAAAGGCAGCTCCTGCTGCGCGCCCTGGACGCCGTCGCCACCTGCTGGGAGAAGCTTTTCGCGCTGCGCGCCGCGGCCACCGGGGTACCCTAGCGCGGCTCGTCCGGGCCCTGCGCGGGCGGAGAACTAGCGGGGCTGCTGCGGCAGAGCCTGGAGAGGAGCCTCGTTTTGTTGACGCCTTTTGGGCGACCTCAGCCCCTCCCTCGACGCAGCCCGCGCTCCCCGTAGGGCCCGGGATGCGGAGCCGTGAGCCCCGCCGGCCGCGGCTGGGTCCCGGAGGTGGCTCGCCCTCCACGCGCGGGGCGAGACCTCAATAAACGGAGCTGGTGCTGCGGGTCCTGTTCTTCTTCCCTTCGCCCGCGTGGCCGTGGGCCTGCGCCGCGATGGGGCGGGTGGGGGCGCGGCACTCCCGCGCACCTGGGCAGAGGCGGGGCGCCCTCCCAGCCTCGGGCGGCAGGGGGCGGGCGCGGGACGCTGCACGCGGCCCAGGCTGGGTCGGCTCCGAGCTGGGGGCGGGGGACTCCTGGGGCCCCTAAAACGTCATGTATCCGTCCTGCTCCGCTGTGGACCTAACAGGGGAGGGGGTGGAAATGGAGGGGAGGGGAAGGCTGAACTTGGCGAATTAAGAGCAAAACAACCGGATAAAGGAAACAGGCCTGAAGGGAAGCTGGAGCCCGGCAAGGCCATTTCCTGCTGCCTCAGAAGGGGTGGCCAGGGCCTGGGCTCCAGGGACCGGCCCAGCCCCCTCTGCAGGGCTGGCCAGGCCGGCCGGGATCTGCCGTGTGGTCCCTGGAACCCCACATTTGCTGGGCAGGGTGTGGGACTGACCCCCGCATCCACAGCTGCAGAGAGTAGAGCAAGTCGAACACCTGACACCTGTTGGCCCCTCCCCAGAAAGAGGGGCCCAGGAGGCACTGAGGCCAGCGGCACAAGCAAGAAATAACCACAGAAGCTGATCCTGACCCTGCTTTCCACTCCACGGTTCCTCCCTCATGTGTGTTAATGCATTTAGTCTGCACAACAGGAACGACTGTCCCTGTTTTGTAGATGAGGAAACTGAGGTACAGGGAGGTTTCAAGACTTGCCTCGAGTCACAGGATCAGAGCGTGGTGTCTGCCACGCACTCCCTGCCCAGAGGATGGAGAGCTGAGCTCCCTGGACTTTAGAACCTGTCTCACCTGCAGATTCAGCCCTCCTGGCAGTCTCCCCGGCCACGTCCCACGCACGTGCACCTAGTGGGTCTAGTTCCTGCACTGCGTGCTCCAGGGGGGCGGTGTGGGCAGGTGTGGGAGGTGCGAAGGGGACAGGCAGGGTGCAAGGGCCCCAGTGGAGTCAAAGCACGAGGGGGAGGAGCTTGGACTTGTCCTGAGGCCGTGCGGGCAGTGGAGGGTCTTCAGGGGAAGAGGGATGTTAGAGTTGGCATCTGCAAAGATTCCTGCGGCTGTGTGGACTGGGGGGCTGCGTGGTGGGTGGGGGTGAGGTGAGGCTGAGGGGCTGTGGCCCCCACTAAGTACCAGGAGGTTGGTGTTCCTGAGCATGAAGGGGTGAGGGGAGGTCCAGGCAACCCCAGGGTCCTGGCCTGAGTACCTGGGTGCGTCCTCATCTTGAACTTTGGAAGTGCTAACAGGGAGTGGAGGTGTATTTGAGGTACTCCAGGGAGCTTGGGAGACGAGGGCATGGACTGGGCATGGCTCACATCTCTGGGCATGCTGGGGTCTGGCCAGGTGTCCAGGTGGAGGGAAAAAATCCAACGTGGTTGGGAACATAAGGTGTATGGCAGCAAAAAAGGGCTGGCAGGGGCAGCTGAGCTGGAGGCTGGGGGTCAATGACAGAGTCCAGGGGTCAGGCCTGGGTACAGGGGCAGGAGGGGACAGGCCCTCCATGAAGCCTCCCACTGCCCCATTTCCCCAGGGCCAGCTGGCTCCTTGTCCTTGCACCTGCCCCGGTGCGGGGCCGTGGGGAGAGCACTACTCTCTTCTTGGCACCTGGGGACGACCTCCTGGGCCTTTCGAAGTCTGCTTCCCACCCACAGTGCTCCCTTCCTGCTGTTCAGAGCAGTCAGAGGCTGGAGAAGTGGGTGGGCAACAGGGACAGCCCCCCACCAGCCACCACTGAGAAAGTTTCAAACAGAAACCACAGCCTCTTGGGGGCGGGAGGAGGCCTCAGAGTTTGGGAACACATGTGGACTCCGAGTCCTGGGCCGGGACCACATGGATGGGCAGGAACCCCCTGCATCCTGGCCCTGTGGTCCTGCCGCACGAGGGATGGGAGCGGGGTGGGCTTTGGGCTTCTGGGACAAAGTTCGCTTGTCCAGAGTGGGCACATGCCAGCCAGGCTAGGTCTGGGGGCAGGTGCAGACTCCATGAAGAGGCTCAGAGCTACCAGGAGCCACAGACTAGAAGGGAGGCTGCGGGTGGCTGCTCCGACCCTGAGGTGCTCGCTCCAGACTCAGCTGGATGCGTCCCCACAGCTCCTCTGTAGCTTCGTGAGGGCGGAAGCACCTGGCCCAGGTCCCACACGAGCTGCTCAGTATGTATGTGTTGGCTGGAACTGAGCAGGCCAATCCAAAGATGGGAAGACACTCACTCATGGGGACAGAGTCATAGGGCCACAGGGGCAGACGCCACGAACCAGCCTGCATGTCCACAGACTAACTGGTGGTGCTTTCCCTGTGTGGCTCGAGCCTGGTTCTTCCTCTGCAAAACATGTTTCTAGGTCGGGGCCTACACAGTAATGTCCCCTCCCATCCTTTTCTCGCCTTTGCAGGGCTCAGCTCTTCCAGAGAGGTGGGGGCTGTGGCCCAGAAGGAGGGGCTGTGCCAGGGTGGCAGATGGGCCCTGCAGGGCACTGGCCATGATTGTGCAACCTCCCGCAGCCCAGGAGCCAGGCCCTCCCACGTGCAGTGCTGACAGGAGGGGCCAGGCAGGCTTTGAAGGGAGCCTGGGTCCCACGGCCTCCCCAGACTGGGAGCCTTTGAAAGAACATCTGGAACTCGGGCACCCGGCAAACTAGTCTCTGGATTTGCAGAACCAAAAGTTAATCCTGCCTTTGCCACTTGTGTGTTCCTCACCCCTGCCCCCATGCTCCTCTCTCCCACCACGGCACCTCTCCTTCCGCAGAGGTGACAGCACCTTCGCCCCCCCCCCCCCGCCCCCCCAACTGTGCGGGACTGGGCTGAGCTGAGCAGGAGGGAGGTGGGAAGAGCCGGTGTTGTCTGCTGGCCATGCCCAGGCCCCAGGGGAGACAGGCCAGACCTGTGTCTGAGGTTGGGGAGAGGGCAGGGGAGCGTGTGAGTGACCCCAGGAGGAAACACCTGTGCCCAGACCTGGAGGACGCCTGGCCCTGTGAGGTCTGGAGCCTTGAAGTGCGCAGGGGGGCCCTGCTCCAGCTGTGGCTGACTTGGAGACAAACAAGCCCCCCCACCCCAGGAAGCGCACACTCACTGGGGGGAGGTGGTGCCAGGTGCTGGGGCCCATTGTCAGTGGCCTTCAAGACCCTTGGGGAGGCCCAGGGACAGCCCCCATCCTGCCCCCTCCCCAGGAAAAGACCCAGCTTTGTAAACACAGAAACAAACAACTATGGCTCCGTCTTCCCTGCCCCCCCCCATTAAAATCCGGGAAGAACCAGCAGGGAGCTCGCACCTGCGGGGGGAAGTGAGTCCTTCTTTGGGGGGAAATGGGGTGCTCAGGCCTTGGGAGAGGGCAGAGGGGCCTGCCGTGCTGCGGGGGAGGGGGATTCCTGGGGTCGGATGCCGGCTCCCGGGCCACTTCCCGCTGTCGCTGTCGCTGTCGCTGGGACCTCGGCTCCAGTGTGAGGGGGGACAACCCCTGGCTCAGTGGGGTCCTGTCGCAGGCCCTGTAGCCCCCCCACGGCTGATCGTGACAGCTGTGGCTCAGGGAAGAGGCGGCCAGGGCTCCCCGCCAGGTGAGCAGGCCCTGTCCTTGGGCCGCCCCTGGCGCCCCCTGCCCGGCGTGAGGCCAGGGGTCGGGGCTGCGGCCCGAGATAAGCGCCGCGCCCGCCGGCCGCTTCCGCACTTGCAGCGCCGCCGCCGCGCGCCGCTTCCTGTTTTCTGGCGCTGGCGGGCGGGGTCGTGGGG
Source organism: Lemur catta (assembly GCF_020740605.2). Lineage (NCBI taxonomy): Eukaryota > Metazoa > Chordata > Mammalia > Primates > Lemuridae > Lemur > Lemur catta. Next base: position 51,252,864 of record NC_059144.1, read on the forward strand.
GACGGGGCGGGGTCGTGGGGGACGGGGCGGGGTCGTGGGGCGCGGGGCGGGGCGGGGTCGTGAGAGACGGGGCGGGGTCGTGGGGGACGGGGCGGGGTCGTGGGGGACGGGGCGGGGTCGTGGGGCGCGGGGCGGGGCGGGGTCGTGAGAGACGGGGCGGGGTCGTGGGGGACGGGGCGGGGTCGTGGGGGACGGGGCGGGGTCGTGGGGCGCGGGGCGGGGCGGGGTCGTGGGGCGCGGGGCGGGGCGGGGTCGTGAGAGACGGGGCGGGGTCGTGGGGGACGGGGCGGGGTCGTGGGGCGCGGGCGGGGTCGTGGGGCGCGGGGCGGGGTCGTGGGAGACGGGGCGGGGTCGTGGGGCGCGGGCGGGGTCGTGGGGGACGGGGCGGGGTCGTGGGGGACGGGGCGGGGTCGTGGGAGACGGGGCGGGGTCGTGGGGCGCGGGCGGGGTCGTGGGAGACGGGGCGGGGTCGTGGGAGACGGGGCGGGGTCGTGGGGCGCGGGCGGGGTCGTGGGAGACGGGGCTGGGTCGTGGGGCGCGGGCGGGGTCGTGGGGCGCTGGCGGGGTCGTGGGGCGCGGGCGGGGTCGTGGGGCGCGGGCGGGGTCGTGGGAGACGGGGCGGGGTCGTGGGGCGCGGGCGGGGTCGTGGGAGACGGGGCGGGGTCGTGGGGCGTCCCTGGGAGCCGAGGTGCCCGGGGTGGCAGACCCGGAGCAGACTGAGACGCGAGGAGGAGGAAGCTTGCACTCTGAGCCGGCCCTCCCCAGGTCCTGGGCCACCGCCCTCTCCCCATGGTGGCCAGAGCGCCCTTGCCTGGGGCAGAAGCAGTGGGTGGGCTGGGTAGAGGATCGAGCCAATCCCTGCCCAGCTTTAGTTTGGGGGGACCTGTTGGGTTTGGAGGTCAGCCTCTCTGGACTCCCCTTTGGGGGGCAGCTACTCTAGCATGTGGTTCAAGGTCCTCAACCAATTGTTCAGACGTGGTCATTAGAGATACAAATATTTGTAATTTTAACGAAAACACGTTCACACAAAACCTTATACACTAATGTTCATAGCAGCATTATTAGCCAAAAAGTAGGAACGATCTAAATGTCCACTGGTGGATGAACGAATGGATGAGTAGAATGTGGCATGTCCATACAATGATGGAATATTATTCAGCCACGAAAGGTGTGAAGTTCTGACACACGCCACAGTGTGGATGAATCTCGCAAACCGAGCTCAGTGAGCCACGCCAGACAGAAAAGGCCACGAACCGGGTGATCCCATCTGTAAGAAAAGCCCAGAACAGGCAGATCCGTGGAGACTGGGGGCAGGGCAGGGAGGATGGGGAGTGAAAGGTCTGCTGGGGGGGTGATGAGTAAGGTCTCAAACTAAAGCCAGCGTGGTGGCTGTGCCTGCAGTCCCAGCTGCTCAGAGGCCGCGGGGGGAGGACGGCTGGAGCCAGGCTGCAGTGCACCACGGCCCTGCTGTGAGCAGCCGCTGCCCACCGGGCTGGGCAACACAGTGTCTTGAAAAGAAAAAAACTCCAAAATTAGATAGTGGTGATGATTCACAACCCTGTGAATATGCCAAAACCACTGAATTGTACACTTACAATTTTATGTAGGTTTTGTAGAATGTAAGTTAAGCAGTTGGGTTTTCTAGGGTGTTTGTCCAGCTGAGTGAGAGGGAAACGTAGGTCCCCCTCCACACGTGCCCTCTTTGCCTGCCCCAGCGTAGCCTTGTTGGAGTCAGGTGTGTCTCTTCATCTGGTGTGTGGCTGTGTTGGTGTCCCCAAGGGTGTCCAAGGTGGTGACCGTATCTGCCGGGGACAGGGGTGTTCCACACCTACTCCCAGCCCCCACGTTCTGGTTCTGCCCTGCTGGGGTGGGATGAGCACCTCACCCAGGTAGGTCACTCCAGGGCCAGGCAGGGGCCAGGCAGTGGAGCAGAGGGAGCTGTGGCTAGTGCCAGGCCGGCCTCTAGAACTTCCAGGAACTAAGGCCTGACCCGGCAGGAGCAGCTGGTGCCCAGCGTGGGAGCCACCTGGCCCTGGGGCTATGGTCCTGCCTAGGAGTGCTGTTCAGTTCTTGGGGGATACAGGGGGTTCCCCAGGCAGGGCACTGGGAAGGGTCCTGCAGTGAGATCCTCCCCCCCAGTGCCTGCCCACTGCTGCTGAGAAGCTACTATTAGAACCAGTTGCCCTGGCCCCTTTCATGTCCCCTCTGGTCCTGCTCCTGGGTACTTCCGGCCCCTGGGCTGGGACTCCCGCCACATTGGGCCCCCCTACTGGCCTCCCACCCTGGCCCTTGGGGGAGGGGCTTCCAGAGCACCCCCGCTCTGTCCCCTCCGCCCACAGACAATGGGCCTGTGCTGCCTCCCACCCCTGTTGACCTGGAGGGGCAGACCCTTGGGGTGGGATGGAGTGAGGAGCCCACAGGGGGAGTGTCCTGGTGGTCACTCTGGCCTGCACCAGGCTGTGTTTGTCTGTCTGGCACTCCTGTTTGTGCGTCTGTGGGTGCTTCTGGGATAGGAGCAGGAAGGAAGATGCCCCAGCCTAAGCAGGGGGGCCCTCGGGGCTGTTCAGGTGAATTTAGGCAGCAGGACAGACTGTGCCCATCTTCTGTCTCCTGCCCTGGTTGGGTGGGGGATGGTCCCACACCTGAAGCTGCCACTTGCAGACTTTGGTTGCTGGGTCACCCTCTGGCTGAAGCTATTCCCACGGAAGGGATGCTCCTTGGGCCTGCTGACCCTGGGGCTCCAGGGGATGGCCCAGAGCTGGAGTTGGGGCCGCGGGAGCTGGGTGGGGCTTGCACACCCAGGGGTGGTGTGCGCTTCTCCCACTGCATGAACCCAGGAAGTCAGCACTGGTGCCTCAGACCCCCACCTTCCAAATGTGGCTGGACGGGACCACCCTGTCTGTGTCCCTTTCAGTCTCGGCTTCCCTGCCTCCCTACTGTGTGCTTTGGAGGAGTGGCTCCTGTCCTCAGCGTCCTGTGGGCTGCTCCTCTGTCCCCGTCCCTCCGCAATCTGGTGCATCTCTCTGCACCTCTGAGTACCTCTCCTGCCCTCCTCAGCTTATCTGTTCCTGTCCCTTTCTGTGTGTCTCTGTCCCTTTGAGTTCTCTGTGCTCTGCTGCTGATGGCATAGGGAAGGGGGACCCAGGGGCACCCCCCTTGCTCCACCATTTGAGGTGTGGGGCTCATGTTGGTTCAGAGGTCACCGTGCCTCCGGGCAGTGGAGCCATAGATATGGACACACTGGCACACGCATAGCCAGCCCCAGGCTTGCTGCATGTCCGTGTGCCACGCATGCAGTCACCCGTGTGGGTGGCCACCCTGGGCGTATCACTCACACACAGGCAGAACTAGAGACACCCATGTTCTCGGGGGGGGGGGGGGGACTGAGTGGTGAGTGATTTTCCACATCAGGGTTGTGAGGACCAGCTGCACCACCCTCAGGGCACATGCTTGGGGGGAGTGGGGGGGCAGGACACTGTCCGTCCCCCAAGAGGGAGACACATAGCCCCTCCTCTTGGTGCAGAAGACGTGCTTGGCCTGGGGCGTGTGCGTGTGCAGGGGTTCACTTCTGGGGCTGATTATTCCAGCTTGCCCTGAACACAGAGGGTCGCGCAGTGAGGGGACTGCTCAGCAAGGGTAGGGAAGACCGAGGGGTCGGTGTGGAAGGAGGGTGTCCAGTCCTCCTGGAGGGGGCACAGGGCTACTGTGATGGGTCCTCAGAGTTGAGGTCTTGAGGTGTGAGGCCTGGGCCCTCCTGCCTGGTCACAGGCACTATCTCTGCACAAGGCTGAACAACTCACCCCTGGCAGCAGTGTGGGAGTGGCGCGGTGCACGGGGCGGTGGTTCTGGGTGGTCCCTGGGCGTGGAGGAAGTTTTAAGGAGGAGGTGAGGACGATGGTCCCCAGTGGGGATGGTGGACTGCTGTCCTTGCCCCAGTGGGCTTGAGTTAAAAGAGGGGCTGTACAGGAGGGGAGCAGGGGCCTCAGGGTGGTGTCGACCCCACGCCTCCCACCCTGGGTCCGGGCGTGTGTCCCGGGAGGATGGCGAGTGCGGTGGGTTTAAGCTGGGAGCCAGGCTGTGGGAGAGCGGGAGGGAAGAGCGCGTCCAGGGCTCGTTGTGGGAACTGCTCTCCCTCCTGCCGGCCACCACTCAGGGAGCCTGGGGAGGAACGGCCCAGGCTCTACTGTGGCGTGGCCGCTCCTGGCCCAGGGGACCCAGCTCCGGGATCCTCCCTTACAGCAAACAAACGTCATTATTTCTCATAGTTAAAAAGCCTTTGCTACAGTGATGCTTTGGATCACTGAAACTCCTCGGAAGAAAAAGTTTAAAAGTTTAATTAAAAATTAAATATACTGTATTATGTATATAAAAAAAAGGCAAAGTAAAAAATACAATCTGGTTCTAGAAAATATACTGAAGAAAAAGGATTAGGCGCTTCAAAAACTTAACCCTGGCGGGGCCAGCCAACAGGTCCTAGGCCGGGGCTTCCTGGGAAAGCCCTGGACATGTGGGACCGCCCTGGTCACCTTCCTGGAGTCCCCTGAGGGCAGGTGGCCCGGAAGCCTGGGGAGGTGGCAGGGGCGGTGGGGCGCGAGGCCGGTAGCCTCGCTGGCTCCTAAGGGGCTGTTGTTACACGTCGCCAAAACATACACCTGCGACGGAGCAGAGCAGAGATTCAGCGGAGCGGCGGCTGCGGGCGGCGGCTGCAGGGCGGGCGGGCCTAGCCGGAGATGCACGCGCTGTAGTACACGGCGCTGCTGGCGTCGGACAGCGCGGAGATCAGGCTGCTCTCCTCGGGGCAGGTCATGGCGCGCGGGCCCAGTTTGGCCAGCGCCACGTGGTACGGCAGCCCGGCGGCGTCGGGCCGAGTCCGGTTGCAGTTGAGGTACTGGTCGAACTCGGTGAGGTCCACGTCGGCCCACAGGTCGGCGGCGGGCCCCAGCGGCTCGGCGCCCTCCGGCGGCGGGGCCTCGGGCGGCGGCGACAGGGGGCCGGGGTACGGGCCTGGCGCGCCCAGGGCGCCGTAGTACAGGCCGGGGAGCGGCGCGGCCGGGGGCGCGGTCCTGAGCGCCTCGGCCAGGGGAGCCCCGTAGCAGCCGCCGGGGTCGCGGGGCAACTCGGCGGGCGCGTAGGGCGCGCGGAAGGCCCGCAGCGCACAGTCCTCGGGCGCCGCGGGCGGCGGGAAGAAGGCAGCTTCGCTGGGCTCCAGGCCGTCCAGGGGCGAGCGCTCGGGCGTAGGCAGCCCCAGGCCGTCGAACTCGGCGCCCAGCGGGGGCAGCTCGCGGAAGGCGCGAGCCGAGCCGGGCGCGGCGGGGAAGGGCTCGGGCGGCGGCTGCGGGGGCGCCAGGCCCGGGAGCAGGAGGCCAGGCTCCAGCCGCCGGGCCTTGCGCGCCTGCTTCTTGCGGCGCGGCCGGTACTTGTAGTTGGGGTGGTCGCGCAAGTGCTGCACGCGCAGCCGCTCGGCCTCCTCCACGAAGGGCCGCTTCTCCGCCGCGTTGAGCTCCTTCCACGCTTTGCCTGCGGGCAGCGGGCGCCAGTCAGCGGGCCGCCGTCGGGCAGGCAGGCGGCCAGGCGAGCCCTGCGTGCCCCGGGGCGCTCTGCGAGGGTATGGCACAGCACCCCCCTCCCGGCCCCGGGTCCCTGGACCGCCCTGACCCACCCCCGCGCGGCCCCCTGCCCCGCTCCCTGTCCCCTCCGCTCCCCGCCGCTCACCCAGCATCTTGCTGAGCACGGCGTTGTGCAGGTCCGGGTTCTGCTGCGCCAGCCGCTTGCGCTCGTCCTTTGCCCACACCATGAAGGCGTTCATGGGCCGCCGGATGCGCGACTCGTCGGCTGCCTGGCGGTCCCCGCGGCCAGCTGAGCTGAGGCCATAGCGCCCCGGCTCGGGGCTGCGCGGCGGGCTGCGCTGCGGGCTGGGCGGCGAGGCGGGCGCGGCGGGCGCGGCGGGGGCGGCGGGGAGGCCGCGCGGCTCAGCGGCGGCCCCGGATCCCGGGGCCCATGCACAGTCGCGGCGGGCGGGCGGGTCGTCCTGTGCGCCGTAGCCGGGCGGCGATCTCTGCATTCCAGCTGGGCGCGACCTGGGCGGAACGGAGCGCGGGAGCGCGGAGGGCGGGCGGCGGGCGGCGGGCACCGTGGGCCTGGCACGGAGGGCGGGCGGGCGCTGGCGCTGGGGACGGCGGTGGCCTCGCGCCGGGCGGGCGCCCAGATATAGCGGCGCGGGGCCAATGGCGGCGGGGCGGGCGGGGCGGGGCGGGGTGGGGCCGCCCCCTCCCTGGGGGCTCCCTTTCTTCTCAGGCCGGCCAGATTCCTCGGAGGCCTCCCCCGCGCAGAGTCCCCGCACCCTCTCCGAAGGAGAGACCCCCGAGTGGGGAAGGGCTGCCGCCGTGGGCTGGGGCTGTCAGACTTTCCGAGCTAAGCCGCCACCCCACCCACGGAGTCAGAGCCCCGGGCGGTAACTGGGGGAGGGTGGCTGTGTCCCACTCCGGCGGCCACCCCCCTACGTGAGATCACATTGGGAGGAGGGGGCCTTATTTTAACACCAAGGGCTTAGGAGGCTGCCTTGCCAACAGCGGTAAGTGCCTCCGTGGGTCTGGCGCCTTGGGAGAAGCCCCCGTGTGGGGGGAGTGTGGCCGATGCCCCGGAGGGCACTTGGGCCTCCAGCGCTCCACCTGCACGTGGAACTCTCGGCACCGGGGGACTTTGATCACCTTCCCCCAGGCTGCCCAAGGGGTTGCTTTAGGAGAAGGTGGTCTTGGTGTCTCCTCCACTCCCAACAGGGAGGGAGAGGCCGCCACTCTGGACAGAGACCTTGAAGAGAAAGGACAACGGAGGGCTCCGAGCCCCTGGCCTCATCCTGGCTCCTCAGGGCCTGCGGGTGGAGGCTGCGCCCGCGGGTAGCTGGCTGGCCCCCTGCCCTGCCCAGGCCGCTGCTGCAGCAAGAAAGCAAAGCTGGACGGAGCCAGGGAAGGCAGGGGAACGGGGGGACTTCCTTCCTGGTGTCCCCGCCCCATGGCCACCTCACCTGGGAGAGTGTCTTTCCAGAGGAGCCTCTATTAGTCTTAATTTTGTTTTTTTTTTTTTTTTTTTTTAAGAGATGGGTCTGGATATGTTGCCTAGACTGGACTTGAACTCCTGGGCTCACGCCATCCGCCTGCCGCAGCTCCTGAGTAGCTGGGACTACAGGTGCTCCGACTCCGTCTTTTTAATTTTCACTGTCCCCTCCCACCCCATTTGGAGGGGACCTGGGCCCCAGAAGCTGATGGGTCTCTCCCAGGGAGGTGCTCCTTCCCCCTGCCAAGCGTGGCTCTGTTGGGGGGGGTAGGCTTCAGAATGTCCCACCCCTCTGCGTGGCCACTCGTAGCCATGAAGCTCTGCAGCCCCGTGTGTGTCCGGAGCCTCAACCCCGTGTGTGGGGAGCCCCAGGGCTTGAGGCCACAGGGATCAGTGACGCTGGGCCTGTGTGGCCAGAGGCTCCCGGTTCTGTCCAGGTCCCCTCTGGACCACACGGTCTGTGCTTACGAGTGGGGCTGGTCCCTGGGTCCGAGCGTCCCTCTGGGGCTGTTCCTGAACTGCCCCCAGGAGAGGCCAGCACCCCCACAGGACACCTGACCTGGGGGCTGTTGCAGTTGAGTGTCCAGCCCTTCCCCACGTCCCACGTCACATTCTGTCACGTAGGTCTTGGCAGTGGCCATCCGTCATCGAAGTGGTAGAGGGCTGGGTTTCCCGGGCTGGTCCCCAGAACTCTCATTCTTCAAGTTTGACCCTCAGGCCCCAGCACTTCGGTCAAGGACACTGAGCCAGTGCCAGCAAGTCGGGGGGCAGTTGGGGCACCAGGCGGTGGGGTCTTTGGCTTTTCTCAGGGGCAGTGGCTGCTGGGACGGAGGGGCTCACAGGCCTCTCCCACATGTTGCCCGCTCCCCGTTGAGCAGGTGTCAGTGTGGCTGGGTGGCCTGGGCAGCCGGCAGGAGGGTGTTCGTCGGGCTCTGTGAAGAAGACTTGGGTGGGGGGATGGGTCCACAGAGCCAGGGCTGCCCCGACCTCCCCTCAGCCAGCATGTGGCAGAGGCCACCTTCATTCGCAGCTTCATGCGTGCAGTCTGGGGTCACCAGGGCTGGGCCCAGCCTGGGAGGTGGGTGGTCGCGGGTGGTGGTCACCAGGGCTTGGGAAAGAGGCCTCTGCACAGGGCATAGATCTGCGGTTCCCGGGCTCTGCCTGGTCCTCTGCAGCCCCCGAGAGCCCAGAGTGATCCAGGTGTCTCAGAACTTAGTGGTGGGCAGCATCTGGCATTACCTCACTGCCCCTTGTCCCACTGTCCCCCCAGCCCCCAGAGCCGCCTTGTCTGGCGCTGGCCAGTGACCCTTGCTCTGGGCTGCACTGTGGACTCAGGTGTCTGGCTGTCATGTCCTGTGGGCACCCTGGGGTGCTGTCTGCCCTCTGCGGGGTCAGGCTGCCCCCACCCTGCACGCTGCCCCGCAGAGGTGAGGACGGCAGCGGGGGTGGGGACTGCAGTCAGGTGGCCCTGACCCCAGAGCCACAAGGCTGGGGGACCCACTAGGGCTGCACAGGGTGGTGTGGGTGTGGCCAGCTCTGCCGAGGGAGGAGCATCCGTCCCATGTGGTCCCTGGGTCTGTGTGTGGTCTGCGTGGCCCGTCACTCTGGGTGTGGGGCAAGGTGGACCCGGGAGCCGGACAAACTGCACTCCCTGAGGCAGTTGAGACCCCTGGGTCGAGGACCAGGGGTCCTGCACAGTGAAGGGTGGCCCTCGGGCCCAGAAAGGGAGGGGTCACCAAGGCTTCTCTGGCCGTCGAGCTGCGGCCCCAGCCCTGTTCAAAGGGGGAGCAATTCGTGAGTTTAGGGGCATCGCCATGTCTCTGGAACCGCACCTCAGTCTGGCCTGGCCCAGGGTGCTGCTGCCCAGCCTCGGGAAGGGGCCTGTGTGGTAGCCCACAACCCCCAGACAGAGAGAGTCGGGGTGAGCTCTCCCTGCAAGGGGGGGGCTGGCCTGGGTGTGGAGTGGACACTGTCCTCGCCCGCCACCTGCTCCTCCCTCAGCCTGGACAGCCCCAGCCTCCGGGCAAGGCTGGCAAAGGATGCCGGGTAGTCCCCCTCCGTGGCTCTGGGTGGGGTCTTGGCTTGGCGTGGCTCCGGGCCGGGGTGGTGGGACCTCCCAGGCACTGCCTGGGCACAGACCTCCCAGGCTCCCACCAGCCCGGCCCCCGCGGCTGCAGGAGCAGCGAGGCTGGGACCAATTACTGACTCCTGCGGGGCTCGAACTCTCCCACTCCCCGAGGGTGGAGGTGGGAGTCCCTGTCGGGTGCAGTTTCAGGTGGAGGGGACCTTCTGGTCTCCCGAGACCTCGGTTCTGGAGCTGGCTGCCCAGTTCAGAGCCTGCCTCCTGCCTCTCTGCACGGCAGCTGGTCCTTCGGTTGCAGCTCCTGGCCTGGCCAGACCTGGCAGAGGGTGGGGGCATCAGAGGCCGGGGTCAGCCTGAGCCTCTCTCCCGGGGTCAGTGTCTCTGGGGAGGTCACCTGATGCCTCAGAGCCAGGTGAGCTCACTTGTGTATTTGTGTGTTTCTTGGCCAAGGACAGGTCAGGTTTAGGTGGAGACTGGGGCCTTTGCCTCGGCACAGACGGTTCTCCCGGCCTCGTACCCTCCGGCTGCCGGTCCCACCATGCACAGAGCCACTGGGTCTGAAGTTCGGGAAAGGGCAGTGGGGTGGGCAGTAGGTGCCCCCTGCTTTCTGGCATGTGCAGGCGTGGGAGGTGTGAGGGTTCCAGTGCTCACGCTGGCCTGGGTGGCGGCTCTCCAGTGTCGGGTGTGGGGTCAGGGTTCACGTGTTCAATTCCCTACTGCCCTGTGGACCCCAGAGCTGCATGCAGAGTGGGTGTCATGCGGGAACCAGAGTGTTAGTGTGCTTGTGGGGTGTCAGGCTGGTGGGGGGGCGTCTAAAGGTGTGGGTTGTGGTCCAGGCAATGTAGAAGCTGTTCCTGAATTTTGGGGCTGTTACGCTGTGGTGGGCACGCGCCTAGGGTGTTATCGCAGACTGTGTCCCCTTTTAGGGACACTGGGTGAGAGCTGGGTGTCAAGGCGTGCCGTGTGAGCCCTGGGAGGATGTTGTGCAGCCTTTTGGGGGTGTTCTGCTCTGGGGGGTGGTTGCAGGGCTCTGTGTGTGCTTGGGTGTTGCTGCGTGCTGTGTGGGCCTCCCCAAGTGCTGCTGGGCAGGAGCTCCATGGGAACCAGGCCGGGGGGCCGGGGCTGCTCTGAATTCCCATGGCAACAGCAGGGCGGGGTCAGGAAACAGCCCAGCTCAGGAAGGAAGGCTGGCTGTGCCTGAGGAGGGAGCCTAGGGCCAGCCTGGGCTGAGCAGGCGCCAGACGTTCTGTCCAGTGGCCCCACCCTTGGCCTGCCCCCCACGCTGTGTGTGCCCGGGTCCCTGTGGAGGCTCTGTGGAGGCAGAGGGGAGCTCTCTGTGTGCACCATGAGCTGTGTGCTGGCACGCTCGGGTACCCAAGGCCCCTGGAAGGCAATGCCCACAGTGACTTCCCTGCCCTGGGCTGGCCCGGCCCCTCCCTCCCTGCCAGACTGGGAAACAGAGGTTGGGGGGAGGCCAGGGCAGGAGAGGCCCCCGCAGGGGTCACCTCCCCACCCGGCTGCAGCTCTGCAGGGCTGGAAGGAGCTCTGCGTTTCTTTTCTGTTGCTTGTGTTCTTGTCACTTTGGTGACAAGTGGCTTTGGTAGCCCAACTGGCTAGGGCTACCCTATGGGCTGGAGGAGTAGGTCTGTGTTCTTGGGGGTCACCCAGCCCGTCCTGCGCGGGGACAGGAATCATCGCCCCTCCTGCTTGTGTGTCACCGAGCACCTGTTGAGCACCAGGCCCTGCTCTGGGGACTTGGCAGGGAGCAAAACAGTCCGGGTCCCTGCCGTGGGACGCGAAACAGCAACAAATCGACACGCAAGTCAGAATTTGGGGTGCCAGGGATAAGAAGGGGTCTGTCTGTTCTGGGGTGCTGACTGCCTGTTCTCTCATGAGGTGACTTCTGAGGCAGCCCCTGAAGGAAACATATGCGGGGACAGGGGGGTCGTCCGGAGGTGTGCTTCACACAGAGGGAGGGCGTGTGGCAAGGCCCCGGGGCAGGGGAGCTGCTGTGGGCAGAGCAGCCAGGGTGAGTGTGAGGGGCACCGAGTAGGGTCTGGGAGGGTCCTGCTTTCTGTCTGAGTAAGACTTGGGAACCTGGAGGGTTTTGAGTGGAGGATGTCACCTGAGTCGGCTCCCGTAGCCCCAGCACAGCCACGTGGGAACACGGGTCTGTGGGGGGCAGGGAGGACGGACTCCCCGCGGCAGAGAAGGGCAGGGGCTGTGCTCCTGCAGGGGGGCCTGGCCCTCAGTCCCCTGCCCCCCAGCTGCCCCAGGGGTCCTCCGGGAGGGCGGGCGGGGCCGGGCCAGTGTGCCTGGTCCCCCGGGAGGCACTGCCTCAGGGACCCTGGTGTTGCCCCCGTGAGTCAGACCTCCACGCTTCCCCGTCGCCCCTGACCCCATGGCTGCCTGGGGCCCTGGGGAGGGGGGGAAGGGGCCGCCGGGCTGGCGGGCTGACAGGGCAGGGAGGGCAGCGTTTCTGGGAATTGTGTGGGGGAAGCGCATTGTTCGAGCAAGCCTGGAGCGGCAGCCAGGGCTGCCACTGGCCTCTGGGGACGCCTCCTGCCTCCCTGAGACGGCCTCTAGGGGAGGGGGCTGGGCCGGGGCGGGGCTGGGGACTTTCCGAGAGAGCCACTGCCCTGGCCGGGCTCTTCCCATTCCGCAGACTGTGGGACTGAGGTCCGGCGGTCTGGCTGCGGCGCTGGCAAAGCCAGGAGCAGTGGGTCTAGGCCCCGTCCCCTGTCCTCAGCTGCGGGCACTTGCAGCAGGGCACTCTCGCTGGACCTCGTCCCTGGTCACTGCCCTGCTGTCCTCAGAAGCCAGCATCCAAGACCCCAGGACTGGCTGGGGTCACAGTGGGCTGGAGGGTCTGGTGGAGTGGGCTGCAGAGACAGCCCCGGTCCCGGGCTGGGATGGTGGGGGTCGGTCACGGGAGCGCGGGGGCTCTGTGTGAGTTTGGCAGCGGGAGCTTTCCCACCGAGGCCCTGCCTCAGCCCGAGGGGAAGCGCGGATGCGGCCCCTGGGGTCAAGGCCAGCTTGGGCAGGCGGGGGGGGGGGGGGGGGGGGGGGGCGCGGCGGGGGACACAAATAGAAAAATAAATGGCCTGAGCTTCCGATGTTTCCTGGACTTGGGACGGGGGAGGGGGCTGACCTCTGGGCCAAAGGTGCCACTGGCCCGGTTGAGGGGACCCTGGGGTTTTCCCCAGACCCCCGTTAGGGCCACGGCTTCCCCTCAGAGGGCCCCTGAGGGCAGACGGTGTGTCTCTGGTCTCTGTCCCTGAAGACAAGTGTGGAGGGCCTCCTGGAGGAGGCGACAAATCCCTGATGGATGAGCCAAGGGGGGCTCAGCCCCAGGGAGACGGGGTTCCTGGTACGGGGGCCTGGCGTGGGTGTCAGTGGCCGGTGGGTCTGGAGGGTGAGCAGGGCACTCCCTCGCCCTGTGGTGGCTCCTGGTCGGGGTCCTCTGCCCCCAGCTGCAGGTCACGTTGTCCTGGCTCCCGCTCTGGGCACGGCAGGCCCGATGGCATGGAGCACAGAGCAGGAGTGTCCCCGCCACCTGCAGGCCGTTCCTCCCTTCAGCCCACGTGTGTGTCCTGAGCACGTACGGGGTGCCAGACTCTGTTCTCAGGGCTGGGGGTGGGGCAGAGAGGGGAGCACACGGTCCCCCCTTGGAGTGCGTCCCCTGGGAGACAGACGCCTCGCCAAGCAGTTGCCGGTGGCTCCGCACGAGAGTGCGCGTGTGCGTGTGCGTGTGTGCCCGCCGGAGATGCATCAGAGAGGAGGGCTCTTCAATGGCAGAGGGGCTGGGGTAGGCTCTGGAGGGACGGCACCCTGTTGGGGTCAATGTCCCAAGGAGAATCCAGGGGTTCTGATGTTGTCACCCTTAGGGTGGAGCTTCCTGAGGACACTGGAGGGTCTGGTGGCCCAGGCAGCTTGTTGGGGGAAACTAGGAGGAGGAGGAAGTTCCCGGGGTCGGTAAGGCCCAGAGGGGTCTGGGGTGTGAACGCTCTGAGCAAGTTCCCACAGGTCGGGAGTTCATGAGGGACCCCAGGACCAGGGATTTCTAAAGTGTGGCGCTGGGAGTTTGGGGTTGGTCAGTGCCATAAGCCCTACAAGCGAGGGCCCCTCGCCAGGACTGGCCACGTTGTCCTGGCCGGGTAGCGGTGGCTTTTCCTCCTGCGTCGGAGCCGGGCCAGCTGGTCTGTGGCTCACTCCCGCCACCTAGAGGCCCCCGCTCCTCACTGGCCACTGTGGCCATCACCGGCTGACCCACGGGGAGGGTTGCCCCACCGGATCCCAGGCTAGCTGATGGCCCCAGATGGGTCCACACCCTTCCCCCTGCAGGGGCTGCTTCCACTCAGGGCTGGACCATGTCAGGGGTCGGGACTCCTGTCACGGGGGGCTGTGGCCCCCAAGTGGGAAGCCCCTCCTCTGCCACCCATCCCACCTGTCCTGTCCTCTCTTTTCTCCCAATCATCGCCCTAGCATGGGCCAGGCCACCTATCCAATCGGGGTCCCCAGATGCCCTGATGCAGCCCAGTAGGCTGGGCCCACTGCCAGGCCCCCCAGGCCCTGCAGGGATCCCCTGACCTCCCAGCCCTTGTCCTGAAGGGGCTGCAGGATCTGGGGCTACCTCTGTCTGCAGCCTTGGTGGCCCCATGGAGGCCTCCTGAGACATCGCAGGCTCCCGTGAGCTCTGTCTCCTGTGGCCCTTCCCCAGTTCCAGGAGGTAGAGGCCACCTGGCACCTCGTGGAGAAGGACAAGGGCCCGTGGCAGGTGGCCTGGGACCTCCACTGTGGCTCAGCAAGGGACAGTGCTAGTTGCCAAAGGAGGGCTCCCCACGGTGCCATGTCCTTCATCCTTCTGTCCTTATGCCACAGCATGGGGCTGTGCACCCTGTAGGATTCATAGGATTATACAGGAAACTGATTATCCTAATATGTGGTTATGAAAATATTTTCTAAAACATGTGGCACAGAAACCCGAGTGCTGCTTCTTTTATTTATTTTTTTTGAGACAGAGTCTCGCTCTGTTGCCCTGGTAGGGTGCAGTGTTGTCATCACAGCTCACAGCAGCCTCAAACTCCTGGGCTCAAGCGATCCTCCTGTCTCAGCCTCCCAGGTAGCTGGGACTGCAGGCGCATGCCACCACACCCGGCTAGTTTTTTCTATTTTCAGTAGAGATGGGGTCTTGCTCTGGCGCAGGCCGGTCTTGAACTCCTCAGCTCAAGCGATTCTCCTGCCTTGGCCTCCCAAAGTGCTAGGATTACAGGTGTGAGCCACCATGCCCGGCCTCTGAGTGCCTCTTTCTTAACTCACTGCAAAACAACACAAGATGTGGGGTTGGGTGGAACAGGCACTGCAGTTCCCAGCAGCAGGGCGTGTGTGGCATCAGAAGCAACAGTTGCAGGTGGGAAGCAGCTGTGGTTTGTGCTGTGGTCAGTCGCGGGCACTGCTGACCAGATGTGGCTCGTGGCTTTGCTCGTAACTGAAGGACCGATATGTTTCCCCCAGAGGTCTGCAGAAAGCAGATGGTGATTTCTTCCCGCTCACTCATTTTTCCATCAGGAGGTTGGCCACTGACCCCTTGGACCATGGAGACCCCATCCCACTCCTCCCTCCTGCCTTACCCGGCCCCTCCGCGGCTCCCAGACCCTGTCTCTGTCTCACCCCCAGTCTCGACAGACCGTGTCCTGCAGGGCGTTTGGGGGAGGTTGCTGGGGCTGGGATAGAAACTCAGACCACAATCCCACCTCCCAACCCCTCGGACACCCTCCGCACCCCTGAAATGCAGCCCCCGCCCTCCTGAGCCCCTTCCCTCCTTGGGGCACCCATTGTTCCCCATGCACCCCAGCTGGCCTGCGGCCTGTACCTCCAACCTGCACAGAGGTATCAGAGAGGACAAAGACCCCAGGGCCCCACCCCAGGGGGTGCAAAAGGCAGGAGTCTTTGTTCTTAACCAGCCTCCTAGATGATGCTTTGAGGTCACTGTGCCAGGGCGTCTCTGTGGATTGAAACATGCAAATGAACTGAATATTTGAAAGCATCCCTCATGCGAAGTCCCCTCACTGGGTCGGCTGACTCAGGCAGGGTCAGGGGTGGGGCCTCAGTCTGGTTTTCCGGGTGTCTGTGTGTGTTCCCTCCCCAGAGCTTTGTGCTTGTCTGTCCTGAGGAGAAATCAGATGGGGACCAGCCTCACTGCTGGCTCCATGACAGCAACTTTTTCGGGGGGCGGTGCTGGCACCTCAGCACAACCTGCACAAACTCTGCACAAGCTCCTCTGACGCATGGTGATGCTTCGGGGAGGCCTGTCCCAGCCCTCTCCCCTTGCTGACTTCAATCTTGGTGATGAAGCTATGTTGGGGTCACCGGGACACACAGCTGCCTGTGTCGTTCTCCTCTGTGCTCACCTTCTGAGTTCAAGCTTCCCACCCAGGAGGGCTGCTTCTGGTGTCTGGAGGTCTCCCCCAGCTCAGGTAGGGTTGCGTTTACGTGGTCCTCGAATCAACTCAACCCTGTCTGTCGGAGAGGCCTGTATCTCTGAACGCTGGCTGGGCTGCTTCCTGTCCAGCGTGGCCATGGATGACAGGGAGCCGGCGCTGAAGCCTTGCAGCCTGGATCTCTGAAGCCATGTTTTCTGGGGTTTGTCCTGGTTCCTGCGCAAGGCGGCTCCTGTGCCGGTTCTGTGGGACCCTGGTTGGTTACTTATCAGCCATGGAGAAGGTGGTTGAAGGGCCAGTGGCTCCAGCCTCTCTTGGTCCCCTTGGTATGGCTGGACCCTCAAAGGCCTCACACATGCTCAAACCATGGGATTCTGGCCACAAGGACTTGCTTGGTTGGGCTGGGCTCAGAGGGAAGGCCCCAGCTCACAGTGAGGGGCGGAATTAGAGTCAGTTTGGGAACTAGAGGTGTTGTCTTCATCCGTCACAGAGCCTTGTGTCTTGGAAAAGCTTTGCTCTCTACAAAGAATTCCATCCTTTTCCTTATGATTAAGATGAATCTCTTCCATCATTAATAGGGGGAAAAATGAATCTCATAACTGACCCTATTTCCCTTTTCACTTTGGCTGCTGGGGAGCTTATTTCTATCTAATGCCACCAAGAGCTCAAGACATGGTCAGCCTCAGTCATCTGGCCATCCCACCTGCCACCTGGCCCCACAGTTTCTTGGTCTGAACTTCAGTGACCATGGGTCCCCCAACACTATAGACATCAGCCCCTTGGTCTGCACCACCGCCCAACATCGCACCCCCTCCAGCACACCACCCCGCACCTGCGGCCTTGCTGAGGAGGTGGCAGGCATCTGCGGGGGTGCTGCCCTGCAGCTGTCCCCGTCCCAACCCGCCCAGGCCGGGGAAGCCCCGTTGGCCTTCCCGGGACGAGCCGGGGCAGGGGAGACAGAAGTCACCGCCCTTGCTCCGTTGCCTGCCCCAAGCTCACATCTTGACGGCAGCCCTGTGGGGCAGACACTGCTGCCGGCCCAGTGTCACGGGGGGAGACGGGCACAGAGCAGCCGGCTGGCTGCGGAGGCCGGGCCTTGTCACCGCAGCCCCGGGCCCTCCGGACGCCACAGCCCACGGGAGGCCCCCAGCGCGCGGGTGAGCTCCGCGCGGCTCCGGGAGGGCGAAGGACAGGGCTTCCGGCGGGCACAGCCGGAGCGCGGGGCTCGGAGGGGCCGGGAACGCCCCGCTGGCCTGGCCCTGAGGGCCGCCCCGAGAGCGGGGGCCGGGGGCGGGGAGGGAACCGGCGGCCGTGGGGCCGCGAGCTCGGGCGGCGCGTCAGGACTACACTTCCCAGGAGGCCGCGCGCGCCGCGGGGCCTCCTGGAAGTTGTGGTCCGGGGCGGGGCGAGCGCGCGCGCGCGGCGGGCGGGCGGTGGGCGCAGGGACTACACTTCCCGGGATGCAACGCGCGGCCGCGGGGGCCGGGGGTTTGGGCCGGGGGTCCGCCGCCCGCGGCGGGGCTGAGTCGGCTGCGGCGGGCGCAGGAGGCGGCTGCGGCCGGGGCCGGGTTCCGGGCCGGGCGGCTGAAGCGGGCGCGGCGGGCGCGGGGGCCGCTGTTCCCGAGGCGATGATGGGCAAAGAGGAGGAGATTGCGCGGATCGCCCGGAGGCTGGACAAGATGGTGACCAAGAAGAGCGCGGTGAGGGGCGCGGGCCGCCAGGACCCCGGGACCCCCGCCCCGTCGAGACCCCGTCGAGCTCGCCGACCCCCGTCAGGGCGGGGAGACCACCTGAGGGGCAGAACGAGGCCCCGCCCCGGCAGAGACTCCCGGGACGCGGGGAGACCCCCGCCCGTGGCCGAGACCCCTGTCCTGTCCTTCACCCCCGCACCCCCGCAGAGGCCGCGATCGGGCCTGGACCTTGTCCCGGGAGCCACGCTCTGGACTCAGACCCCCCTGCCCGGCTGAGACCCCCCAGACCCGGGCCCTGCACCCTTCCCCGTCCCCGAACTCCAGACCCCTGCCTGGCGAGTGGACAACTTCCTAGGCCCCACCCCCACCCTACAACTCAGCCCTCTTTACGGACCGCCTGGCCCCCGTGCCTTCCTCCATCCCGGCCTGGCACCCTCCTGGGGCCTCCACTGTGCCCCGCCGGGCCCTGCCCCCAGCTTGGAGCCCTCTCCCCCCGTTGGTCTCCATGCCCTTTGCCGCCTGCCACAGTTTGGACCCCTTTTCCCTGGAGCTGTAGTGCCTCCTGCACCCCTTTCTGGCCGGCGTCATCCCCTTCACAGGCTGGCCAAGGGCCTTTCCTGGCTGCGGGGCCCGTTTTCTTCTCTGTCCTCACCCTACAAGAACCAGGTTTCTCTAATAAATTCTTTCCCTTCCTTAGCCAGGACTCAGCCAGCAGCGACTGGGGTGTGGGTAGATATGTAGACACCTTGGAAAAGAGACTGCTGTGTGAGACCTAGGAGCTCGGGCGAGCCTGGCCTGGCAGTGTCTGGGCGCTGGAGCCTCCGGCCGGCTCTGCTCACTGTGCAGCCCGGGCCTCTGTTGTCCAGCGGCCACAGTGAGCCGTCGGAGGCTGCTTGTGAGGCCTCTGGGAGGGGCCAGGCCAGTGGGGGTCCAATTCCAGCATCATGACCTTGGCAACCTGTGCTGTCTCCACAACCTCCCACAGAAGCATCCTTAGCAGATGGTACTTGCCCAGTGGGGGTGGGGAGGGGTCCAGGGGTTCATACGGAGTGCCCGGCTGGCTCAATAAACATGACCTGTGCCCTCCCACCCAGACTGAGCTGCTGGGACAGGGCTGAGCTGTGTGTCTGCGGGGCCAGCCCGGGTGGTGAAGGTGGCCGAGTCACGGGCTTTTGATGGCTTGCGCAGCCACCCCAGGGCTGTGGGACTGCAGCGGGGATTTGGGGAGAGCGTTGTGGGCCGAGCAGGATCGAGTCCAGCTTCCTGTTGACCACGGTTCTGGGCTGGGGTCTACACTGGGAAGGGGGCGGGCTCCCCCTCGTTCATTCATGCTGAAAGCAGCCCTCCTCCATTGTGTTCACACCCCTGAGAGGCTGTGGGCAGCACAAAGTCGGGGTGTGAGTGAGATGAGCAGAGAATGAAGCTGCCTCCCTTCTTAAAGGAGACAAAGCACAGAAGATAAGCCAGGAGCCAGCGTGGGTGGTGGAACCCGGGGCAGGCAGGTCTGGTCAAAGCATGGGGGGGGGGCGGCGAGGAGAATGGGGGGGCCGCTGTGCAGTGGGGAGTTAGAGCCAGTAGAGGCTCCTGGTGGGTTCCAGTGCCTGAGGCCCCTTGGGGAACTTGGGGGCTGTACTTGGGAGTTTTATGCCTCTCTGGTCTTGAGCCCACTGGAAGCCACATTCCCTGGTGTGTGGCGCTGTCAGGGAACAGTGCCTTTGGCTCTGGTGGTCACGTGTCCCCTCTGAGGGGTTCACCTGAAGGCCGGACTCTGCACGGCCCAAGGGGCAGGGCTTGCCTAGGGGGTTTGTGAGGAGGGGACTGCACCCTGGACAGCTGCCACCTGGAGTGGGGGGGGTAGGCCAAGCCCCTGCCATGGCCTGTGGGTTGCAGGACATCTGAGCGGCCGTCAGCTCACTTCACGGTGTGGGGAAGGATACACACATGGAGCCACCAGCACGTCCACAGGGGACTGGGGCTGTTGGAAGCAAACCAGAGGAGGAGGGTAGGGTGCTGCACGGCACAGTTGCAGTTTTAAGTAGGAGAGGCCTTGCTGAGAAGCTTTGAGCGAAGCTTTGGAGGGCGGGCGGGCACAAGCCCTGTAGATAACCTGGGAGCGTGTTCCAGGCAGTGCGGCAGCAGGTGCGAAGGTCCTGGGGTGAGTGGCCCGGCACCCTGAGGGACACTGAGGCACTATGCCTGGAGTGGAGGTGTGACCTGTGTGTGCCCGGCCTCCTCCCGGGTGAGGTCTTGGAGGAAACGCGGAGCTCCAGTGGTGAGAGGAGGCAGGGAGGAGACCAGGGGCCTGTGGTGACAGTGTGGGCCGTGGCTTGGGGATAACCAGAAGCCTGGAGCACGGGCCGGGAGTGGGCTGTGGGCCCTGTGGGTGTTGGCTGCGGCTGTGCCCTGAGGGGTTGGCCTCAGCGCAGGACACAGGTTCCTGGGTGGCCTTTCCCAGCCGGTGGCACTCTGGGGAGAGCTGCCCTGCACACGAGGGTGTGGACAGACAGGGAGTGAGTGGCCCTGGCTGCTGGGGAGGGGCTGTGGCCCTCAACGCCCCCAGTGTGCCTGGGGGCTGGCATTCCCTTCTGGTCTGGTCTGTGACCCGATGCGACAGTGAGGCCCGTGAGGTCATTGCCACAGATGTGGGTCAGGAAGTCACGTGACCTGCAATGACTGGGACTCCCTTCTCACCCTGCCCTGGGGTGGGCGGGAAGGGCCCTTTGCCTTGGTGCAAGGACAGGTGGGCAGAGCCCGGGGTGTGTCCAGGTGGAGGAACTGTGGCTTGCCTCTGGCCCCAGGTGGAATCTCCAAATTGTCAGTGCCTTATGTCCCCTGCAGTGGGCAGGAGGGGTGAGACTGTCCACTGAGAACTAAAGTCCTTTATGAAGGTCGCCCTTCTCCTTCCAGGAGGGAGCCATGGACCTGCTGCGGGAGCTGAAGGCCATGCCTGTCACACTGCACCTGCTCCAGGTAGGTCCCTGCCTGCCCCAGGCCTGGGACAGCTCCTGGGCACAGTCCAGGGGACAGCAGTTCTCAGGGCACCTGGCAGGGCTTGCCCGCCGCCCCCACCCCCAGTCCTTGGTTGGCACAAATACCTGTTCTTGAGGGGAGGGTCCCTGCTCCTCACTGGTGCTCCATGGGACAGGGAGGGGAGTCCGAGGACAACCTGTCCTGTCCTTGGTGGCCAAGGCTCCGGGGTTCCAAGCGGGACAGTACTCATGAAGAGAGGCGTCTCTGTCCCCCCCGCCAGGCCCAGCCCCTGCCCTGTGGGAGCCGCTAGGGTCTCCTGGGAGGCTCTGACTTCTGGGACGGGCCCCCACTGCCCCCGACCAGGCCGCTTGCCTTGCAGTCCACCCGGGTCGGGATGTCCGTCAACGCCCTGCGGAAGCAGAGCTCCGACGAGGAGGTCATTGCGCTGGCCAAGTCCCTCATCAAGTCCTGGAAGAAGCTGCTGGGTGCGGGTCAGGCGGTGCCGACTGAGCTCTGGGGCCCCTGAGAAGTGCTGCCCCTGAGCCCGGCCGCGTAGCAGGGGGGTGGCGGCAACCCCGGGCCAGGACACGCCCAGCTCAGGGGCTGGGAGCTGACTGGCGGCTGCCGTCAGCGACAGCTGGGAGGGTGGCCTAGGAGGCGTGGCTGGGGGGGAGGGTGTGTGCGGGGAGGGGGTTCCCTGTACAACAGGGAGAGAAGAGTGGAGGCTGGGACCTGAGCTGACAAGCATGGGGGTGGCCAGGAGCTCTAGAGGGACTGGGCTGAGCTGGGGGGTCACACCAAGGTGGGGGCAGGGCCAGATGTTCCAGGAAGGGGAGGAAGGGGCAGGGAGGAGGTGGGGCCAGCGCAGCTGCTCAGTGGGAACAAAGGGGCCGCCTCAGGCCAAGGGAGGGCTGAGCTGGACAGAAGGCGGCCTCTTCCTGGGCACAGTGGGGTGATGGGTGACAGAGATGCCGCTGCCTGGGACAGGAGGGCAGCCCCACCTTTGGACGTGGGGAGGGGCTCTGTCCACACCCTGTGGAGCAGCCACATGACCTGGGCTTCTCTCTAGCCCTGTGTGGCCATTGGGCCACACGTGGCACAAGCCCAGCGCAGGCCCTGGGCCTGGCTCCACCGAAGGCTGGGGTTTAGGGAGAGCCTTGTGGGGGAATGTGTGGTCTGTTCGGTGGGGACAGGCAGGAGGGTGGACCCCAGAGAGGCCCAGCGGTGGGCGGCTTGAGCTGGGGCGGGTGTGGGAAAGGGTCCGGGGAGGTGGCCCCCAGGCTGCAGCGGCTGATGAGGGCCCGTCGGCGGGAAGGCCTGGTGGGCTCCCGGCCCTGGCTCCATCTGGCTGGGCTGGGTGCTGGGGGCCGGGGCCAGGGGCCAGGGGTCAGGGCTGGCGGCAGGGCCAGTGGTCTCGCTGAAGCTGTGCCCGGGTGGGGACCTGTCCTTCCCTCCTGATCAGCCCGTCCCCTCCTTTCTGGGCAACTGCAGATGCTTCAGATGCCAAAGCCAGGGAGCGGGGGAGGGGCACACCTCTGCCCACGTCGTCCTCCAAGGATGCCTCAGAGGCCGCGGATCCCAGGTAGCACACCTGGAAGGCAGGTGCACACCCTCCTGCCTCCCAGCCTCAGTTTCCTCGGCAGAGAAGGGGTGCCTGGGCACTGCTCTGAGGGAGGGGCTGTCTCGGGGCTGCGCACAGGGTTAGTCAGCCCCACGCTGGACGCTGCATCTCACGGCCGAGTCCCGAGTGCTGACTGGGACACATGGCTGTGCCCGCCTGGCTGTCAGTGAGCCGCCCTGACGCTCCCTCTGCAGAGAGCCCTGCACACCTGAGTGGGCCTGTGGGAGCCTCCTGCCCCCTACCCCCGACTCTGTCCTGGGTTTAACTCTCAGTGCCCTGCCCGGGCTGCCCCTCAGTCGCCCCCGAGGGCCCCTTCCCTACAGAGTCGCCCAGAGCCAAAGGTGCCCGGCTCCCGGCTCCTGCCGTGCGGGCGCAGTGAGGACACCGCCGGCCGGAGTGCAGTCGGGGCTTTGCAGCCCTGGAGGCTGCGTGCCCAGTGTCAGGCTGTGGGCAGAGACTGCCTTGCCCCGACTGCGCTGGGTGGCATGGCTGCGTCCGGGCCTGGGCAGGACAGGCAGCTCCTGCACGCCTGCTTGAGTTGATTTTCCTCCAGGAAGCTGCCTGCCACTGGGTGGACGGATCCCGGTTATCAGGCAGCCCCGAGACGGTTGTCTTTGTCCCAGTCTGTGCACGCCAAGTAGGGCTACCCCTGACAGCAGAATCCGGCCTTGGGTGACCCCCAGCCTGTGTCCCCCACAGGCAGCTGTAGGTCTCTGCCTGTCCCCCACCGGGCAGCAGCCGTAGCTGCCATCAGCGGAGAGGTGTCCGCAGGAGGCTGTGTCCTGGGCCTCCCGGAGGGTGTGACACCAAGAGGCGGCAGTAACCGCACAGCCCATGCTGACCAGCTGGCGGAGCTGCCCAGGCGCCGGTTGCCGGGGAAGGATCTGACATCCTGTTCCCACTTGGGGAGTGTGCCCCGGCCCATGGGGGACCTCAGCCCCTCGCCTGGCCAGCCGGGTGGGGACAGGCTTACAGCTGGAGCTGGGCTCTGCGGGGCACACAGGGTTGGGAGGTGGGGACGGTGCCAGGGCGTCTGCTCTGTGGGGACCAGTGTCTCGCGGGGGTGGGCACCTCCCTGAGCCCTTGCCTCTGTCCAGACGCAAGAGGCCCGAGCTGCCCAGGACGCCACCCACCCCGAGGATGACCACGTTCCCTCCCGTGCCCGTCACCTGCGACGCCGTGCGCAACAAGTGCCGCGAGATGCTGACTGCCGCCCTGCAGACGGACCGTGAGTGCGGCAGGCCCCGACCCTGACGGACGGAGCGGACTCGGGGCGCCCGGACCCTGCCTGCCCCCAGAGGCTTCCGCCCAGAGAGATGGCCCTCCCCTCCCAGCCCCCCGTCACAACCCCGGGAGGGGGCGAGGTCTTGGGGGACATCAGAGTGCCTGGGTCCTGGGCAGTGCCCCCGGGGGCCATGGCTCTCCCCTCCAGCTGCCGGGGGGGGGGTGCAGGCAGGGCAGTCGGTGGGGCAGCTTGCCAGGGCTCCCTCTTGCAGATGACCACGTGGCCACTGGTGCGGACTGCGAGCGTCTGTCGGCGCAGATTGAGGAATATATCCTTTGTGCAGGGGCTTCCGGGCCGAGGGTTTCAGGCGGAGTCAGGAGGCCACGGGGCCGGCTCGTCCTGGTGGCTGCTGGACGCCACTGCCAGGCTGCCAGGGCTCTCTCCGGGCGGTCACCTGCCCGGCGGTCACTGGCCCGGGCGGTCGGGCAGCCTTGCCCCAGGAGAGGCCTCCTGCACTGGCCGAGGGGCTGGTTCCGTCCCTGGGGCCTCGAGCCTGAAGCTCCGTGCCAGCCAGGAAGGGGTCTGTGGGGCCAGCCCTGTGGCCCAGCTCACCAGGGCCGGGTGGGCAGGCCGACCCCTGCGTGGCCAGACAGAGCCTCTCGGCCCCCAGCCCGACCCGGCCCCGCGGTGTGGCGGGTGGCAGCTGGAGGGCAGTGGCTTTGGCCTCAGATGGGTCCTTAAACGCCTGCACGCATCTTCCGGGACGTCGGGAACACGGACATGAAGTACAAGAACCGCGTGCGCAGCCGCATCTCCAACCTGAAGGACGCCAAGAATCCCGACCTGCGCCGGAACGTGCTGTGTGGCGCCATCACGCCCCAGCAGATCGCGGTGATGACGTCCGAGGTGAGCCCGCTGGCGGGCTGGGGGCCGGCCCCGCGAGCGCGCGCTAAGCAGCAGGGCCTCCCTCAGGAGATGGCCAGCGACGAGCTGAAGGAGATCCGCAAGGCCATGACCAAGGAGGCCATCCGCGAGCACCAGATGGCGCGCACGGGCGGCACGCAGACCGACCTGTTCACCTGCAACAAGTGCAGGAAGAAGAACTGCACCTACACTCAGGTGAGCCGCGCTGGGGTGTCCGGGGCCCTGCCTGCAGCTCATGCCTGTCCCCACCTCTGCCGGGTGGCAGGTCCACGCTCGCTCACACATGGATGTGGCGCCAGGGCTGTGGTCCGAGCTGGGGTCTCTCTGGGCCTCTCGGGCCCTGGCGAGGCCAGGAAGTGACGGTCACCTTCGGGGCCTGCTCCCCCACCCAGGACCCTTGGCCCCAGGCAGTGTCTCCGTGGTAGGCCCCTCTTGTCCCAGGGTGCTGAAGCGGGGGCCAAGCCCGGCCCGGCAAGGAGGTGTCATGAGTATGGGTGCTGGTGGGAGGGCGGTGTGGTCGCGGGACCCCCAGACCCTGCCATGGAGGATACTGAGGTGCTCTGGGGAGACCCTGTGGACCCCACGAGATGTCGGGGGCCTGGCAAGAGGAGCGTGTTCGAGGTGGCCACTGCACCTGGCAGTCAGGGCTTGTTAGGGCAGTCTTCCCTTGTGGGCTGCACAGGGTCTGGTCTGTGCAGGGCCGCGCTTGCTCCCACCCCCAGCTGCTGCTCAGAATTGGCCCCACCTGTGGGGGCAGGCCCACCCTCGGGCCTCCCGAAAGGCACACGCCACTGGGAATCCTCACGAGCCCCCACCACGGGGCCCCTCCTACCAGCGACTCTCCTGGCCTCAGCCGAGTCTGGGCCCTGCAGGGCTCAGGCCAGCCTGAGGTGCTTTAGTTCCCCACGAGGGCCTCTGCGTGGCGGGCTCCCCCCCACAGAGGCTCAGCTCTGGAGGGTTGGGGTGTCCGGGCAGCCTCAGATCAGGTCAACCACGGGGGTCCAGGGACCACAGGAGCAGCCAAGGCCGCAGATGCCCCCCGGCAGCAGAGCGCAGAGGCGGCCCTGGGCTTACCCAGCCCTCCCCGCAGGTGCAGACCCGCAGCTCTGACGAGCCGATGACCACCTTCGTTGTCTGCAACGAGTGTGGAAACCGCTGGAAGGTAGGTGGGTAAGCCCAGGCCGCCCCCCGACCCTGCTCTCAGGTGGGTGTCCCGGCCGCCGTGGGGTCTGTGCTGTGAACTGTGGATGGCCGTGCCCAGCCAGCCTCCTGGGAGTCTTGGGGGGTGGGTGGAGACCCCAGCCCCGGGAAGACCTGTCCCGCCCCCACCCTGGATGCCGCGCCTACTTCTTGCAGTTCTGCTGAGCCTCTTGCAGACGTCCTGCAGCCCCGGGCGTGGCCAGTGCCAGCCCCCCCCGTCCTGGACAGACACAGCCTCTCCGGAGGCCCCTGAAGGCAGCCTACCCCGCCCCACCCCGCCTGCCTGAGTGCACCTTTCTGCTCATTTCCCTCGTTATTAAATGTTTCTTTTTGGCACCTCGCTGTCCTTGGCCCTTGCTCCTGGAGGGCCCCGTGTCCTACCCGTGCCCCGCTGCTGTGGGACAGCAGTTCTCCCTGGGGTCGGGCAACGCCTGGGCCGGGCCCTGGTGGGTCAGGGCTGGGGAAGAGCTTGACCGACCCTCAGAGAGGTCACCTCTGCCGTGCGATTCGAGGACCGGGGGACAGGCATGTGCGGTGCAGGCCCAGCGAGCTGTGCGGACAGGTGGGGAGAGGGCCCTGTGTTTACGCAGACCCCGGGGCCCCACGCAGGCCTTGGTCAGACCCCCTGCCTTCCGTCCTCCCCACCGGCCCAGGCACGGGCAGCTCAGGGCCCGGGTCCATGCCCCCCAGGACGGCTTGTCCGCACCCTGTCTGTGGCGTTCGCCCTGTAGAGTGGGAGTCTCAGGACCCTGAGCCAATTCCAGCTTCGAACTGCTTGACTTCCCAGAAATTCGGGACAATGGAGTGGTGAGCACTTGCCTGGAGGGGCCTGCGTGACGAAGATGGCGTTGCGCCCAGCATCAAGGGACTCTCCCTGCTGGCCTGCCTCCGGGGGACACCCTTGATACCTGCTGGGGACCCCTGTCCACCACGGGTCCGGGCGGCACGTCCCACTGCGTCCCAAGCCTTCCTGAGGTGCTGTGGCCACACTGTGCTGACCCGTGTCACGGCTCAGGAGGCTGAGGCCACCGCTCCGCGGTGTGCAGTGGGGGCAGGGGCGGGGCAGGGTGCCAGGGCTGCCTGCCCGCGAGTGGGCACCAGAGCCCTCGGCCCGCACCGAGGCCGAGCCTGGGGCAATTCCTCCTCATCCTTCTCCCCACAAACCTGGAAACACAGCAGAGACTTTTGTTTTAAAAATATCTTCAATAATAAGACATCCTATTTTGGAGTGGGGATGAGGGGAGAGAGATAAATATGAAAACAGTTTTTCTTTTTTTTTTAGATAAAACACAGTAAGGACACGTTTCCAGGTTTAAAGTTCATGAACATATAAAAGAAAAACTGGGTCCTGTGCCCTTGAGCCTGATTCTGAGGTGCAGACAGCTCACGTAGGAAGGTCTCGTTAGAAAACGAGGCACCTGGAGGTCCTGCTGCCGCAAAGGCAGGTCTTCCCTGCCGGCTGCCCGGGGAGGAGCCCCCACGGGGCTCACGGGTTCAAGGAGCCTCCCGGGAGGGCCCCTCCTCTCGCCAGGCAGGAGCACGGGGCCGGCCGCCCCTCTGGGGCCGGGGCTGCCTCCAGGCTGGGGTCCCCAGCCCGCGAGCGGGGCCTTCAGCTGTGCGTCCCGACACCCCCGCTGGCGCGAGCGCATGAAGGTAACCCAGAGTCTGCCCACGGGGGCCGGGTGTGCGGCCTAGGCCTCGGAGGATGACTGCGAGGCCCCCCGCAGCAGCAGGGCGCGGTAGGTGGGGGAGCTGAGGAAGCGCGGGTAGGAGTCCCGGTGCATGAGCGTGTAGATCTGCAGCTGGGCGTCGTCGAACGTGTGCGCGGACGGCTCCTGCATCTTCTTGTTGATGCCCTCGCGCACCCGTGAGTCCAGGCTCACCTGCGGGAAGCGGCACTGAGGTCAGGGCCGGCAGGGGCCCGACACAGGCCCCCCCCACCCGGTCTGGCGCCGGCGCACCTCCTTGGGGGACAGGATGGACACGTAGTCCTCGTAGATGAGCCGCGCCTTCTCGTCCACCACGTGCTGGTTGGCCTCGGCCTTGAGCTCCTCGCAGGCCAGCCAGAAGAGCATGTTCTCCTCGCTGTATTCCGTGCGCAGGAAGGCCCGGAACACGCTGCGGCCCGCCGGGCTGCGCATCAGCTTGTCGAAGGACTGCGCCCAGCTCTGCACCTCCTCGGGGCTCGGCGTGGCACTGCAGGGGGCCAAGCCACATCAGGCCCGAACCCGGCCCAAGCCCACCCCTGTGCACCCTCGGCCGCGGGACTCACCACACTTCGCAGCTGGGCAGGGGCTGCAGCTTGCTCTCCCGGGAGGCCTGCCAGGCCCTTCGCCGCCGTTCGTTCCTGGCAGCAGAGAAGGTGGCGTTGCTTTCGGCACACGGGCCTCCACACGCACACACATGCCACTGCGGCCACATGCGGGCCCTCGGCACACGGGCAAATGCAGGACTCAGGGTGCCTGGCACGTGTGCGAACCTGCTGCAGGGGGAGCAGCCCGAGAACTGGCTCCTTTCACAGTCCCCTGGGACACATCCACACTCCCTGTCGGCCCCTCCCCGCCGGCCCCCAAGGGTCCAGGGTGCTGTCCCTGCCATAGCACTAGGCCACGACCTCTCCCCTCCTGTCCAGGTCGCTGCTGGGACCCTGGGGGCTCCCGTTGTGCTCCACCCCCACCAGGCAAGACCCTGCTCTCAGCCTGACATGGGCCCGGTCCTGCCGCAGGTCCGACGTGTCAGCAGCGTGTCGTGTCGGCTGACGCGGGGTGAGAGCCCCTGGCCTACACGTCTAACCTGCCAGGTCCTGGAGCCTCACCCCTGCCTCGGGGCCTGGGCCTAGTGCTCCGTCACTGCCAGGCCAAATCCATGGCCCAGGGCCTGGGTGGCCGGCAGACTTCTCAGCCCCAGACACGCAGACGGAGCTCAGTTCCTGCCCCGCCCCCCAGACGCAAGCCCCAAACCTCCTGCCTCCCCCACCCCAAGCTCCTAGCAAGTCCCAACTATTCCCGCTCTCTCCCACCCCCTGCATCTTGCCTGCTGCTCTCTGGGCAGCTGAGCCCACTCTGGGTCCCCAAGTGCTGTCCCCCCAACAGCCAAGGGCCTGCAAGGCATGAAAACGTCCCCTAGCTTCGCTACGCTCCGAGAAAACCCTTTACCACCTGGGACCCCACTCCGGCCCTCGCGGACACGCACATGCCGGGTGCTCTTCTCTGCCGCCAGGCAGGCTGCTGGGCGAGCGGCTCCCTCACTCCGGCCTCTGCCCACACAGCCCTCCACTCCGCACAGCCCGTGGGGCCCAGGGCCCAGCCTAGGGGCTCGCAGCGGCACGGACAAGCCTGTGCTGAGCGTGTGGGCGCACGTGTGCACGCGGCACCAGGGGCAGGAGCCACGCCAAGCCTCCCGGCGGCCAGGCACTGACCACCGGCCACCAGGGCCCAGCAGCTCTGCACAGGCTGGTGCTGCGGGTGGCAGGGATCCGGGCTGCGGGGGACGCCTCAGGAGCCAGCCGAGGGTCCCATCCTGGGCATGTGCAGCCCCACCCCGCCCCTCCCGCCCAGGCGGGCCACCTACCAGGAGCAGCTGCAGCAGCAGCACCAGCACAGGCAGCAGGGGTTGCGGCCGGGGGCCGCCGGAGGGGCTGCGTCATGACTGGTCATTGAGGGGGGCCGGTCTGCCTCCTCTGGCCCTGTGTGCTGGGGAAAGGGCCACCTCAGCCTCCAGGCCAGACCCCCAGGCCATACCCCACTGGCGGCCACGCTCCCAGGGGCAGGACCCTTCTGGCCTCCCAGTGTTCGGGGGTCCCCCAACTCCTGGTGGCCCCTCCCTTGCCCACCCCCGCTCCCCAGGGAACAGGCAGAGGGGACCCGGCGTACCTGCTTCTCCGCCTCATGCGGGGTGGGCATGGGTGGGCAGAGGAGGTTGCCCGGGCTCCGTGGTGCCAGCTCCCGGACCCTCACCACAGCCTGGGGGTCTGGGGAGACAGACCATGGTTCTGACTGAGAACCTTTGACCCCAGCCCCCACCTGTCCCCTGGGAGGGGTCTCAAGAGGGTATCTCCTCCCTCCTCCTGCTCAGAGCCCTGGAGGGGCCTGCTGCTGCCCACCCCCCCCCAGACCCAGCTCTGCCCAGCTTCTGCTGCCACCCCGACCCCCACCAGGGCCGGGAAGGGTCCAGGCTCAGGGACGAGGGGGCTGCAGCAGCTTCTGGCTCCTCCTCCCAGGCCGGGCCCCAGATGAGGCCCCCACAGGAGTTCCGGGACACCCCCATCTGCCCAGTCCCTGGGAAGCCGGAAGCCTGGGTTCCTCTTTCTTGGTTTCCGGCTCCTGGCCCCTCCCAAAGGGGCTGGGGCCCCAAGAGTCTGGGGCTAAGGCTGTGCGTGGGGGTGGCGGCCAGACGGCCCTCCAGGGGGTTTCTGCCCCGACTCTGGGGGAGGGAGGTGGGTACCGCTGCTCCCCACTGAGAATCCAGGTCTGTCTATGGGCCACAGTGGACTCAGCCAGAAGCAGCAGGTCAGGCCTGCAGCATTGAGGATTTCAGTGAGACTCAGGGCAGGACTTCCTGAGGGTGTGGGAAGTGGGGCAGGGCCCTGGCGAAGAGGGACATGTGCCTCCCAGGGAACATGGTTCTTGGGTTGTGACACCTCCTTACCCCCTGCTGTCACCCAGGGTTTCCCTCCCCCCTGCCCATGCCCCCAGGCTACGGACACTGCAGCCCCAAGGCCCTAGCGCGGGGGACAGGGCACGCCAGCCGGGGAAGAAGGGGTGCCCTGGCTTTGCTCCCGCTGCCTCCTCGGAGTCCCTGAGGTGGTGCACGTCCTTCCTAGCGCTGGGCCACACCTGCAGTGGGGGCACACCAGGGCCTTGAAGCCACCCACAGCCCCAGTGCCACCTAAGAGGCTACCATGGATGCCAGCGTCCCCTCAGGCAGTGGTGCAGGGCGGCCAGTCAGCGTCTGAACACCTGAGCCCGCCACTGCCCAGGTGACGGCCCTCTGGGCCTCCCTGCACGCCCACTGCCCTCCTCAGCGGCCAGGAGGCTCAGGACTCAGATCTACTTTGTTTCGTCACTTAATCTTCATTTTCCCGCCAAGCCACTCCCAGCTTGCGGCCTTTGCGTCCGTGTTTCTGTCCTTGTTGGCCTCTCTGGGCCGTGGGGCCTGAGTGTGTAAGCTCTGCTCAGAGGGGACAAGCCAGAGATTCGCACGCTCAGGGCATCCACTGTCCCGGGTCTGGGCACACAGAGGCGGCTGCCCTGACCCAGGTCCGGGGCAGGTGCAGGGTCCTCGGCCCCTCACCAGCTGTGCAGCTTCCCCTGAGATCTGGGGGTCGCCCGGGCCCCCAGTGAGCAGATGGGGAGACAGCGTAGCCCTGAGGCTGGGCTTTCCTTTAGGGATCAAGTTTCTAGGGAAAGGAAGGGGCGTGGCAGCCTGAGGTCTGGTGGCTGTACCCAGCCCCGGGTGACTTCCTCATCTCCACCCCCACTCTGGGACTCACCCCGCAGCACCCTGAGACTGTCCCTCCTGGGCGGCCGTCTCCACCCAGGCTCTCAGGAGCGGAGGGGCCTGTCCAGAGGTAGGGGCCGTGTGCTGGGGGTCTGCTGAGGAGGGGGCCGGCCCCTTCTTTCCAGGTGCAGGCCCTGGACCTGGTGGCCTGTCCCTGGCTCCCCGCACCCTTCCCAGGTCAGCTGCAGCCACCCATGTCCCCAGGGTACCCATGGGTGCCCTGGGCCGCCCCTCTTCTCTCCCGGGGGATACAGAGTCTGAACTAGGGTCCTACCCCTCATCCTGGTATTGGGGGGCTCCTCCCCTTCCCCAGCCCCCAAGGCTTTGCCCCCCAAGTCTGAGAGGGGAGAGGCCAGACAGGCAGCAAATCCGGTCTCTGGGGACAGAGGCTCCCTGAGGAGCAGTTGCTGCTTTGCTCCACAGAAGGAAAAAGAACGTCCCCAAGCCCGGCCAGTCCAAAAAAAGAATAAGAAAATGTGACAATCTCAGAAAAAAATGTCATAACCTTTGGGAGGGGGTTGACAGGGAGGCCCCGTTCCCAGTCCGTCTGACCCTACAAGTCCGTGCCTTTGCTGTCTGCTGCCCCCTCCTCCGGCTGGTGGGGACCGGCCACCCCTCCAAACGGGGCAGCCCCCCCTGGCCCTGGGACCCCCACCCCAGCCCACCTCTGAAGTGGCGGTGGCGACCCCCCCACCTTGCTCCTGTCCCAGCTGGTAGCGTCCAGCCTGGGGGGGCCTGTCTCCTCCTTCAGGAGCCCCCCCTCCAGCCGCTGACGCCCCTGCCCCTACCTCAGGGAACACCCCACTCACCAGCGACCCAAAGTGGGGGTGGGGGCGGGAGGGGCCCGGTGGGGTGTGGGCCCCACCCTGGCAGCCGAAGGGGCGTGCACTGCGGCGGCGGGGACTCGAGTCAGACGGCGGGAGCCACTCCTGCAGCGCTCTGGAGGGAGGCCGGCGCCAGGAGCCCCCCGATCGGCTGGGGCCGGGGGCGCAGCGCGTCCCCTACAGCTCGCGGGCCGAGTGGCTGCCCGATCCACCGGGGTGGGGGCGGGGGCGCACCGGTGTCCCGCCCCGGCCCCTCCCCACCAGGCCGGGGGGGACGGGAGACGCGGAAACCTGGGTTCTTCCGGCCCCCACCTTCGAGCAATCACTTCCCCAGGCTCCGAGCTGCAGAAAAAGGGGAACCGGCCGCAGCGCCCCTCCCCCACGCGCGGGGGGCGGGCTCCAGTCCCCCCGCGGCCCAGGGTCCACGTGGACCCCGCTGCGGGAGTCCTTGGAGTGCGGACCCCGGGCGGCGGCTCGCGGGGCTCCCGTCCCTCACGCCCCGAGTCGGAGCCGGGAGGGGCCGGGCTGCGGTGCCCGGCGCCGCGCGCACTCACCGGCCGCGCTCCCGAGCCACTCGCGCCGCCGCCGGCCCGCGCGCTCCGAGGTCCGGCCCGCTCGTCGGGGAGGGGGCGCGGGGGCACAGTGCGCAGGCGCCTCGGCCGCACTTCCCCAAAGCGAGGGGCCGGGACTTCCTCACGCCGGGTGGCGCCGGGCCCGCCCCGCCCGCCGCGCCCCGCCCCGCGCTCGGCCGGCTGCGCGCCCACCCGCCCCGCCCCGCGCGGCGCGTCGTCCCCCCGGGCGCCGGGGGAGCCCCGCTAGGGGAGGCGCCGGGGGTGCAGCCTCTGGCCCCCGGGCGGCCTGAGCGGGCCGGGCCGTAGATGGGGGTACGGCCGGGACCCCCGCTCTGCGCGGCGGGGCCCCTCCGGCTGTGCCACTCTGTGGGGAGTCCGCGGGACTCCAGGGTGGAGGCGCGGGAGCCGGGCCCGCACGCTCCTTGCTCCGCTGGGGTAAGAGGACGCCGCCGGGACGGACCGACCGCGCCAGCCGCATTTGTACAGCGCGGCCGAGAGCCTGGTGCGGGGGAGTCTTCCCGAGCAAGGGGGGGGTGTCCTGTGCTGCGGTGCTGGTGGCAACTGGAGGTGCGGGTTCTCGCGTCCCGAGCCACACCGAATGTCTCACGTGGGGCCTGGCCGAGTCCCTGCTGACCCCTCCAGTCGCCCCAAGATGTTCTAAATTTTAAAGCCACGCTGTCCCCTTTGCCATGAATCCCCTATTGGCCAACTCGCCCCATCTTTATGATTCGGTGCAGGTGTGGGTTGAGTGCCTCATCCTAGCTTGCTTTGGCGCGGGGTCAGAGTGGCCCTGACCCTGCTCTGGAAAAGGTCTGCAGAGCGTCTGTGGCGCCCCTAGGCCGGGCTGTGTGCAGCCCCTGTGCGCCCCAGCTCGGGCACCCAGCCCTGCCAGCGCCTGGTGTCAGGGTCCTGCTCATAAAATGCCTTGCAGTTGCGCAAGTAGTAGGTGCGCACGTTTAGCAGAACTCTGAGAGGCGCAAGGGAAGTGATTTTACAAGTGTTCTTCATTGATTTGGCGAGTATCTGGGTGTCCCTAGTGTGCCAGTGGTGGGACCCAGCAGGGAGCAGGACAGAACCGCCTGGAGCTGACTGCTGGGGGCGGGGCGGGTGGTAGGAAGCAGACAAGGACTGGGTGGGCCGTGCGGAGGGCACTGCGTCCAGGGGGGCCTTGCTGAGCCAACAAGGGGTGGGGGAAGGGCTGGGGGGAGGTCAGAGGGGAGGGGCTCTGGACAGGCTGCCTCCAGGTGCTGTGCGCCCAGGGCCTGGCCGACCTGACTGCCGAGCTGGCCGGGCAGGGGCCAGGAAGTCCATCTGGACAGGTGGGCTGCTGCTTATCCAGCCCAGACGACAGTCCTGAGAGGTGGGCACAGGTGAGGACAGGGAGGCTCAACAGAGGTGTGCCAGCTCCTGTGAGGCCACACCCCCTGGCTGATCCTGCTTGGTGTGGTGTCTCCATGCCAGGAGGTGCAGCTGCGGCATGGGCAGTGGCCAGTGCCTTGTCTCCACCGCAGGTCACTCTACACCCCCCACCCCCCACCCCGTGTCCCCTGGGCCCTGGGGCCTGTTCTCCATTTCCCTGGCCTCTGCCCCTCACCACGAAGCATCCCCCAAATCCAGGTGAGCTGGGCAGTTGAGGGTAGGGGTGGGATTTGAGCCCAGGACCCTCTGCCTCAGCACAGCCGCCAGTACCCCTGGGGCCTGGGCCCACGGGCTCTGCTCTCCCAGAGCTTTCTGGGGCAGAAGCCTCCTCCAGGCCCCGCTGAACATCCTTGGCCACCTTTCCCAGCCTCCTCTGCGGACCTAGAGCCCCCTCCCCACGGGCCAGCCCCACCCTCTCAGTGAAGCCACTTGTCCTGCTGGCCCTAGCAGGGCACCTGCCTGACGAGAGCGACCCCTCCCCTCGTGGAGCATCCACTTTGTGGGGGGCCACGGTGCCAAGTGAGACCTGCTCTTTAAAGATGAAGAAATGGAGGCTCAGAAAAGTGATGAAATAATATATGATTTTAGTAAATAGATGAAGTCATTCTAGGAACTCAGTCCCCAAGAGACAGAATCCTGGGGCTTGGACTTCAGGGAGCTTGGCTGGAGGACACCAGGACTGGCTGTCATCACGTGCCCCGCATCAGGCTGTGAGTAGCTGCCACTCCTGGACACAGATTGCTTCCCCTTCCCTGTCCGTTTGCCCCTGCTCCTGTCCCCCTGTTCTGGGCCCCTTCCCCATCTCTTCCCCTTCTAGGCTTGGATCAAGGCCAAGGGCATCAACAGCCCAGGAAGGGTGAAGGGTCAGGTGCAGGGGGAAGGGCTGGTTGTGGGGACAGAGGGCACAGGTCCCCATCCTGTAGCTGGGGTCAGGGAGAGACATTAGCTGCCACTGAGGGGAATCCCTACTGGATCCCAGCTCTGACCTCTGCCCTCCTTCCAGATCTGCTCTGTGTTCCAGGCTGGCAGCAGGAGCCCTGGTGGGGGACAGGTTTTCCTGAGTCCCTGCAGCGCCCTCCCGTGGGCAGCCTGCTGGGCAGGGGGGCGGGGGGAGAGCCAGAGGTGGCCAAGACAAGTCCTGGGGTCTGCAAAGAGCCCACCTGGGGGAGAAGAGTAAGATCTGCCCAGAAACCTGGCGGCTTTTCAGAGTCTGGAGGTTTGTCGGTTGTGGGTTTGTCAGAATGGAATAGGGGTGGTTTCCTCCCTGTGCTCTGTGGGGCGTGGGCCCCCCCAGGCTATTCAGGATGGAAAGGAAGACTAGAGGGTGGGCTTTCTGTCTGGGGCAGCAGGGCCCTCCCAGAGAGGGGCTCTCCTTCCCCAGTCTCTTGGTCCTCTGGGCACCGCTGGCAACTCTCCAAAGGCCAGCTTTAGCTCGTGCAGTCCCTGCCCCTGCCCGGAATCCCCCCACCCCCACCGCGATGACCCGCACTCTGGGGCCCACCGTAGCCTGAGGCTGCCTTTACTCCTGGGGTGTGACTTGCTGGGAACAGGCTCTACCTCCGGCCCCCCCCAGACTGGGGTCCTCCCGTGGACCCGCAGGGCACCAGGTTGCCTGATGGGGGCAGGCCGGTTTGGAGGAATAGAGTGTCGCTGTGACAGCCGCCCACTTGCATCTCCTACTTGGTTGAGAGAGCCCCGCTCCCTGTACCCTGACGTCCGCGAGGCTGGACGTGGGAGAAGAGCGTCCATACTCCTCCTTGCCTCCGGGGCTGGTCCTGGGGAGGGGAAGCAGAAAGACCAGAGAGGCTCGGGGGACGGAGAACGAGAACTTTATGCGGAAGGGTGGGGCGCGGGTGCACACTCCAGGTCGCCGTCACCGCGGGAAGGTGCCCCCCTCGCTCTCCTCCAGGATGGTCTCCACGCGCCTCCGCTGCGGGGGAGAGAGGCTGGCGCCAGGTGTGTGCGGGGGCGGGCGGGGCCCCTCTCTGCCCCTTCCCGGGCCTGCTGGCACCTCCTGGCGGTCCAGGGGGTCCGGGATCCGCGCGGGCTTTAGCTGCGGCGAGAGAAACAGCTCGAGCCGGATGGCGGCGAGCGCGGACTTCTGCCGCTGGATGAGGAACGCGGTCTCCTGCTCCTGCGGGTGCCCGGGATCGCTGAGCAGGCGCCGCGCCTGGCCCCGTTGCTCCCCGCCCTCCCAGGGCGCCCCAGTCTGTCCCCTCCCTTTGCCACCTCCTCGCCCTGCCTCCGCCCGCAGGGGACCCGGCGGGTCTGGCCTCCGGGTCGGGCCCCCCGGCCTCACCCGCATGCGGGTGTAGCGCAGCCGCAGGGCGCGGACTCGCCCGCGGGCTTCCGCCGCCTTGAGTACCCCGAGGAGCCGGTTCTGGCGCTCGGCCGGCCGCTCGAGCGACTGGGCCCACACGCGCGGGTCGGGCATGCGGTACCGCAGCTCCGCCGACTCGCGCGGGAAGATGGAGGCGGCTGCGCCCACGTCCTCCAGCAGGTCGCCGAAGAGCAGGTGGCGGTGGCGCTGCGCGGGGAGCATGGCCGCCAACCTCTCCGGTGTCAGGGTCCAGCCCGGCTTGGGGGGCTCCGCCGCGGGCGCCCCCTTGGAGCGCTGCTTCCCGGGCCTTGCGCCTGGCGCGCCCTGGCGCCCGGCTTCTTTCGGCGGCGGCTGCATCCTTCTGCCCTGCCGGAGGGGAGGAGAGCGCGGCCCGTCGGTGCCTGGGCGGGCACTGGGCCCTGCCGGCCCGACCGCCCCGCACACTCCCGCTCTGGCCTGCGGGCCCGCACGTCTGGCCTCTGCTTGTCCTCCCGGGCGGATTTCTCCGCCGAGCGCCCGTCCCCAGCAGCTCAGCCTCGGTACTGCAACCAACTAGTTTTAGGAAACACCTCTCCTACCCCACGGCTGTTCTGTTTGAACAGAGAAAGTGCTGAGACCTCTTGCGTTGATCTCAGGCCCTACCCAGGGCTGGAGACCACACAGGAGACGTCGGGGGTCACCGGTCAGCCAGCGCCTTCCCACTCCACTGGAAGCCCAGGGACCCGTCTGGTCTGTCCTGCCCTGCCCCGGCCCGGGACCCCCAGCCTTAGTGTTAGGGACCGGGTGGAGGGCCTGGGCCTTCCTTTTGTCCTGGGCAGAGGACCCAGGCCCTTGGGGAGACGTGTGTGGACGTAACGGGGTCTGTGCGTGTCTGTGTGAGTGGCACGTGTCTGTGGGAGGTCTTTGCAGCTCTGTGCGAGCACGTGTGGGAAGGCTCAGAGCCCAGGGGACAGCTGGCTCCATGCAGGGGAGTCCCCATCACGCTGGCCTGTCCCCTGCTGGGCCTAGATGGGGGGGCAGAGGAGGGAGGATGGGGGCTAAGGAAAGGAGTCCGAGGGTCCCAGCCCAGCCGGCTCCTTCCTTCCCCAGCCGGCCCCAGCCCACGGCGCCCTCCCACCTCCCGCCCGGCCTGGCCCACGGAGGGCCCGAGGCGGAGCCACGGTCCAAGAGGCCGCTGACGCCCCCTCCCCATCCTCAGCTCCAGCAGCCGAGGGCCCGGGCCCCGCCCCTCGGTCCCCACACCCCATACTTGTGCCTTCTCGGGTGGGAACCCCTCTGCCGGGGCTCTCTGGGGGCTGTTGACGCCGTTGCCCGGCAACCAGGAGTCCCGCCCCTCCCTCCGCCCGGCGCGGGCGGGCTGCGGGGGCGGCGCAGGGACGCCCCGCAGTAGGGACCCTTCCCAGCCGGGTGCCGTGTTGTCCCGGCGGCCGCAGGCTTGCAGTTCGGGGGCTGTGGGCCCCGGTTCCTGGCCTGAGAGGTCTCTGGGGCCGGGGTGGGGGGCGGGGCGGGGGGCGGCCTTTGCGGCCGAGGTCGGTTCGTCTCTGCATCTCCGGTCACCGGCGTTAACGGAAAGGGGTAACTGGGGCCCCTCAACTCTTCTAGGGCAAGTGTGGGGCCTCAGGGGTCCAGGGTTCCCCCTGGGTTTTACTGAACCCTAAGTCTCTGGATCTGGGGTCCTAGATCTTGGGTTTCTGAAATCTGTTTGTACATTTATTAATTTTATATTGTTTTATAACTAGTTCATTTCTCAGTTTATTAATTTATTCTATAATTTATCCAGGCATTAACTGGTGTATTTTAGAATTCATTAATTCACCTGGTCATTCCATGGTTTAAGTTCGGCAAAAATTAGCGTAAATCCATAATCTGTGAGTGTGTGTGCTACTTCCAGAGCGTGTACACGACGCTCCCTGCGTTCACAGACGTGCCGCTGGGAGTCTGGGGCCTGAGCACCTGGGAGTGGGACCAGCCTGGTTTATGGGATGGGCTCTCAGCTGAGGTTCTGGCCTTTCTGCAGGAGGCTGTTGACTGTCCCATTGTGTTTGGAACTCGCCCTGACCTCTCAGTGAGAGGGCAAACTGTGGCCCTGTGGCCTTGTGTCCAGAGCCTGCACCCCCATTCCCACAGCCAGGTGGAAGTGCCCTTCTTGAGCTGCTGCCTCCCCTCCTGCATTTGCCTTCAGCTTGTGGCCTGAGCTTCAGCACCAGCCTGGCTTGTGGAAGGTCCCTGGGCTCTGGGAAGAAGCAGTAAAGGCTTAGAGAGGCTCACCCAGCAGGCCACCTCCTCCATGCAGCCTTCCAGGATACAGGAAACTCAGACTGCGGCTGTCTCTGTGTTCCCACTGGGGCGAGTCCTTTGAGACCAGGACCCGGATCCTCCTCTCAGCTTCTCTGTGTCCAGGCCAGGGACTCACATGAGTAGGGGCTAGCTGGCTCCTGGTGGTGGGGTGGAGGTCACACAGGAAGTAGGGAATGTTCTGTTCTCCTGCAAGAAAGAATTTATATTCTTCTTTCTGTTTTTGTAGGGTTGGAAAACTTGACACTCCACCTCCTAATTCCCGGCAAGGTGCTCCCAGGCCTACCCCACTCCCATCCCTAACCCCGCTATTTCTCCACACTTGTCCCAGCAACTGTGCTGGGCCCGCTGGACCACGGTCTCCTGTCTGCTTCTGTCCTCAGGAGATAAGGATTTTTCAAGGGCTAATGGAGATGCTGAGATCTAAAAACATGTTTAGGCCCGGTGTGGTGGCTTGCCTTGTAATCCCAGCACTCTGGGAGACCGAGGTGGGAGGATCGCTTTGGGTCAGGAGTTCAAGACCAGCCTCAGCAAGAGCGAGACCCCATCTCTACTAAAAATAGAAAAAATTAGGCATGGTGCTGGCACCTGCAGTCCCAGCTACTCGGGAGGCTGAGGCAGGAGGATTGCTTGTGGCCATGAGTTTGTGGTTGCTGTGAGCTAGGCTGACATCATGGCAATCTGGAAAAAAAAAAACTTCAAATTAATAAGCTTTATTAAGTGACTACAAAATTAAATTTAACATTACATTAAAAAACTGTAACTCAATTCTTTTGTCGTATATAAATTTTGTACGGTTAAAATCACAAGGACAAAGTAATTTATTTATTTATTTTTTATTTTTTTGTTTTTTTTTCTCTTTCTTTAAGCCTACAACACCCGGTATTCCCAGATATTTTGATGCAACTCAGAACTGTTAAAATTCTTTCAGTTTTTTAATAGCACAAATGGCTGAGGATGGCTTGGGGATTGAATTCCCCAGGGGACAGCTGCTCTGTGTGGGGCTGCCCTGTGCCCAGCCCAGGGTGGGGAGCTGTGGAGGAGGAGGGGAGGGGACAGTGAGCTCCCTGGGCTGCAGCTCGGTCCCGTCTGTCTGAGGCTGAGTCTCCGGGTGGGAGTGCGGCGTGTTTGCACTGTGGCCTGGGTGGCCAGGCCTGCTCAGGTACAGAGGACCTCCCAGTACAGCCCACGCCTGGCTTCAACCGCATTTGTAGACGTGTGTTCTGTGTCATCATTCATGTGAACTTCGTGTCTTGGGCTGTCCTGGGTATACCTGCATGTTGTTTTGCCTATGACATGTGTGTTTAAGGTTGTCTTACTTTGACAACACATGCTGTCTCATATAACACATGTCCCCTGTGTCCCTTGCGTGACACATATGTTCTGTGTCAGACCTGGCTCTGCCTTTGGCCCTCTGGAGGGGGTGTCCTGTCCCCCTGGGCCATTTCCCCTGTGCCACCAGACCCCCTGTGGGAGCCCTGCATGGCCTGGGCCGGGCCCCTGCTAACCCCAGAGAGTGTGGTCAGCACCCCTCCTGGCCATCCACTGGCCGGGTGACCAAGCCTGTCCTTCCACCCGAGACTGTGCCCATGAGGGGCCAGGTGCCCGCTTCCGGCTGGTCCCCATGCTGAGCTCCCTTGGACACCCTTGCAGGGGTTATCGGCTGCGCCCGGAGCTCACGGGTTGGCCTGGTGCCGCACTGTTGAGTCGTGGCCCAGGCTGCAGGGCTCCCAGGGCCGGGGCGGGTGGACAGGGCAGGGGGGCTTCCTGGAGGAGACAGGACTGGAGCTGGCCGGGGTTGGGGAGGATCTGTGCAGGGGTAAGTGCAGAGCAGGCGTGAGGGAGGGAAGAGCAGGCCCAGCCCCCGTGGGAAGAACGCAGGTGTGATCCTGGCACATGTGTGTTCTTGGTTCTAGATGTGTGTCAGGGCGGGATGACACGGAACATGGGGCTGCAGGAGGGAAAGTGTGGGTGCTGAGCCCTGGCCCTGGACCCCGACTGTCTCCCACAGGGGTTGAGGCCGCTCTCGACCCCTGAGAGGCCAGGCAGGGCAGGGTTGGGGGCGACCCTGGGGTGTGGCAGGTAGGTGGACCCTGGCGAGAGGGACCAGGGTCGAAAGAGGTGGGGGGATGGGGAGCAAGGTCTGACCTGCGCTGGCTGACCTCTTGCCTCCTCTTCCTCTCCCCGTCTTTCCCGCCCCCTGCTCCTTCCTCACTGCTTCCTCCTTCCTCCTCCTCCCAACCCCCATCTGCCCCTCTCTAGAGGGGGAGGGTCTGCAGCTGCAGGGGTGGGGCGCCCCCCTTCTCCCGCCCTGGCCTCTGACACTGGCTCCTGGGCTGGAGCATCAGGTGGGCTCCTCTGTCCCCTTCCCCTGGGGGGTCTTTGCCCTGCCCACCCTCACAGCGCCTGGGGCTCCGCTCCTGGGCGGGAGGCAGTTGAAGGCTGTTAGGAAATGAGGTCTGCAGGGGGAGAGTCGGCGTCTCCTGCTGGGACCTGGGTGAGCCCAGTGGGGGCAGCTGCGGGAGTCCAGCCTGCCCGGGCTCCTGTCCCTCCTGGGCTCGGAGGTCTGCAGAGTGGGGCCCTGCGTTTTGCATGGGGAGTGTGTTTGTGCACGTGTGTCCCCTGGGAGTCAGGGCCTTGGTCTGCCTGTTCCCTCCCTCATGGCTACCCGTGTGCCTGCGTGCAGCTTGGGTGGGCATGCGTGTGGCCCACGTGTTTGTGCATCCCTGTGAGCGTGTGTGCATTTCTGTGTATGTACCCGTGTCTCTGTGTGTTCACTCCTGTGCCTGTTTGGGCGCCTCTGTGTGTGTCTGCCGGAATGTATGTCCCCATGTGTCCCTGAGTATCTCTGTGGACCTGCCCGTGTCTTCACACGTGTCCCTGCGTCCCGGTTGCAGTGTAGAGGCAGAGGTGAGTCCTGGGGGACAGGTCGGGATGCTGAGTCCTGGAGCGTCTGTCTGCCTGTGCCCTCCTCTCCCGATTTGCCAAGTATCCTAGCAACGCTGCTGCCAGTTGCCTAGCAACAAGGTCCCGTCGTTGGAGAAGGCCTCTGAGCGGGGTCTGGCTGTGGGGCGGGGAGAGGTCTGGCTCTCCGTCAGAGCCCGTGTGGGAAGGACAACCCCGTGACCGGTTGGGGGCTGGTGACTCAGCTTAGGGGTCACCCGCGTGGCTTGACCTATGACCTTTCATCTCAGCGGACTGTATGTGCCCCTGTGCTGAGAAGGTGGCAACTGCACAGGAGCTGCCCAGCGGGGTGGGTGCTGGGGCCTGTCTGACGCTCGGGCTTCGCTCTGGGACCCGCCGTGGGGGGACCTGCTGTGGGGGGACCTGCCGTGGGGGGACCCGCCGTGGCAGAGACGCTCTTGGTGCCCCCAGCGACAGACAGACCCGGGTTCCGACCCTGTGGCAGGCGGTTCCACACTCTGCGGCTCGTGCCTCCTGGCAGAGCCCAGGTGTGGGTGGGTGGGGTTAACGAGCTCACACCACGGCCACGCAGGGAGCGCTGGGCCAGCACCGCGTCAGGCCGGCGTCCTGCAGGCTCAGATCTGCGGAAGCGCCGGCGGGGCCCTGCCGTGTGCCTGCTCGGCCACCCCGGGGGGCCTGGCTGCGGTGCTGCCTCTCGATGTGAGCCGTGGTCCCACGTCTCTGTGTACGTCTCCCTGAAGCTCCGTCCTCTGTGTCTGAGTCTGTGTGTCCTTGTGTGTGTCTGTCCCCGTGTCTGAGTCGCTGTGAACCTGTGGGAGCCTCTGTCCCTGCATCTCTGTCTGGGTCTGAGCCTCGCCGTCCACCTCTGCATGTGTGCCCTGGTCCCCGTCTGTCCCCATCCAGCGTGGGGCCCCGGGTGAGGTGACACACCTTCCCTGCGGGGCCCCTCCTCCGGCCGGCAGCGCCCCTCCCCCTCTGGAGCTGCAGCCGCCTCCCCTCCCCCTCCCCCAGCTTCTGGCTGCGGCGTCTGGTCTGGCGTCTGCAGAGAAGGAGCCGCCTGCGCCAGACCCCGGCCAGGCCCGTGCTGAGCCGGCGGCCCTGCCACGCCTGCCCTGCCTGCCCTGCCTGCTGGCTGCTGAGCGTCAGGGTGTCTGCGGTCCCCAGGGAGGTTGAGGTAAGGGCTGGGAGGCAGGAGGGAGCTGTGCCCCATTCTGTGTCTCAGGCACCTCTGGGTGTGTCTCAGTCTCTTTTGTGTCTGCATGTGCTCGGGGCGGTTTGGGTATCTCCGTGTCTGTTGGCGGGCACACATGTGTCCCTGCGTCCCTGTGCCTGTGAGCACATGAGCAGCCATGTGTCGGGGAGTCCCTGTGGGTGGACACGTGTCCCCATGTGTAGCTGCTGTCACGCAGCCTGTGTGTGAGTCTGTGAGCCGACTGAGATCACGTCCTTGTGGGTGCTGGTGTGTCTCTGTGTTTTATGTGTCCCTGTGTGTGCACACATGTCCTCAGGTCCCCATGTGCTCCTGCATGAGCACGTGTGTGTGCCGTGTGCCTCGGTGTCTGTGCTGCCCGGGGGCTCTGCGGGCTTGCTGGGCCGCGTGTGCCGCGTTCCGAGGCCTGGGCTGGGCGTGTGTCTGCCACTGCAGTCACTTGTCTGTGCTCTGTCCCAGGTGCTGTGCCCGGCGGCTCTGCAGGACGGCGGCATGGAGTCCCTCTTCCCCGCCCCGTTCTGGGAGGTTCTCTACGGTGGCCACCTTCAGGACAACCTGTCCCTCCTGACCCCCAACCACAGCCTGCTGCCGCCCCATCTGCTGCTCAACACCAGCCACGGTGCCTTCCTGCCCCTCGGGCTCAAGGTCACCATCGTGGGGCTGTACCTGGCCGTGTGTGTGGGGGGGCTGCTGGGGAACTGCCTCGTCATGTATGTCATCCTCAGGTAGGCTGTTTGGGGAACCGAGGCAGGGGCTGCTCTGGATGGGCCGGAGCAGGTGGTGGGTTCCTGTCCCCCC
This sequence comes from Lemur catta, assembly GCF_020740605.2. NCBI lineage: Eukaryota > Metazoa > Chordata > Mammalia > Primates > Lemuridae > Lemur > Lemur catta. Next base: position 51,295,930 of record NC_059144.1, read on the forward strand.
ATGAAATGCCTTTTTGCCCTGTCCAGGGAGGTGGTCAGTCCGGGGTCGCTGGGTGCTCAGCCCCCCAGGGAGGGGCCTGGCGAGGGAAGGGGGGACCAGGGCAGCGGGGCCCGCCCTGCCTTTCCTGGGTCCGTGCCGGGCGGAGGTGTCACCTCCCCGAGCCCTGGTTTGAGCCGTGGCCCACTCCGTGCCGAGCTGTCTGGGACTGACCTTGTGAGCTCTCCGGCAACCCCACAAGGCCCCCTTCCCCAGGTGGGCAGAGGGAGGCACCAGGGCAGGTCGGGACGGTTTTGAAGGCCTTTCTCCGCTCTGTGGCTACGTCTGTGACCTGCTGGTGCTCAGAGCAGAGAAAATCGTGGGGCCAAAGGGAGGGTGGGGCTGGGGCAGCTGGTGGGGGGACAGTGTGGGGGGACATTGAGGTGGACAGCATGAGGGGACAGTGCGGGGGTGATGGCATGGGGGATAGTGGGGGGGACATTGTGGGGGGACAGCATGGGGGACAGTGTGGGGGGACAGTGGGGGGGACAGTGTGGGGGACAGCATGGGGGACAGTGTGGGGGGACATTGAGGGGGACAGTGGGGGGACAGTGTGGGGGACAGCATGGGGGACAGTGTGGGGGACATTGAGAGGGACAGTGTGGGGGACAGTGGGGGGGACAGTGTGGGGGACAGCGTGGGGGACAGTGGGGGGATGTTGAGGGGGACAGTGTGGTGGGGACAGTGTGGGGGGCATTGAGGGGGACAGTGTGGGGGACAGTGTGGGGGGCACAGTATGGGGGGGACATTGAAGGGGACAGCGTGGGGGACAGTGGGGGGGACATTGAGGGGGACAGTGTGGGGGGCACATTGAGGGGGACAGCGTCGGGGGACAGTGTGGGGGGACAGCATGGGGGACAGTGTGGGGGGCATTGAGGGGGACAGTGTGGGGGGACATTGAGGGGGACAGTGTGGAGGGACAGTGTTGGGGGACATTAAGAGGGGACAGTGTGTAGGGGACCGTGTGTGGCGAGGACAGGACCCTTCCCACGGGATGTGCATTGGCAAACAGAGGGCAGCGGAGACCCAGGCGGAAGGGGAGAGTGTCGTGGGTGCAGGAAACGGCCGCCCGCCCCATGCAGACGAGAGAGCTGAAGGGGCTGGGACGGCAGGTGGAGTCTTGGGTGGCAGATTGGGAGGACTTTGTTCTCCAGGCAGTGGGCGTGGTGGGAGGCCCCTGAGTAAGAACATGGCACGGCGGGAATGAAGTTTCTTACTGACCCAGGGTGAATCCTGAAGAAAGTGCTCAGGGCTCTAAAGAGAGTGGTTCTTCCTTATAACCTCAAAGGCCCCAACCAGGGGTGTCAGGGCAGGAAAGGTGTCGGCAGAGGCAGGACAGGGAATGGGGGTGTCCAGGCCCTGCCTCCCCAGCCCCATCCACTGAGTGTCCCTGAGAAAACCTCGTTCCCCTCTGGTCCTTGTTTTTCCCATCTGGAAAGTGTGGAAGGTGGATCATATAACCACATGTATGTGCATGTGTGTACATGTGCGTGTGATGTGTGGTCGGACAGCAGGGTGGGAAGGGCAGCTGCCCCCTCCCCAGTGCCAGCCCCCAGGGGAGGATCCTGGGGAGACGCTTCTGTGATTCCCCCACCCCTTCGTGGCTGGAGGGTGTGTCGCGGGTCAGAAGTACAGCAGCCTGGGCAGGTCCATGGGTCTTGACCAGCCTCCCTGGTCTTAGTGCTTCTGTCCTCTGTCTCTCCTCTGCAGTGGGGGCTTAAAACTCTCAGAGCCACTTCCTGGATTAAAGCAAACAAGGAAGGCCATCTTGCCCATCAGAGTCCCCAGAGAGAATGGCGTCAGGAACTGTCACACTGGCCTGGAGGCAGCACACATTATGTTTTGAGCCAGTGGACTGGGGTGGGAGTCCAGGAGTCAGAAACACCTGGTTCTGAGCCCTGCTCTGCCTCCCACGGGCTCTAAGGTCTTAAAGAAGCAACTTAGCTCCTCAGTTTCCTCTTTGATAGAGTAGGGATCAAATAGCATTTTTGTAAATCTTAAGTGAGATGAAATCCATGTGAAGACGTTGGCACAGGTATCTGCCATGATCATTTTCATTGCTGTTATTTGGTTGTAATTGAGGCCTTTTTGTGCTTATTCAAAATTCCTCTCTAAGAGGCAGAACTAAACCCCAGATGGAAATCTGGCAGCTAAACTGATGTAGAATATTGTTATCTCTGGTGCCGCTGCCACCACCATCATCATCATCACCACTGTCATCCCACCACCACCATCTCCATCCACCACCATCACCACCATCACCATCACCATCACCATCATCACCATCACCACCATCACCATCACCACCATCACCATCACCATCACCATCACCATCACCATCACCATCGTCACCATCACCACCATCACCACCATCACCATCATCACCATCATCACTGTCACCACCATCACCATCACCACCATCACCACCATCACCATCACCATCACCATCACCATCACCATCGTCACCATCACCACCATCACCACCATCACCATCATCACCATCATCACTGTCACCACCATCACCATCACCACCATCACCATCACCATCACCATCACCATCACCATCATCACCATCCCCATCCCCACCATCCCCCCCCACCATCCCCACCATCACCATCCCCATCCCCACCATCCCCACCATCCCCACCATCACCATCCCCATCCCCACCATCACCACCATCACCATCACCATCCCCACCATCCCCACCATCCCCACCATCACCATCCCCATCCCCACCATCACCACCATCACCATCACCATCCCCATCCCCACCATCCCCACCATCCCCATCCCCACCATCACCACCATCACCACCATCACCATCATCACCATCGTCACCATCACCATCGTCACCATCATCACCATCGTCACCATCACCATCACCACCATCACCATCACCACCATCATCACCATCACCATCACCATCACCATCATCACCATCACCATCATCACCATCATCACCGTCACCACCATCACCACCACCATCATCACCATCACCACCATCATCACCATCACCATCACCATCACCATCATCACCATCACCATCACCACCACCATCACCATCACCACCATCACCATCATCACCATCACCATCACCACCATCACCACCATCACCATCATCACCATCAGCATCATCACCATCCCCATCCCCACCATCCCCACCATCCCCACCATCCCCATCCCCACCATCACCACCATCACCATCACCACCATCACCATCGTCACCACCATCACCATCGTCACCATCATCACCACCATCACCACAATCACCATCATCACCATCATCACCACCATCACCATTGTCACCATCGGTCACCATCGTCACCACCATCACCACCATCACCATCACCACCATCACCATCATCAACATCACCACTGTCATCCTCACCACCCTCATCACCACCATCACCATCATCCCCATCATCCCCACCACCATCATCACCATCACATCACCGTCATCATCATCACCCTTATCACCATTACCATCATCATCATCATCATCCCCATCATCACCACCATCACCATTCATCATCACCATCATCACCATCACCGTCATCACCATCATCATCATCACCATCACCATCACCACCATCACCATCATCACCATCATCACCACCATCACCACCATCACCATCATCACCATCATCACCATCACCATCGTCATCACCACCATCATCATCATCATCACCATCACCATCACCATCATCACCATCATCACCATCATCATCATCATCATCACCATCATCACCACTACCATCACCTTCCTCATCATCATCATCACCATCATCATCACCCTCATCATCATCATCACTACCATCATCATCATCACCATCAACATCATCACTGTCACCACCATCATCGTCACCATCACCATCATTATAACTACCTCCCACTACCATCACCACCACTGCCACCACCATCACCATCATAATTCTCCCTCTAGTGTTATAACCATTAATTCATTCAATAAAAATTTATTAATCACCTACAACTTTCCCAGCCCTGTTCCAGGTACTTGGACACACTCAGACCCCGTTAGCATCCCTCCTGTCCCTGTCACCATTTTCTGTCTCCATTGCTAGACAGCAGTGTGGACTGGGGTCTTCGATGTGCTCTTGCAGACTCTGGAGCCCTCAGAATCCTCTGGCAGCTGTACGGCCAGCATTTGAGTCCATGAGGGGCTTTGGGGAGACTCAAAAGGGAGAAGGACAAGTTCTTTCTCTTATTTTTCTGCCCCTTTGCAGCCGTGCAGAGCCCACTGTGTGCTCCACCCCACGTGCCCCCGCTGCTCCAAAGCAGACCAGTCTTCAAGGTTGGGACCCTTTTGGGTGTGTCAGAATCACTCAAGGAGCTTGTTACAGTTTGATTCCAGGCTCCATCCCCTGAGGTGACTCAGTGGCTCTTGGTTTGGGTCCAGGAGTCTACCATTTAGCCAGTCCCTGGGGGACATGGATGTCGAGGGACTCAGAGATGGTGTCCCTCACTGGGGCCCAAAAAGATGAACCCCTCGCCCTTTGCTGCCAGGTCCAGCCAGGGTGGCCAAGCGAAGCCCTCTCCTCCCTGTCCTCTGCAGGCACACCAAGATGAAGACGGCCACCAACATCTACATCTTCAACCTGGCCCTGGCGGATACCCTGGTCTTGCTGACACTGCCTTTCCAGGGCACAGACATCCTCCTGGGCTTCTGGCCATTTGGGAACGCCCTGTGCAAGGCGGTCATTGCCATCGACTACTACAACATGTTCACCAGCACCTTCACGCTGACCGCCATGAGCGTGGACCGCTACGTAGCCATCTGCCACCCCATCCGTGCCCTTGACGTCCGAACGTCCAGCAAAGCCCAGGCTGTGAACGTGGCCATCTGGGCCCTGGCCTCCGTGGTCGGTGTTCCTGTCGCCATCATGGGCTCGGCACAGGTCGAGGATGAAGGTTGGTGGGCGGCTGCTAATCCCCGTACCAGGCTCCTTGTGCTTCCGGGGGCTCCTCCGAGCCACCTGCCCTCCCTGTCCCCTGGGTCCACCCTGACCCTGTGTCTCTTCTTGCAGAGATCGAGTGCCTGGTGGAGATTCCCACCCCACAGGACTACTGGGGCCCCGTGTTTGCCATCTGCATCTTCCTCTTCTCCTTCATCATCCCCGTGCTCATCATCTCCGTCTGCTACAGCCTCATGATCCGCCGGCTCCGTGGCGTGCGCCTGCTCTCGGGCTCCCGGGAGAAGGACAGGAATCTGCGGCGCATCACCCGGCTGGTGCTGGTGGTGGTGGCCGTGTTCGTGGGCTGCTGGACGCCCGTGCAGGTCTTCGTGCTGGTCCAGGGCCTGGGTGTCCAGCCGGGCAGCGAGACTGCCGTGGCCGTTCTGCGCTTCTGCACAGCCCTGGGCTACGTCAACAGCTGCCTCAACCCTGTCCTCTACGCCTTCCTGGACGAGAACTTCAAGGCCTGCTTCCGAAAGTTCTGCTGCGCATCTGCCCTGCGCCGGGAGACGCAGGTGTCTGACCGCGTGCGCAGCATCGCCAAGGACGTGGCCCTGGCCTGCAAGACCTCCGAGACAGTTCCGCGGCCCGCATGACTAGGCGTGGACCTGCCCATGGTGCCTGTCAGCCCGCAGAGCCCGTCCACGCCCAACACGGAGCTCACGCAGGTCACTGCCCTCTAGGCTGACACAACCTGAGCCTCAGATGAGCTTTCCCTTTGGCCCAGGGACACTCGGTCCCAGGAGGACCTGGTGGCATCATGGGACAGGTCACAGCATTAGGGCTGCCTTTGTGGCCCCGAGGAGGACCTGGTGACATCATGGGACAGGTCACAGCATTAGGGCTGCCTCTGTGGCCCCGAGGAGGACCTGGTGACATCATGAGACAGGTCACAGCATTAGGGCTGCCTTCGCGGCCCCGAGGAGGACCTGGTGACATCATGGGACAGGTCACAGCATTAGGGCTGCCTCTGTGGCCCCAGTCAGATTAAAGCTGCCCTCCCAGTGCAGGGCTGGGGGGCACAAGGACTCCACCTGGAAGCACCCACTGCCCTGCAGACGTGCCTGGCTGGAGCCCACGCACTTGCCTCCAGGCTCCAGGTGACCCTCTGGGCCTGTCCCCTGGTGGAGTCTGTGGAGCCCCACGTCCTCTGGATGGGACGCTGCAGGTGTGACGGCCGTTGTGCAGCCGTGTGCACCCGTGTGCTGCCTGCTGTCTGCACTGCGGGGCTCTGGCTGCTGTCAGCCCTGTGGCATCTGCCCAGGGCAGCTGACAGGCTGGGGACTGCCCAGGAACTGCAGCGTTGCTTTGGGGCAGGCCTTGCCCTGGGGTTGGAGCTACCTGCTCTGACCCCTCCTGTGCTGCCAGGGTTGCCGAAGGACGGGGCGTCCGGGCGGCCGTCAGCCCTGGGCTGGAGGCCCTGGGTGGGGCCAGGCAGCTGCTTTTCTGAATGTTCCCCTGCGCTGCGCTGCCAACTGCCCGTGCCTGGCTGGCTGGGCCGGACCACTCCCCTGCAGGACAGCAGCGGAGGCCCTGGCGCTTTCCAGAAACGTGACGAGCTGTCACGACTGTCCAGTGAACTCTGCAGCTCAGCGTGCGGGAAGTGGCCGGGAGGAAGGCGCTGCTCCCTCGTTCCCAAGGCAGACGCCCTGTGTCCCCAGTCTCGGCTGCTCTGTGTGGGGCAAGGCCGGAACGTTCTCTGGGGACCCCCACGTCCTCCGAGGCCTCCCCGCATAGCCTCTCCTTTGCTTGGGGTCAGAGATCGGCGGCTGCGCTGGGCCGTGGGGGAGGCTGTCTGGGGGAGGAGAGAGCCCGGCCGTCTTGGCGAGTGGCAGCCGGACACGTCCTGCCACACCCAGCGACCACCTGCTTCGTCACCAGCGTCGGGAGTCCCTGGGGGAGGCCTGAGATTGCTGCCAAGTCAGACGATGGCCTCGCACGCAGAGCGTGAGGGACGGGCCTGCGGGTCTGGCTTGAGCCAAGGTGCGAGGACGGCTGGGGCTCCGGGAACACTGCAGGGCTGTCCCTGTCCCTGGGGATGCCCAGGACTCACCCCGCCTGGTCTGCAGGTGGAAGCTGCAGGTTGGTGTCTCCTCCTGCAGATGAACTATTGAAATGCCTGCAATGTTGAAAAGACTCTGTTTTTTTTTATACTGAGACCTTGGCCAGGTGACCTCAGGCACCTGTGCAAACCAGGAGGCGCTGGCTGTCTCCGCCACAGGGAGCCACGGTCGTGGGGTTGTCCCTGGGGCGGCCGGGCTCTCTCCCGATGCCTGTGGTGGAGGCTCCGAGAGCAGGAGCTGGCTGGCTGCACTGTTTTCTTGCCAAGGCTAAAAATTCGTGAATTTGTGCTGGTGTAATTTGCATGTTCGTGTATCATGCATGCGACAAGGCTCATCTGCCGTGCACGTGGCCAGGCCTGGAGCTGTCCTGCCGCAGTGACGGGATACCCGGCAAACACCTGCTCACTGACCAGGGCTCTCCCTACGGCTCGAGCTTCCGAGTCCTGCCGCGAGGGGACCGGCTGGTGGCCCGCGGGTGGGAGGGGCTGTGGGGTCTGGTCAGGGAGCCCTCCCACCTGCTCCGTGCTCTCGACAGGCTCTGCCCTAGTGGGGTCCCCCGAGGTGCAGCGCGGGGAGAGGTGAGTCTAGCTCACGGTGTGTTGGCAGGGGCTGCTTCCTTTTCTTCAGCACAGTTAGTTTCTCCATCAACAACCGACGATGGCCCCTCTCTCCCGCCCGCTGGGGAGAGAGGTCCTTGTCCCACCTGGGGGCCAGGTTTCTTCATCTTCTGTCAGCCCAAGCCCACGGCTGCCCACGTCCCTTCCTGGGGCAGGTGCGAGGACAGTTTGGGGGACGATGAGCAGACGGCCCCTTGGAGGCCGAGCAGCCTCTGTGCTGGGCTCGCCCTGGCTCCGTGCGGGCCCCGCTCTGCCTGGGCCGTGGGAGGGCTCGGGTCCCAGTGCTCGTCTCCAGGGCTGGTTTTGTGAGAGTTTTGAGGATGGGCACGTCGCACCCCGGCTGCCGTGACAAAGCACCAGAGACCAGGCGGCTTGGAAACGGCAGACTTTATTCCCCGCGGTTCTGCAGGCTGGAAGCCCCGAGCAGGGGCCCGTGGGCTCAGCTTCTGCGGACGAGGGCTGCCCCAGCTCGCGGAGGACTGTCTTCTCGCCGTGTCGGCTCCGGAGTGTCCCCGACCCCACGCAGGAGGGTCCACCCTCATGACCTAACCCCCCAGGGCCCCACTCCTGATCCCTCCCATTAGGGGGTCAGGGTTTCAACACATGGATCTGGGGGGACAGACGTCGTCCATAGCAGACACATGGCTATGAAAGCAAAGGTTTAGCATCGAGGGAGAATGTGGGCGGGTGGGCAGGCCCCGTGGGGTCTCAGTGCCCGTGGCCCCGTGGCTGCCGTGGTCCTGGCCGGGGGGCCCCGGTGGGGTCCTGGGCTGTGGGCCATCCCCGTAGGGTGGGTCCAATGCCAATGCCACAGCTGGTGTCTGCCAGGAGCCAGGTCTGGCAGGGGCGGGGGGCCGCAGGAGGGGTGGGGGCTGCTAGGACTGTGCCCCCTCTTCCTCCCCTGTGCCCCCTCCCCTGCTGCCGGGCTTGGTCAGGTCCTCTGGCTTCTCCGAGCCTCGGTTTCCTCCTCTGGGCGACTGTGGAGCCTTCCTTGTGGGCTGTGGGGGAAGTCTGGGGGGTCCCGAGGGCTCAGGGGTCCCACCCCCCTCAGGAAAGCCTGGGGTCACCAGTTGATTTGGACTCTGCCCACTGGTGGGCGCGGTGGCCCCCGCACAGGCCCAGCTGAGGGTCCCAGCGGGGGTGGCCGTGAGGTTTGGGGTCTGGAAGCTGGGACAGGCTCTCCCAGAGCTGGGGGCAGGGCAGACTGAGCCCCCCAGCGTGGGCTCTGCCCTGTGCCCCTCAGTGTTGGAGCCCTCGGTGCAGGGCACAGACCCTGGAGAGAGCTTGGCTCTCCCCTCCCTCTTGGCTGGTTGTGGCTCCCTAGTCCCTGAGGGAGGCCCTCTCTGTCCTTGGCTGGGGGTGGCCCGGGGACCACCTGGCTGTGCCTGATCCGCCTTAGTCCCCAGGGGAAGACACTGGGCTCCCTTGCTGGGCTGCGGGGCGGACGGGTCTGGTTCCCAGAGGAAGCTTGGTGGGCACCGTGCCTGCTGCCTTGTCCTGCTGGGGGCAGGGGGGCCCTGGGGGCCGAGGCCTCTTGCCTGGCCCGGTGCCCCCTCTGCTCCTCAGGCCTCCCCCCACCTCCTCTCTGTCTGCTCCTGTCACGCAGCCCTGTGTTCGCACCTCCCCGTGCCTCACACCTGCCTCACACCTGCTGCTGGCACAGGCGTTGTTCTCACCCGCTGGTGTCTGGGAGGCACAGGCAGGCGGAGTGTCAGCTCCTCTCTTCAAGGAGCTCGGGGGACCGGGACGTGGTAATTAGGCTTTGCGAGGTGTGACTGCAGCCGCAGGAAGTGGGTCCAGGAGTGGCCGTCCCTGCGGAGGGGGTTGCCAGTGGTGACTCAGAGTCCGCAGCCTGAGTGGGGCTGGCCTTGGCGACTTGCTTCTGAGGCCCAGAGTGTGGTGCCGACGCGAGGGACTCCTGAGACTCGTCACCAACGGCCTGAGGCTCCCTCCTGGCTCCCTGGGATGGCTCAGCCCCTCGAGGGGGACGCACAGCCCCGCGTGGGGGACACTCAGCCCCGCGAGTCGCATTGGGGACGCCCTCTTGGGGACGGCTCCTCCAGCCCTGCCCGGCCTGTGGGTGACCAGAGTCCTGGCCGAGGTCTCAACTGGAATCTCACGAGAGACCCTGGGCCAGAAGCACCCACAAAAGCCATTTCACAGTCCCCGACCCGCAGAAGCTGTGAAATAATAAAGGTTGTTTTAAGCTGCTTAGTTCTGGAGCAGTTAGTTGTGCAGCAGCAGGTGCTGAACACGCTGCCGTCGACCGAGGGGGCATCTGGGCTGTTTCGGGCTGGGCAGGGGACCGCAGGGCAGTGCTGTGGCCCTGGCAGTCCCGGGCTCAGCAGGCGGGGCCCACGTGGCCTGGGGTGGGTGGCAGCGCAGGGGGGCAGCCGCCCGGGCAGGCACTCGTGGGGAGGTCACTGGTGGGCCCTGTGTGCCGGCTGGACGGGCTGGTCAGCGCTCCGGGTCCCGAGGACAGAAACCATCCCGGGCAACTCGCCACGCAGCAAGGCTGGAACCAGCCGAGAGCCGGGCGGCCGAGGGGGTCTGGCCACGGCACACCTGGGTGGTCTTCTAGGACCTGCCTCTGGCTTCTCCCACTGGCAGCCGACGGCCTCTGAGCAGCCTGCGCTGCGGGACCCTCCGCCCCGGGGTGTCGGCACCCAGCGCCCGCTGGCTAAGTCCAGGCCCCCGGCCACCTGGGGAGGGAGGAGCTCAGGTGACAGATGGCCCCGAGACTGTGGTGGCCCAGAGGTCCTGGCAGAAGGGCCCCCTGTCCTGTAGCAGACTGTGAGGAGGCCACAGGCCACGGCATGGGGACACGAAGGGCACAGGCCATGGTGTGGGGACACGAAGGCCACAGGCCATGGCATGGGGACACAAAGGGCACAGGCCATGGCATGGGGACATGAAGGCCACAGGCCACGGCACAGGGACACGAAGGGGCACAGGCCATGGCGTGGGGACATGAAGGCCACAGGCCACAGCACAGGGATACGAAGGGGCACAGGCCATGGCGTGGGGACACAAAGGCCACAGGCCACGGCATGGGGACATGAAGGGCACAGGCCACGGCATGGGGACACGAAGGGCATAGGCCACGGCATGGGGACACGAAGGGGCACAGGCCATGGCATGAGGACACAAAGGCCACAGGCCACGGCATGGGGACACAAAGGGCACAGGCCACGGCATGGGGACATGAAGGCCACAGGCCACAGCACAGGGACACGAAGGCCACAGGCCACGGTGTGGGAGCACAGGGGGCAGACAGGCCTCCTGGGGAGACGAGAGTGGGTCTCGTGGTCTCGTCTGGCGTGTGCAGCCTCAGCACCAACCGCAATGCCAGCGTTGCTGCCCGAGGTGCCCACGCTTGTCACCTGCCAATCTTGTCTTGGAGGAGCCCCAGGGGTCCTGCCTGTGGGCCCCAGTGCTGAAGGATGCGGTCACAGCTCAGGTTCCCTCCCCTCAAGACGTCTGTGTCTGGGGCTTTGGGTTTCCGGAGAGGACAGGGGGGATGTCTGGGGGGCTGTCCACCGCCTGGGGGCTGTCTGTCTGCCTGTCTCCCTGAGGGCAGGTGGGCCCAGGATGCCGGCCGTGTGGGGACCTTCTGCCAGGACCCGAGTCACCGCTGTGCCACCCAGGGAATGTCCAGGGAGCAGGGGCATGGACGGGACATGGTTGTCCTGCAGGCCCGGTGGCCGGTCTCCGAGGCTCTTTGTCTCTGTGTGTGGAGAGGACAAGAGGGGGCTGGGGACAGGCAGGGTGCTCCCCGGGGGTGGGGGTGCTTGGGCCCCTCAGCAGCGGAACACGGCGTGGAAGTTCTTGCGGAAGCTGTCGTCCAGGAAGGCGTAGAGGAAGGGGTTGAGGCACGAGTTGGCGTAGCTGAGGCTGGTGATGGCGTACGACACGCCGATGACCAGTGACGTCTGGGGCAGGTCCGTGGTCAGGGCCACGACAGAGGCCAGGTGGAAGGGCGTCCAGCACAGGAGGCACACGGCCAGCACCACGAGGACCAGGACGGTCACCTTGCGCCGGGCCTTGCTCAGAGCCTTGGCGCCAGAGCGGAGCCGCACGGCCCGCAGCCGGCGCAGCAGGTCGGCGTAGAGGACGCAGACGGTGCACACGGGCACCACGAAGCCCAGGACCAGGGTGTAGACGCGGCTGGCCTTGAACCAGGCCCGCTCGGGCCGCGGGAAGCTCAGCCCGCAGCTGGGCACCTGCAGCTCGTTGCTGTAGACGCCCGCGAAGGCGAAGAAGGGCAGGACTAGGACGGTCACGCCCAGCCACACGCACAGGCTGGCCACCTGGGCCGCGCGGTGGGTGCGCCAGGGCGTGCGGCGTGACCGCACGGCGGCCAGCACCACCAGGTAGCGGTCCACGCTCATCACGGCCAGGAAGTAGACGCTGGAGAAGAGGTTGTAGTGGTCCGCGGTCAGCACCAGCTTGCACAGCGGCCCCCCGAAGGGCCAGCGCTGCAGCAGGTGCTCGGCGACGCTGGCCGGCAGCACCAGCACGAAGAGCCCGTCGGCCACGGCCAGGTTCAGGATGAACACGTTGGTCACCGTCTTCATCTTGGGCGCCCTGAGGATCACACAGATGACGGCCGTGTTGCTGGTCAGCCCCACGGCGCAGATGGTGGAGTACACCACGGGCAGGACCACGTACAGGGCGGGCAGCGGCTCGGGGAGGGTGGCGTTGGGCCTGGTGCCGTTGTCCTGAGAGACGTTGGCGCCCATCTCGGCGGGGAAGGGGGCACCCCTGCCGTCGAGGGGTGCCGGGTGCCCGGTGGCCTGCATCGTGAGCTGGGGCTGCTGGCGGTTGGTGCCCCGGCAGGCGAGGGAGCCCCGGAGCCGGGCAGGGGCCTCCTCGGCCTGGATTCTGGGGAAGAAACAACCAGAAACTCTGGGATCTGGCCGTGAGAATAGCAGCCACCCCGAGTTCTCTGGCAAAGGTTGTGGCCACTCTGCCAGGTCAAGGGCACACAGGGTCACTCTGTCCAACGCAGTGTTGGGGCCAGAGGGAGCCTGGTGGGGCACGGGGGGCCTCCTCCACCCTCCTTTTGGGGGGCACTTGGGCAGGTCAGTCCCTTCCCCAAACCCCCTCCTGTTGACCACACCCCCCTGGGAACAGGGGACTCGAATGTGCCTGCCTGCCCGGCCCTGGCCGTCCCCAGGGCGCCGTCTAAACAAACCAAGGTGGTCCCTGGGCAAACACACCTCCCGACACATCTGCAGCCCTGAACCCCAAATGCCTCCTTCCCGGTGCCCCAGAGCTCGCGCCCCCCCAGCTCCTCCCTGTGCCCCTGCTCTTCTCTCCACTGACCTGTCCGGGGCTTTGTGGCCAGAAGTTGGTGGCCTTGGTGTGCTCTTGGCAGTGGCTGGAGCAGGCGGTGGCAGGGGTACGGGGGCAGGCGTGGCCCTCACCAACACACCCCAGCTGGGGTCCCCGTCTGCGCTGCCAGTGGGGTTTGGGGAGCTTCCAGGACCTGCCTGGCTGCCTCAGCGCACTGGCTCCCGGTGAGGCTCCCAGCCGGGCGGGCGGCAGAGCCTGTGGGGAGGGAGGGAGGCGGGTCCCACTCGCTGACGCGGAGCCCCGGGAGGCCCGTGCTGCAGGGGCGCCTGCGGTTGGCTGTCCCAGGTCTCCTCAGCACTCGCTCACCCAGGCGGACTCCCCGGTGGGGGCTGAGGTGCGTGTCGGGGCTGTGCATGTGTGTGCCTGCGTGTCAGGAGGGCATGCCGTGCTGGGGCCTCGGGCTGTGCCCAGGTCTGCAGGCAGCGGGCACCGTGGGCATCCGTGCCTCTGTGGGTGACGTGGCCCTGGGCACCCTCACCTGTGCACGCGGGAGCCGTGTCGGGTCTCGTGTCTGAGCCCGTGCGGGTGCGTGGTGTGTGCCTGGTGCGTGTGCGTGTGTGGGCCCGGGTCTGCCCGTGTGGGGGTTTCTGCGGTGGGCTCTGCACCGTGTCTGAGGTGGTCTGTGTGTGCCCTTAGCTGAGCGTGGGGTCCGGGGGTCTCTTTGTGTCCTTGGCCACAGACAATCCCACTTCTCTTCTGTCTTTTGCTGAAAGAGGAGCATGGACCGCGGAAGCTGGGCCCCCGTGAGGGGCTGCAGAGGCTGTTTGGGCCACGCTGGTGCCCGCCCTGAGCTGCCACCGGCCGCGGGCGCGTCTGCCTGGGCGGTGAGAGCTGCTCTCTGCCCTGGGCTGTTCCCCACGTCCCTCCCGTCTCCCGTCTCTTCCTCGGCCACTTCAGATCACCCTGAGCGGCATTTTTGGGGTGTGGGAAGGAGAGGCCAGGGAGGGAGCCGTGCTAAGCTCGGGCTGGTGGAGGGTGGGGGGCCTGGGCGCCCCGGCGTGTCTGGGGGTGCCGGGACGGGGGCACGAGTCAGTGTGCGTCTGAACAGGGCCGTGTGCGGCTGCGTGGGGGGCTCTCGCCGACACCCGGAGGGGAGGCAGACCACACGCGTGTGCTGGAGGGCCAAGCCCGGTGACTGTGTCCGGGTGGGCGAGTGCCGGGATCCCAGATGGCCGGAGCACTGGGTGAGCTCGAGCTTTGTTCCCATGTCATCGCACGGAGGACGCGGCAGCCACCCCCCCCCCCCGCCCCCGCGCACACACGCGTGCACAGGTGTGCGCCCGCACACGCAGCAGACGTACAGACACAGGTGAAAACACTTGGGCGCGTGTTGATCACCTCAGCTGCGGTAGGGGGTAGGCTCTGCCCACCGCGGAGTTCAGGCCCGTCTGCCCTGCCCCCTGCCCCCGCCCGCTCCTGGGGACGGGCCACTGGGGCCAGCAAGAGGCCCCGGCTCCAGCTGCCTCTGAGCAGGTAAGCGGGCTGCTTCGCTCTTGAGAAAAGTGACAGTGATTCGGGGCCAGTTCCCCCCGGGGTTCGGGATTCGAGGTGGCTTCTCAGGGAGGCAGAGAGAACACAACGTATCTGCAAAACTGGGAGGGACCGTTTCTCACCCTGAGACTCAGGACGCCCACCAGGCCCCTGGGCACCTGCTACCTCTCCTGCCAGCTGGCACTGAGCCGTCCTGGGGAGGCCCTGGCTCGGGGTTCTGTCTCCCTGACCCTCCCGTGCAGGGGGAGGGAGGCCCTGGGCTCGGGGCAGGTGAGAGCGTTTCCTGCAGGGGCTTCTCAGCCCCTCCCAAAGACCCCAGCCTTAGGCCCTGAGTCCTTCACTGGCTTCACAGACGTTTGCCCAGGAATGTAGCAGTGAACAGAGAGGAAAAACCGCTCCCCCTGGGCTGACCCTGCAGGGGGGAGACAGACGGGGGATGGGGAACGAGGCCAGTGTGTGTAGAGGGAGGGGCTGGGGAGGAACAGCAGGGAGGCTGGCAGGGGAGGCCAGGCAACTCGGGGAGGCCAGGGCCTCAGGCCAGAGGTCGGGGAGAAGGGGCTGAGCAGGCTGGAGCAGAAGCCACTGCAGGGGCCCCGCCCGGGGCAGTTGTGGGGGGCAGGGAGGTCGGAGGTCAGGATGGCAGGACAAGTCCTGTGGGCAGCACCGTAACCAAGGCCTTTGGGGGGCGTTGGCAGAGCCGCTGGGGCGCGGGGCCCTCCCTGTCTGCTCTAGGGCTGTGCCGGCCCTGCCCGTGTGCCCCCACCCTGCGTGGCACGTGTGGGCGGCAGGTCCCGGCTCGGGGAACCTGTCTGCAGGGCCTCCATCGTGACTTGCACACGCAAACAGGAAGGAGGCACGGTTGCTCCTTGGAGGCCCCGGCTGGGTCTCGGGGCTGGGGGTGGGTTGTTAGAGTCAATTACCGAGGCGCTTGCTCGGCTCGCTGCTTCCTCCCTCCCCCACAACCCCCCCATCTATCGAGGCGGAGGCGGCCGCCCCAAGGGGCAATCTTCCCCGGCCCTGGCGGTGCCCCCTCCCGGCCCCCAGGAACCAGGACGCCCTGTGCTGGGGCCTCCGGGCCCTCCCACCTCCACCTGCGGCTCAATCCCAGGGGGCTTTGCTGAGGAGGCGTCACTGAGCCTGTCTCTGGGTGGTCTCAGTGCACAGGACTGGTGCTCAGCGTGGCTGGAGAGTCCCCTGTGGGTAGGAGAGGGCTGAGGGGTCTGGCCGGTCCCCAGGCTGGAGGCAGCTGTGGTCACGTGATCACAGGCCGAGTTGGGGGTGATCCCAGTGGGAGGGGTAGCCGGGCGCTCGGCGCACGTGGACATGCATGAGGGTGGGCAGGAGGCTGTGTGCCCTGTGGTGCCCCACCGGTGCCCGCAGGACGGCCAGGGGCCATGAGCCCAGTCGCTCTCGGGCTGTGTGTTCTTGCAAATGATCCTCGGACAGCAGGGCTGACTCGCGCCTCAGTTCCCTCAGTTCCGGGGCTTTCGACTACGAATGGCTCCTGCCAAGTCGCTGGGACTGAGACAGGAACGCCGGGCCTCTAGACAGCCCCGCAAGCCAGCGGGGCTTGTCCTTCTGCAGGGCCCGGCTGGCTTCTGGTGCTGTGGGGAGTGGGCGTCAGCCCTGGGTGCTGCAGTGGCGGGGACTGTCGCCCTCGGGCCAGGCTCTCCCTCCGTGGGCAACTGAGGCAGGGTGGGAGGCTGGAGGAGAAGGGCTGGGCTGAGGCAGGTCCCGTCTTCCGGATCCCCCAACTTGGGGCTCCCAGGCAGGGGGGACAGAGCCAGGCTGGCAGCTGGGAGGGCCAGAATGATGGGGTCCTAGTGGTGAGGGAGCTTCCAGCCCGGCCCGTTTCCTTCCCCTTCTACCTGCCTGGTGCCGACCCGGACCTCAGAGGAGGGAGCTGCCCTGGTCAGTGCTAGAGTCCTGAGCACAGCACACACACATGTGCAGACACACGCCTGCACACGGATTCCAGCACAGTCACGTACATGCACCCCTCATTTGCACGGGCGTCTCCACATCAATCCTGGGCCGTGCGTTGCCGTGTCCTGCTGATGCTGTAGCGTGTGGATGGCGGGGTAGGGTCTCCCGGCTGCTCGCGGAGAGGCTGGGCGGGGGCAGGTGGCTGGAGAGGGACCCGTGGGGGGGCGCTGGGGGGGGGGAGGAGGAGGAGGAGGAGGAGCTCAGCGCAGGGGTGGGGCCCCGTGGCCACATGTTCACTGTCCCACATGTGTTTCCTGTCCCGTGTTCCTGGCATCTCACCCACATGGGCGTGTTTGCATGCCCCATCCCATTCGCTCATGCCAGGCTGACACGGTCCACACACATTCACACACGGGACGTGTCGCTGCCGTTCCACACCCCGTCTCAGGCCTGCACGCACTGGCTGCACGTGTGTTCCTGCACGCGTGTCTCACGGATGTGCTCTGAGCTCTCTCCCAGGGTACGGAGCCCGAGGGGCGCCTCTTGCCTGGAGGAGCCTGCGCCCGGGGCCCCCCCGCTCGGGGAGCCTGGAAGAGGCTCTGGTTGGGCGGTGAGGGGGGCCGGCGGCTGGGGGGCTCCGCCTGCTGCCCTCCTGCTCTCTGTGGCCCCTGCGTCCGGCGAGCGGGTCGTGGTCTGGGGGTGCCGAGGGGCGTCGGTGCAGCTTCGGGGACCTGCAGGACCTGGACCTGGGCAGGCTCTGAGGCTGCACCTGGGCTTCGGGGGCGGCACCCACGCTCTGGGCATCACAGGCCAGGCCACGGGCGGGGGCAGCCTCAGCCCTGGGGACCCGCCCGGGCCTCCTGCTGGGGGGGCGGCGCCGGCTGTCCTTTCACTCCGTTGCTCCCGTGCACCTGTCGTCCTTTCGCTCCGTTGCTCCCGTGCACCTGTCGTCCTTTCGCTCAGTTGCTCCCGTGCACCTGTCTGCGAAGTGACATTGCTGTGCCCCACCGAGCCCCACGTGTGCTTAGCCGGTGTGGCAGGGACAGACTGCTTGGGCCCCTCCCCCAGGGTCCTGGACGGCTTCCTCCCTCCACCCCCAGGGGTGGCAGGTGGAGGGGCTTTCGCTGGGAGAGGAAGAACTGGAAGAAGCAGGTTTTCAAAGGTCTTGAGGTTGCCACGGCAACTGAATCCCTGCAGGGGCTGGGTGGCTGTATCCAAGTGGGTGCGATGTCCCCGTGTTGGGGCCGGGTGTGCATGTTGGGGCTGGTGGAGCTGGGCGTGGGTGTTGGGGCCGGGTGTGCGTGTTGGGGCCGGGCGTGGGTGTTGGGGCCGGGTGTGGGTGTTGGGGCCGGGTGTGCGTGTTGGGGCCGGGTGTGCGTGTTGGGGCCGGGCGTGGGTGTTGGGGCCGGGTGTGCGTGTTGGGGCTGGTGGAGCTGGGCGTGGGTGTTGGGGCCGGGTGTGCGTGTTGGGGCCGGGCGTGGGTGTTGGGGCCGGGCATGGGTGTTGGGGCCGGGTGTGCGTGTTGGGGCTGGTGGAGCTGGGCGTGGGTGTTGGAGCCGGGTGTGGGTGTTGGGGCCGGGTGTGCGTGTTGGGGCTGGTGGAGCTGGGCGTGGGTGTTGGAGCCGGGTGTGGGTGTTGGGGCCGGGCGTGGGTGTTGGGGCCGGGTGTGCGTGTTGGGGCTGGTGGAGCTGGGCGTGGGTGTTGGGGCCGGGTGTGCGAGCCGGCACGCTGGCGACTCCCCCAAGGCCCAGGCCCCACCCCCACGCGTGGGCAAGTCAGGGCCTTGCTCTCCTGCAGCCACGGCGACCGTGTCAGGATGCTGTGAACACCTGGTGTCGGTGGTGCATTTATGTCCTGCAAGTCTGGAGGCTGGTGCCTCAAGAGCCCTGCCCTGGTGACCCTGTGACCTCCCACCTCCCCTCCGTGGGTGGAGGACGACCCAGCGTCTGGGCATGTCTGGACTGTCCAGGTTTCCGCACGGGGTGTCCCACCTCCCAGGAAACCTCTTGGTTCTGGACAGCCATGTCAGTGGGGCCACCTGGGGGACTCCAAAGGGTGTCCCCAGGGGAGGCTGTGGGGGCGTGAGAGCATCGTGATGTGGGAGGGGCCGGGTGGCTTCTGTCCGCCCGTTTGCCGGTTCCTGAGACCCAAGCACCCCCGTCCATCTCCAGTTCTGGATGCTTCTGTGTGTCCGCTGCTGACAGCTGAAAGAGCGCCTGTGTGTGTTTGTGTCCACAGTGACCCGGGAGGCAGCAGGGCTGTTGCCCGTTTTGTGATGGGAACGAGGCTCTGATGAGGGGTCTCCGTGTCACGCATTTGCCGACCCGAGGGCCACAGGGCACTGAGCTTCCGCGCGGAGCTGCCGCCACCCTGGCCCCCTGGAAACTCAGAGCCGCGGCTTCGTCCGGGAGCTCTGCAGCATGACGCATGCGGGAGCCACCCCGCCCGGAGACCTCAGACCCGCTGCTCGTCACCGTGGGCACCATGGACACTCGAGACACTGGAGGCAGAGCTGGGACTCGGCCCCTGTCCCCTGCCTGCCCGCCTGGGTGTGCCCGGGCTGCTGCCTGTGACCCGGCCCGAGACGGCTCCGCCGCACAAGCTGTGCTCACCGTGTGCAGCCCGGGCCCTGTCGTGGCACAGTCTGGGCAGACAGCCCCGTGGGCCTGCGCTCTGCACCAGGGTCAGGCACGTGGGCCACTGTGGCCTCGACTGTCCCCTCCGGGAGGCAGACCAGGGGTGCAGGTCTGGAGCTGGCTCTGTCCCTCCTGTGTGACCCAGGCCAGGTACCCAAACTCTCTGAGCCTCCATGTCGTCATCTGTCAAACTGGGGTCACAATTCTCCTGCCTCTGAGTGAGGAGAGGATGGGGCTGAGGTCATGTGGCCCCAGGCTTGCACGCGCTGGGCCGGCGTGTGTTGTCCCAGGAGCCCCAACTGCCCACACTGCTCTGGGGTTTCAGCCTTGGGCCCGGGCAGCTCACGTGGGCACCTGGAGGGAACACTGACCTCAAGTCAGCTGAGTAGGACAGGAGGCTGGGGAGGGGCAGGCTGCAGCAGGGAGGACTCCCTGGAGGTGGTGTGTGTGTGCACGCGTGTGCATGATTCTGAGCTTGTGTGGGGAACCAGCAGATCAGACCAGGCCCTGGCCTCAGGCCTGCGGCTGGTGCAGGGACGCACTTTGCAGACTCCCAGGAGGCCTCCCGGCCCAGCACTGCCCAACCCCAGAGGGAGAGGGCCGGTCCCCTGGTTCCTGGCGGAGCCGGGTCCTGTGTGACACAGCCCGATGCTGACCCCCAGTGGCCAGTTCTGCACATGCTGCAGGGGAGACGGGACGGTGGGGTGGGAGCCTGGGGCCGTGTCCGTGACCCCAGCCCAGTGCCCGGCGCCTCCCTAGAGCCTGGCCTGGGCGCACCCAAGGGAGGCCCCCGCGCTGAGCCCCAGGCCTGGCCACAGCCGTGCGTTCAGCACCGTCTGCCTGCCGGCACGGGAGGGCGGACGCTGAGGGTGCAGAGCTCTGTGGTTTGGACGTTGGTCCCTCCACAGCTCACGCTGAAACGTGACCCCAGGGTGGACGTGTGGACAGGCGGGGCCTTTAGGGCGAGCCTGGGTCCTGAGGACTCTGCCCCCGGAGTGGGTTCGTCCATTCATGGGCTGACGGGTTGCGGGGCAGTGCGGCTGGGGACTTCCACGCAGAGGAGGAGGGACCTGGGCCAGCACGTTCACACGCGCGGCCCCCACCTGCTCCGCCCTTTGCCGCCTCAGATGCCACAGGGTCCCCACCAGCAGGATGGCTGTCACCACCTGCGGCCCCTCAGCCTTGGACTTCCCAGCCTCCAGACTGTAGGACATAAATGCCATTTCTTATAAATTACCCAGTTTCAGGTATTCTGTCATGAGCAACAGAACACAGATTAAGACGAGGGACAAGTCAGTCCCTGCCCCCAAGGGGCCCATTCTGCTGCCGAGAGACCCAAACACACAGCCGTGACCTTGGTCACACTGGAGACTCATTTGGTGACAGCCTCAGCCTTGGGGGGTGGGTGGGCTCCTGGAGAGGTGGCATCTTTCGGGCGAGTGGGGTGTTCCCCGGGGGGCGGGGGGAAGCCACGGGGGCATGAGCGAGGCTGGCTGAGTCGGGGAGGGGGAGGCCAGCGGGCAGGTGGGCTGGACCGTGGGGCAGCCACAGCAGGGCCTGGGCCTCTGTCTGCCGGCAGTGGGGCCACAGAGGGTGTTAGGTGGAGGAGTGACAGGGCCACTTTTGTGCTTCAAAGCAATCGTTCTGGCCACGGGGTGGAGGGTGGCTGGAAGGACTGAGGCCGGAAGCAGGTGCCCAGGAAGGGCGGCAGCCGCTGAGACCCCAGCCTGCCCTGAGAGGAGGGCCCGGCTGGCAGCGCCTGGGGCCGTGGGGGCAGCATGACCCAGAGGGGCGTTCCGGATGCCGGCGTCTTTTGGGACAGAGACGGTCAGGCTGAGGTTGGGGTCCGAGGGCTGGAATCGCATGTCTGCTTGCTTTTTTCTTTCCAATCGGGGTGCCTTTTATGTCTTTTTCTCGCCTTATCCTCCAGAGCAGCGTTGAGTAGCTGTGGGGAAAGCGAACGTCCTTGCCACAGCCTGAGCCGGGGGAGTGTGACTTGGGGGTGGGGCTCGTTTCGGGCTGGTGAGCTCCCTGTTCCCAGTTTGCTGAGTCCTTATCGGGATTGGTTGCTGTATGTTGTCAGGTGCTTTTCCTGCGTATTATGGTAATCTTGTGTTTTTCTATTTTAGTTTGTTAATATACCGAATTGCATTGATTTTTTTAAACATTAATCTTGCATGCTGGAGTCAACCTCACTTGGTCATGATACAGTAACCTTTTTGTATATTGTTGGATTTTTATTCACTAAAACTCCTTATTCCAGAAATATTAAAGGATCCATGTCCCTCATGTCAGGGATTTTATTTAACTTGTGTTAGTTTTAACCCCTGGGGCAAAGAGCAGGTGTCACCAGGGTGCTCAGTGCTGGGGGGCCAGCGGGGCTCACAGGAGGGGGCGGGTGTGTGTGAGGGGTGGACGGTGGGATTGGAGCACGTTTGTCCTGGACTGTGGACACCGTGTTGTCCAGCCCACGATGACAGTGGCTCCATGTATGTGAGAGTGTGTGCCCACACAGTCATGTGTGTGCCCACGTGTTCATGCAGAGCATTGTGGTCCAGGCTCTGAGCAGCAGGCCTGGGGGGGTGATGGGGGCCATCTGGGCACCATGTCCGTACACACTGCCCTGAGGCGCTGGCTGGGCGGGAGGCAGGGTGAGGCCGGCACACGGTGGTCCATGGGGCCCGGCGCCCACGGGGGGCCAGGAGGGGCTTGGTGGCTCACAAGGGTGTGGCTGAAACTCAGCCCCGAGCCCAGGTAGGCGGGCGTGGTGGGGGTCCCATCTCCCCCGTCCCAGCCCTGTCCTGGCCCCTGTCCAGTCCTGCAGGACCCCCCCCCAATCCTGGGCCCTCGGTGGCTGGGGGGTTGGGTGGCATTTGCTCCCGGGTCCCGGGACTTTGGCCTGGGTCTTGGTCCACTTTGGAGGGGCCCTTGGTCACTTGCTTCTGCTGCCTCTGGGGAGCAGGTGAGCCTTGACTTGACCCCTCCGCCCAGGCAGCTCCGGAAGGCGCTGGCACTTGGCTATTTATTTATAAATCAAAGCACAACGAACACGCTGAGCGCGAGGGTGTGGCCCCGTGGACTCCCACGGTGGGCTCTGGGCCACAGAGAACACGGCCCTGGAAGCCCCTGTTGGGTTTTGACAGGGTCTTGGGGGCCTCGGTGCTCCCTGAAGTTTCTGGAACCCCACCTGGGCCTCCGGGCTGTGTCTCCGCCCCGGTCCAGCAGAGGGCGGCAGCGTCCGCGCTCACACCTGGGCCTCCGTGCGGGGTGGCGAGGCCCAGGGGCCGCCTGGAATGGGAGGTGACAGCCTGTCACGCCCAACACGTCAGGGTCCCTCTGGAGCCCCCCAGGCCCTGGGGTCGGCCGCAGGAGTGGGAATTTAAAAATGCATTTTTAAGTATTTTAATATTTAAAATTTTTATCCTTTTTGGGGGGAACTAGGTCATACCTGTAGATGGTTTGAAAAGCAAAAGGTTTAAAAAATAAATAATAGCTTTTTAAAAAGCAAAAGGCACATAGAGAGACACAGGAAAGGAAGCCCGGCTCCTTGGCTCTGCTGCTGTCCCTCGGGGTCCCCCACGGAGACTGGGCCTCACGGACACGCGTGTTCCCACCTCCCGACTCTGACCTTGGCCTTCCCGTGGCACCGTGGCCTGGGGACACCAGACTGTCAGGGCACCCCGGCCGTGGCTCGGCTGCTGCCCAACTGACTTCATCCTCGCTGATGGGCACTTCGGCTGTTTTGACCTTTTCTTTGTGACGTGTCCCTGGACATGTGCCGTTTCCCGGGGGTGAGTCTGTCTTAGGGCGAAGGGTCTGTGCAGTTTTGACTTCGGAGTGTCCGTCGTCAGTCGCTGTCCACGGAGCTGGTCCTGGTGTCCAGTCCACAGCAGCGGGCATACGAGGCCTGGCTCCCTCGCCCTCCCCGCGAGTTTGTGCTGCGGAACCTTTGGCTCCTTACTAATCCAAGAGTTGGAAAGAGAGATTCTCTGCAGTTTGAATCTGTATTTCTCCTACTATGAGTCAGGTTGAACTTTTCATTTGTTTCAAAGTCATTTTTTCCCTGTTCTGTATTTATATTCTTGACCCATTTTTTTGTTGGGTTGTTGGACTTTGTCTTATTGATTTGTACAGGCTGTTTATATATTAAGGGCTTTACTCCCTCAATACTTGCAAATATTTTTCTTGGTTTGTTATTTGACTTTTGTTTGTTTTTCTTGGCTTATTTGTTATGCTTTTTCCTTGTACTTTCATGGTTATTTTGAAAACTTTTAAATCTTTGACACATTTAGGATTTATTTTGGTATAAATCCTACCAATTTTATTTGGTTTAAGGTCCGTGTCAGCTGGGGTCCAGGTAAGAGACAGATGTCACCCTCAAACTGGGACATTTGAGGAGAGCTGGATAAAGGGATTAGGGTGTGACCACGGTGTAGAGGAACCACTGGGGACACTGCTGCCGGGTCCACCGTCAGGCCCCAGAGGACGGGAGGGCTGCAGAGGCTGTCGGGCAGGAGCTGAGACCTGTTGGTGAGGACCCCGCAGGCAGGGCTGGGGGATAAATACGTCCCCCCGTTGCCTGTTGGCTAATCCCAGCCAGCAGCCGGGAGGCAGGTGGCCCATGGGCAGCCTGCAGGTCACCCTGGGGCTCGGGGCAGGGTGAGGAAGTGGGAAGTGGGGTGGGCCAGGTGCCGGGACGTGCCCTGCTGGACGTGAGCCGGCGACGGAGCCAGCACACTGGCTTGGGGGACGGGCAGTCCTAGGAGCTCCCCAGGGGAGCGGGGTGGGCTTTACGTGGGAAGGCTCAGGCTTGGGAAGGGCTGGTGGGGGCCGAGCTGACCACAACTGGTCTGGACACGATTCTCATCTGCCTTTGCCCCCGGGGCTGTCCCGGAGAGTGTGTGGACCTCGCGAGGGAGTGCGGTGTTTTGGGGTGGGGCTGGGGGGCTGGTGCTGCTGGGGCGGGGTCTGCGGGGGGTGGTGAAGGGAGGTGTTGGGGTGCATGGACTCCACACTGCACCTCCATTCTTTTAGCCAAAACTGGGGAGACCCCAGCCAGGCCCTGGGCCAAGGCTCGTGGTTGTGTTTAGTGAGCACCCACTGTGTGCAGACCCCTGTGTCACCTCCGTGAGCTCATTTAATGCTCACAACGGCCCCACCCTCAGTTAAGACACTGGGGTTTAGAGGTCACGTGACCTTCCCTCACCACAGAGCTGTGACTCGGACCGGGACCCCTGACTCCGGGGCCCAGGCTCTGTCCTGCCAGACTGGGCTGCTGCGTCCAGAAAGTCTCCTGGAGGTGAAGGCCAGGCTGTCTCTTTTGGGGAACTGGTCCTCTCCTGGGGGGGGGCTCATCGACTTACAGGGACAGTGGGGGGGGTCAGTGCTGAGCTGAGGCACCACCAGCCACCTGTCATTCATTCCTCCCGCGGCACCTGTGTGTGGAGACCTTGCCCACAGTCACGATGCTCCATGACATGAAATTCAACCTCAGACCATAAAATCAGTGTAAGAAAGTCTAAAACTGCTGATTTCCCCCAGGTTGACTACTTGGACATTTTTGGGAAAAAATGCCAGATTTCTTAGCACAGCTGATTTGGTGCCCTGATGTGATGGTTCCCTGAACACTTGCTCTGACTGCTGGAAACTCAGTGTGCACGGAGGGCCTGGGGGGGTCCAGATCCGGGAGAGGAAGTGGGGTCTGGGGCCAGCGCAGGGGGCCTGGGGGAGGGGCTTGGCTGCTGTCCCGAGAGCTCTGATGCTGGAGGCCGAGGGCCCAGGGCTACTGAGGACGTCCACTGGCGGGCTCGGCAGTGTGCTGTCAGAGGGAGGGACCCCCCCAGCCCCATGGCCGGGTTGGGGGCCCAGGAATCTACTGGATGTTCCTGTTGGAGCACCTGGTGGCGGTGGGGCTGTCCGTGGCAGCAGGGCAGAGGGACGGTGGGCAGAGCCTGGGCGGGTGCTGATTAGGGTGAGCGGCGCCCACCTCGCAGGCAGGCTGGGGCCAGGAGCCCTGGGGTGGGGGGTCCTAGGACAGAGCAGGGTTGAGTTTGGGTTAGAGGTAGGGTTCGGGTTAGGTGGGGAGCTGGGCAGGTGCACCTGGGGGCCGTGAGCAGGAAGCCGTCGGGTAGGGGCTGCTTGTCCAGCCCCACGGTCCACGTCCTGGTTTGCCCGGATGGGAGGGGCTTCCAGGAGCCCGCAGTTTTAGGATGGGCACAGCCCGGGCAGACTGGGGTGAGCCGGCCGCCTGCCCTGTGTATGTTCCTGGTGTTGCCCACGTCCCAGGAGCCAGGGACAGGAGCCAGGTCAAAGTGCAAACAGCTTCCCTGCCCCAAACCAAGGGGCCACGGACTGAGGGCAGCCGACCAGGAGGTGCTGGGGCCTTTCCTCCCCCGAGACCCCCTTGTCATGGTCCCTGGGCCTTGCCCGTGTTGTCCCTTGGTGGTGGTGGCAGGAGGGAGGGTCCCAGCTCTCTGCTCACCTGGAGTGAGGCCCGTTTCTCCTTGTCGGTGCCAGGCCCACGTCTTTGCCTTTTCATGGTGAGTTTGTTTTTCAAGCCGTTGTTAAAATACTGGAAGCAGAGAAAATGCATTTGCTCCATCACCTTTCCTGATGTGACAAGGCCTGTAAAATCTATTAAAGCCTTTAATGAAATCCCTGCTCAGAGCTGCTCTGTGAATGAATGTGGACTTGGAATTTAAATTAAAATGTTGTTTTTGTAGTCTAGAGGGAAGAAATTAAAGGGACAGTCCGCCGTTCTGCCGCTGTTCTCAGGCTGGTGGGCGCCTTGCCCAGAGGCCACCTCTGACCCTGGGCTGGGCAAGGTGCCGGCAGGACGCAGAGGTGGTGGCTGTCCCCACCTCAGGCCCCGCAGAGGCTGCCGTGCTGGGGGGGCAGGGGCACCGGTGGCCAGGGGGCCACTTGAGACTGGAGGTCGTGTTTACTCAGAAGCAGACGGTGGAGCTCACAGGCTGGCCCACTGGGGGGGCGGACAGCAAGAGCGATGACACGGCCCTGGGAGTGTGGGTGGGTCCCCCGAGGTGGAGCAGGTTGTCACCGCATGGAGGGTGCTGAGGGGGTGGGGGCGCAGCTGGCTGGGAGGTGCCAGCCCCGTCTGTTGAGGCCTCCCCAGGGCAGCTGTTCATCCCCCCTCCGCCCCCCGCCCTGCCCTTTGGACTCCAGACACCCAGGGTCTGTCGCCAGAAACAAACCTCGGCCTCTTCCTCCCCCGCCCTCAGTGTCTCCGGGGCTACGCAGCCGCCGTGGGTGACGGCCACAGCTGGTGGGTGACCGTCACAGCCGGCAGGTGCAAATGCACTCGGGACCCTAAAAGGTGCTTTTCTCTCCTGGCATCCTGGCTGCCCTCCTCCTGCTAGGATAAAAAGGAATTCTCAAAACACTCAAAACATTTGCAAAGTGTGCAGCAGCCAAGTGCTGGGGGGCGGCCGCAGGGAGGGTCCCGGGAGGGTGGGGAAGGCTCCCCAGGCAGGGCCGCGTGGGCTCCGCGAGTGGGTCCAGGGCTACGGAGCAGTCACGACCCAAGGGGAGGGACCCACAGCCGGGTGTGGACGTTGTGACGTGTGACCAGCAAGGACTAGTCTCCAGACTACGGGGGAGATGGCTACGTATCAACAGAAAACCACAATCACGCAGGAAAAGATGGACAAGCGTAGGCTGAGCAGAGATGAGTTTTCCAGAAGACAGTGGAGGTGGAGAAATGGCTTGGGGACTCCTGCATCTGCCTCCCCTTCTCCCCGAGAAAGAGGGGCCCTGCGGGTGCTGGGCCGCAGCTGAGAAGCTGGGGACCCTGATGCCTGTGGCCCCTGGGGGTGGGTCCCCGCGTTAGGGCGTGGGGCCTCACTGCTCCGTGTGGAGAATGTTCCAGGCCCCGGAGTCCCCCAGAAGCAAGAGCTTGTGAGACACCTCTCCCACCCTCTGTGACCATCTGACCTGGAAGGTCTGGGTCCTCGGCCACCAAATTGGGAACTTGAGCGCGTGGCAGCCCCTTCCTGTCCACGTGGCTGTCTCCATGGCCCCGAGTCGTGTGAAAAGACCCCACCCTCACTGGTTACCTGGGAAACGCTGCAGTCTGGCAAAACTGGAAACCGAGGTACTGGAAGCACAGGGGTCCCTGTGCTGTCGTGGGCCTCAGGTGTGGAGCGCGGGGCACCGGCACGAGCCCGGAGAGCCTCTCGGTGGCACCGGCGCAGGGGACAGGGTCGCTGAAAATGCACTTGTAACAACAAAACGTGGACCTCGGTGTCCGAGAGGACAGAGGTGTGGCTTGCTCACGTGGTGTGAGGTGACACGGGGTCAGGTCACCCTGGGTAAACCTCAAAAATAACGTCCAGCGACAAAAGCAGGTTTCGAGGGTTTCATTCTGTGCGATGCCATTGACGTAAACCTGCCATCCCCAAACCCGGGCCCGTGGCCTGTTAGGGACCCAGCCACAGAGCTCCGCGGCGCCGCCTGCCCTCCCGGCCCCTGTCCCCTGTCCCCTGTCCCCTGTCTGTGGAAAGTCGTCTTCCGTGGAACTGGGGAGGGGGCGCACAGCAGGAGGGGCGGTGGGCAAGAGAAGCTGCCTCGGTCTCTGCAGCCGCTCCCCGAGCCTCTCACCAGAGCCTGAGCTCCGCCCGACCCCCATCGCGGAAAACTGTCTTCCGTGAAACTGGTGCCAGAAAGGCTGGCGCCGCCGATGCACTGAAGAAACGTCACACGTTGTTCTTGGCCGTGTGTGTAGACGCTGAACCTGCGCCACATGCAGGGAGCGGACGCAAAGCAATCCCAGAGGGTGCCCCGCTGGGGAGGACGGTGGGCGCTGAGAGTCATCACTGTGTGTGTGAACATTTTCAAGCTTAAAAATCAAACCACAACATGTCATGGGGGGTGGTTGGAGGCAGCTGAAGGAAACCCAGCCCCAGGTGGTGCAGAGGGTGAGCCTGGTGGGCACTGGGCAGGGGGCAGGGGGGACTCCAGGCAGAATCCGGCAGGAGGGGGGGCAGCTGGGCAAAGGCTTGGGAGGGCCGGGGGGCCGGGGCATGGGTGGGGGCCAGGCTCCGGGGCTCTTCCAGGACCCTGAAGCCCAGCAGGTGCGTGCACGCGTGTCTCAGCATGGTGGTGCGTGAGGGTCTGTGCAGGGAGGCCGTGGCCGCCTCGGGAGGGTCCGTTCCTTTCTGTTCCGGCTTCAGGGGGCGGCACTGAGTCACGCCAGGGCTGCCGGGCTGCAGAGAGTGGGAGGCAAGAGCACTGTCGGCTGGGCATCACGGAAGGCGGTTCACATGTAAACAGAGCTGAAGCCTGGCTCAGTCGTGGAGAGCTGTTTCCTGGGGCTCAACAAGTTTATAATAAACACAGTTAAACTTTTATTTATGGCACAGCTGCTAATTGCACCATAAACATTTTTCATCAAGCAATTGCTGTTTACTCATTTGCCAATCAGCACGTCATCCAGCTACCTCGCCTGGCTCCTGCCTTCCCACTTCCCAAATCCCGCTGTTTCCGGCGGCTCCCCCGCAGCTGTCCTCCAGCCTGGCTGCCTGGCCCGGCCCCTGGCAGGCTGGTCCCTCCACGGGCTGCCCAGCCTGTCCTGCTGCCCCCGTGGCTGGCATGATGCTGCCCAGCCTGTCCTGCTGCCCCCGTGGCTGGCCTGCCGATGCTCTGCTGGGCCTTCCTGCCCACTCTCCTCTGGCCCCCAAACCTCACAGCCTCTGGGCAGGCTCACCCCCTGCTCTCTGCCTCCATCCCACCCCACCCACCTCTCTACATGACCAGGAGTCACACAAAGCTCACGCCTGTGTTGCTGAGGGCCACCCCGTTCCCAGCACTTAGCTCCTGCCACTTGCTTCTTGTTGTCCAGCATGGCTCCCACACACACCGTGTCCCCGAGTGTCGAGACGGGACTTGCCCTTGTTCGTGCCTTGGGTCATGCAGCTGTGGCTACCTCCTGGGGGCCACGGTGTGACCCCCTTCCCCCATGTCCCCTCTGCAGGGCAGCCCCAGGGTGAGCCTGAGCCGCGAGGTCCTCGGGTGGAAGGAGGTCCCAGCCCTGCCCGTTACCATGACACTCACCCCATGAGACAACAGGCACCAGGTGGATGGGGACCAGAGTCTTAGGGCACATGTTCCCTTTGCTCAGCAACGCACACTTTGGGGACATTAGCATTAGCGAGCATGTATGTTAGTGTGAGCACACACATGTGGCATGTGCATGTGTTTAGGTGAGTATACATGTGCATGTGAATGGTGTATGCATGTACACACGTGTACAAAGATGCAAACATGCATGTGCACGTGAATGGCATGCATATGTTCACGCACATGCATTCATACATGTGTGCATTGCATGCACAATGTGCCTATGTGTGTAAATGTGCATACATGTGTGAATGTGTGAGTGGTTTTTGCATGTTCACATGTAGGTTTTTGTGCATGTGTAAATGTGCATATACATGGTGTACGTATACGTGTGTGAGTGGAATGTATGTATATTCATGTGTATATGTGTCTGTGCTCATGTGCATATATGTACATGCATGTGCTTGTGAGTGTACAGGGTGTGAGTGGTGTGCATGTATGTATGCATATATATGCATGTATTTATGTACAAGTACATGTGCCCACAAATCTGTGCAGTGTGTGCATGTGTGTATATATCTGGTGCATGTGCACATGCATATGTGCATATAGGTGTGTTCGTGTGTGTACACGTGCATTGTGTACTTGTGAGTGTGTGTGTAGTGGGTTTGCACAGAGGCCTCAGACTGAGTCTGATGGGGGCTCCTGCCAGCTCTGGAGCGGGGAGTCTGGGGACATGTCACTGGAACGTGGTGTCAGGGCTGAATGAGACGGTGGCGTGTGCTCGGTGACCTCCTGTTCTGCCACCTCCCCTGGGGCCAGTCACAGACCCGGACGTCTGGCTTGGGGGGATATTGGGTTGCAGTTGGCTGCACGTGCTTGTACGTGTGTGTGTGTATACACATGGTGCACGTGTTGCATGCACTGTGTCTGGTTGTGAGCACAGGCATCTACTTTGGGGTGTATTTGGGGGCCCACTGGGGATGCTGAAGGTGCAGTGACAAAGCAGGTGCCCAGGAGTCTGAGTTTGGACTTGACTCTGTCTGGGTCAGCCCAGATTTTTCGAGGTGGAAGTGAGAAGGTGGAAAGAGAGGAATATCTCGGGGCCTGTCTCTGTCCCTTAGGTCCTCGGGAGCCCAGGGACAGTAAGGCCCAGGCTTTGATTTCTGATCTCTTTGGGAGTGACTGAGGAACGTTCTGGGGTCCTTTCCGGGCTCCCTCAGTGCAGAGAAGTTGGCTGAGCACTTCCTATGGGCAGAGCCTCTCATGACGATCCCCGTGCCGGGAATCGGTTGTGCTGACGCGGCTGTGCAGGTCTCCTGGCTGGTGGTGGGACAGATCTGTCACGGTCGTGTCGAGCTGTGGTGCACAGGCCCAGGTGCACAGAGGCTGTGGGATCTGGCACGACCCCCACGACCCCCGTCAGCACTGGGCCTGGCACGGCGGGGGCTGAGGTTTGTGGAGTGTGTTGGTGACCCAGCAGCCTCCTGGGTTCCACAGGTGTGACAGACTGAACACCTGGTCTCGTCCCACATCAGCCCCACCCGTGTCCCCTCCTGGGGTTGGACGCTCCCTGGTTTGAGGTTGGCCCCTCCCCACCGAGCCCACCAGCTCCGGCCCCAAAGCAGGCTGCCCGGCTCAGGAGACACACGGCCACCCTGGCTGGGGCCCTGGTAGCTGAGGGACGTCAGCCCTGCCCCGTGTCTGCTGTGGCTGGGGGTGGGCTGTGGCTTCTTGGACAGAAACCCGCCCAACCCCCAAGACTCTGTTTTCCGTCAGTCCCATTAGTACAACTTTAAAGCAATTAGGGAGAATTAGTGGCCAGACTGCTGCAGGCAGACACTGCTGTCCCCCATTCCCCACCCGTCCCCCCTGCTCCCCCAGGCATAGCGCCCCTCCCCCGGCCTGATGGCTGCTGTGGGGAGGAGACAGAAGACCGCGTGGGACAGAGAGAGGCCGCGGACGCCTGTTGCACATTCGGAGCACTGACCAGGGGGGCCTGGCCGCTGCTGTGCCCGCCAGAGCCCCCAGCTCCGGGGAGGGCCGGCACCCCTTGGGGGGGGCAGGGAGTGGCCCAGGAGGCAGCGTGGCAGCAGGGAGGGTGGCAGGGAGACCCTAGCGGCTGCGTGTCAAAGGCAGCTCTGGGGGTGGAGGAGGAGACCTCCTTGGTGCTGCACAGCCTGGCCCCTCCCCGAGTGCTCGGTGGGGGGGCGCCGGGCATGTGTTTGCATCGAGGGTGCCGCGGAGGTTGGGGCCCACTCTGCGGACGCAGCCCTTTGTGAGGGGGTGTCCTGGTGGGTCTGCACACTGGGGTACGGCCGTGGCAGCTGCAGGAGGACCCTCTGGACCTTCTGGACCCGTGACCTTTGGGCTCCTCCAGAAGGATCCACGCTCAGTCAGGCAGGACGAGGCTCCCGGGGCCTCACACAACCGCACCGGCCTCCGCCGGCAGCCGGCGAGGTCCACGGTCCACGGTGCATCTGAAGTGACACGTCCACCAGGCCCCCTTGCAGCCTGGGAGGGAGCCTTGCGGACGGGAAGTGTCCCGACTCCCGCTGCCTTGGCGAGTGCTAGGGAGGGTCCCAGCCCGTGTTGTGGCCTCCCCGCTTTCTGTCAGGACTCACGGACACCAGGCGTGTGATCTGGGGCTCTGGGTGTGGGGTGGGGGTCAGGTCGAGGGATGCGGCATGGATTGTCACCCTGGAGGCTCAGGGATGCCCACACCCAGGGACGGCCCCCCTCCATGCCTGCGGGGGCCCCCACTGCCCCCCCCCACTGCGGAGGCTCAAGGCTGGGCCTGTGCTGAGGTCAGGGGTCGACACAGCCTCATGCAGCAGGCGCAGGGCTCTGGGTTTATGTGTCCGTTTGTGTGTGTGGTGTGTATGTGGGGTGTGAATGTTCGTGTGTGGTATGTGTGTGTGGTGTGTGTGTATGTGTGGTATGTGTATGTTCGTGTGTGGTATATATGTGTGTATTTGTGTATGTGTGTGGTGTGTGTAGGTGTGCATGTGTGTGTATGTGGTATGTGTATGTTCGTGTGTGGTATGTGTGTGGCATGTGTATGTGTGGCACGTAGTGTATATCTGTGTGGGATGTGGGCTGTGCATGTTCGTGTGTGAAGGGTATGTGTGCATGTGTGTGGTATGTGTTCGTGTGTGATATGTATGTGTGTGGTGTGTGCATGTGTGGCACATACATGTATATCTGCATGGTGTGTGGGCTGTGCGTGTTCGTGTGTGGTGTGCATGTGTGTGGTGTGTGTGGTCTCTCATATGTGGTGCTGTGGGAGGGCGGCTCTGGGGCGTGCTGGGTTGGTGCTGCCCCCTGGTGAGGGCTGGGCTGTCTGGGGCTTGTGTCCGGCAGGGGCCCAGGGAAGGTGTGGCTGCGGGCCGGGCAGAGCTGTGGGGTCCAGGGAAGGTGTGGCTGCGGGGCCCAGGGAAGGTGTGGCTGCCGGCCGGGCAGAGCTGTGGGGTCCAGGGAAGGTGTGGCTGCGGGGCCCAGGGAAGGTGTGGCTGCCGGCCGGGCAGAGCTGTGGGGTCCAGGGAAGGTGTGGCTGCAGGGCCCGGGCAGAGCTGCGGGGCCTGGCCTGGCTCCGGCCCCCTGACCAGCTGGACGGTTAGAGGCTGAGCAGGGCCCAGGCTCTCTGGGCTCCATGGCCGGTGTCCCCTGTGCTGTCCTGGTGGGTGTGTTTTGAAGCACCTGTCCAGGGACCCCTCTGCCCTCCCAGCCTCCCCCGCCCTCTGTGGGGAGTTTCTCCCAGTGCGGCCGGGTGGGACCTCGGCCCGCGGCTGTGCCACCGGCTCCCTGGCTCCGTGCTGGGCACCCCAGGGTCTTTCCCTCCGTGGGCCGTGCAGGGTGCCCTCCCCACAGGCCTGTCCTGACGTTTGCGGGCCTCGCTCTGTCCACTAATGAGCCGACTTCTCCAGCCTGGCCTGCCATGGCAACCGCCCCCGTCGCTCTCTGTCCAGGCGCCTGGTGGCTTTATCTCCGAGGCCATCTGTTCCGGGAGCACAATTCCAAAGCCATTTAGACAGAGCCTGGAGCAGTGCAAGGCGCTAAGCCCTCCACCCTCACACGCGTGTGCACCCACCCACGCGCACGTGCAGATGCTGGGGGACCCTGCAGGGTGGCAGGCGCCGCAGGGACGGACGGGCTCCCGCTCACTCTTCCCGCCCTCCCCGAGCTGTCCCAGGAAGCCCTGGCAGTCGGTCAGTCTGTCTGCGTCTGCTCCGTGTGTGGGGACTGTGTCCGCGGCGTCCCCACGTCCTTTGTCTCCTTTCCTGCCTGTTTGTGCCCCCGTCCATGTTTAATCCCCTTGACCCCGGCCCCCAGGCGCCCCGCCCACCAGGCCTGTGCCCTTTGCCCTTTGCCCCTCCACCCCGGCCTCTCCTCCCGCCCTGCCTTCGGCCCTTGACCTCCTTTCTGTCCTGGCAGGACCAGGCCCTCAGGGGCCTCTAGCGCTGCCTCCCCTCCCTGGTCTGCTCTGGGCTCACCTGCCTCCTTCCCTCCTCTCCTTTGCCTCGGGGTGGCCGGGCCACAGGTGTGCGTGTGCTTTGGGACACTGTCTCGGCGTCCTGGGCCCTCAGCAACCCCGAGCCTCCCGCTGACCCCAGACCCACCCCTTCAGGCCACATGGCCTGTGCTCCGCTGGGCCTCACCTGACACCCCTTCCCCCAGCAGGTCCGGTCCCCCCAGCAAGACCGTGGGCAGGTGTGTCCTGGGCCACCCGCTTCTTCCCAGCCAGCTCGGCTGAGCCCTCTGTCCCGTGTCCAGCCGCCCCTGCCCTGCGGCCCCGTGAGCCCCTGGGTGCCTGGACGCCAGGCTGACGCGCGGGCGGGAGGGAGCCTCTTTCTGCAGCTGCTCCAGCCCTTGCTGGGATCTGGCCTAGACTGGCCCCCACGGTGACTGCCTTCTGGAGGTGCCCCCGGTCCCTGGCTGACCCTGGGCCTGGGGTGCTGCAAGCTGCCCGCAGACCCCAGGACCCATGGGCTGGGCCCTCCCAGACACCTGAAGGCCTGGTGACCTGAGTCCTTGCAGTGGCTTCTGTCCTCCAGATGCTGTGACCAGAGCCCCAGCTGTGGCCCTGCAGCCGCGTCCCCCAGCCCAGACATCCCCATGGGACAGCTCCTTCCAGGGTGTGTCCCTTTGTGCACCTGAGCCTCAGGCTGGCCTGCGCATGGCTTGAGTTCTGTGTCTGGAACCCTCCGGTCTAAGGGAGGTGAGGCCGTGTCCCCGGCAGGGGAGTTCCTGGGTCTCTGAGGCCTGAGAGGCCTGGCAGGGCTGGCAGGGGAGCCCCATGGGAAGACCCGAGGGGCGTCTTGGGTGCACACGGAGCAGGGGTGCCCCCCTACAGCAGCACCAGCCTGGAGGGCTGAGGGGCAGCGACCGGGACACACGGCACCCTGGGCAGCCAGTGACCTCTGGTGCCCAGGGCAGGCCCAGCAGGCAGGACCCCTGCTCTGGCGACCGCCCACTTCAGGGTCTCGCTGGGAACCCAGCTGTGGCAGGTGACGTCCGGGGGCTTCCCTTGGGTCAGCTGTGGCCCCTGCGCCCAACCGTGGCTGCCCAGACCCCCTGAGCCAGGCTAGGGTGATGCCACCCCCCGCAGCCAGAGCTTCGTCCTGAACGTGGGGTGGGACTCGCTCCTCAAGCTCAGGCCCAGTGGGGGCGGGGCCTGGAGCGGAGAAGAGCACGGCAGTGTCACGTGACAGTCTCTCCTGAGTCTGCACCTGTCCAGGTGTTTCTCACACCACGGATTACCAGGCTGGGGGGCCTACGAACAGGAAGCAGCACATGTGTCTCCTGGATTCTCACTAGTTTTTCCTTAAATAATCGATTTTGATTAACTCCATCCAAGGGATGCATCTTCCCCAGGGGTGGGGAGTCCACTCAGGTGGGCACACAGGAGCTGCCAGGCCCCCGGGGACAGGGGCGTGGGGGGTGGGAGACTCTCCGTGGGCAGGGACTCCGCACACCCCTGCTGGCTCTGACTGGCATTCTTGTTGCCCTCATTTGACAGACGAGGAAACTGAGTCACAGAGAGTTTGGAAACCGGCCAGGTTGCTTCCGCTGTTTGATACTGATGTCTTCTTCGCTGGGAAATGGCAGAACCCAGTTGGATGGCACCTTCCACCCTCCATGTCTGGGCCGCATTTCCCTCCTCCCTGCAATTCTGCTCCTGCATCCCGTCCCATCCTGTACCCTCTTCCCCTGCTGCCCCCCTTCCCCTCAGACCCCCCTTCCCCTCAGACCCCCCCCTTCCCCTCAGACCCCCTTC
Organism: Lemur catta; assembly: GCF_020740605.2. NCBI lineage: Eukaryota > Metazoa > Chordata > Mammalia > Primates > Lemuridae > Lemur > Lemur catta. The sequence continues at coordinate 51,331,382 of NC_059144.1, forward strand.
CCCTCAGACCCCCTTCCCCTCATGGCCCCTTCCCCTCAGAGCCCCTTCCCCTCAGACCCCCCCCCTTCCCCTCATGACCCCTTCCCCTCAGACCCCCCTTCCCCTCAGAGCCCCTTCCCCTCAGACCCCCCTTCCCCTCAGACCCCCCTTCCCCTCATGGCCCCTTCCCCTCATGCCCCCCTTCCCCTCATGCCCCCCCTTCCCCTCGGACCCCCCTTCCCCTCAGGCCCCCCTTCCCCTCAGACCCCCCTTCCCCTCGGACCCCCCTTCCCCTCAGACCCCCCTTCCCCTCATGCCCCCCTTCCCCTCAGACCCCCCTTCCCCTCATGCCCCCCCTTCCCCTCAGGCCCCCCTTCCCCTCAGACCCCCCTTCCCCTCGGACCCCCCTTCCCCTCAGACCCCCCTTCCCCTCATGCCCCCCCTTCCCCTCGGACCCCCCTTCCCCTTAGACCCCCCTTCCCCTCAGACCCCCCTTCCCCTCAGACCCCCCTTCCCCTCAGGCCCCCCTTCCCCTCAGACCCCCCTTCCCCTCGGACCCCCCTTCCCCTCGGACCCCCCTTCCCCTCATGCCCCCCCTTCCCCTCGGACCCCCCTTCCCCTTAGACCCCCCTTCCCCTCAGGCCCCCCTTCCCCTCGGACCCCCCTTCCCCTCATGCCCCCCTTCCCCTCAGGCCCCCCTTCCCCTCAGACCCCCCTTCCCCTCATGCCCCCCCTTCCCCTCAGGCCCCCCTTCCCCTCAGACCCCCCTTCCCCTCGGACCCCCCTTCCCCTCAGACCCCCCTTCCCCTCATGCCCCCCCTTCCCCTCGGACCCCCCTTCCCCTCAGACCCCCCTTCCCCTCAGACCCCCCTTCCCCTCAGGCCCCCCTTCCCCTCAGACCCCCCTTCCCCTCGGACCCCCCTTCCCCTCATGCCCCCCCTTCCCCTCGGACCCCCCTTCCCCTCAGACCCCCCTTCCCCTCAGGCCCCCCTTCCCCTCAGACCCCCCTTCCCCTCATGACCCCCTTCCCCTCAGGCCCCCCTTCCCCTCAGACCCCCCTTCCCCTCAGGCCCCCCTTCCCCTCAGACCCCCCTTCCCCTCGGACCCCCCTTCCCCTCATGCCCCCCCTTCCCCTCAGGCCCCCCTTCCCCTCAGACCCCCCTTCCCCTCGGACCCCCCTTCCCCTCAGACCCCCCTTCCCCTCATGCCCCCCCCTTCCCCTCGGACCCCCCTTCCCCTTAGACCCCCCTTCCCCTCAGGCCCCCCCTTCCCCTCAGACCCCCCTTCCCCTCATGACCCCCTTCCCCTCAGGCCCCCCTTCCCCTCAGACCCCCCTTCCCCTCAGGCCCCCCTTCCCCTCAGACCCCCCTTCCCCTCGGACCCCCCTTCCCCTCAGACCCCCCTTCCCCTCATGCCCCCCCTTCCCCTCGGACCCCCCTTCCCCTTAGACCCCCCTTCCCCTCAGGCCCCCCCTTCCCCTCAGACCCCACTTCCCCTCATGCCCCCCCTTCCCCTCGGACCCCCCTTCCCCTCATGGCCCCTTCCCCTCAGACCCCCCTTCCCCTCAGGCTCCCCTTCCCCTCAGACCCCCCTTCCCCTCAGACCCCCCTTCCCCTCATGCCCCCCTTCCCCTCAGACCCCCCTTCCCCTCATGGCCCCTTCCCCTCAGACTCCCTTCCCCTCAGACCCCCCTTCCCCTCATGGCCCCTTCCCCTCAGACCCCCTTCCCCTCAGACTCCCTTCCCCTCGGACCCCCCTTCCCCTCATGGCCCCTTCCCCTCAGACCCCCCTTCCCCTCAGGCTCCCCTTCCCCTCAGACCCCCCTTCCCCTCAGACCCCCCCTTCCCCTCATGCCCCCCTTCCCCTCAGACCCCCCTTCCCCTCAGACCCCCCTTCCCCTCATGGCCCCTTCCCCTCAGACTCCCTTCCCCTCAGACCCCCCCTTCCCCTCATGACCCCCCTTCCCCTCAGACCCCCCTTCCCCTCATGGCCCCTTCCCCTCAGACCCCCCTTCCCCTCAGACCCCCCCCTTCCCCTCATGACCCCCCTTCCCCTCAGACCCCCCCCTTCCCCTCATGACCCCCCTTCCCCTCAGACCCCCCTTCCCCTCAGACCCCCCCCTTCCCCTCATCACCCACCTTCCCCTCAGACCCCCCTCCTTCCCCTCAGGACCCCCCTTCCCCTCAGACCCCCCTTCCCCTCAGACCCCCCTTCCCCTCAGACCACCCTTCCCCTCAGACCCCCCTTCCCCTCAGAACCCCCTTCCCCTCATGACCCCCCCTTCCCCTCATGACCCCCCTTCCCCTCAGAGCCCTCCCTCCCCTCAGGACCCCCCTTCCCCTCAGACCCCCCTTCCCCTCAGACCCCCCCCTTCCCCTCATGACCCACCTTCCCCTCAGACCCCCCTTCCCCTCATGCCCCCCTTCCCCTCAGACCCCCCCCTTCCCCTCATGACCCCCCTTCCCCTCAGACCCCCCTTCCCCTCAAACCCCCCTTCCCCTCAGACCACCCTTCCCCTCAGACCCCCCTTCCCCTCAGAACCCCCTTCCCCTCATGACCCCCCTTCCCCTCATGACCCCCCTTCCCCTCAGAGCCCTCCCTCCCCTCATGACCCCCCTTCCCCTCATGCCCTCCTTCCCCTCATGGCCCTCCCTCCCCTCAGACCCCCCCCTTCCCCTCATGCCCCCCCTTCCCCTCAGGCCCCCCTTCCCCTCAGACCCCCCTTCCCCTCGGACCCCCCTTCCCCTCAGACCCCCCTTCCCCTCATGCCCCCCCTTCCCCTCGGACCCCCCTTCCCCTTAGACCCCCCTTCCCCTCAGGCCCCCCTTCCCCTCGGACCCCCCTTCCCCTCATGGCCCCTTCCCCTCAGACCCCCCTTCCCCTCAGGCTCCCCTTCCCCTCAGACCCCCCTTCCCCTCAGACCCCCCTTCCCCTCATGCCCCCCTTCCCCTCAGACCCCCCTTCCCCTCAGACCCCCCTTCCCCTCATGGCCCCTTCCCCTCAGACCCCCTTCCCCTCAGACCCCCCTTCCCCTCATGGCCCCTTCCCCTCAGACCCCCCTTCCCCTCAGACCCCCCCTTCCCCTCATGACCCCCCTTCCCCTCAGACCCCCCTTCCCCTCATGGCCCCTTCCCCTCAGACCCCCCTTCCCCTCAGACCCCCCCCTTCCCCTCATGACCCCCCTTCCCCTCAGACCCCCCCCTTCCCCTCATGACCCCCCTTCCCCTCAGACCCCCCTTCCCCTCAGACCCCCCCCTTCCCCTCATCACCCACCTTCCCCTCAGACCCCCTCCTTCCCCTCAGGACCCCCCTTCCCCTCAGACCCCCCTTCCCCTCAGACCCCCCCCCTTCCCCTCATGACCCACCTTCCCCTCAGACCCCCCTTCCCCTCATGCCCCCCTTCCCCTCAGACCCCCCCTTCCCCTCATGACCCCCCTTCCCCTCAGACCCCCCTTCCCCTCAAACCCCCCTTCCCCTCAGACCCCCCTTCCCCTCAGAACCCCCTTCCCCTCATGACCCCCCTTCCCCTCATGACCCCCCTTCCCCTCAGAGCCCTCCCTCCCCTCATGACCCCCCTTCCCCTCATGCCCTCCTTCCCCTCATGGCCCTCCCTCCCCTCAGACCCCCCCCTTCCCCTCATGCCCCCCCTTCCCCTCATGACCCCCCTTCCCCTCATGCCCCCCCTTCCCCTCAGACCCCCTTTCCCCTCATGCCTCCCCTTTCCCTCATGCCCGCCTTCCCCTCAGACCCCCCTTCCCCTCATGACCCCCTTGCCCTCATGGCCCCCTTCCCCTCATGCTCCCCTTCCCCTCAGACCCCCCTTCCTCTCATGACCCCCTTGTTCTCATGCCCCCCCTTCCCCTCATGCCCCCCCTTCCCCTCATGCCCCCCTTCCCCTCAGACCCCCCTTCCCCTCATGACCCCCTTGCCCTCATGCCCCCTTCCCCTCATGCCCCCCTTCCCCTCAGACCCCCCTTCCCCTCAGACCCCCCTTCCCCTCATGCTCCCCTTTCCCCTCATGCCCCCCTTCCGCTCAGACCCGCCTTCCCCTCAGACCCCCCTTCCCCTCATGACCCCCTTCCCCTCAGACCCCCCTTCCCCTCATGACCCCCTTCCCCTCATGACCCCCCTTCCCCTCATGCCCCCCCTTCCCCTCAGACCCCCCTTCCCCTCATGCCCCCCCTTCCCCTCAGACCCCCCTTCCCCTCATGACCCCCCTTCCCCTCATGCCCCCCCTTCCCCTCAGACCCCCCTTCCCCTCATGACCCCCTTCCCCTCAGACCCCCCTTCCCCTCATGACCCCCTTCCCCTCAGACCCCCCTTCCCCTCAGACACCCCTTTCCCCTCATGCCCCCCTTCCCCTCAGACCCCCCTTCCCCTCATGACCCCCTTCCCCTCAGACCCCCCTTCCCCTCATGCCCCCCTTCCCCTCAGACCCCCCTTCCCCTCAGACC